>NC_140086.1:83410316-84610316 GCF_964237585.1 Gallinula chloropus | reverse complement strand
AACACAGAACATCCAAAAAATTGTTCACCAAACCAGCAGTGCTTTCTGGTAGTGAAATCACTATTCATAGTATTCTTCCTAAGCCAGCAGAATTTCCTCTCACTTCTAATATTTATCTGTGTTTGCAGTGGGATATTTCAAACAATTTTTGCATCTAATCAGTTTGTTTATCTT
Organism: Gallinula chloropus; assembly: GCF_964237585.1. Taxonomy (NCBI): domain Eukaryota; kingdom Metazoa; phylum Chordata; class Aves; order Gruiformes; family Rallidae; genus Gallinula; species Gallinula chloropus. Next base: position 84,610,142 of record NC_140086.1, on the reverse strand, counting down.
AGAAAGCCGTTAAAAAGCAATTTCTTTATATAGGCTTCTTCACAGGTAGAAAATTCTTTTTCTCTACCCATAGGGTCAGCCTTCCCCCCAAGTCTGGTCATCTTTGAAAAATCTGAGGCTTAAAAAAATAAAGCCACTTAGGAGAAAGACGTCTTTTACTCTATTCTGCTCAGGAGGACAGTCTTCACATTTTTAAAAGTCTGAGGTCCAGCAGGATCTCAGTAGGAAACATTTGCCAAGTGAGATAACATGCACAGAGAGATCACCATGACCCGTAGGCTCACACAGTACATACGCTTATAGAAAAGAGTAGACAGCTGTGAAAGGAAACTTAACAGTTTACCCTGTTTGTAGCTGATACATTCCTTCTGCAGGTATAGCTTGGATGGTAGGTCCTCCCATCCCTCCCCAAGATGCAAGATTAAACCCCTGAAAGGCCTGGAAGGAACCAATAACAGAGGTCTATTGAACCTCTGCTTCAGCCTGAACCCTGTTAGGTTCTTTCTGAGCAAAGGGTCTGAGTGCTTACCAGAAGTCAGATGATAATAAGACCATGGGGTCACACAGTTGATCCAAATGTACTTGGATGGGTCATTCCAAGAGCACCAAACGGCAGAAGGAGAAAAAGGCCATCCGTGTTAGATGATCTATTGTACCAGCAGTCTCTATAAGAAGATTTTTCTATCTGTGCAAGTTTGACTCTGAGCGTGTAAATACCAAAGGAAGACATTTCAGATGCAGGCTCCCTGACTGATCTGCAGCTGTCTGACATGGATAACCTCTAGAGAGTTGAAGTAAATAGCATTTGATAGGGTGCCTGTTGTTTTCTGAGAACCAGTGTCACCTCTTCTAAGAGTCAGAAGAGCAAGAGCTTTCTCCTCAAGTCAGTGCAGGTTCTCTCACATTTGGAAATGTCAATATTTCAATAATCTTTGTTGATAAGGTGGACTAACAGTGGCTCTTCATTTCAGCTGCTGTCAGATTCTTCACAAGACACATTGCTGGACCAATGTGACCCTTGGTTCCAGATCTACTATAAAAGCTTGCTAACTTGTTTTTCATAATTTTTTTCATTATAGCTGCAGCTTGAAATGCCTAGGAAGTTCTTGGGGTTCCCCCCTTCCCCTCATAGTTTCATTTTAAAAAAAAATAATCTCCAAACATAACCCCGTTATTTCTTCCAGCTGTAGAAACTCAGTCTTATCTGGGCCAAGAGCTCCAGTTCTACTCAGAATTGATAGATAAGAAATAAAAGCCTAATGTGAAATATCTTCAAGTACGATTGAAGTATTGCCCTATATACAACAAAAAGCTTGTAAGGCTTCTCTATGCTAGATCAATTCTACAGTATGTACAATGTAAATATAAACTCTGGCTTGGTCCAGAGATCCACAGACTCAGTTTCAACTCTGCATTGACTTGATCATACCAGTTGAAAGAGTCTCAGTTAGCAGTGTTCAGACTTACTGGCTGTGATTAGCTCTGAGCAACCTGATGTAGTTAAAGGTGCCCTCCTTACTGCAGGGGGGGTTGGACTAGATGACCTTTAAAGGTCCCTTCCAACCTAATGCATTCTCTGATTCCATGATTCTAAGTACAAAATGCTCTTACCACGCTTCTGTATTACAAGGGGGGGTTTCTTGGTAGCGGTGGTGATTTCAATAACAGCTGTGATTAAAAACCATAGAATAGATACTCAGACTTTATTTATCTAAAGGAATACAATGAAATCTATATTGAACACCTACTGGTCATATCCCTGTATTTGATGTTATAAAACTGACATATATGAAAAATATTTAGAGCCCTAACTTATGGGTGGACTTGGTGATGCTGTGCTAACAGTTGGACTTGATCTTAAAGGTCTTTTCCAACCTAAATGACTCTATGATTCTATTTAATAAATAATCATTAGACAAATGTGTGAAATTAGTTGGCATTTGCTTCTCCTCCATTGATATCCTGTGGGTCCTGTGAAATGCTAAGGTAGATGACCCTTGCCCTGCTCCTTTTTTCCCCCTTCTGCTCAGAATATCTTTATGTTTACTATAAGTGGACTTCCTCAACAGAAGTCTAATATTAAGTTTTAAGTATAATAATACAGAGGAGGTTTAGGTTGGACACCCTCTTTACTGAGAGGGTGGTTGGACACTGGAAAGGCTTCCCAGGGAAGTGGTCACAGCACTTCCACAGAGTGTGACTGAGCTCAAGAAGAGTCTGGACGATGCACTCAGTAACATGCTCTGACTTGACTGGCCCTGTGTGGAGCCAGGAGTTGGATAGTTTATGATTCTACAATTCTGTGAAATATAGGCAACCCTTTGAAGATCAGATTTGCAAGCAGCAAGTAGCATTTAACAGATTGGAAATGCTTGGGAATCTTAATGTCAGTGTTGTAAATAATGTATATATTTCAATAAAGAAAACAGTAGCCTCAACTCACATAGAAGTTCTTTAGAAGTTGCTAAAATAAGTCAGTTCATTTGCAGCTTGAGCAAAGCTCAAGAATTCTTCTCCCTCTCTTGCTATTCTTTGTTCATGTTTACAGTGAGGACATAAAGGATCCAAAAAGTTTATAATACTTCTATACTCTAGGTAGTGACACTTAATGAAATATTCTTTTTGTATTTTTTTTATTGCTATTCTTACACTTATTTTCATCATTTGATCACACACACTAAAAAGCAGGGGGAAGGCTCTCAGTTAAGACGAATATGTCACAGTAAAGCTGGTCATGTTATAAGATCCATTACACCAAGGATTTAAATTAACATGACTATGAAACAGCTTGTCCAAAATAGGGGAAGTTTTAGTCCTTCATAAGCACAGTAAATAAAACCATAATAGCTCCCTTAACTAAGATAATAAAAACAAAAGAAAAGTGTGCAGGAACCACCTGCAGCTACTACAACAGTGAACTACAGCTGACTGAACACAAAAAAAAAGATTTCCAGCTACAAAACTTTGGCTTCCTATCTCCAACAACCACATACTTTTCTATATCATGGTTAACTTGCAATAGTCTGTTAGAGGAACCCCAAGGCAGATATTTAACATTCTGGAAACATCCTGATATGCTGCAACTGCTTTAACATCATGTACATGTCAAGAGCCTAGAAAATAAAGTTAAGGCATAAAATGTACACAGTAAAACTAGAGACCACGAAGTAAAACAATAAAAAAATAACACTATGCTTCAGTGCAGAAGAAAATGAACAAATCTCCAAAGTGGGGAATATTTTTTCCTTCTCCAGGTTATTGCAATTAGTAATGATGTGAAAGCACAACTTCTTCAGCATTGCAAAAGTATTAGTTTTCACACTTCAACACTGTCCTCAGGAACTAACAAAGAGCAAGTCTGACTCAAAATTTGCTTTAGCAAGCTGTTAGCGTTCTGCACTATCTATAAACTGTGCTTGCTTTAAGTAGCAGCATATGTTCTGATAACCACAAGCTATTGGAAATCTATATTTAAAATGAATACTTGCAGAAACAACATAAAACTTACCATGGTTTGGGCAATTTAATTTTAAACTACATACTGACAATGATAATGAATTTCCCTGTGTTTGCAATGTTTAAATTCTTGTTAAAACTGTTTAGAACTTGAAATTATAAGGACTTAAAGGAAAACCACTTCTAAAGCAATGTTAATCTGATGGAAACTGGCATGACTGTAGAGAGTCAATGTAGTTGCTATCCTGATTTTCAAGATTCTGCAACTATTTCAACTTTATGCACAAAACCAGCTAAAATATATTTTGTTCATGGACTGTTGTAAAGTACCATTAAGAATATTTCTTACCTCCAGAAATCTCAAGAGAAAAGAGTTTATGGAAAAAGTTCATTTGAAAAGATATATGTTTCTCACTGTGTTTATCACTAAAGCACTTTTTTATTATATTCATACAAGAATGTTATTGTATATAAAATTCAATAAGGATATTTTATGCTACAATCACAGCATCATGCTACAGAACTGCATAAACAGACATTGCAAGTGTATTTTCAAGTCAGGTTTCCATAAAAGTTTTAGTAGTAATCAAAATACATGCTATACAGGATACTATCAACCATATTCTATATCAAGTCATCATAACAGAAGTATGAAAGACATTTAAAATGCAGTTACAAGGCTGAAGATGAAAAAACATTTCTTTAAGTATGGAAATTTCAAATAGAATACCTAGCCAGTCCCCCTGGGTTGTTTCTCTCTCCAATGTGCAGAAGAAATTACTACATCTATCTTCAAAATGGTAAAGTCAGAGGACAGTTGTTATTAACAGACAAAAGGAGGCACCTTGATATTCCAGAAGAAATACAGGTACCATTTTTCTGTGAGCCATCTAAGGGAAGCAAGGTGAAATACTGGTAGTAGCTAGCAACGAGAGAAGGGCTACAGAATAGTAACAAGCTTTGTACTTCAGATGTCTATGCTGCATACTTGTCTCCAGGATCACCTTCTTCCCCATGCAAGTCAAGTTATGTGTAACAAAGAAATCCTAGAGGAAACAATTTGTTTTTAAAACAATACCCACATTCCAACTTTTCAATAATATGAGGTTTCAGAATATTGTGTATTAAACTACTGGCTAGGTTAATCAGTTATTTCTATAACTACTCTATTTCTCATGATACAGAATCAGGAAAGTGCATAGATGCTTGTGAGTCAACAGTAGAGGAGATTGCTCTGGAATAAAAAACAATGGGCCCATATACTATTGTTTCATTCTGCAGGCATCATGGTATGATGGGTCAAGATTCCTCTTCCACCCGAGCCTGTGTTATGTGCCCAATGCATATTATAGCGTTTCTGTCTTGGAGATATTTACAGCATGAAAACAATTACCCTGTGACTTTTATTTCCCAGCATATACAAGTTGAAAAAAATACTTTTGGGGATGAGGGGATAACTTAAAATTGCTTTCAATGATAACTCTCATTGGTATACAAGCAAAGCAGGCAGTTACACAGCCATTATTCATCTCTCACAGAAATCTTTAAAACAACAGATCCATGTAAGAAATTAGTTATATGAATGAAAAATGATCTTTTGCACCAATTAATTACTGGAATGAAATTTTCTTGGTAAGAAGTATCTGATGCTGATAGCTTGCAGAATTACTTTTACATGTTCTTGTCCAGGAAGCTACAAACTTCTAACTCTCCTGTATGCCCCACAGTTGATTAAAACAGCCAGAAACCCCTGAACACTCTCCTATATCTGGGCAAACAATAATTGTACAGATGTAAAGACAACAGTACCAAGAACTGAACAGTGTCTTTATGGGCATCTTGATTCAATTAGCCTAAACACATGAAAAATATTTGTTTGTGACTATCCAGTTGTATGAATTTGGAGATACCAGTCATATGAACTCCCTGTTCAGGCTTTTACCTACCAGAATTTAGGGCATTATTGCACATATCTCTGCATTTTCATTCCTGGTAAACATTTTGCATGTGTTCTAATTCTCCAAAATGGGAAGATTTTTGGTGTTTGAATGACAAAGCTAATCTTGACAAGCCATCTGAATAATCAACTAATGAAGAATTTCTATGCTTGATAACAAGTGTGGGAAGATAACATAAGAGGCAACTTCTGCATTTTCTTGATAGCTAGAAATGGAAAACCAAGTGTGGTGCAAAGATATGATATGAGAGGAAGAAGATCTCTTAGAAATGTGAAATTTCATCCATACAAGTACTGATGAAACTTGCAAACTCTGAAGATAATGGTTATGCTCCTATTCAATTGTGCATAGTGGCTTTCTGCTTTGCTTAGTGTCCTTGAAGCAAAGGTAATTGGTTTTTTACTCTCCTGTGAGCATAATGTGGGATATGACTGCTCTTACCCCATAGGGAGAATGCATCACACACTAATTGTATTGGCAAATCAGAATCAAATTGTGCTAATACATCCAAAGCTAGTAACAGCCCTCATCTATTTAAAAAGCTCTGTAGCTCTTATCTGCCCAAATGCAGAAATTTCCTTGACCTGGAATATCATGTCAATAATTCAAATGTAAGTCAGATGATGAACGAAGTTTATATAGCATTTTAGTAATTTCATAATAATAAAGGATGCGCGTTTTCAGGACCTGTTATGACCTCTTTGATGGAGACAATTTGTGTTTCAATGTTGTATCTGGCAAGTTCTGTTTCATGACTATTTACTGTAAGGGATTACATTCTTTCTGAAAATAATGTCATGTGAGTTCTTTTATAATTTGATTTTTTTTTCACTAGTAACACTGAAACTGCTAGCTCTTCTCTTGTTGGGTTTTTGGACTATTTTTTTTTCCTATTTCTGTTCTGTTCTCTTTGACACCCTATAAATGTAGAAGTAGCTTATACTTAATCCCTGACGATAAATAAATTAAATTATTTTACTTATTTATTTGCTTTTAAAGGACCCCCTTATTTGTAAAGCTAGTTTCAGAAAGGCATGCTGCAAGAACACAGCAATAATAGGGAGTACAGTATTGCTGTAATACAGAACACAATCTCCAAGTACAGGTTAAAGGTAGGATATAGGTGTACATTGTGTACATTTTTGCCAGAAGTCAAAGAAGAGGAACTTCACCTCACATGGTGAAAGAGATTCTCAAAGTTACTCAGATGCACATGAAAAAGTCCACAACAACCTATTTCAAATTTAGCATTTTAAGTTTGTTCTTAATATTAGCCATAGTGTTCTGGACATGGTTTACAACTGTCATGAACAACTTAATTCTGAAAAATACTCAATAGAGCTCCAGGAACACGCTGTTCATATTCTGATCGTACCACCCTAAGTAAGAAATTGCATTGCTCAGTATCAGTCAAATTCACACCCTAAGTATAGAGCAAACATGCTCCACAAAAGCAAAATATAGATTGATATATGTGTGCACTTTTAAATCCATTTTTATTTGAGTTTCTGGTAATAAGCATGTATTTACATCTCCACTCAAACATAATATGAAGGCATTTTTTCCATTACAGGAGAAAATATTTCTATGTGAAAGAACCTGAACCTTTTACCACCATGATATTCTGCCTCAAGTGAACAATTACACTACAATGAATTCAACATGCCATCATTTTGGTTTAGTAGCCAAATCATTTAGATTTATCAATTTTCTGCAATATCTTTTTTTTTTTGCAATACTGTTTGTGCAATTAATTAATAAATCATCTATAATTATCAATTAACTATACAAAGAGTAAAGATAGAGAATTTTAATTTTTGCCTATGGTTCTTCCAGGCAGTGAATCAGTTGTAGATTAATACTTCCATCTCATGTGATCAAAAGTTTAATATCATGAAAGTTACATAATTTTGTGATTTTTGTATTGTTCTCCTGAAAGCTGTATGGGAATCATAAGTCACTAAAGAACAAAACCCAGATTATTTCCGTGATGAGGACTGTTCTTGCCACCATTAGCAGTGCCACCAAATAGTAAGAAAATTAATAGTAAGATAGATTGCTGAAGTCGTCTACTTGGACAGGGCCAGACATCCTTTGATTATACTCTCTGGAGGACACTGAGAAACTTTAATCAAGTCAAGCCTCTCTCCAAGTTTAAAAAAAAAAAAAAAAAAAGGAACTCATTTCTCTATTAAGGGTCTCTGAAGATTCCCAACCTCTTTGGTCATGTAACTCAATGTTTAAATATCTGTGACTTATTTCAGAACAAATGTACAACTGATAAAGGAACACTTGAAAGATAACTCTCTTTAATGAAAGATAGATGCTTGCACCTACTGTATTAGCAGATTTAATTATAGATGATGTACAACAAAGATCACATCTCAAGAATAGTAATAGAATGTCAATTAGAAATCAAAGTTGTTTTGAACTCTTGAGGGCAGGAGGAAGGGAACGAAACCAGCCTACCACACTTTAAAAAAAATAAAAAAGAAAAAAAAAGAAGCTTCCAAATAGTCCTCAGAGTTTACTCCTCAAAGAAGACATGTACCCCTGACAAAACTGGATGTGCAAAAATGCAAGTGACCTCAGATGTCAAAATTTGGTGTGGGGAAAAAAAAGTTTTTTCAGGAATGAATGGCCCAAATCAGAGAGAAAGTCAGGAGATTTTTCAGTGCTCAGATACCTGAACTGTCTTTGAATAAATGGACAGCACGTGACATAGGCTAGCTTCTTACAACTAATCTGGCATCTCAGTAAAGTCCTGCAACATGTTAAGCAGCCAGCCTCTTAGTTGAAAAACAAAGTTGAGAAATCCCTTGTATGTGCATTCTATTTCCCGACAATCTCAAAATACTTGTGTAACACAAAACAAATAACTCACTTTTCAAGCCTTAGTTTCTTTGTAAAAGTACAGAGACTGAAAAAGTTTAGACGGAGATGAAGCAAAGTCCTGAAAGATAGCTAAATTCCCTGTAGCCACCCAAAAAAACAAATAACTCACTAGAGTGCTGTGTGTAAATGTTAGACAGACTATCTTACAACAATGCCTAATCTGGTGCCAATATCCAGCAGACACCTTACTTTCTACAGAGCAAGAATGTTCAGTGCAATTGAAGTTCACACCTTCCAAAGAATAAAATAAGAAGTCAAAGCAGAGTATCCAGCAACTTTATTCCACTTGTTTTCATTTCGAAACATCCTCACAGGGCCCTACAAGGAAGGTCTGTGTTTTACTGTTTCTCCAACACCAAGGGTTTTCCTTCTAGCCTGTTTTACACAGCTAATTGCCATGCAAGTACAGGCAAACAGAAACACTACCTCCCACCTTCACTGCATGCACTAGCCAAGCAACTGCAAGTGTCGGTGCCTGTCAGGCATCTGCACGCTGCTTCTGCCCCAACTGAAGTCTGGTAAAAGCAAAATGCCCGCGCTCCCTGATTATTTGGTAAGAGAGGGGTCACACGTCTCCTTGCTTACATGTGTGTGAGCCAAGATTCTTAGGGCAGAGGGTAGCGAGGGTGTGAAACAAAAAAAAAAATGGTTTCATTGTTTATGGTAATGTTGTGTTCTCTGCTTCTCTTCTCGCTGTCCGAACAATCTCACTGTGGTTAAAAAGCAACTCTTATGTACACGACTGTTAATGTTTTTAAAAATCAGAATGTTGTTTTCAGTATTGAGATGCATTTCATATGAAGTAATAAAAAAAAAACCCAGGGACCTCCCCTTTCTCTGCTGCACATAACTAGGAAAAAATCTGTCCTGCTGTGTTAGTCTCAAAAGCAACGCCTGAAGGAGTTATATGGCAGCATATTTGTTCTCTTCACACTTTTGACTTAAAGTTTATGAGTACCAGTATAGCTCAACATTGTTAGCTTAGAGTCATAAAACCTGAAAAAAATTAGGATTTTTATCATGATCCAAGAACTTTATGTGAAATAAACTATAGAGTATAACATTTATAGACAAAATCCCAGATGCAGTTACCACGTTGCCAAAAAACATAATTTTTCTTTCTTGCTTAGCCCAGTTGAAATTAGAGTATTGACGGAAATGATTTCTGCCAGGAAAGTAGAAAAGTTAATAAGGGATGATATTGAATCTGGTTTTCTGCATTTATTATTTTGCTGTGTAATCCATATCTTACATTCTACAAAATGTTACTAAAACTACATAAGAAAAATAAACAAAAATAAAATTCCAGATTTTTCCGTTGTCTTCTTTTACTTTTCTATATGTAGAATAAAGTTAAATGTAGAGGTTTAAGTGCTGAGCAGTGTATTTTTTTTTTCCATACATTTCAAGTGTCTTGCACAGCCCAAGTGGAACACAAAAGCATTAAGATGCATTTATATTGAAAAAAAGAGTGATTTCTGTAAGGTTAAGAAAGAAATCTATCGCAGTCTAAATACAGAATCAAAGGATGGCTATGAATTTACCAGAGCAAATTCCATAAAAAGTGTGTCTAGTATAACTGGCATTTACCAGAGTGCCATTCTTAGTCAGCCAAGGTAGTAGCATCTATGAAGACAAAAAATGGAACAAAACAGAGCCTCAGTTGGTTCTTGCAAAAAAAGAAAACAGAAACTCTTGCTACAGGAAACAGTAGAACAGTCTAGAAGGGCAATGTGATAGATATCTTCTCCCTATTAGTACATGCACTCAGTCGTTTTTGCTATATGGAATATATGAATAACTAAAAAGTCCTTTCCCTGTACCTGCCATATTAAACCCATATTTGTACTGAGGCACTTGAAAAGCATAAAATGTTGCGTTTTTAACCAGCCATCCAATGTTGAGCATCTTACAAACTGCGCATCTGGAAGTATGTTACCTAGCTCACTGCAAAGTCACCCTGTAGATAAATCTGTGTTTTTCCTCATGCAGCAGTGTCAGAAAAGTTACTTGGTCTTAAAATCTACTACTATATGTATTAGATCACCAGAATAAAATGCTGCTTTACTAGAATTTGTAAAGCTCCTATTTCCAACAAAGAAAATATCTGTTATTTTTTCCTTTATGAGTCAAATTCAGGTAAGGTAAATTCTTCTGGAGACAAAAATTGTATAAGTAATACCAACTTCATTATAAAAAAGCAGAAAGGTAAGATGAAAGGAAGAAAAAAATAGAGAAAAAAGAAAATTAAATAGGATACATCATTGTATTTTGCTTTATTACAAAGTGGTGGCTATTCTTATAAGTGGTTATTTTTTATTTGACTACCTCCTTTCTACAATAGGTGTAACACTGTAGTTTCTGCATGAAATAAACTGAGCATCTTTCATTTGTCTATGGAAGTAATAGAAATAATATTGACAGCCTTTTAATAGCTAAAGAAGTAGAATCTTACACAACAGTATATAGCTTAAAAGTCAAAGTCATCTCTTCACTTGTCACTGTTAGTATTCTACTTGGAAATGTCCCATTGGACATAAGTTGATAAGAAAAAGAGATATTTTTCAATTCTATTTCTGATTGATTTCTAGTGTATTTAGTGAAAATATTACAATCTGTATTTTAGCTAGGACAGCCTATTTCCAAGAACTGTATATTCAAGATCCTTTACAGAATTAAACAATATTGAAAGACCACAGTTTAAACACTGCTGTAATTTTGTGGGGAAAATTGCATGCCTCTATCCTGTTGGTCCTGTAGTTCTGTACATACACAGTATTTATTTTCTAGCCATTTGGGGCAGTTCCTAAGGTCATGTACCAGTGCACCAAAGCTAATTTACATTAGTTGAAGACGTGACCTTCACTGAAGGGAAAAAAATTTGGTAGTACATAGTTCTGGAAATAACAGTGAAAAGACTGAATAAAGAAGCATAATTTCAAATTGATGAAACTCCAAGAAAGATAAAGTCGTGTTGACAAAGCTTTCAACGCAGATTAAAAGATGTAGGAAAACAATTCGCTGTAATAAGAATAGTGCTAGCTGAAAGACAAATCTAAATCTTCCATCCCACAACCTGTTACAATATTTTGTATTTGTTCTTATCATAAATCTGGAGAGAAAAAAAATCAACACTTATAAAATTAAAAGCTCTAGATAAATTTGATTGAGTTATAGATAAATGCAACAGATTTTTGTATCAGCTTTTTTAACAAACAATATTTTTTGCCATTCTTGAATTTAAATTCACTATTTCAATCTGCTGACACAGAACACGACACACATTAATCTTTACCTGCCAGTGAAAAACCATTGAATGCCTTAAGTAGTTTATTTTCAGCCTTGGGACAGCTCCAGTAGAGGATTTCCTTCAAAAAGGAATCCTGAGAGCTTCAGACTACAATTCCCTAGACATTTAGCTTCTACGAAGTCTAACAGAGAGCTCATTTTTACGAAACTACTTTGATTCAGGAGTTCTGAAATATTTTGTTTCCAATAAAAATTCAGAATAATTTAGATGCAAAATAACCTAATGACAGGCATAAGAACTTATTTAGGTTTCCCAAAGAAAAAAGCCACTGAATCCACCAACCATAGGTAATTATAAATTTTTGGAAAATTTTGTTTATAATCAAAAAATATAATGTCAAAAGGCTACAATATTATATATATAAATGCATGTATATTAAGCATATATGCATATTCAAACACATACACATCCATTATATGTGTGTCTGTATAAAGATACATGTATTAAAGCACTACAGCTAATCAATCAAGGGACTGCAGGTGGAGTTAACCATCAGTGGAAGTTAATTTGAAATTGTACCTGTACCAAAAAAGGATGGCTGTCCTCCTCCCTGTCTCATTTCTCTCCCTTGTGACAGATCTAGGAAGTACATGGCCACGTGGTAGTTAGATCAGCTTCTTCATTAGATAGAGGACTAATGATTTATTCTGCATAATTCTCAGTCAGATCAATGACACCATGTTTCTCAAACTGTGGCCTCGTGGTTTACAGAAATGACTCAAGTGAACTACTAAGAATGTGGCTGAAGATGGAGTGGAAACACTGGTCTTGAAGACAGTGCAACTTCTAGTAGGAATAAACCGATGATGAAATGCACCTCAGACAGAAAAATCCTCAACAAAAGCTCTGGAAATTATATTGTATGAAAATAATTAATATATGGTTCTAATTTAGGATTGTTGTTGTAATTTATACAGTGAGCCACTTGAGATAATCCAGCCAGAATAAAATCATTGTAATATGACAAATTAAAATTTCTTTGCATCCTTAATATGGTGGCTCCTTCTCTCCACATTGGAGTTTACCTCTCTCTCCTACTTCTAGTACAGGAGATCCCACAACATATATCTACCAAAAACTGCTGTTTAGGGAGCATTTTTTGCTAGAGAGAAACTGTTGTTTTAAAATAGATTGCAAGATATATACCTTTTGTAATTTAAATGTAAGGTGTACCTCTGCTTTCAAAGAAAAGCAAGTTTGAATTCAGACATTTGAGAAAAAATAAAAATCTAAAAGGTCTATGTCTATGATAAATATTGTCAAAGTCCACCTGCCACCATTCAAAAATCAACATTTGATTTTAAAATGTGAAGTCTAATGTGTTAGAAAAGGTGTCCTTCAGCAATGACAATATGAGTAAGGTTAGGAAATTAAAAAACACTGTTGTGCTTCTTTGGTTCAAATGCAGCAAACTGTTTTTTGAGTCTGCAGTGACATAAATGCTATAGTTCTGTAGCTTCTTATTGCAAATTGCTGACCATCACCATAAAAATGCCATCGCCGTCAAATCAACTGCTTTGGACAAGCTATTCCAGGACACCCAGACCATGTATAAAGTATTTCCTCAGGGAAGTGTTTTGAAAAATAACTTGCTGTTGAAGAGGTTTCTTAGTACAATTCTTCTTACAGCAACTCATGGGGTTTACATACTTGTCAAAAATCATCGCAAGCTCAGAGATGTCTGCATGAACTTTTGAACTGACATCTGATAGATAATCTGACAGCTCTGTGTATGAAATTGGATAACAGCAACAACTTAGGAGGAACAAGAAAAGCAAAACATATTGGTTTTGTGTTTGCTCTCAGTAGTTTCCAGATTTCTTCTGCTACACCAGTACTGTCAACTTCAAACAACTGATTTTAGGGCATGCTTTCACATAGATGCTCTTGAACTCAGTTGCAATAGCTCAGCTCTTGTCTTGAACTGATTTTCCCAGAAAAAAATTGTTTCTTTATTTTGTTAAAGTTAATAGTATAAATAAAATAATAGCATCATATACCTATTTGGGATTTTGAGGTGAAGTTTTTTGTCAGTAACAGCATTTCACCAGGAATTATTAAATGTGTCAGAGAAAGAAAAGAGTCTTTCCAGCTTTCTGCATAAGGCAGAAATAACGGCAATTGGAGCCAAACATTCAGTCTCATAGTTCCTCACATCTATTCCCCCTGCCCTGAAAACACACTATGTATAAGAAGCCAATTGGATAGTGAAAAGCTGAGAATCTCTCCTTTTTGCCCTCTAATTAAAAAACCCAAAGCTTTCAGCAAAAGAAAATTATGTCAAGACAAGAAGAAAACCAATAGCTTTTTATAGGCCTATTGCATCAAAATCACAGTTCCACAAGCTTCACAGGACATAATTCGGTCTTGGTGAGTCTTCAAGAAGATCTGCATCATTTTTATACGAAACTCTTAAGATAATTGAGAATCTATCAAGGCTAGATTTCTTTTTCGAAATACAACTAAACTTGACATAGTTCTTCAGTGTCCATCTGGTTAAGAGTTGGGTTGTTGTCTCCTTGATTCCCAGTTAGCAAGACATTGCAAAGAGATGGAGGGTTGTCTACAGAGGGTGGAAAAACAGATAACAGATATTAGAGTTATGAGAGGGCAGAAAAACAGGTTAAGATGTAGGAATTGGAGAGGTTAGGGGCACAGAATTTAGTGGAGCAGTTCGTTTAGTCATCTGCATTGATATATGAGAGTACAAGACCTGCAGCTTTCTTTCTAAAGATCCATTTCCAATTCATGTTAGGCTTTCACTATGCAGTAATACAAACATATTAGATGGGAAAGGCATTAAGATAGCTTACGTTGATTTGCGTTACGTTGTAGTGGCACACTGCAGGTATGAAATGTGATTCACGTGACATCTCTTGAATTTTGAATGCTGGTCAGAGTTAAGACTTCAGACCAAAAGACAGTAACATTGCAATGTAGACCTACTGTATGCTTACTAGACAGATTCTTCTAGTTTACCAGTAACAGGAAGTTAGCGGACAGATGACTTCAAATACAAGCACTGAAGAGACAGGGCATATCTGTTTTATTGAATTTGGTGTATTCTTTTATAAGGCAAACTATATGTTTGTATGTGAACACTAATACTGATTTTTCTTTTTTAAAAATGTTATACTTTAATTGAATTTTCAAAATAATAGTATTATGAAGATATGTCTAAATGATATTCACTTTGCAGTTCTGGGATTTTTTGTATTATGTTTTGGGTTTTGTTAATTCTAATTTGATTATAACGTAACAGCGCAGAAAACTTACACATGGTTAAATTTTCATATTCTCTTTAGTGTAATAATTTCTTAAATAACGTTGAAAAACATAGATAAATGGTTAAAAAAAAATCTTCCAGAATAACAATGCAGCAAGATATGGTCAGAAAAAAATTAAGACCAATGTATAGATTGTGACTCCAAAAGCATCTCTGCAAATAAGAAAAATAATTTCTACTCTGGAAGAGGACTGTACAGTTACTACAGTGACTACTGCAAGATCAGACCTTGTTCTGCTATTATTCCACAGCCTAAGGGAAAGACACTTTCATTTTCGTAGCACATGAAGAATTATTCATCCAAATTCACCTGCGTAAAATAAGTAGTAGACCCATCTTCTTCTAGTTTTAGATCCCTATTTTAAAACTGGTGAGAGTTACAAGCCTACGTGCATTTGTGTATCTGGGATCAAATCCAGAATTTGCTAATTTAAGTGACTCACTGGAGACGTTGCATAAATCACCTTGAGATTTCCAAAACTACTGGAGTTCATGTATCTATAAACTGTTGAAAAACATATCATTCCAATGTTGACTTTTTTAAAGTTTATAAGATATTTAGAAAGAAACAATAACAATTTAGGACTCCAGCATGTTCTTCTGGTTTGTGTTAATAAATTAATTAATTGTGGCTAATAATAAAAAATGGTTTGGGTGGGTTTTTCTGTTGTTATTTTCAGGACAAATTAAAAACAAAACCACCATACATAATAAACCATTGCATGGATGCATTGCAGTTTTATACTAGTTTAGTTCATAATTCGATCGATGTGAGCCACAAAAGAGGCTGTGCTAAGCATAGCCTCTCTGGATTCATTGGAGTGGCTGCTCATTCAACAATAAAGCTTCATTTGGCAGTAGTCATTCTCTACAAATTCTACTGAGGATGTATCTCTGCTAATAAGCTGCAGTGGGGCTTTGCACTTACAGGTATAGCCTTTACTGTACATTATCCACCTCAAACATTGCCAAGCAGTTTAGTTTGTAAGTGAATAGTTGAGTAAATGGCACATTTTCATACTGTACATGTCAGTATCCCAGACGGAAAAAGTAAGCGTTGTGTAACCTGGGAATGGGGAATCACAGTGTTGTCTACACAGCTGCTGGCCAATCCTTCATATCTGATTTAGTTAAAGGTGTCCTTCCTTACTGCAGGGGGGGTTGGACTAGATGACCTTGAAAGCTGCCTTCCAACCTAATGCATTCAATGATTCTATGATTCTATGATCCATGTTGATTCAATTTCTTGTTATAAAAGAAGATCCATCTCTTATCCTGAGCATAACATCATCTTCTCAGTTATGTCCGTGATAATTTCAAGTCCTCTGCTATATACAATCATTAAAAAAAATAATAATTACAGTGTTATCCCTGATTTAAACATAACCCTGAAAGTATACCTGGAGAAAAAAAGTATTCCTGTACAAAAGAGAAATTAAAACCGAACTGAGTGCCACTGCTGTTTAAGACTTACAAAGATGGTGATGGCTTCTCCTCCATATTCACATCCCACTGGAAAGCAAATTCATATTTTCACTTCAAAGCTTCCTTGTGGCAGAAAAAGCTCAAGAAACTACTTCGCCAAATGTACTAATGAAATATAGACTGGTTTGTGTTGGAAGGGACCTTAAAGATCATCTAATTCTAGTGCATATTGCCAGCTCATGTTGAACTTCTCATCAACAGCCCCAAATCTCTCTTCTCAGAGCTCCTCCATTCCCCTCCTAGCCTGTAGTTATGCTTGGGATTACACTGACATAGGTGCAGGACCCTGCACTTGGCCTTGTCTAATTTCATGCTGTTCACATGGGCCCACCTCTTAAGCCTGTGAAGGTCCCTCTGGGTGGCACCCCTTCCATCCCGGATGTTGACCACACCACACAGCTTGGTGTCGTCAGCAAACTTGCTGAAGGTGCACTTAGTCCCACTATCCGTGTTGCCAAGAAAGATGTAAACAGTGCCAGTCCCAGTACTGACCCCTGAGGAATGCCACATTTCACTGGTCTCCACTTGGACATTGAGCCATTGGCCACAATTCTTTGAGTGAGAATGGCCAGCCAATTCGTTATCCACTGAGTGTTCCATCTGTCAAATCCATGTCTCACCAATTTAGAGACAAGGTGACATGTGGGACAGTGTCATATGCTTTGCACAAGCCCAGGTACATCATGTACAAAGTCCAGCATGGCATCTCTCCTTGTTGGCTCTTCTATCACTTGGAAAAGGAAGTTGTCATTGACACATTGCAGGAACTTCCTTTATTGCTTATTCCCTGTTGTGCTGTCTCTCCAACAGGTATCAAGGTGGTCCAAGTCTCCCATTAGGGCACAGGCTTGTGAACCCGAGGCTGCTTCTATCTGTCCATGAGAACCCAGACTTGTGAACCTGAGGCTACTTCTATCTGTTCATAGAGGGCCTCATCCACTCGTATAGCACATAGTAGGTACATTCAGTCTCTTCAGCAGCATGAAACTTTTCACAGCCCCTTCTAAGAAATGGCATTTTGTAGGCTGTGAATCCTGTCTTCCCACTACTCTTTGAGGATTGTCAGGTTTTCTGAACTGCAAGCTCCCATGTTTGCCTCATCAGCCGTTCTCTGCCTGCCCAAATGGCATGCTCAGTTGCCATCAGAGAGGAAACCATCTCTTCTCCCTACATAGGCTTCCACTCAATCCACATTTCAAGAATCAGGAAAGTCCAAAACAAGCAAATTACTCCCTGCTGTCAAGTCACTATCGTTCAACAAAACACAATATAGTGAAGTAAGTAAAACAGTCTGTTACAGAGACAGCTCTGAGAGGAACAGCTATTCAGATCTTTTAGATGAACTCCCACACACCTCTGTTTATGCACTTCTGGTCCTTCTACTGAATCAGCCTGACTAAATTTAGAGCTGATTGTGTAGAACTCTACCTCAGTTATTCCCAATACACTTCCACTTTTTACAGTTCAGGTAACATTTCTTAGTATCTTCTCCACTGTGTTGGCTTTTTACCTATAAAGCAACACCTTTACCATCTCCTTCTGAACTTATCTGTGTGTCGGTATGGTAGATGAGGTGTGGAGGCAGAGTGCAATGGTTTAATAGAGCTGACATCCACTGCTGCCAGTGAATTAATTTGTGCATGCTCCACTAGAGCACATAGTGCTCAGTTACAATAATCTATGTTACTTTATCCTTAGATTTATCATCACCCGGTTTATACTCAACCTTTATTTACATCAGTGAGTGTTTCTGCATCATTATAAAATGAAAAAGATTCTTGGCTGAACATGAGTTTGGGTGTCTATCATAATTTTCTCTAGTGGAAAGCAACAAACAAAACACAAAGGGATCGTTGGATTGAAGGGCCGGCAATAAACTCACCCACAGCTGATGTGCAATACATTTCCATCATTCAATTAATTCTACATGACTTTTCTCACAATAGAAAATGATACTTGGTGTCAGTGTCCAAGATACTCTTTCATCCACTCTAGAAATGCAAATCAGTGGAGAAAGCTAGGTATCACATACATACACACAGATGCACACACATAAATACATTCACAAGCATAAAAATAGGTGAGAGAGACAAAGAATGATAAAGAGCTACGTGAATTTCTATGGTATATACAGATAAAATGGAAAAATCTAAGAGCTATTTCTGTCATACATCTAATCAAGTAATTGACATTCTTTGATACTAAATAAAAAGATCCTTGCTTCACTTTTTTGAATGATTAAATGGCATACTGGCTGAAATAATTCATATATTTCAACTCCAAGGGTCAAAACTGACCTAGCATGATGTTCAATTTCATGCAGTCAAAAGAAGATATTCAGTAAAATAGGAGAAAGATAGGATTGTGTTTTCTGTATAAAAACTGACAGAGGTGAATGATTTACTGATATAGTAAATCAGCTTCTCAATCTGTATATGAAAAGGGAGAAAAAAATTACTGATGTTGACAAAGTGCATTGCTGCTGGTCAGGCAATACTCCATACCACAGGAGACAGGGTCTTCATACTTCAGAGTTAAGATTGCCAGCCTTGCTCCCATTTTGTGATGAACACAGTAGGAACACACTATAATCACTGTTGTCTAATAGAAAGTTATGGAAAGACTGGGATAGATAAAAAAAAGCAGCAGCATCACTAAGACTTACAGAAAAATGTAAACTTGAAGGTGAAAAGCTTGTTTCTCAATGCTGTACAATTTTCACCGAAAACCCTGATACACCTGGGATTTATTTAGCAGATATACATTGGAGTGAAGTACAACCTGCTCCCACTATACAGGGAATGTGGACTGTTCTATAGATGTTGATGGTATACAAAATGTAGACTTCATCCCTGTGCATTTGTGGCAAGGGGTTTATAACTTATTTATGTAGACCATCCAGCTTTCCAGTGAATTCAAAACCATCCTCTGTATTCACACAAAGCCAGCTAACAAGCATATTCTTTCATGTATTGCTAAACACAAATGCTGATGATTCTATAATGAATTATAAAGCCATGCCTTTGTTCGAGAATCTTACAGGTTGCCTGTTGGCATATAATAATTCCTTTAACAAAGACGCATAAGGCATTACTACTAGTTTAATAAATATTTACATTACAATGATAAGCATATACATAAAATTTCTAAGTGTGTGAGCATGTACATACATACAAATACATATATATATGTATATATAGGGTATTCATCTATGGTGGGTAGACCCTGTCTTAAGGCTCACCTATCACTCCCCCTCCTAAACTTGATAGGGGAGAGAAGATACAATGAAAGGCTTATGAGCCAAAATAGGGACTGGGAGAGATCATTCAGCAATTACCACCAGAATTACCAGACTTGACAACACCAACAACAAAATCATATAGTTTATTACCCAAACAAAACAGAGTAGAGCAATGACAAATAAAACCAAATCTTGTAAAGCTTCCCCCCATCTCTCCCTTCTTCCTTGGCTTAACTTCACTCCCAAATTCTCTACCTTTTCCTCCCAAAAGGAACAAGGGAATGGGGAATGATGTTCATCACACATTGTCCCTTCTACTCCTTCCTCCTCAGGGGAAAGAGACCTACTCTTTTCCTGCTCCAGTGTGCACTCCCTCTAACATGAGAGACAGTCATTCACGAACTTCTCCAGTGTGAGTCCTTCCCACAGTCTACTGTTCTCTGCAAACTGCTCCAGTGTGGGTTTCTTCCAACGGGTGCAGACCTTCAGGAACAGACTGCTCCAGCATGCATCCTCCGTGGAGTCACAAGTCCTGCCAGAAAACCTACAACCTGGCATGGGCTCCTCTTTACACAGGATGCAGGTTCTGACAGGAACCTGTTCCAGCACAAGCTTCCTGCAAAGTAACAGCCTCCTTCAGGTACTTTCACCTGCTCCACCATGGGGTCCTCCATGGGCTGCAGGTGGAATCTCTAACTCCCCATCATTGTCCATGGGCTGCAGAGGAACAGCTTCCTTAACCATTTTCTTCCCCACAGGCTGCAGAGGACTGTCTGCTCCAGAACCTAAGGCACCTCCTCCTTCTTCACTGACCTTGGTGTCTGTGAAGTTTCTCACATCTCATTCCTCTCTCTGGCTGCAAAATGCTGCAGCTTGTTTTGTTTTGGTTTCCTTCTTAAATATGCTATCACAGAGGCGCTACCACTGTCGCTGATTGGCTTGTCCTTGGCCAGTGGCAGGACTGTCTTAGAACCATCTGGTATTGGCGCTGTTGTACCTAGGGGAAGCTTCTAGCTGGTTCTCAGAGAAGCCACCCCTGTATCTGCCTCATAAACCCAAAGCAACATCTTGAGTCAATCATCAACATGCCAGCCCTTTGAAGAGATGCTATATAATTTCCATTAATTGGTGTTATTGTTGCTGAGAGGAAGGAAGGAAGGAAGGAAGGAAGGAAGGAAGGAAGGAAGGAAGGAAGGAAGGAAGGAAGGAAGGAAGGAAGGAAGGAAGGAAGGAAGGAAGGAAGGAAGGAAGGAAGGAAGGAAGGAAGGAAGGAAGGAAGGAAGGAAGGAAGGGAAGTAATATTCAGCTCAAGTTCACAGAAAACAAGTTACTGAAAAGAACTCTCTTATTTGGTTTTTCTTTCACAAAATGTAATGATACAAAATTGCAGTGCTGCAGACACTGTTTCTTAGTATTCATATCACGGAAGCAATAAAAGTCTCACAATTTTTGAGAATTATTTGAGTGAACAAGTTTTTGTAATTAATCTTTCCTGCCTGATTGCATTTCAGTTCCACACCTTCCATTTTCAGTCATCAAGAGGCAGTGCGCAGAACTTCTACTTACCTCCCAAGTATAATCGTAACATAGTAAAGTGAAACAATGATGTAGATTCAAATCTAGATTGTATTGTCCTAAACTGTTAAAAATGATAAAATATTTCAACTTCTCAGTCAATTATTACGCAAGAATGACTATTTATTATTTGATTTGCTGTAACAGCTGAAAAATTAAGATACTTGAAGTATAAAAAAAGAGATTTAGGGGAAAAAAATAAATTGCCTCAATCCACATGAAACAATATACCCAAACAGATGTCAACATACCAGTGGGGAGTAGCAGCATTCCAGCATATGGGGAGAGAATGGACAGTCTTACACATCTCATTTTGTTTCTGGTTATATACTTAGGTGATCTTTAAGTGTATTTCCCTTGAGGTTACATTCCATTTGACAGGGTTTTTTTACTAATTGAAGGACTAAATGCTGATTCTGGCAGGGTAAAGAGCATAAACACCTATCACCATGTATGTTTTAAAAACACCTCTCAATCAACAGTAGATTTATAAACCCAAGTGTGTCCAGTACAGAATTAGGGTTTACCAAGTGCTTCATAGTTGACAATGCCTAAATTATTGAAATTATGAGATCTTTTATTAGAATAGCTAATGCTAAGCATCTGAAAAATACTGTACTTGAGCAAATTCATTTTTACTTCCTGTCTTTTGTTAGAAGACAAACTCCATTATTTCTGCTTGCTACATCGTATATATATCTATGCACATATATAAATATATGTATAGGTGCATGCACACACATATATAATTACACAGCCACAATAAAGACAATGCACAATTCCTGTCCTAAAAGATAATCCTGTATTCCTGGTTGAAGAAATGGGTGATTTTCAATGCGAAATTTCCACTATCACTTAGTGATAGTTTGTGCAAGGAAAAAACCTCCTACACTTGCTCATTCTCTTATACATCAGAAATTTTCTGCAAAAGCATCTTAAAGCTTTTATTGCTGCTTTATACAAAAAAAAAAAACAAAACAGAGAAGCAGATCTATGTGCAGCCTTCCCTTTGTACTGTCTGTTCTCTCAAGCTGTGCTTGAATATTCTTTGAAATGCCTCCAGCACGCCTCAAATCTGAAAAGTCATTAGCAGATGCTTAGTACCTATTTAAGTCTAAATTACATGTTCACAAAATATCTCCTATAACATTTGAAAAATTCACTATTTCCTGCTCCCTTGATTTTATCCTCACAATAGTTAATACTTTTTCCTGGTTTAGCAGAGCCATTAAATCCTGGAGTCACATTCTTCCACGAAAAAACTTGATTTTTCTTAATTACCAACAGAGTAGAAAAATATATGAAGACTGATATGAAGAGAAACCTGATATTTGAGAAGCAAATAGTTAAAAATCTCTGTATTTCAATGTTTGTGATTAATAGCCCTGACAGTTTTCAAGCTTTAAGTTACGATTTTAGTTTCTCTCTGTAAAATGTTACAACTCTAAAAAATTCAAAAGGCAAGATGAAATTGACCAGTTTATAAGAACATGGTAGCTATGTAAGAAGTGCTAAATTTTGCCAATGTAGGTCAGGGAAAGAGAAAACCAAAACAGAATAATACCAAATCTGTATTGATTTCAGACCTTTCTACTAAGACCTTCATTCTCATGCTGTTAGTAAGAGGAACTTATCCTGAAGTATTACTAATGAAGGTAAAAAGGGAAGCTTACTGATTTATCCAGGGATTTTAGATTGTTGTATAGTATGGTGAGTGTGTATTAGACTCCAGTATACCAAGTAAAAGTTTTAGATAAGGGTTTGAACCCATAGCACAGCCTACTGACTGCATGCTAGGGAAAACTTATGCAGGGATATAACTGCATGTGCTCTAAAAAGACATCACAGAGATGAATTTTAAGGCTACAGTTTTTGAAGACAGGCTATTTGTGGAATATTAAGCTAGAGAAAAAAATTGGTTTTAATGATGTCCACAAGCCACACATCTGGTATTTTATATTAGCAAGACTGAATCTTGGTTTACTTCTGGACTTTGACAATAAAGTTAATTTTATGATTAACTATGACCTGGAACCAAAGCCAAAAGGAGCATTAGAACACTTTTTTACTGGTATTCAAGATCTGTATGTTGCCATTTGAACCCACTGTTACAGTTGAAAATGAGAGGTAGGACCTCTTTCTTCTTACATTCTTGCATTTCTAAAGTCTTGCTCTCCACACAAAACCCAAAAAACCCCACACAAACTAATAACCCAACCAACCAAAACTCAAAAATTGTACTTCATCACAGAAGTACCTTGTAATGTCTTCAAACCAGTGATCATTTGTGTGGATTTTAAAGAGAGGTTTCTGTATTAAAATAACTGATATACAAGAGTTTGATTTTAATTTAATTTTTTACAACTAGGAGACTCTAAGTGGGATTGCCAAGCTTAAACTGGACAGTGAGGGAAACAGAAAGGGAAAAGAGAAGACAGGAGGAAGAATCCAAGTTAAATTGTTAGCACTTACCAGAAAGGAAGACAAGAAGGCCAAAAAGACAATTAAAACTGCATTATAAAATTAATTTATAAAGTTAATTAGTGAACATGGGCTAAAGAATGGACAAAAGTCAAACTACAGGGAAAAAGAAATTGTCTTAGCAGAAATTTAATGCTAAGAACTAGTAATTCAGAGCATGAGTCCACAGGACATTTGTTGGTTGCAAACATCCTAATTACAAGGATGCTGAGGGGACAGGCTGCTCCCTGGGGACAGGAGCACCAGGGCACAGTCCAGCAGCCCGGGTCTGTACCTTCTGTGCTCTACTAGGTATTTCTAACAGCGAATCATAAAGATCAAAGAGGCTAGTTTATTTATAATTGAAGTCAGTGCTCAAATGTCCATGTGCTTGGAGAATATCTTGATCAGACCCTGAGCACTGAAGCTTTTGAGAAAGACGTTTGCCTACAAAGTCTATTAGCATTAAGCAGCCCTAAAGGTTGATTGCATGGCTCAGACTAAGTTCTTACTTTTGCTGATACACAATAATTTCCTTTGGTAATTGTATTCAAGAGTATTTACACCTGGTTGCATTCAGAATGTTTTTAATTGTCTTTGGTATGTTTTACTTTAAAATTGGAAAGCAAATGTGCCGAACTGTGAGGTTGTTTTATGCACTGAAATTTGATAGTAAGTTATTCTTTCATTCTTTGCCTCAAGTGCAATACACTTAATTGGTTCCTAACCACTGAATTGCAATCATGGTTTATGGCTTAGCTAGCAGTCTTTAAAGGTTTGATCCAACTTCATTTGCAACTTTCAGAATGCATCATTACGTCAGTGAATACCATGAGCAGGCAAGGAGTGTGTCCTTTCACTCTTACCATTTCTCAGTGCCACAGTAAGATATAACAATCTCCATTCACCTTAGGGTTCTCTCAGTCATTGCTGATAGATGATCTGTCATAGACCCCTGCGTTCTCTTGCTTTTTTTGAGTCTAAAAATTTTAAAAGCTTGGTACAGGGAGGCACTGAGAGGAGCTTTGAAGTCATAGTGTTCCAAAGTGGAACACTGAATGCCCATATTTCTGTCTCTTATTTCCTAGAGCTTTTGTTTAATAACCTTCATATAATTTCCTCATCATGGTTTATATGATAATAAAAGAAAAATGTTTCTTTGGGGTGAATTTTCCATAAATGGAATAAATGACAATGGACAGGAACAGATAAATCCCAACTGAATATATTTATAGTTTGATAAGCACTGCAAATTACACAGCCATTTAATTTTCAGTACTAATATTCATATGCTTCATTCTCTTTGATATACTGATTTATTGTATTCTAGAGCCTACTAAACATTTTCATTTATGAAAAAGCAGCAAGACTGCAGCAGTCCTTTAAAATAGTCTAGCAAACAGCATTTAGCTTGTCAAAAATTTTACCACTGCTTAGAAAAGCACTCAAGAGGATGTTAAGTCTCACCAGAATCTATGTTTGGTTCTGTTACATAATCAATGTGTACATTTGACATTGCAGTCAACAGGACTTCTCCAAATCAGGGCCTCAACAGGTCTGGGTTTGACATACATAGCAAAGGACAGGAGATGAAAGTAATAGATCTTGTCAGTGACACACTTAGCTGAAGAACTTCAGCTAAGGCTTTTAAGACTAAGCTTGTAATCATCATATTTAATTGTATTTGTTTCTGCACAAGGGGAAATAAACTCCTCTATTTCACACTAAGGGATACTGTTTCAATAAATTCTTCCGGAAGATTGTGTTTTCTTACATTTCTTCTAAATCTGTCCGTCACTACTTGCAACAAATAAATCTTCAAGATATTATGGTCCTCTACTTTCAGAAGTATGTAGCCCGACCTACACATCTGAGAGCCTGCTTAAACCTCACACATCAATATTCCTCTAAGTCCAACAGCAAAACCTATAAACATAATACCTTAAACTATTAACTGAGTTATAATAGGCCTTGATTATGACCACTTCCCATGATTAGATGATTCTCCTTTAGCTCCCCCCATAGTACTGAATTAATCATAAAACTAAAAACCTTTGTTTTCTTTCCCAGATAGATAAACTAAAAAAACTTCAGTTAAAAATTATCTAGATGCAAATGTGGACAGATCTTGACTCTGCATATTTTACCTTTGATGGAAATACATACAGCAGATGTTTCAAACTGAAACAAAGCAGTGTCATAGTAGAGATGTGTCATTTTAAAAATCTGCAGTCTCCTCCCTAAATCTCTCATATACTAAAATATGTATAATTTCTTCAATGAAATGTGGGGGGAGAATGTGAATAAATCACTGTATATCAGCACTCAGTGCTCTACATAACATATGAAAGCAACTTTAATAAACTAGAAAACACTTTATCTTCTCCATTCGTATACTGTAGAATTACTCAACATTTCCTTCAGTTAAATAGCATAAGAGCTTTAATACTTTACATAATGTCAGTACCAATGACTTGATCATTCTATACAAATGTTTAGATAGATGCATACTAACTGCTTCATTTAATCCCATCAATCTTATTTTTTCCCTTTTACAACTAATAATCTTTGTGCCAAAATAATGTGTTCAGGGAATTAGCTGACAGAAGAAATTATCTGAAAAGTGTTTTTAAAACCATTTATGATCATGTTAAGTTTAAGAAAGTAGTTGCAATATTTATACTGAAATAGCAGCCAAGTACTCTATGCTACAGAAACCATTCGTATCACTGAGCATTCCTATAATCAGTCAGCTTTTGTTTTCAAAGGGGCTGAATTTTCCATCTGACACTTTTTATTATAACATTAAGTTGTTCTTCCCGGTAACATTTATAGCTGCTTCTGAGCTATACAATTAATTTGAATTTGAGTTGGCATGAAGGCAGCACATCCTGCCAGCAGTTTCCTGATGGGGATATCCTCTGTGTGGTACGAAGAAATCCCAACCACACACTGAGTCCAAAGAGATTGTTTCTTCCCATCTCTCCAGGGGCTCAGAAAAAGGAACACTCTCAATTCAGAGAAAGATAATGGCTGGGAAAAGATTGAAAGCTTTCAGTGTAACTATTAGATAAACTAGTTTTAATCTCTTTCAAGCTAGAGCAGCAGAGAAAAAAACCTACTTATCACAGAAGCCTTGCTGGAGAATCAAGGATGGCACCCTGGCAAGTGTCTTCCCGTAAATCTAAAGGCTGAAGTGTCCTTCAAGCAAACTCGTACTGGTATGAAAATTACTAGCCCAAGTGACACTGAAGAACAAAAGAATATGCAATCCAAATACATCTACAGAAAGTAGCTTTTTTAGTTTGTGTTCCAGAGAAAAGTAATGTGGTTGGATGACCCTGGCCAGCTGCCAGACTCCCACCCTCTCACTGAGGAAATATGACTGAAAAGCTCATGGTTGACATAAAGACGAGGAAAGCACCAGCCAGTTACTGTGATGTGTGAACTAGATTTGATTTGGGAAAATTTATTAAGTATTTTAAAATTACATACTTTTAAATAATTGTAGAAATAGTTTTGGATGGTAAGAAACAAAGACAGAAGAACTCAAAACACCTTCTCTCCATGTAAGTGCCTTTTTTCCAGGCTTAACTTCATTCCTACATTCCCAACTCTCTCCTCTCTGAGAAACGCAGGGGAATGGGGAGTGAGGGACTTCATGCCCGTATCATTCCCCCTCTGCTTCTCCTTCCCCTCACGCCGCTCCCCGGCCCCAGCCTGGGCCCTTCCCACGGACTGCAGGGAAACACCTGCCCCGCCGGGCTCTGTCCCAGGGCCGCAGGGACAGCTTCGCGGGGGTGCCGGGTGCCCCTCCGCCCCTACTGCTGCTCTCCCCACGGGGCTCGCAGGGCTGTTTCTCCCCTCGTTTCCCTCAGCCCCAGCTCCCGGGCAGCGCTTTGCCCTTTCTTACCCAGGCTTTCCCCGAGGCGCCCGCCTGGGGCTGAGGGGCACAGCTGGGCCCTGCCGTGCTGGGGCCATGCTGCCGGCTGTGCCCGGCACCGGGCGGCCTCCGCACCTCCTCACAGGGCCCGGCCCTGCCGAGACCCATTACATGTACACCCAATGCAACATAATTTGGATTGAAAAGCAGAGGATAAGTGTGATATTTACAGTCACTGGTACATTCTAAATCAAAGTCTTCCCTATCATGAATGAATCCGCTTTCCTATATACAGTTTGCAGATGCACTTTCAGATGGGACAAGGGAAAGGAAGAATGATGCTCTGTAATAACCAGTGTTAGCCAGTCTGAAAAAAGAATTACCCTCAAATTGAGAAGGTATTATGGATGAACTAAGTAAATTTTACTAATACTGATATGGCACACAGATGGATTGTGCAAAACACACTGGAAACTGAAGTGATTTCGATACATGTCAAGAAATTTGGAGAACACAGAACCCATTATACTTTGAATGACTGAGGGCACCTGCCTGCAAAATCTTACCAAATGCCAGGCCAAAGCTTCTACGCAGTACAGTGAAGAAAGAGCTAGCACTAGAACTAGCTATCATGGTTTTTTTTAAGTCATGCTGTTGGCATTGAGTCAGAACTCAGCCCTTAACATATTCAGAGGAAAAAGTGAAATCTGTGTATGTTAAAGCACTGGAGCCTAAGAAAAGTTAAAAGAAGGTAGTTTTCATTGAAGTCAAAGATTTTTTATAATTTTGTATATTCTTCTTGAGGTTGTCCGTGACTTTTTTATCATGATATAGTGAGCAATGGAAAATACTCAATTGCCATACATGTCTAATAATGCATGGTCTGCAAAACAGAAAAAAATACCAAAAAATGATAGGTGGGGGTTTTTTTTGTCATTAGAGATGGCATTTCATTGACCTCCTTGAGAGTAGCCCTGCTGAGAAGGACCTGGGTGTCTTGGTGGATGAGAAACTTAACATGAGCCAGAAGTGTTCTCTTGCATCTCACAAGGCCAATGGTATCCTGGGCTCCATCAGAAGAGTGGTGGCCAGCAGGGACAGGGAGGTGATTGTCCCTCTCCACTCTGCCCTCATGAGGCCCCATCTGGAGTACTGTGTCCAGATCTGGGGCCCGCAATACAAGAAAGATGTGGAACTGTTGGAGAGGGTTCAGAGAAGGGCCACAAGGATGATTATAGGGCTGGAGCACCTGTGCTACGAAGAGAGGCTGAGGGAACTGGGCTTGTTCAGCCTGGAGAAGAGAAGGCTGTAGGGGGACCTCATTGCAGCCTTCCAGTACCTGAAGGGAACATACAAACAGGAGGGGAATCAACTTTTTAAAAGGGTAGATAATGGCAGGACAAGGGGGAATGGATTAAAGCTAAAGGAAGAAAGGTTTAGATTAGATATTAGGGGGAAGTTTTTTACAGAAAGAGTGGTGAGGTGCTGGAACAGGCTGCCCAGGGAGGTGGTGGATGCCCTGTCCTTGGAGGTGTTCAAGGCCAGGTTGGATGGGGCCCTGGGCAACTTTGTGTAGATGCAGGCCTGGAGGTTGGTGTCCCTGCCTGTGGCAGGGTCGTGGGAACTCTATGATCCTTGGGTTCCCTTTCAACCCAGACCATTCTATGATTCTATGGCAAATCAAAATGAATTATATCAGATGATTGGAAATTATGTAATTTTGTTTCACGGGAATTTCCTAGTTCTGCAAGATCACCTTCTTAACAAAAAAAAATGGTATCCTTCCGTGCAACACTGCAAACAAAACACAGGTTCTTATTAATACATATGCATAATGAGAACAAGAACAATCATATCAACAGATGTTTCTCAAAGATGTACTGAAAACTGAAAAAATCTGATGGTGCCACCTCAGACTATGACCTCTCATTTCCATCTGTTCAACCCTTCTTCTGTATTTCTTCATTACTTAAAGGAATGTTTTAAATTATACTGGAGGAAAAAAAGTATCAACAGATTTCCTAATACTTGAATTAATACTGTTCAGAAATGGTTTTCAATACATCTTAATGGTGACTCATTATTTCTTTTTGTAGTTCTCATTATTAGTATATATACTGTGTTGATTTACCTATACAGGATCCTTTCCATCTCTGAAATGAAAGGAAAATGAAAAAAAAAAAAAATGATATAGTAATTTGAAATAAAGAATTTATGAAATAATGAGGACCATTTGTAAAGTATCAGAAGCCAAATGCAGACCAATACCATTTTGAGTTTACATATATATTCTACTAAAAAACAGATCGATATTGGGAAAAATAATGTTTTTACATAATGTATCTATCTATGACACTTCCAAAGGTATCCTTTAGTTGAGTGGCAACTCTCCTTATATGCCAAATCTTGTTGGATTAAGTATGTGAACCTTAATTACAAGAGAAATTTTGCAGGATGCTAAAACCTTATGTGTACAGAGACAGACTCACAAAAAGATATCCCATAGTACCTCGTTGCTTCATGTAGACCTCATTGACATCAATTACTCAGCAGACATTCTGAATGGAAAATTTTTTCTCTCTGAAACTGCAGATACAGTATAAAATAAAACATGACACTATGCATGACAAACCAAGCATCTACCCTGAATTAATTTTAAAGTTCTATAAAAGATCCTTTGTTCTCTTGTCCTCTTTCTGGTCTTGAAGTATAGGTGAGAGCAAAATAAAGCATGACAAGACACTGTCTCAATTTTACTCTACTGTAAGGATTAGAATCTTCTGAAGTAACTATTGTGTTTCACTTAACATCTGTAAGTGCCTGTTTTTTAGGGAAAATTAATTGAAAAAACAAACACAAAGCTTAATCAATCCAACTCTGGTATTTAACCTCAACAGATTCATCTTTCAAAGCTGGAAATAACCCCCTTAGTGATTCCCTTTCTTGTTCCTGAACTGACATCTATAGATTCCGGCATCTGTCAAAGAGCTGATCTGGAGATAGAAAGTAAACAGATGAACTGAAGTGCTAAAACCAACGAACACGATAAGAATGCTGTTGCTGACTACTATTTCAGAGAATAACAGAAAGCTTCAAAACGTGTCATATGTCATAAAAAGTGCTACAGAAAAGTGACAGTGAAATACATATGACAATTTGGAGTATCTCAGCTTATTCAATGTGTACAACAGTGAACGAAGTACATCAAAAATATAATGTGAAGTTTATTTACTCCTTCACAACATATTTAGATCCTCTTGAATTTCTTTTGAGGGAAAATCATAGTCAAATACTTTTTAGAAAATAAAGTTATATATCTTTAAAAATTTCATCTGATACTGAGACTTTGAATAAGCATACAGACATTTTACTTTTACTACAAAGGAAAATAATTATCTTCCATACATTCCAGACCCGATGAAGTGTGATCATGAAATAGATAGTCATTACTTTAAAAATGAATCAGTGATATAAAAGATGATATGATGATCTAAGCTGATTGCAAATATGAAGGTCTCGATTTAATCTCTAGTTTGAAAATCATCTTCTTGCACAGGGGTAGGTTAACATAAGAGACTAGGACCAGTGATGAATATTGTCTCAAAATAAACTGAATGAAAAATTCATTATTTACTAACATTAGAATATAAGATAACTTAAAAAATGCATATGTAACATTTCTTTGATGATTTTCAAAACAATGATAAGGAACATATTTTAATCATCACAACTTCTGTGTTTTCTTCAGAATGCACAAATAAAAAAAGTCACCATAAAAATTACTGCTGAACCAAACCTCTCACAAATTGTGAAACCTACTTACTCTTTCTAGCACTGATGAATTTTTATAATTTTTTTAGTCATTGTGCATGCAAAGAACTGTTAAGAGAGAAAAGATATTACATTGCAAATAAATAAACTGCTCTGAAAATTACTTTCCTGACCATCACTTCAAATTTTGAGGATAGCTAAAATCCAGCCTTTAATGTAAAAAAAGGACTTGGTAAAGTTGAAGCAAGATCAAACTTCAGAAATGTATAGGAGTTTCAGTGTCAAAAAATGTGATGGGGGTAATTATTTGAGCCAGTATTTCTGAAGAAACTGGAACAAAAATATTGATAAGAATTATTCCTGTAAGTATATTTTCAGAATACGTGAATTTTGGATGCAGAGTAACAGAGCATTTAGCAGCATACTTTTCACCATATGTCTTGACTGGACAGCCGGTGAAGGCAACAACATATATATCATGTCCGCCTCTCTCAGCAGAAAATAAAATAAGACAAAAACTCGATGCCATAGCATTAAGTGACTTTTAAGGCCAAAAATATACTAAAACCATGTGAGACAAATTATCAGATTCAAAAACTTGGTTTAGCTGAGGTCTCATTGTAACAGGTCAAAGGCACTTAATCATGAGTCAACACCATAAAATTACTTTCTGGTAATCTTGTTAATAGGAAATAAAGATTTCAGATGTGGAGGAAACTCAGATACCCTGCAAATAAATTATACAGAGATGATATTGGAAGGAGGGAAAGTGAAAATGCATTTCTAAACAGTTTGGGTTTCTTTAGTGGATGGATTCTTTTGTGGAGGGTAAATCTATAGATCATAGTGTCAATTTCTATACATATTTTAAAAGCACCTTCAGATGGTGTTTCTATTTGCGGTTTACCACAATATTTCGAGTCTCTGAGCAAACAGACATTTTATTATATGGTATGGATGCAGAACCACTTCAGCCTTTAGTTATAAGTAAACAAATATCTCCTGCAAAACATTTACTTTTATAGTTCTTTACACACACATACAACCATTTGAAGTGAAAGTACAGTATTAAACACTTTTGTTCTGCAGGTATATTGTAAGAACAAGTGTTGCTCTGGTGTTCCAAGAAGTTTTAGTGTAGTACAGGTCTGTCCACCAAGCTTTTTCAACTAAGGGGCACATGTACACATACACGAGGTAAACTTTCTTTGCTATATAACCACACATAAACTATGCATGTATCCAGCTACTGTTCCCAAAATTTACATTAAAATTAGATTACTACTTTAGTCTGTAGCACGAATTAAAGTGAATGTAAAAGCAAACAACTAATAAATTCTAATTACGTGATTTTTTTCTTGTTTTGTACTTCTTACTGAACATAAGACTACACTTAAAGAAAGGCAATCTCATTAATGCCACTTACAAGTAGAACTTAATACGATGCCCTTAATCAGGCAAGATTCTTTAAAAGATTGGCATGCAGCAATATATAACTCTCAAAAAAGTGAATGTCTAATTAAAAAAAATAAAAAGGAAAAAGATGAAAGTCCTACATTATTTGTACATCAAAGTCTTTATCAGCCTTTGAAAAGAGACCATAATTCTCACAAACTTTTTTTTTCTGCAGGTCTGTCTTTCAGATTTTTATTAAATATAT
This sequence comes from Gallinula chloropus, assembly GCF_964237585.1. Classification (NCBI taxonomy): domain Eukaryota; kingdom Metazoa; phylum Chordata; class Aves; order Gruiformes; family Rallidae; genus Gallinula; species Gallinula chloropus. The sequence continues at coordinate 84,577,162 of NC_140086.1, read as the reverse complement.
ACATCTGAACCAGAATATATTTTAATAAAAGTATGTTTTGCAATGACTACATTACTCAATATTTTTCTCAAATTAATAATCAACATAAATAAATGCTAAAAAAACCCCTCAAATAAAATGTGTGCGATATGGAGTTGTCTTCATTGGAATTTCAAAAAGATAATTTTTATATCTACATGTGGAGGTATTTTGTAGTGGCAGGACCCATAATTCATTCCATTAAGGTTTGAAACAAACAAAAAAAAATTAGGATTTTGTTTGTGTCATGGTTTTGCCCCAGCTAGTGATACACCACGCACTTTCTCACTGAACCACACAACTCAGGCTATACAGCTCAGACCCATCCAGAAACCAGACCATCCCCAAAACCCTGTGTCCTGGAGCTGCCTGCTCCTCCCCCCACCAGCCCCCCTTTATGCTGAGCATGACATAATTGGCATGGAATACTCTCTTTGACCACTTTGGGTCACCTGTCCTGGCTGTGCCTCCTCCCTTCGCATTAGTAGGGCAATATGAACAACTGAAAAAGCCCAGACTGATTGGCAACAACTAAAACATCAGTGTGTTATCAGCACTGCTCTCATCCTAAGTCCCAAACATGGCATTATATCTGCTGCTAGAAAGAAATTAACTCTATCTTAGCCAAAACCAGGACAGTTTGTTTTTGTTTTTTTCAAGGAGGGGTTGAGGGGGTTGGGGATTTTTTATTGTTTGGTTTTTGGTTTTTTTTGTTGTTGTTGTTGTGGGTTGTTTTGGTGGTTTTTTTTCCCCATACAACGAACAGCAGATCTGTGGAACCACTTGCGAAGAGATGGTAGTGGATGGAAGAAGTTTATATTGGTTCTGAAGGAAATAGAACAAATACATGGAAGATACGAGACATACAGAGTCCCTGGAATTTTTTTCTGATGTTTGGTGTCATGCCACCACCAAATATGAAGTACACAAGGAAAATCACCAATATTAGAGTCTTAGATTATAGATTACTGTTAGCAATTAACCTGTTTTTTTCCTGAAATTCCTACAGAGAATGTTGTTTTGTCCAGGTGAATGCCACTGTATTGAGTTTGTGTGGGAAGCTTTGGGGGGTGGGGCACAGGGGTTGCTTTTGCAAGAATCTGTTACATGCTTCTCCCGTGTCTAATAGAGCCAATGCCAGATGGCTCCAAGACAGACCTGCTGCTGGCCAAGGCCAAGCACATCAATGACAGTAGTAGAGCCTCTGGGGTAAGATACTAAAGAAAGGTGGAAAAAAAAAGGGTGGAAAGGCAAATGTGGAACAGCAGCAAGAGAGAGGAGTGAGAATATGTGAGAGGAACAGTTCTGCAGGCACAAAGTCAGTAAAGAAGGAGGGGAAGGAGGTGGTCCAGGAGCCAGAGCAGTGATTTCCCTGCAGCCCATGGACATTAACATAGAGTAGATGTTTGCTTACAGCCCATGGAGGACCCCACACCGGAGCAGATGGATGCCCAAAGAAGACAGTGACACTCTGGGAAGCCCACACCAGAGCAGGTTTGCTGGCAGGACTTGTGACCCCATGGGGGAACCCATGCTAGAGCACTCTATTCCTGAAGGACTGCACCCCATGGAAGGGACCTACACTGTGTGTGTAGGAAGGACTCACTGTGGGTAATTTCACTCAACAAAACCCATGATAACTGAATAAAAGATAAAGGCAGCAGGAGGAGCCACAACCATTGAACCATAGACCACTGACTCAAGAAACCCACAGATTCAAAACCTCCCTCTTTTAAGCATGTGTGCTAATTTAAACAGGAAGTGAATGAGATGGACCTTATGGAAATGAAGAAAGGAACAACTAGCATAAAAGAACAAGGCACAGACTTGGTGGGGGGCACACCAAACGCCTCTATTGTCAGGATCTCTCTCTGCATCTCCCTCCCTCTTCCCCTCCACTCCAACCCCCATTCCCCTTCTCTAAGCTGCTTAGGGGAAAGAGGTAGAGAAAATTGGAATGACATTAAGCCAAGAAAAAAGGGAGAGGGGGGAAGGTGTATTTAATATTTGGATTTTTTTCTCATTGCTTGACTGATTTGATTGGCAAAAAAAATTAATTAATTTCCCTGAGTTGACTCTGGTTTGCCCATGACAGTAATTGCTGAATTATCTCCCTCTGTCCATATCTTGACCCATGAGCCTTTTGTTATATTTTGTGTTGCCTGACCAACTAAGGAAGGCAATTTTTATAGCAGCTTTGGTGGGTAACTGGCATCCAGCCAGGCTTCATTCACCCCGTGTTAGTGGCTGGCTAGTGGTCATTCTACTTATTTATAAGTCTTCTAAGTCTGTAGCTTCAATTTCAGATTCTCTGGTGAGCCCCTTTCAGGAAAAGGTTCTGGTATGGCAGTATCCCCACGTTTTTAATGGTGAATATGCATGTAAAGATTAGTTTACCTTTACTGCAGCATCATCATCCTTTCCAGGAATTCCTTTTATGCTCTCTGTCCATAGAGCTTACATATTCTGGCGTGCATCTTTTTCCTCATGTCTCAGGAAGTTAGTATTAGCTTCAGGCTTTCATCAAACTCTTTTTTCTCTCTAGATATTTTTGCCTTTTTATCTATCAGATTTCACTCTACTTTTCTTTGTTCAGAAGCTTCTTACTACTACTTACCTTCCTCTTTTGTGTTTAGCTACACTGACCTCCTTTTACAATTTCCCAGGCATTTCATAATGGGTAGTTGTCCTGGTTGTGGCCCAAGCAGCCAGCCCAGGTGAGCTAAGTAAGCCCGGGATGTTTCCATGGCACCTGAAATCACTCCCCCAGAAAAGGGGCTGGGGAGGGGTGCTCCTGTGTGCCTTCAGAGTGTTCTGGGTGTGGCTGGGGTGTAGGGTTGAGCCTTATGTTGTGTAGTGCTCTATGTATCACTGGGTGTAAGTGTAATTTGTGATAGGTTATTATTGTTCCCCTTCATGGTGATTTTGTCAGCAAACTGTCTTTATCCCAACCACCAGAGGCTCTGTCTGCTTCTCCTCTGGGAGTGAGTGGCCTGTAGTGTTCAGCGGCTGTGTTGAGCTCAACTACCACAGTCCTTTTTGGCACCTGATGTGGGGCTTAAAGGGTTTGAATAGCTGTAGATCTGACTGGATTGTGTTAAAAAGCTGTGATAAAATGGTTATCATGTTATTTGAAGAGGTGATGGTAACACTGATGTTTTTCCTGTTCACCCTCCTTTGGTATGTGAATCCACACCCACGTTATGTAATCCTTGCCCAGCTGTTTTATTACATATGGGAGGGTAGTCAGGTTCCTAATTCTGTTATATGGTGTAATACTGATTTATGACAAGATATCATCTGTGTTTGTCAGCCTTGGAGGGTATCTATATGTGGCATTTCTGTCATTTCCAAATACTGGGCAACATATCTTAGCATTACTTAATAATCACACTCAAAAATGTGTGAACTGATGTTGCCTTATCAGTATGGTCTCTTTCAGTAGTTTCTGTTGCTTCTGAGCACGTAATCCTCTGAAGCAGCTGTCCCCTTTAGCTTCCTTTTCACAAGAGTTCTCATATTTTCACCTAGCTTTTATTAAGTTTAGCAGTGATACCTTTGGTTGTTGCTACTTGCATGGGTACACTGAATATAAGTACCTTATAGCTGGTCTTAAAGACACTGCTTCCACAGTGAGATTTTGAACCAGATCCTGCACTTCACTGAGCCAAAGGGTGGTTGTTCTCCCTGTGTTCCACTAAACAATTACTGGTATCACCTAAAAATATAATCTATTGTTCATGTTGGGATTTGGCCTTTATAATTGAGGTCACCTTTTAATTTTTTAACCCTCTCTGACCTCAGGACATAGAACTGCATCTCTAGTTGTTTGGGTGTCAAACTACTATACTCTTCCTGTTTATGTCTGTGATTTCAATTCATGAAGATTCTGATACTTGAAGTGGTAAGTTTATTAATTTGGCTTAATTCCAAGAACTCTTAAATATATACTTCTGCTTCACCACCAGTATGTTTTAAGCTATAACTTCTATATATTTTGCAGCTTGATTTTATAGTGTTCTATTATCATTTTCCTTCCATCAAGTTTTTGCCTTCATTTAGGGCATAGTGTACCAGTTTTCTTATCTTTGTCCTTAAGCTTCTAACATTTGTATAAAAGCAGGTCTATCACATTTCCTGTCTCAAAAATCTTTTTAAATGGCACTTATTTTCCACTTGTCTATTTGATTATTTCTGTCTTCTGACCTACTCTTCACCTGAAGATACAGGATCATCATGACTTCCGCTTTGGGACATCCTCCTCGGCTGAGTGTTGTCTGACTGTGTGATCTCCTGTATAGAACTTCACTAACAATTGCTTAAACAGGCTGCTGCTTTGCTGAGAACTGCCCAGCTTCCAATGAAGCTGACACCTTCCCCTTTGTTACCTTCCTGCCAAGTATTAAAACTTTACCGCTGCCTTTTTTTCTGGGTCCTGTTTGGAACTGTTGAATCACCTTGGCCAACAGTGCTATTAAAGCCTAAGGACCTCACAGAATGGTAACTCACATTGAAAAAGATTCCAGGACTGATCAATAGGTCTGGACAGATGACCAATAGGTAAAAATCATAGATATCTAAGTCTCAATTATTGTATTCATTACCTCTCCAACAAAGGGATCTTAAATATATGTTAACATGCGGACACTTATATGTAGACACCAACATTTTAGGTATTTCAATCTTTAAATCTAATTTTCAGATTCTCCCAGCCCCAGCTTCTCTGACACATTTTATCTATGATCAGTAGCTCTCCAGACAAGGAGCAATATATTTTTTTTCCCCCAATTTCCACATTGTTGATGTGACTTTTTCTGAAGGAAACATAGCACAGACTTAGAGCAAACAAAGAAATGGATATTGTGCGCTATGTTTATAAAATTATAAAATTATTAAGATTATCAAGAGTTTATCAATTGAGAAAAACGTTTTTCAAATACATTTTCATTATTGTGTTTTGCAAATTTTAGCTTGGAATGACACAAAGAAGCATGCAGAATATCTCACACAAGTGCAGTGCAGGAGGTGTACAGCACGTTACTAAAAGGTCTTATTAGTTGATCAAAACTAGGACCAATATAGAATAGTTTCACCCAAAAATGTAGAGATGGAAATTGTTCGTTAACAAACACATGTCAAATAATTTTATCCAAATCTAAAATCATTTCCTTGCTAGTGTCAAGAGCAATGCAGATGCATTTCATATATAAGACTTAATCTTTATATCAACATGTTATGCTAAAGGATTCTGATATTATAATTGTAGATGGTTTCCATAGATACGTGGAAGAAGATTGGCATATTATGGTAAATATTGAATTACACTGAGAATGCACTGAGGTGTAAATTTTCAGATGACAACATCTATTTTGAAGATCTGCAGAGAGGAAGGACAAAGAGAAGGTTTTTATAAAATAATAAACTCGTGGATGAAATAATATGTTAAGCAGAATATGAAAATAAAATGCTTCTACTGTCAGTACCCTCTTTTCCCCACTGAATTGAAAGAGACTTAAGTTCTAGTCCTTCCTGTCCCACCAAATTGGCATGCCTCTGTTTGCCATACATGAGGAAAAAATAGAAGTTTTAATTTAGCACCTCTGTAGTGAAAAACATAACCCAATGTCCCTTAGTCCTCCTGATGACATTTGCTTTTCAAACTAAACCTGATTCAACAGAAGGAAAAAACAATAGCAATATATTTTCAGTGTAGTTTAGTTCTTGTGTTTTTCTGATGATCGTCTTTTGAATTATCATTGTAATAGTTATTCACAACTGTTTTCCCAGCATTTTTTAACAAGTTGTGTAGTTGAATCTAAACCAGATTTCAAATAAGTCAGCGTTAGCAGTACCATGAACCTTATTGGACTTTGGAGAGGGCCACTTTTGTCTAAATTCTAAACTGATTGCATGGAAAGAAAATTTATGGATGAACATCTAATACACATATACCTCAACAACTTGAACTTTTAAACAGAGATAAAAAACATGTCATACATTTTGCTTCAACCGTTGCAAAGGTAAAAAGGGAACTGTATACAAAAAAACCCACAATTCAGATTGTAAATCATAAATGTATTACTCAATTTAAATGTCTGTTTAAAAAAAAAAAAAAAAACAACAAAATCTCTTTCAAAAATAATTCTTTTCCATTGGGGAAATATTAGTCTATCTCTTTCCTACAGAAGAGAACATTCTAAAGTAATGGTATGATACATTAGATTAGGCAAAGGATATTGTGCTACTTTAACACAGCAGGTTAGCCTTCTGCCAGAAATCCTGAGTTCCATGGAATTCAAATTGTTGCTGTAGCAGTGGCTCACAGATATGCAAGAACAAATCTGAGTTGGAACACAGGACTCCTTAGAGATCATTCTGTGACAACACTTCAAAAGAACACTGAAACACATTTGTATATTCAAGACAGCTTCAATAAGGTAGAAAAATAAAAACTATCTATTTGGAAATAGTGTGCTTTCTCTTAAACCATTTTATCACATAACATCATCAGATTGCCCGCAATTTACCATATATGGAAGACAATTAAAATTAATTACTTAGAGCTGTTAAGTGCCACATACAACTTTCTTTCTTCCAGTAGCTTCCCCCAACAAAAATATATGTTTAGTACAATGACATGTAGTAAATGCTTATCACTAATACCAAATAAACCACTTTGGAAAGCACTGAATCACTGAGCATTTGCACTAGTGCAGCATTTGTTTCTACAGAGGGAAAGAGGCCTCAAAAAGAGATCAAATGGGACATCCCTCATTTACTCTGTACCCTTAGATGTAATCCATTTTATCCTGGAAAGATTACAGATAAACAAATATTTAAGTAACTCTGTAACATTGCCACATGTTAGTACTCCCTGATTGTCCACTGAGAGTCATGAAAAAGGGTAATGGCAGAAAGCATTCTGTATCCATTTAACTTTAACTGTTAAAAAGTTAACTGTTAATTGACAATAGGGAGGATTTTTTTCAAATTATTTTATGTCTCATTTTTTTTATTATCTTCCTAAATTGCTTATGAAATGTTTGCATCATAAATAATGGCTGTATTTTCTGAGAAATCAGCATGAGTCAGAATCCAACTAGTATTGCTTTGAATAAAATTCAGAGATAAGAAACTGCTTAATCACCACAAGTGATACGACTTCTACAGAAACAGAAGCAAAATACCCAATTTGTTTTTTCTTAATCTAGGTAACTGCTATTGTCTCTTCTCCTTTAAAATAAATACATTTCAATTAACACTAGGGAAAAAAAGACAACTCAGCAGATCACATTTCTTTTTCTTTTTTTTTCTGAGCTGCTTGTGGGATTTTGCATTTGCAAATATTTCCTGCTAGTCTTGAGGTTCAGATTTTTGTTTTTTTCCTATAGATTCACTCTTCAAAGTGATTCTAATGTACAGACTCACTGTGAAGAACAAGCCTGTTACGAAGACAGAAATTTGCTGGTGAGAACCATAGAATCATAGAATGGCATGGGTTGGAAGGGACCCCAAGGATCATAGAGCTCCAACCCCCCTCCCACAGGCAGGGCCACCAACCTCCAGGCCTGGAACTACACAAGGTTGCCCAGGGCCCCACCCAATCTGGCCTTGGACACCTCCAGGGATGGGACATCCACCACCTCTCTGGGCAGCCTGTTCCAGCACCTCACCACTCTTTCTGTAAAAAACTTCCCCCTAATATCTAGTCTAAACCTTCCTCCTTTAGCTTCATTGCCCCTTGTCCTGCCATTGTCTACCCTTTTCCCCTCCCATTTGTATGCTCCCTTCAGGTACTGGAAGGAGCTTTAAACCAACCAAACAAATAAAACCAAAACACATTTTGGTGTTTCTAAACCAACAGGGAAAGGATTTTGCTCTAGGTCTGTCAACAAATGCTATGTTACACTTTTTAAAGTTATCTATTTCCATCTATATCCATCCAGTCTTCATCTCATACAATTGTTAATATGGCCTAACGTTGTTTTAGATGATGTGTATATTGGATGAGATATTAAATAAAGTAATCCAGTCACAAACGGTGTGTCCATGTCAATATGAAAGAAGCTCATGAAATTTAGCTATTGGTTTGAATTATTGATTTCTTTCTTAGATTAACCAACTTCTCCATAATCACTTGCAAAACTAATACATTATAATTAGAGGATGAGATAAGTAATGGAGATTCGTCTCATCAAATAATTATGCTTCTCAGTTTGAAAGATATTAAAGTAATGTGTTTCCCACCTAATGGGTGACAAAAGAGGTAATTTATAATAATATATTTCTCATTTGCAGTTGTTTCATTATGTAAAGAAGAATTATTTGCACATTCTCCCATGTGTGTGAAAGATACAAATTCTCTCCTGTTTAATCAGAGTTTATCCAGATAATCTGTAACTGCAGAATGCAATAGGAAGTCTTTCAATAAGAAGCATTTTATTCTGTAATTCCATTTTTCCAGTAGATGTTTGTATTTATCTATATTCTACCTGTGTGTAATGCCATTTATGCAAAAACTCATTTCTCTTTCCTTCTTGTTGATTTACTTTCCTCTGTTGGCTTCTTGATTCCCTGTTCCATTTTGATTGTCAGAGCAAAGTGTCACCACTGGAAAAAAGAATAAATAGGACAAATGTTTTTAGGATGACTGACAAAATGTTGCTCTAATGCTCAGTGGTCTTTGACAGTAGTAGAAAACAAATGAAATAATCCATATCCAATTAATCAAATGCTGATCTGGTCTATCAAGCAAACTATGACCAGTGTGGCACAGTTTTAAGTTAGATTTATAAATTTAAAACATTTTTCAGATATAAAAATGTATAAATTATAAAATTATAATTGTTATTCCTATGCTCATACATAGCAACCTATAGAAATTTCATAGATCTAGTAAAAAACTGGCTCAATTAAAATGACAAAGTACCAAGAGATTTAATTCAAAACTTCAAATAATATTAAAAAGCATGTATTTCCTACCACAGAACAGGATGTAGAACTTGGCATCAGTTTTAAGAAGGGAACTTAAATGTAAAGACTCAGAACAATAGAGAAGCCATTTATCAATTTCTTTGATAAATTTGTTAATGAATGGAAAACACGAATGAGAGTTCAGTGAAAAAATCCTAAAATTTAGAAAGCAGTTATTACTTTTCAAGCAGGATTCAATACCACATTTTTCCTATTTTTCTGGTGTTTTTCACTGTTCCTGCCACATTTTCAAATGGAAATAATTAAACAAGAGAATGTGAGGAATTAAAGGAGAAACAGAAAAAAAAGGTGTGTTTGATTTCTAAATGTTGTTGCATTGTGAAAACAGAATAGCAAACAACCCTACCCAAAAAAAAACCCACCCCAAAACCCAAACAAAACCTTTTCCCATTAGAGTTTGAGGGAAGCAGAACACTTTTAAGAGCTTTATTTCTTTTCAAAAACCTGCTCCAATAGTACATTGTTACAACAGTCAATTGTTCTCCTTTTTGAGTTTAAGTACCTTGGAGTTCAGTCAGCTGGAATTAATAACCATGTTTTAGAACACTGAGATAACCTTTTTCACTCTTTCATGATAAATGCTCATAATTCAAGATCAACCAGAATATGAGAATATCTAAGTTCACTTCTAAGAAGGGTGTAAGATCTTGACCAAAGTAGCATATCATAAATGCATAGTACATGGTACAAACATAGACATATGAATAGATCTGCAGTATAATTAGACTAGCTGTATAGTTAACCTAATTACTATATTGTAGTCTTTAATTTTTTACACTTCTATAAGGAGACATTACATTTATAATTAAAATTTGAAAGTGGTTAATTAAAAATAAAAAATTTATTATCTGAAAAGAATCCTCCCTGATACCATGTGCCAAGCTTCTCATAATACCAATTTGTTCTTTCATGTTTTTATTAGCATAACTGTTGATAGTCTAGATTTATTTATTTTGCACATGCATAAAACAATGCAGGGTGAAAGTACAAAGTACATGTGTTGTTCTAGATTTGTAAAATCAGAGGCTTCATTCAGTGTGGGGGTGGAATCGGTTCTGCTCTTTTACATGAGATAAAAGACAATTATTGAAAAAATGGGATCTGCCCACAGTACTGAGCACAAATTTTACAACTTGTAAGGCCAAACACTAAAATAATAAAACAAGACACAAGTAGAAAGAGAACTCATGATTTACAAATCAATGTTCTGTATTAGCAACAGGACAGTGACTAAGGTTAGTAACGGGTTTTTATTTAGTGGAGGAGTAAAGCAAGCAAAAATGAGCTTCAGAAGAGCCTAAGTGTTAAATGCTTCTTTGTTATGCAAGTCTTTATCGCTCTTCAATAAAAAGGTCAGTTTAAATCAGACAGATAATGCAATTAATATCATAGAAAAAGGGCATTAATACAATATTAGAGTCAAAGGATAAGATCTCAATTTTGATAGAAAAAGAAAGGTCAGAGAAAATTTATGAAATCTTTCAGTTTAGCTGAATACTCCCTAACTTTATCTTACTCCAGTGTAGTTGTAATTATTGTGGTTGTTATCTGAATATTTTGTGGAAGCAATCAATACAAAAAAATAAAATTATCTGCTGGACCTGAAAATTCTGTTATAGATACAGGTTGTTCTGGCTGTAGCAAACTTAGATTTGGTAAGACTTATCCTCAGTAGTGCAGTGTACTGCAAGACAGGACAAAGATAAACTGGGTCCTTTGTGAAAAAAGGGTAAAACTAAATCAGTCAAATTACCTTCAGTTCTTAGAGAAGTGCCAAAGCTAAGTAAACATTTTCATGTTTATGCAAGAAAACATTCTTCATGAACTGAAAAGAACATTGCCTACATTTTTTTTTCTTTTTTTCTGTAGTGTGATAACATGCACTGTGAACTGAAGGAAGAGCTAAAATATCTGGGATGTAATAAAACATTTACATTCCTTTGCATTCTATTTTCCTAAGCAAGCTAGTAAAACACCTCTATATTATTTCACTTAGAACTGGCCACACAGGTGGATAGAGTGAAATGACCTGGTTTTCACTGACAAAAATAAAAAGATACACAGAAAAGGGTTTCTGTCATATCTGAACTGGATCTATCAGTAGTGATCTTAAAAGCAACACAATTGAAATAAACAGAAACTATATTTAGGATGTCAAAATTTAATTCAGTGGTATTCCCAGGCTACATTTGATTTTGCCAAGTCAGAGTTTGGCAGTAGACGTGCATAGTTTTATAGGGACACAAATAGGGACCAGTTCTTCAGAAAAATATCTCTAGTTTTAACAGATCAGTAGATAGATATAGGGTAACAGTGTATCCCTTTTATTGAACACGTATTTGTGTGTGTGTATATATACATATATGAATGCATGAATAGGAAATATAGAAAATAGTAACTTTGGTTGAAATACTGTTTTCATTTTTGTACACTGCAGCTCAAGATATTAACTTGAGTGCAGAAGAAAAAGATATAGAGATATAAAAATAATGGTCTTCAAGGAAGGACTGAAAAATATTTCAGTGCTGATTTTAAAGGAAAGTCATGTGTTAGGAATACAATAGCTGTGCTCAGGTGCATAAAAAGCATCAAAGGGAATAATCCACAATGAATGTGGATAAGTAAAAATATACTGTGTATGAGTCGCAAAATGAAGGACTGAGGTTAGGCATTAGGAGAAGCTTTCTAGTCATAACAATATTAAAACACTGAAATAAGTTGTCTGAGGAGTCACTGCAATTTAAGATCTTGCAAGGGTATATCTGTTAAAATTATTTAAGCCTAATTCATCCTTCTTTGAAGTGTGCAGAGCAATATAAAGGCTTCTTCACGTCTCTTTGCAGAAGTTTATTCTAAGATAGTGGCAAACATGAATAAAATTCATAATGATGAATATAAGGGATACAGTGGAGCTCACTTCCAGAGCCAGTCCTCTCTAATATCTATAAGCGTTTCTCTCACTTTTTTTTTAAACCATTATTTCATATAAACCTACCAAGATGAAAAATGCTACTGTCATAAACTAGGTAGTCTGGTAGGCATTTTAAAGAGGAAACAACAGAACCATCAAGAATAAGCAGATACCCAGGTAAATGTCAAGGAAAATGGCAGTATTAAATTTTTATAACAGTAGTATGAGTTAAAAGCAAATCTAAACATCAGGTTAGTATATTCAGGGCAAAAACAAGATCATCTTAGCCTTTATACATGAATAGTAAAAAATACCCCAGTATAATCCCAAATTAATAATCTTCCTCTCAGGTGCCTCTGGCCATCTTCTAAGTCAGACGCCTGTGAACTACATTACATGAAACCATAAAACTTAAGCTATTGCTTCAATTTATCACATTTAGAAAGTATAATTAGCTGAAATGAAGCTTTGACAGTATAACAGTACATCTTTTGAACTGGAGGAGCCTTCACTGGAGAGGCTCTGCATGCAGTATGGAACATCTCTGTGCATTTCTTGACCTACCATTGGGGAGAGAGACAAAGAGACTGGGAAAAAAGTCAGAGTGATTTCTCAGTCCTGCTTTATTAACCATGAAATCATAGAATTGTGCAATGGTTTGGATTGGAAGTGACCTCAAAGATCATCTAGCTCATGTATACCTCCTATAGGCAGGGACACCCTAGTTTAAAGCTTTGCCAATGAGCTCCACAACCTCCTGGGCAAAGACCCTTTTTCCCCTTTGAGTAAGGTGAATCTCATCTGATGCCAGCAAGCCAGGTGCTGTGTAGGCCATCCCATTGTCAAAAAAAGCCAAAATTAAGGTGGTGACTGCAGCCTTTGAGCCATGTATTGATGGACTGGGTCCATCTGTTCCTCCAAATATTGCTGCCAGCAAATGGAGGGAAGGAGTTAAAAATAACCCGTGCACCAGATTCCCTCAGTAACTGTCCCAAGACCTTGAAGTCTCTTTTGGTTACTTTTGCCTGAGCATTGCAGCTTCATCACCATCCTCATGCAAGAGTGGGTAATAGCTGGAGAGATTTGAGAGAAGCCACAACTAAGCCCACTAGAAAGCCACACACATTTCCCTTTTCTTTTGTGACTGCCACAGTGCTGCAGCTGCCACCTTGAGATCGGAGTAGTAACTTCCCAGTGAAAGAAAGACCGCTTCAATCAAACACATACCTTAAATCTATTTACAGGGTTTGTCAGAAACAACACAAGAGCCTAAACCAACCGCTGAAAAAGACCACATTCCTGTCTATCATGAGACTACCCTGCAGTGAGTTTCCAGCAACAGCACACACAGGTTTGGTCCCTCGATGTTCAAAGCAGGACTGTTAGCAAGAGGGGTGCCTGATTTCATGTGCCATGGCAATAAACTGCTGACTTGACAGACTAGTGAAGCCATGTGAAGCTTTTTGACTCTTAATCAAAGCGACCGGGCACGTTGTACAGGTTTTGAAGACAGACTTACTGGGCTTGCTCAGCTAGGTTGTCTGGGCAAGTTTGTCATTTGACTCTGTGTCAGCTCTATCTGGAGGAAAAGGGTGCTTTCACTAATGGTATACAGCAGTCCTAAGGCCTGTCATCCAGATCTCTATCACAAAAAGCTGCTCATGCATACTTAGGTTGCAGAGTTCTTTTTAACTGAAATTTCAGCATAGCCATTTTAGAAAAAAAAAAAAGTTACAGCTTTACCCACTGTCAGAAAGTTTAAACTGCAACAAAACAAGGCTAGGAAATGTCTAACATACAATATGTTCCTTGTACATCCATGGACAGCTTTCCTGGGGGTACGAAGCTGGTCTATGTCACAAATAGTAGAAAACATACCTTCCTTCCCCCTATAATATCTCATATGGAGATGTTACAATTGCATCTGTATGATCTTTCTATAATTAATTCATAGGATGCAACTAAAAGTAACTGAAATTGATCGCAAACTGATCGCAAAAATACATTCTATCTAGAATATGATCTTTGGGTGAGACAGTATTTCATGTAAAGAATAATAATCTTTTCGTTTTATCATGTTAGTAAAGATAACCATCTCTCAGAACTGCAGAGGAAGTTTCTCTTGGTGCCAAACTGAAAATAAATTGGATCAATCATGCTAAACAAAGCATAATATCGCTTTAAATCTTAATTTCTAGAGTGTTCTATTGCACATAGACATCAAAATGAGCTATATATCAAATATTGAAATTAGAAAAAAAAAGGGAGATGATTTTTTAAAAGAAACGATCACTACTGTGACAATGGAATATAGAGTGTTTTGGTTTATGTAAACTTGCATGTTTCATCTGTCAAAAGTCAACTTATTAAAGTAAAATGCAGCTGCACTTTCTAGGTGATGAGAGATAAAGTCTCAAACCTTTTCCCGTAAATGTGTAGTAAATTGCCAAAATATTATTCTTGGGATAGAAATATTTTTTTTGAAAAATAAATGAGTAGAATGAGAACATTTTCTTTAATCCTAGTAAGTTAATTAGTATAAAAATTAGTTAAAATTGCTTCCTACAGAGTTTAAGAGTTATAACTGAGGACAGAGCTTGGGTTTATTTAAACATTTAACACCCCCACATACACAAACCAACAAACTTGCAAAAAGAATATTTAAAAAATATTAAATATGTAGCATGCAGATTTCATTCACATCTGTTTATTCATTTTCATCTTATGCTCTGAACTCCATTATAGGTTGAAAATAAAATTCACCCATCTGCTTTTATATGAATGATTCAGTTCTTTGTAACAATTGTATGCAAACTGAAAAAAAACTAAACATTGGAAGAAAGCACTATGTTTATAAGAAGTTAAAAATATTTTGAGCTTCTGCTATTGACTCATATAAATGTGCATTATTCATCAAGCAAATTTCAAAAATCAATTTTTGATTTGAGCTGCTAATATCACTGCCTGTATGTTCTATGTTGGTCTAATATTGGTCTAATAGCATGCTAACATTCAAAACTGTAAAAGTGAAGTAGTTTCAGATAGAAACAGAAAATAAACTTCTACCAGCTCATTCCTACCTAGGAATACAGATAGCAGTTTATACTCTCATATGATTTTTAAGAACTACTAAGAAATTATTTCATCCTTTTCGTCTTCCTTTTGACTGTTCATAAATTAATTCCCATTTTAATCCCTTAATCACCGGCCTTTGGTGTTGTCATGCTAAAAACAGATCATGTCAAGCTGAGGATATGACAATTACTGACTCTGGAAGAGCTTTGATTTAAACTAATTTAGTATCAAATACCAGGCATCTTGTCTGAATGATAGCACATTTAAATTGATGATTTGATTTTACATACTTTTTACTTTTTTTCCTTCATTTCTAAAGCAGATCTCTAATTGTTGGTGCTGCACATAAGAAATATACACAGTAATGTTCCTTCATGCTGCTGACATTGATATGACAATCACAGCAATTCCACAGCTCTTCAATGATGTGAATTGATACTTAGAAATTAACTCACACAAAATAAAAATCAGACTTTCTAAAAATTGCCCACCAAATCTTCTCTGAATATTATGTGCCCTTTTACTGTAAACAGCACACCACTTCAGAGCCTTCTAGGAAAAGACTCTGTTTTCTAATGCTGAAACTGGAAGTTGATAAATGAAGGGGTCCTGTTAAGCAGTTATGACCTGGTGTTTCAGAACCAAGGTACAGAGCAGCACATTTTCAGAAAACAATTCAGGTTGGCAAAAGTTTCTAACTAAAAGAGGAAATATCCATAGAATGCACCTTGAGTTTTAGCCATAGCTCTTCCTTATACATAGTTTCTAAAATTCATCATCCTGGATCTGCCATTCAAAAAGTATTTCAAATTGTTTTGGTGTGAGAATTGTCTCTGTGTCTCCATATGCATCTATATATCTATGCGTATTTATATATGCACTTTTGTATATATTTGTACATACAGAAGTATATATGCGAGAGTCTGCTGAGATACTTATATCCTAATGATGAAAACCCCCTGTTTTAATTGCTTAGGAAGTTATAAACTGACCTGATGATCAAGGATTTGGAGCACTGGAATAGGCTGCCCAGGGGGGTTGTGGAGTCTCCTTCTCTGGAGATATTCAAGACCCATCTGTATGCCTACCTGTGTGACCTGTCCCAGGGAACCTGTTTTGATGGACGTTTGGACCTGATGGTATCTTGAGGTCCCTTCCAACCCTTATGATTCTATGATTTCACAATGATTATGAATCTGAAGCAGCAAAGAGTAGCTGCTTTTGCTGAAACTTGTTAAGAGAATGAACTTGAATTTTCATCTGTAAACATAAGGAGAGAAAATCAAAACTGTGAGAAAGATAAGACAGAAAGATTGATTTCTGCACTTTTTATGAACATTCTTAGCATGTCTTAAATTTAAGCAATATAAACAAACAACAGGAACATGTTAGATAAAATTCTAACAAAACTGTCTAATTCAGTTTGCTCTTTCTGACAAATAAATATGTTGATAACCTGACTCCTTTACTATTTATTTAATAGAAAACCAAAACTATTTGACATCTTAAAGGATAGTTAATATTTCTTCCCAAAATGCAATTAATTATTCTGAATAGCCAAATAGCAAAAAAGAAATTAAATTTGCCCATGTTTTCTGTTTCAACACCGTCTTGTAAATATGACTTCTACACTTTGAATTTGGTTTTGTTTGCTATTTTTGGTTGTTTTTTTAAATATTTCCCCAGTACTTCTCAACCTAAATTGTTAGCAATCTAACTGCTGGTTAGATAAAGTACTTTGTTTTTTCTTATTTGTATTGTTTTGCAATGTAACTTCTGGGGAAAGCCCAAGCATATAATATGTAGGTTCATAAATCAGTGCAGATTCATAAGCGATTCTCAGCATAGCAATGCTGGTGTAATGTCCCTTTTAGATCAAGGGTAAAATAAATATATTGAACCAACAGCTGAGCAATTAATTTCAATTAATTTTCTTTCCCTCTTTGTATAACTTATATGCTTATAATAGACATCTATCTTATATTAAGTCAACATAACCTGGTTCTTATGGGTGCCTTCAACTGCCCAGGCATTTGTTGGAAGAACAGTACAGCAGCTCCCATGTCATCCATCAAGTTTCTGGAATGCATAGAGAAGTGATTCCTCATGCAAGATGTGCCAACCAGGAATGAGGCACTAGTGGACTTGCTATTCACAAACCAAGAAATCCTGCTTTGTAATACCTCGGTGAGTTACAGCCCTGGCTGCAATGATCATGATCGTGTGGAATTTGCGACCCTGCTGAGCATGCTGAAACTTTACATTCACTAGGAGCTCATTTGGGAGGAAGCTTCCATGGAGGATAAAGGTGCTAGGAAGTGCAGAGAGAGTGGTGGTAAATAACTCATTTTCAAACTGGCAACCTGCCACAAGTGGGGTGCCCCAAGGATTGATATTGGGCATAACACTGTTTAGTATCTTCATAAATGATATAGGTGATGGGGTCAAGTGCACACCAACAAAGCTCAGAGATGATACCAAACTGAGTAGGGAAATTGACACTTCAGAAAGGAGAGACACCCTGCAGGAAGACCTGGCTAGGCTCAAACAGGGGGGCTAGCAAGAACCTTATGAATTCAACAAGGACAAATGTAAGGACTTGCACCTGGAAAAGCATAATCCAGGAGTGCAGCATGGAGTGGAATCTACCTGGCTGGATTGCTGCTCTGTGGAGAGAGACCTGAGTGTTCTGGTGGACAACAAGCTCTGTCTGAGTGGACAGTGTGCTCCTGTGGCAAAGCAAGCCAACAGCATGATGGGCTGCACCAACAAGGGCATTCACCAGCAGAGATGAAGAAGTGATTATCCCACTCTACTGAGCACTTGTCAGGACATACCTGGAATTTTGGTTCCCACTGTACAAAAAAGTTGTGGACAGGCTGAAGAGGGTCCAGAGGAGGGCCACCAGGATGATCAAAGGACAGGGACGCCTGCCATGTGAGGGAAGGCTGAGAGAACTGGGTTTGGTCAGCCTTGAGAAAAAAAAGACCTAGGGGAGACCTCATCACTGTCTTCCCATACGTAAGGGGTGGCCACAAAACAGTTGAAGACTCCCTGTTACAAGAACTCACACAGAAAAAACAAGGGGTAATGGGTGCCAGTTACTCCTGGGTATATTCCAGTTGGACACAAGAGGAAAAATTTTAACACTAAGAAAAATCAGCTTTGCAAAAATCTACCAAGTGGTGGATTTCCCAACATGGGACAACGTAAGATTTGGCTGGATGCGTTTCTTGGCCATTTTATCTAGATGGAGCTTTTACCAACAAAGTTTGGATCTTAACGTCCCTTCCAACTTGCTATTTTATGATTCTATGTTTCTATGACGTTTTGATATGACAATATGAAGTTGAATCCTAGACAGCAACTTGCCTAATTCAGGTCAGCAGCTTATTTATAGTTTTATCTGTTATTACAGTAGTTGGTGAGTAATTCAGAAAGGAGAAGATGACACTGAGAAATATCAACACACGTGGCTTTTACAGATGAAGTAATTTACTGTCAAATTTTAAAATGCATCTTTTTAATATGTCTTTAAAATTGCCTACTGTAGTTTTTATTTTGTCTTTAAATTGTGATGTTGTACTTCAATCAATCAATCAATCAATCACACAGAATCATGTAATCTTACACAGGTAAAGAAAAAGAAATGGAAAAAAAGAAAAAAATCCTGACTAGCAGTCATGGTTTAGGCTAACAATGAACCAGTAGTGAAGCTTCATAAGCATGGAGGAAAAGGAGGGAAACTTAAATAGCACCACACTATGTATATTCAGATAAAAAATATTGCTGTCAAAAGATATGTCTATTGTCTCATGCCAAGTAGTACTGCTGAAAGATATTACAGCAATGAGAAGAGCAATCCTACAAAGAACCATACAAATACTGTTAATTCTGTATAAAAAGAAAGCTAACTGATGTATTTAAGCTTGATGTGAAGCAGAAATTCCAGTCTGACAGTCTGGAACTAATGGAAGTAACAGCTTACTAACAAGAGATTACCTTCTGGCTGGCATCTTGACACTTAAAGTTAGAATAAGAGAAAGCAAACAATTCTTGGATTAATTATTGTCAAAGCAATTAGAAATCACTAAGCGAAGAATGCTATCAGGTCGGAATTGAAAGATTAAGGAAGCAGATACTGGACAGATGTTTTGATAATAAATCCAAAATAATGAAATGACTTCAGGGAAGAGATAGCTAGATAACCCTTTCAGAGAAATATCCAGTCTAAATATTCCCTTGCACAACTTGTTACTTGGGAGAAGACAACACCACCAGCCTCACTGTACAACCTCTTTTCAGGTAGTAGTAGAGAGCGATAAGGTTTCCCCTCAGGCTCCTTTTCTCCAGGCTAAACAACCCCAGTTCCCTCATCAGCTCTTTATAAGGCTTGTGCTGAAGCCTTCACCAGTTTTGTTGATCTTTGGCCACTCTCCAGAACCTCAGTATCTTTCTTGTACTGAGGGGCCCAATACTGAACACAGCACCCAATGTGTGACCTCACCAGTGCCGAGTACAGGGGGAAAACCACTTCCCTAGGCCTGCTGGCCACATCATTTCTGAGATAAAAGTATCAAGCCTGTTTCCTTCAGGATAACACAGTTAGAATTACGTCTATTTTTTCTGTATCTATTCATGAGTACAAAATGCTGTTAGGACAACTGTTCAATAACAGAGAATGAAGATATTTAACCTCAGATAAAGAACTTCATACAGAAAAAGGCTTCAGAAATAGGTATTTTTCAGCAGAAATACACTAAAACTTTGACTACATCTAATATCATGTGAAAATGTTTTCTTGTCGAAATGTCTAACTAAATCATCAACTTTTAAGTTGATATAAGTGGTGCTTTGAAACTGAAAATCCCACATTTTTTCCAATTCAGCTCTTATTGTCTGAGTAGCATGTTTCCCATCTTGACTTCTATAGGCCTGAGAGCAGTTTTCAGAAATACAACAGTTCTTATTGAGCTCATGAAGTGCTAAGCCATTTAGCAGTTATGCACCTCATCTTAATTCTATTCTAATATCATATGCACTGACACAAAATAGACATTTTTTACTCAACTTAATGCTGATGTTTGACTGAGCTTTTAATTAAATGAAAATTAATTTGATGATTATTGTGCTGCACTGTGGGATACTTGTACATAGGCAGTTATCTAAGTGTGATTCAGTTTTATATATTACATTTATATTTAAATAGCCCTGTTATTCACTCCTAGTAATGAATCAATACAGACAGTAGAATATATGAGCTACGTCTGAACATAGATCTGAAGCAGCATAAACTGTTGTTAATTGGTGTGCCACACAAAGGGGGGATATTTTAACTTGCACCTCTAATGGTAGATTCATAGAATGGTTTAATTTGGAAAGGACCTCAAAGGTCATATAATCCTAATCCCCCTCCCATGGGCAGGGATACCCTTCTCTAGACCAGGTTGACCAAAGCCCCATCCAACCTGGCCTTGCACAGTGCCAGGAAGGGGGCATCTACAACCTCCCTGTACAAACTTTTCCAGTGTCCCATCACCCTCACTACAAAGAATTTATTCCGTATACCCAATCTCAATCTACCCTTTCAGTTTAAGGCAATTAAGCCTTGTCCTATCACCACACACCCTTGTAAAAGACCCTCTCCAGCTTTCTTGTAGGCACCCTTCAGGTAGTACTGGAAGGTTGCTGTAAAGTCTTCCCAGAGCCTTCTTACCTCCAGGCTGAACAAGCCCAGCTCTCTCAGCCTGTCTTCATAGGAGAGATGCACCAGCCCTCTGATCATCTTTCTGGCTCTCCACTGGAGTCACTCTAACAGTTCTATGTCCTACTTATGTTGGAGGCCCTAAAGCTGAACATAGTATTCCAGTTGGGGTCTCACAAGAGAGGTGTACATGGGCAGAATCACCTCCCTTGACCTGCTGGTCATGCTTTTTTGGATGCAACCCTGGATATGGTTAGCTTTCCAGGCTGGACATTATTGGCTCATGTGGAGCTTTTCATCAAATAACAGCCCCAAGCCGTTCTCCTCATGGCTGTTCTGAATTCATTCTCCTTCCAGCCTTGAGTTGTGCTTGGAATTAGCATTTATATAAGCTACTTTCATGTTGTATATACAATAGCAATTTTTGATTTCTTTCTAAAACAATTCTGTTGACTCTGAAAGTCACATAAAAATTCTTAAGTATTAATGTCATAGGTATAGTTATTCTGCTCATTCCTACAGTTCAGGAAAATATTAGCAGAGGCTTAAATTCATGTCCTTTTCAAGAAAGTGCTCAGATTTTTGTTTAAGTTTAGATGTGCATATAACCCTCATTTATCTCAATAAGACATAATCTATGTTTCAGTGCTTTTCTGAATGGGAATGATTTCCTAAATGATACCTTTAATTTCCAAGAATTCACTACTGTGATTATTGATGTTAGAGGCAGAAGGAGGATCTTCCTATTTTACTTGGAGAAAAATACCTTTAGAGTCAAAACTTTATCATCGTATTTTATTGAGCACTTAGTGAACTAAAGGCGCTTTTCAGAGGTGCCCAGTAACAAGATTAAAGGCAGTAAGCACAAATGGAAACATGGGAGGTTTCATCTGAACATCAAAACCTACTTTTTTACTGTGAGGGTGACAAAGTGTTTGTACAAGTTACCCACAGAGGTGGTGGAGTTTCCTTATATGGAGATATTCAAAAACTGTTTGGACATTTCTCTGGGCTATAAGTGGCCATACTTGAGCAGAGAAATTGGAGTAGATGACCACCAAAGATCCCTTCCAACATCAACTATGCTGTGAAATTTTACATCTTGGAGAATAAAGCACTTGTACTGATTGATTAAACTCATTTATATGTGCTATTCTAGTTCCGAGGTATATAAAGAAAACGGGAAAAAACCCTACAAATATAAAACATACATTATAAAAGCATATGCATGCCTACAAAATAAGTATAGACATAAAAATAGGCTACAAGTCTGTAAGATATTCTTCTTGTAATAGCCCAGCAAACCTCCCCCCATGTGATAAAAGTACATCCACAGATGCTAATTATAGATTATAGGAAAAGACAAAATTATAGTTAATCATACCCATCTACAACAGGCAAACTCTTAAATATTGAGATTCACTCTTTCCCAGAAAGGCTATTTTCTAAGTTTATTGAGAGGTTTAGTAAACAAAATAAAATTTTCCTAATTTCTGATAATAAAACAGGTTTTAAAAGTAGAGAAGGGAAATCCCCCAAAAAGATAAACCCAACCATACAGGTGATAACTTGACCTGCTTTCTTCCTTTTCTTCAGATTTGGTTTTTTTTTTTTTTTAAACCTGATGATCTTTTTTGTTAAAGTTATTAAACCACAAATCCTAGTCAGAAGTCGAAAGAAAAGACACTGTAAATTCAACTTATACTATATATAATTAAAAAAAAAAAGTGGAAAAAAACCCATCAAACCAGATTTTTGAATTATTTACAATATTAACAAATGTGGATAGATTTGCCTTAGTTCTGTAGGTCTGTGTAAATATTTATGGTGGTATCTGTATAAATAATTATCAAAAATTTATTTATGTTATTTATCACACATTCTCTTAAGAGCAGAATATTATTCCTATTTAATTTCATTATGGTGCTTTAAATCTCTAAGGCACTATGATCAATCATTAAATATAAAATTAGAAGATATCTGGATAAATGTGATTTCCAGCATGAAGTCACAATCGTGTATCACGAATGAAATGACTGAGAGTAATGAAAAAACTGTATCCTGAAAATAGGTTGTGCATTTTACATAGGAGGGGAAATAATGATGATGGTAATATCTCAGCAAAACATCTGTGGGATAGTGAGGTCTAAAATTTAACTTTTTTAATGAGCAAGATAAGAATCAGTAAATAATGATATCAATGCAGAAATTGATAAATGTAGTACAAATTTAAAAAAAAACCAAAACCAAACCAAACACAATTGTTGATAGATGCTTACTTTCCAATACAATATAATTCCTTACATTCATTTTTTAGTTTATTGGTGTTTTCCATCTTACTTTTTTTTTAATAAATATTTTTCCCTTTCTTTTTTTCATTCTTCATACTATTTATAAAAGATTAACTATTTATGTTCAAAACTTCACAAGTCATTTTATTCAAGAAGGTATAAAGCTCTCTAGAGCACTTTGCCCTCCCAGCCAAATTCATACTTTCTGGGGTATACAATTCCTTGTAGAAATTTTCATCATCTTTAGCAATAAATAGAGGCCAAGCTTGTTACACATTTTCTTGAGCTGTCTCTCTCTCTCACTCCTAAATATTACTTGCTTTTCCAGAGAATTTGGCTGCTATCAAAGTCTTTTACAGAAGATGCTGCAATAAGCCTCTAATCATACAGTTGTTCCCAGGACCTTTGTATATAGAAAGGCAGAATTGTTTTCACTGAAATAATAAGAAAAGAAGCAAAGTGTGGTTTCCCTACAAAGTTTGGCAGTATAAAAAATATTTGTTGCCAAACGTCATGAAAACACACTGTACAAATAAAAACAAAACCTGCTAGCTTCCAGGCTACCTAAAGCATTCAATTAACAAGATGTTCACAAGGCTTCCACAAGAGACTCCCATAAACCTGCTATAATTAAAATTTTAACAAAAAAGAAGCAAAATTAAGAAAAAATATTGGAAAGTCTTCTAAACATGCTAGCTAAGTAACACAAACAGGAGTAAATTCACCTACTTAATATAACAAAGGCAAACATGTATTAACTATTCTAATTTATATATAATGGTAATTCACCGCTGAAATACTGTTTTTTCACGTCTTGATCATCATTTCCTTGTATCTTTATATAGGTTCAAATGACCTATTAAATAATACTACCATTCTTTTAATTGCAAAAGAGTGGAAGATTGGACCCCTGTGGCTTGCAATGGAAGTGTAACAAAGATGATCTTTTTATTACTTTTTGTTCATCATATCATTTTTAGTTTCTTTCTACAAGATAGAGTAATACTTGTGCATCTTATCCATTAGTCACTGCCTTTCATTCTTCTAGAGTTCAGTAGTTTCTTCAATTTATGTTACAATTATTCTTCTCTTGCTTCAAATCCCCCTGTTGTTTCTATGCTATTTTATTTTTGCTCTTTGTTCATGTAGATTTTTCCTATGCTTTTCTACTAGTTGTTCCTCTCCTATCAAAGGCCTTTTTTCTCTTTGTGCTGAAATTTTTATATTTTATTATTCTTGACAAGTTTAAATACTTGTCAGTAAGAACAGGCATCTTTATCTCTTACTACTTGACCTATCGCTGCAGGCATCTCTCCAGACTAGTACAAATTGTGCTACTGTCATGTATGTTTTTTTTCTGTAAAGAGAGAAAACCAAGTATAACTTCTGCATATTACTTGTCCCACATTCCTTATGCAAATAACAGAATTATTTAGCAAAGTTTCCTTGTAGAAAGGTCTCCTAAGAACCTAATTTTTTGTACAGTTCAGTCTGGTGCAGGGAAAAGTTATTTTTGATAACCATTCAAGTTTAGATTCAACCACACTGAATCAAACCTTTGAATCAATTGATGATATGAAACTTTTATGCAGGAAGGTGTTGTTTCTAAGGCTAACGGTTAGCAAACAAAGGAGACAACATTCAGTTCAAGGACAGTAAGTAAACAAGAACTTTTGCCTAACTTTAAGTTTGACTTGCAATCTGTTTGTCGGTATTTTCTGATCATATCAAACAAATACCATACTGAAGTAGAATGATATTACTGATCACGGTGTGTATCTGTTTTAAATAGTTGATTATACGGTAATGGAAGACTTTGTGTTTCCTTAAGAGATACAGGCTTGCTTACCTAGACAAGACAAAGGTCTGCCTCATATATGACATTAATCTATGTGTAATTGAAAAAGCTGCATAGTTATGGCTATTTTAACACTAGCAAGTATTTAACACTATCAAGTATTTGACACTAGCAAGTTCAATGGGAGCAGACATGCGAAGAGAAAACTTCAGTGCAAGGACCTGACATTCAAGCTATACTCATGTTGTCAGATTTGTATCAGGCTAGCTGTCATGTTGTTCCATGGAGCAAACCAATTAACCACTGGAATACATTAAAGATGTTGAGGGATGTTAGGAGCTGGGCTGCCTCCTCCAGCAGCTCTGGCTCAGGGCTCCTTGTGCCTGGCCACTGGAACCCAGCCCAGTTGCTCATGGACCCAGGTCTCTGCTCAGGTTGAGGGACAGAACTGCTGCTTTCCAGTTTGCAGGTTCAACTAGTAGTGAAGCTGAGTGGAAATTCCAGAGACACACAGACACAGAGACTGTGTGTAACATGACTGGTCACAAAGACTGCCATAGACGAGGTGCTGCCATCAACAGCACCTACACAGAAGACTCATAAAATCTAAGTGCCTCTAGCCAAGTCCGCAGCAAATACACATGCATACACGCACACCGGGTTTGAGGGAGATACAGACACCCCTGCAGCAGCCATTTGTGACCAATGGTCCTGCTACAGTTGTTGATGCAAAGTCTTTCAATTGCTTCACTCCCCCTGGTCCCTGAAATAGCTGGTTTTCAGGAAATGATCACCCCTGCCCCAGTGGCTATCAGCAAAGCCACTACTGGGGGTGTCTATACCACCAGTCTGTCTCCAGTGTCTGATACCAAATCCAGTCACACAGATCCCACCACTAGCTGACATTTAGTACTTGTAGAACTTACTCACATGGTGTAGAGAGTGGGATTGCACAGCAAGGGAGTTGTGAAAAAAAAATAAGTAGAAGATAGGACATACCACAGTGATCAGATGCAGGGCTCAGCCGGAAAAAGGTTTTACAGTTTTACATGTGACCAGACCCTTTTATATATGTTTCTGTCTACTAGACATTGTTCCTTCCTGCTCCCCCTCTCCCTGCACGTTCATCATCCATGGTTTTTTACAGTTCTGTTGATTTCCTCAGCTTCCTCCCAGCTAGGTGTCCAAAATTACCTCTGGTTTAGGGTCTTACTAGCTCCAAAGTCTAGTTGATCTTACTGGAAGTGACAGCTATAGTTTCTTGATGGCCCATCAATTATTGTTCATAGTCAGGGTGTTTTTCCTTGTCCTTGTTTCCGTGTTTGGTTTGTCAGCAACTCTGAGAGGTTTTTCTTGTTTATTTTGGTGGGGTTTTTTGTCTTCTCCCTTTTTACAAGGGAGAATTTCTCCCTATTTACAAGGTCTTTGATCAGATAATCTTACTGGAATAAATGTTCCCACAAATCTTCATCAACTAATGTGACTGGCCGGGTTCCTCACTGCTTCCTTATCATTTGTTTCTCAAGTTTGTGTCCCTTGAAAGTCTTCATCTTTCACTTATTATCCTTTTTTTTTTCCATTTAAAAAGTCCTTGAGCAGATATCCATAAAGAATGAGCCACTCTCCTTCCTCATACCCTTAAAAGACGTACATTCTGGTATAATTTAATTTCAAAGGAATCCAGATGATGAAATCTAAGGCTGAAACACAATATGAAGCAAAGCCTTCTAAGTGGAGGTAATCAGGAGAATATTTTCCAGAGATATGCACGGACTGGTAAAAGACCGGAATATCCTTTTCAGACCTCAAAGATGACCTGGCTTTCAACAGGAAGTCCCTTCCAACTTGAATTTTCCCAGGATCTGTACAGAAACAGTCATTTATTAATAAGTTTGATTAGAAACTTTATTACATCTGTACTTTAAGGCACCACTGTGATTTGCTCCAGCTTTTGCATATTAAGGGTGAGACAACTGCATGTAGGAGTTTAGAAATTCTGAAACAAAAGAACTAAAGCAAATTCTGCATCTTCCAAAGATAACAGAAAACTTGTCACAACTTACAAATATTATACAGAGCAAAGCTAGGTACCAGAGCTACACAGCACCTTAGATCAGCATTTGGGCAAATGCTTTTTTGTGATCAAAGATCATATTAAAGGTGTCTATATAAATAAATATGTAGGTAGGTATGTTTACTATTGGATAAAACATTGATGAATAATAATAACCTACTCTGAAAAGCAAAAAGTATTGATGGACTGGTGCACAAAGTATTACAATCAAACAGGATGCCATGTAAATTGCTTATGTTCTTTTAAGAAAAATGTTCTATCTGTTATTTATGATGAGGCAATAGTAAAGCTTTGTCTGTGTGGACTCTTACAGAAATGACTTAACAGTTAGCCAAGGTGTGTATTGGTTCTCTCGCACGGTAGGGTTAGATTTGTTTTGTCACAGGAGTGAAATGAAACAAATTAGGGAGATGATACCTCCTGCATCTTTACCTGCATAGTTCAATACTATGTATCTCATAGTCCTGAAAAAAAAATACACCACCACCACAAGAAAAAATGCAAACCCTGATTTTCTTCTCTGTCTTATAAAAACAGGAAGATATTTTTTTCTATTTGACAAGGTCACTCCAGTCAAATAAATAATATTTTGAGTATGCATGCAAAGCCTAGATGCTGGCATTAGCCATATTAAGTCAAATATTGGAATTATATTGAGTTGTACATTTTGTGACCAGTTTTTAAGCTTATTTCTCAATTGATTCAAAATATATTAATTTCTTGTGCCAGCTGGTGTGTGTTTGGCCTGGCTGACAATAGTGTTAGCATGTTAATTAGCCATATAGGATAAAGGAGTAGCTTAATTATAAGAATAAATGAGATCCTTGAGCATGAAGAACCTGTCAGCCAATCACTGTGAAAGTTGTGATGGTGAGGAGAAACTTTCAGAGGGTCAAAATTTGGCCTTCAGCTCCAGCAAGCACAGGACCCAGTTTTTGGGAGCCAAATTAATTTCAACAAATATTTTCTACCCAATCCCATAACTAATGGTGTCCAGAGTGGAGAGAGATAACCAAGATACATCCTAGGAACATCACAGTTAAAATGCGTAAAGTTCAAGCATATAAAAGGATCCTAAAGAAGAAAAAGACTGTTAAATTTTTGGGTCCATTTCTGCTATGGATACCTTAAGTGTCCAAGGAAACAACACTTCTTACCTCTGACAGTCCTGCTTGTGTAATTTTAGCTAACAGTCTTGTCATCTGAGTTACCTCACCAATTTTCTCTTATTCTACTTACATCAAAGCACTGTTGTGGATTCATCCACTATTTTCTGCCTTGTTCCATGTTACAAATGACCTGCAGTGCTGACAGCAACATTAATATTATGATAGATAATATCGTGCTGACAGCAATGTTAATATTCTAATAGATTAAAAGCTGCCAGAACTGTTTGTTGGGCAGATTAGCTTTAGGAATATTTGAATAACATCTTGCAATCAATCTTTTTTGGAAACAGTGACTTCATTATGATATCAGTTTTTTCTGTAGGATAACTCACTATCACCTTTGGGAGGAATTACCTGATTGAACTGTTTTTTCATCTTGGATGATAAAGCTATGAACCTCAAGTTTGGTGAAGTTTGCTAAATACGGGCAAAACTGTGGCTTTTCCTCTTCTACCAGCATGGTCTGAGTACATCTTACTGTTGAAAAAAGAAATCTGTTCTCAGATGCAAAAGTAACTACTGAAAGTGATAAGTAAGCCCAGCTCCAAAGAAAATAAATTCTTTTGGGTTGTACAGTTCTTTTATTGATTCTCATTCTTGGAAGCAGCCTCTTAGTACATATGAATGAACACCTTTGCCTCTCTCTCCAGTCTTCCAAACTAGTTCTTTGGAAGTTTCATGAGCTCAGAGAATAAAAGAAGTGGAAGACAGAGAAATATGGACTACAGGCTTCACAAACAGAGCTCAGACCCTGGACTGTTGTCTATAGCCAAGATACTTATTTATGCGTGTCTGTAACAGGTGAACTCTCAGGAATTTCTAACAGCAGACATGGCCTACAAGATGCTGGGCTTACTTATTCCTGTTCTGTATCTGTTTGCTTCATGGCTGTTCAGAAACTCCTGAAGGTCACTAGACCACTGCTTTGTAAAAATCTTTGCTTAGGTGAATTTAGGAGCTCCTTAGACAACAGCTGTAAGAAAGACAAACAATGGCTTGAGCAATTCCAATAGAAACACAGGTATCACAAACAAGAGGGTAAAAATCTCTGGCTGCAGACAAAAAGGAAATTTAACATAATATGGATAAAAAATTAAGTTTTTTTCTTCACATGTTAACAAAATATTTTAGTTGTTAAAAAATCCAACCCAACTATAAAGGCACCTATAGGGAGACATCAATCATTTCATTCATTTTTTTATTAATAATATATCTCATCATAAAGCCTAAAATTTCAGTGTCAAAAACATGTCTGTCATATAAGTATTACATACAGGAAAGCCAGTGAAATGCAAGAAACTCCAGGAGGCTAGTAGATCAATGATGTGCATAGTAATTATGCTGAAGTGTTTTTCAAAACACTCAAAGCAGCTTTGTATTCACACTAAGCAGAGAAACTGAACCAGGTAAACAAATCAGCCAATTCACAGTATCCTTGATCAGACAAAACTCTTTGAAGATTGAAAAGTGACTGCTGTACTATTTTCTCAATAATCATTTTTTTTTAAAAGCTGCATTGGCCTGCTTCTCTGTGTGTCTCCTAGAATAAATACCACAATCAGATGTGGTATGATGAATTTCGAGATGTTTGATGTTATACAGAATGTTCCGCCTTCCCATTAGGGTGTCAGAAATGAATGAGAAGGGAAGACTAGAGTTTACTATACCTAGTGGTATGGAAAAACATGTAAACTGCCTCCACACAGTGAGTTTTGTGGTCAGTATTTCCTGACAAGTGAAGAAAGACAAAGATTATACGAGAATATAGCAAGTTCTATTAGTTTTCATTTTCTGCTCATCTTTTATGATTTCTGCTTTTGTTCCCCATGACTATTCATCCAGGATAACTTCAAATTAATTTTCAGCTGAAACCCCTCTCACACTTTCCTCATTCATAGGCTATTTCCTTGATTTTCTCCTATTGATGTTTTCAAATGGAGTCTCCAAAATTCCTCCAAGACATTTCTTCATTCTCTAAATTCCTTCTTTAAAAAAATATCCAAAATTAAGATCGCTACTATTTATCAGCTACTAATAAGTAACAACCCTACCATTACTGGAGGTGGTGCATTGGTTCTATAACACATTAACACTATGCTGAGCAGGTTATTGTAGTGCAATTAAGATGGTTTTCCTTTAATTTGGTAAGTGAATAAAAATAAAGACAATTAGAAAGGAAAAACATGTTTGGATACACTGCTGAGAGCTTGATTGGTAAGAAGAACCAGTGGAAATTCAGAACATTTTCTAACTTCTAGAATTTATATTATGCATTTTGAATTTCCCCCATCTTTCCCCAACCCAGAAAATGAAACAAAATAATAATATAACCTTAGTTCTTGGGAAATCTCAGATCTTGCCTATCAGAGGAAGACTTCTCTCTGTCCTGCCCCACCAGACTCCTCCAGTTGAATTAAAGCTTTCTATAAGCGCTCATAGGTCTAATGTCCACAGTGAGGATAGTGGAATGCTTTCAGGACAATTAACCAGGTTTCACTGTGTTCTTGTTTCAGCAAGGATAGAGTTAATTTTCTTTCTAACAGCGGGTGTTATGCCATGTTTGGGAGTTGGGATGAGATCAGTGCTGATAACACTGATGTTTTAGTTGTTGCCAAGAAGTCAAGGGCTTTTCAGTTGTTCATACTGCCCTGCTAATGAGAAGGTGGGAGCGGGGTACCCAGAAAGGGGGACACAGCCAGGACAGTTGACCCAAATCGGCCAAAGAGGATAGTCCGTGAAAATCATGTCATGCACAGCATAAAGAGGGGCTGGTGAGGGGAGGAGTGCATGGCTCCAGGACAGGCAGTCTTTGGGGACAGCCCATTTTTCAGGGTGGCTCTGAACTGTACAAGCTGAGTTGTGTGGTTTGGTGAAAAACTACATTGTGTGGCACCAGTTTTGTGTATTTTGCTATAAACTCCTGTTATTGATATTTCTCTGTCTCCCTTTGCTGTCCCAGTAAACTGTCCTTATCCAAACCCATGAGGCTCGCTCTTTTTTTTTTTTTTTCCATCTTCTCCTAAATTTTCTTCCCTCTGTGGGGAGGAAGGGAGCAAGCACCTGCGTGGTCCTCATCTGACAGTGGGGACTAAACCATGCCACACTGATCCTGTGAGTTCTCAGTTTTGTCCTGAAAAAAAAATAAGGCTGCCCCAAAACTTGTCTGCCAAGTGAAAGCTCTCCATCTACCCATCAGATGCAACTTCAGTAGCCATTACTTGGAATGGATCTTTCCCTAAAAAATGCTTCATAGGAAAAAATATCAAGCAGGTGATCAGTTTGAAAAATTTATCAACATGGGAAAAGTTCACTAAAGAGAGAACAGAACTGAAAACATGAGGCAGTGTTTTTGGATAATTTGAAGAATTTGTTAAAGATGTCTAATCAAGTTGATTCTACCCCTACTATCACAGGGGAACAAATTGATAGTTGTATGCAGAACAATTGAAATTTCAAAACCATTGTTCCTTAATTTTTTAGTTCAGATTACCTAAATTTGGTATGTGTTAGGAAGTTGGATGACTATTTTGAATCATCTTGTTTTCTTTTGAACTATCTTGGAAGAAAGAACCAGCAAAAGCTGTATCCAGCTTCTAAGGAGAGTACAGAATATTATTGGACTATTATGACCCTTTCTGTGAGTTGACTGTACCAAGGCAGTTTCATATCCACATTAGTTTGGATGATCTCCGGTGCTCAGTTGAAACAAATACATTATCACGTAACTATCTCAGGTTAGTCTAGGAAAATGTCTGTAAACGCTCATGAATTCAGAAATTAAGTTCTATCTTTCAAATAATATTACTGACACCTTAACTTTTAAGACAACAAAAAGTATTCCTCAGTGGTGAACGCACTCAGAATTTAGTTCAGTTGTTTCTAAATTTGCTTTCTTGGAAGCTCTGTCTCAGTTTCTCAACACCAGAATAGTCAGGTAGGGACATGGTGAGGAATAACAGTTATTGAGTAAAGACTGAGATGTTTAGAAGTTCAGCTGTGAGACAAAAAGCCACATGGAGGCTGTGTTCTCTCTGAGCTTCTTGACGGTGGGGTGTTGTGAGAAGCAGCAAAGGCCTTGGCTCTGTGTAAGCCCTGCTCAGCAATAGCAAACACATCTCTAATGTCAATACTGTTTTCAGCACAAATGCAAAGCACAACCCCATAGTAGCTACTATGAAGAAAATTAACAATTTCAGCTGAAACCAGGACAACAGTAAATACACAAATATAGTTCGGTAAAAATTTATCTAGGACATAATCTTAAAACCCTCATTTTTGCAAATGGCAATATTATAAAGAGCACCTTTACTAATAAAATTTCCTCATAAGAGTCAATGGGTTCTCATTACAGAAATGTAGATTTCAAGTAATTGTTTCGGTTCAGCCCATTTCTTCTTTCATCTACAACAGTGCCCTTAGTTTTATCAAACAAAATATATCCTCTATGGTTAACAGAACACCAGGCTTTTGTAAGGTTACTGATAAATTATGTTTAAAATGTCTTTTTTACACTTATTTTTAATGTGATTTCCTTTCTTTTAATGAATGTCCACATAGGAATCAAGTTTCTAACATTTTTCCACTATCCTTATGTAATTCTTCATCCTTAGCAAGCCAATATGGTTATATTAATATTGTTTTAGGTATATTAATATTGTTTACTTTAACACACTATTAATTCTACAGCTGTTTTGAAAACATTACCTCTAAAGTCCAAATAAATTTTATCAACAAAAAATATGTCGTGCAGTGTTTTGTCAGTGAGGCAATGAACAAAGAAAAGGAAGACTGAAGAAATAGAAAAAAAACCCACAACTGTAAAATTCCTATGTGTGAGGAGCAAAGGTTCTTTTTCTTGGTGTATGCTCTGTACTTCTTGGGAGTAGGTACCCACTTAAATTGGAATGACTGCCTCTAGATTGCTCATAGGTCAACAATACAAGACACAGATGACAAAAATACAGAAAATTAATCTCTTGTTCCCCTTTCCACCTCCCTGCCACTCACCCACATGAGCCAAATAAAGAAAATGAAACATTTGTTTACACTGAAATACTGTTGATAATTTCAAGGGTATCCTAGCCCAATATCCAAACTGTTTCAGGATATAGACAATTTTTATTGGTGTATGAAAAATTAGAAAAAAATTTGCTTTTGAATGACAGGTGTTTTGAGAATAACCTAGAAAATATCTTTGAAAAATGTCATTTCCAAATAATGTTCCCTCAAAAATATCAGAAAGTCAAACATTTTTGACCATGACCGTTTACATGAATAAAGGAAGAGCTGTTACTTTCATTCAGTAAATTACTTTTCTGATTTCCAACAACTGGCCACCAGAAAGTGAAAAATAATGGGAAAAATCTCATTGTCAATGGATTTTTTTTTGTGTAAAACTGATCTGATGAAGACCAGGTTTATGGCTGATTCAGGAATTTACATTCAGGTAATTTTCATGCATAAGACCCAGTTTATGTCTTGATATATATGCACAAGTGTTGTTCCTTAATGGGTAGAATACATATCTTTTGAAATTTTCCTTTCCAAACTGTTTCCTGAATAAAAATATTACACCTTGTGTAAAAAAATTGACAAACCTTCAGTTTCATATTGCTCAGGAATGTAGCATAACTGTCCACTCAGTTGTCAACTACCTACCATCATGCTTTTTTAGTATCATAGTGTAACATTAACCTTTATTGTAAGAAAACCCATACTCTCAAAAATCATTGTGGTACGTAATAAAAGATGTATTTCAGATTGGCTTATCTATATATTTACTATAATTTACCTTTATGTTTAGGAGTTGGAATGCTAGCACTGTGTATATGTATTACATCTCCAGAGGCTGATATTTTTATCAAATAAAATGGATTTGCATAAAGGGAAATGCAAGTCTTTCAAAACACTTTACATCACATTTCCTTAGTAAATACATTGTATGCTCCAGTAGCATCTTAATCAGAAATAAAATTTATATCTTACCACTATCAACTGAAATTTGTTTCTTGTTTGAATAGATACAGATTCATATTCTGAGCTTTCAGTCTTACCAGTGCACTTTGTTTAGCCAATGCAGAAGCTCTATAATTGTATGTTCCAACCATAGCTAAACACAAGACTTGATTGATTTTATCTTCAATGTTACATAGCCATATAAACCTTGGTGAAATTAATAAAACTATCTAGCAAATGAAAGTAGTAGCATTTTCCACCTACATTGCACTCACGGCATACATGTTTAAGCAATTATAAAGGTACTGGACTGCGAAGAATCTGGTTGCTAGTCTTTAAAAATCAATATTTTTATCAATACAAATTAATCTGTAATAATCACTTCTGAGGATATGGAGGTCATCTCATCTACCCAAGATATGTGAATACTTGATGTGTGAATACTTAATGTGTAATAGGAAATAGTAAAGCATCTATAATCAGGGAAAAGGTCAATGCTGTATCAAATCTAAATTATCTTCAGTCTGTGGAATGAGAGTTAAAGGACAGAAAACAGTGAAAATTTCAAGTCCAAGACATTATAACTGATTAATTTATGAAAAATATTGAAGCAATTACCACTGAGTTCAGAATAAATAATTTCAATAGTATATGAAGAATACTGTTTGCATAGGCCTTGGTATGGGCAGGTGGCTTTACTCATTTCAACATTATGACACTTCACTGGTATCTGGGGAACATCTAGGAAAACAGATTTTTAGTCAATCAATAATGAGGTTCCACATCTTTGTATTACAGTCAGTGTTTTTAACCATATAGACATCTGTGCTTGCAATATTTGCATGTAGCCAGCACTGATTAATCTTTGACTCTTGAGATTTAAACTGCAAACACCACAGTTGTCTTTTTACCCTGAAATCAACATTAAAAAGGCCTGGGGGTATTTTCCTTAAAACTGCAAAATGGCACTGTATTTCAGTGAGGCAGCAATAAAATAGAGCTTTAGAACACACAAAAAATCGTTTAAATTTGAAGCTGAGAAAACTTTGTGAACATTTTGATGAGAGAACTACATGATAGAGCTGTCTTTGGGAAGCTCACAAAGTGGATCTAGCAAGAAAAATTCTTTCTTCTGAAAAATTTCCCTTTTAATTCCATTGAATACTAACTTCCATTAAAATTTACCCCGAAATTATACTTTCAAATAGACACTTACTTACTGTGGCTTACTGTGACTTTCATGTAACATATACATAATAAAAACTATTTTATCTCTTTCTTATTAGTTTAATGTTTAATCCATCTTTGATGCATATAAAGTCTTGTCTGTCTGCAAACACCTGGCAGTCCCAATAAAGAATTCATAGACCCTTCCAATGAAATAGGCAAGCTGTGGAAATGGACGTATAAATCCCTGAGGAGTCGTTTTGCATTTTATCTTATGACTACTTCAAAATAACAATCATTCCCTGACCTAACTCTCAGAAAACCCCAAGTACCTTGATCCGATCCCTACAGTACAGGCATCTTCCCCCTGACTCAGTGATCTTTCTTTTCCACAATAACACAGCTGCAACAAGAAGAACCAGACATCTGACTAGCCTGAGAAATTTATCTTGTGCAGTTAAAACATGCAGGTTGAAAATTTCCAGTGCAAAGGAAGCTTTTTACCCAGATCTTATAGTTCTTGTCAAAACCTAACCTACCAGACAAGGATGATATCATAAATGCCTTAAATTCCATTTTTAAGTGAACAAAATTACATTTATCCTTCCTTGAAATGTTACAGGACCCAAATCCATGCAAGTACACAAGCAAGTAGAGCCTTTTAACTAGTGAACTTGTGGAGATGTTTCCTGACAGCCCAAAGCATCCTTTTCAAACATACCCCATTTCAAAATTTATGGCAAGGCAGTTAACTTCTAGTTGTCCAAAGACTAGGTACCATACTTCAGGATTTCTAATTCCTTCTAAGTCCTTGTCGGTCTGGTTGTAAGTAACCTACACACAACTGGCACAGAGAGGGCAGAGTATTCATTTCCATGCTGTTTTCTGCTATATTATTCTTTTTTCTCATTGGGGGGGGAGGGGGTTGGGGGGGGGGGAGAGGGGGTTAAGTGATAAACCTCATTCTGTAAAGGCTAGAAAATCAAGTTCTAGATGCAGAATTCCTTTAATATATATTGTCACCATAATCTACAAAAGCAGGTATAATTAGCATTTAGTAAAGATTCTTGCTAAATATAAATGCTCTTCCCACAAATTTTCTGAAGAATCAAAGAATGGTGCTTAATCTGGATTAATCATGATTAGTTTTATATGTTGCTGGATATGTACACTCCTGAACTTCCCAAATAACTCACTATGCCTTCCATTCATGAGCTCTGAGAATAGTTCACAGTTAATTACAAAGGCAACCTCTGTTGTAGTCTGTATGCCAGTATCATGACCTGAAAAACATTTATGGCTCAATTTCCATGCAGAAATATCCACTAGTTGTGTAATTCATAGGAAAATCAATCCAGAGACTGAACATATGTAAACAAACTAGTCTATCAGTGCTAGCAAACTGCTAGTGCAACCTTATCAATATCCTACCTGCCAACTGTTTCCAGAAATTTCTTAGTGTGCCAATAGATGTAAAACAAGACAGGCAGGGCTTTTTTTCTCCTTACTAGGAGAAAAACTCCATGAAGTGAAAAATGAAAAGGTTACCCACTTCCAAAACCTTCATTATATGAACAGACCCAAAGGTCTCTGATGATGAATAGCTCATTATTTGATCTCATTACCCTGGCATGTACATCCACAGAGTGACTGGAAACTGAGAAGTTGCTGCCCACAAGCTTTACAGAGTGTCTGCTGGAGATTAGCATACTCTCCAATACATGTACATACTTGAGGATCTGTAGCAATGTTGTCTGGAAAAAAAAAAAAAGAGAAAGAAGAAACTCACACAACTCCTTCAGATGACGGCAAAGAACTTTTGTTGCCAAAGGAGATGCTTTCCTTCATGACTGGGCTATATGTTGTACATACATCTGAAGCCGTGCTATTTGAGAAGTTTTAAGTGCCATAAAAATAACCTACCATGGGAACACTTTCAGGACATAAACAGCATAACTGAAATGCAAATTTAGCATGTTTTCTGGTTTAGCCCAAACCAACAGCTGAGCACCACACAGGTGCCTTTTTGCCCCTCCCTGCCCCTGGAAAGATTGGGATGAGAATCAGAAAAAAAAGTGAAACTTTTGATTTGGGGTAAGGGCAGTTTACTGGGACAGCAAAGGAAGAGGAAAGCAACAACAGTATTTAGGATATGTAAAATGGGTGATGCACAATGTAATTGCTCACTCAGTGACAGGCTGTACACTCAGCCTGTCCTGAACCCCTCTTATGCTGAACATGACATATGATTTGGAATACCCCTTTGTCTGGTTCGGGTCACTTGTACTGGCTGTGTGTGGTCCTGTCTTCTTGGGAAAATTAACTATATCCTAGATGAAATCTGGGCACATGTGTGAAGGTGTGAAGCAAGCTCAAGGTTGTATATCATATCCTAGAACAAAGCCCAGTTGTAAACTTTCACATTTTGGTTGCACATATTGTCACTATATATTTAGGAATATATTTTAGCACTCAGCTTTCTAAAAGCAAATACATTCATCTTTCAGTTCTGTTCTATTATATGAGAGCAATTCCTCTGGTGTTTTTTATTTTCTTCTTTTTTTTTTTTTTCACCCTAAATGTCAAGGGACTCTTTTTCATTTCTGTACTTCTGCATACAAAATTTGCTCTTAAGATTCTTTTGTAATCACCTAACTCCTGTGATGTTTCTAAAACCAAATACACAGTACTGTGAGACAGTGCACACGGCCCTGTCACTTCAGAACCCACACAGAGCATCAGTTCCTCTGTAATGGTTTGGCCCTGGCTGGAGGCCCGGTGTCCGTCAAAGCCACTCTATCAGTCCACTCCTTAACTGGACAGCGGAGAGAAAATATAATGAAAGGCTCATGGATCAAGATAATGACAGGGAGATCACTCACCAATTACTATCACAGGCAAAACAGACTTAAAAAGGAAAAAAATATATCTGAAATATTACCGAGCAAAAGAGAATAGAGCAATGAGAGATAAAACCAAATCTTAAAACACCTGCCCTCCACCCCTCCCTTCTTCCCAGGCTCAACTTCACTCCCAATTTCTCTACCTCCTCCCTCCCAGAAGTACAGGGGGATGGGCAATGGGTGTTGTGGTCAGTTCATCATGCAATTTCTCTGGTGCTCCTTCCTCATCAGGGGGAGGACTCATCACGCCCTTCCTCTGCTCCAGCATGGGGTACCTCCCAAGGGAGACAATACTTCGCAAACTTGTCCACAGTGACTCCTTACCAGGGGCTGCAGTTCTTCCTGAGCTGCTCCAATGTTGGTCTCTTCTGTGGGGTCACAAGTTCTGCCGGCAAACCTGGTCCAGTGTGGGCTTCTCTCTCCACCAGGACACAGATCCTGTGAGCAAATCTGCACCACAACAGGCTTTCCAGAGGGTTGCAGCCTACTTTGGGCATCTTCCTGCTCCAAAGTGGAGTCTTCCACAGGTTACAGATGATTATCTACTCCACCGTAAATCTCCGTCGTCAGCAAAGGGACAGCCTGCTTCACCACAGTCTTCACCAAAATCTGCATGGGAATCTCTGCTCTGGTACCTACAATGCCTTCTCAGCCTCCTCCTTCACTGATCTTGAGGCCTGTAGAGTTGTTACTTTCACATATTCTCACTCTTGGCTCTGGCTCCAAAAACTGCTACTAAGGTGGGATCTACCTGGCTGGATTGCTGCTCTGCGGAGAGAGACCTGAGTGTCCTGGTGGACAACAAGCTCAGTCTGAGTGGACAGTGTGCTCCTGTGACAAAGCAAGTCAACAGCATGCTGGGCTGCATCAACAAGGGCATCACCAGCAGAGATGAAGAAGTGATTATCCCACTCTACCGAGCAATTGTCATTAAGTTCTCATATTGTTAGAATAAGGAAAATAAAAAATAGGTGCAGCAATTGTATAAGCACATTGTATAAGCAGTACAAAATGAAGAAATAATATTCAAGATTCAGCAAAATGATAGTTGTGGACACTGCATTTTTATATGGTAGCAAACATCAAACATTTCCTGTTTAGCTTTACTTGAATTTTAGTAAAATACCCTAACAATATTTTTTTCCTGTTCCTAGGAAAATGACACAGATTTTCTGTGCACATGGAATATTGGTGTGTCACGAATGTTGAATTATGCTTTCAGTTACATAATGGTCTATTTTCTAATGATGCAAAAATGTGGTAATTATTACTAAGCATCTATTCATTAAATGAAAAATGCTTTCTTGTTGTAGGTCAAAAAAATAAATATACCATTAACTTTATTTTAGAGTCACCAATCTCTTTATTAACAAATTATCTTAATAACAGCAAAACAAAATAATCCTCACACAGTACCATTGCATCCCACTTTTGAGTCACAGTCTTTGTCAGAACCAAAGCACTAGGTACCCTGGCTGTACTGAAACTAAGCTATTTCTACTTCTCTCTGCCTCCACAGCTTGTTCAGAGCATTGCCTTGTCTTTTCTTATCCCAATCATTCTGCTTATGCTTTGGAGAGTGGAACACTATCAAATTTGACATTGCTGCAGGCCCCTTAACAGAGCAGAACATCAGCAAGAAAATGATTGTGTACGGTCTGTGAATTGAATATATTCCTACAGGCTCAGTTTTGAAGTGAAATTATCATGTTTAACTCACTCTCTCCACCAACTAAAATGTAAGAGCCATTTTGAGTAGCTGGAGGGCTAGCTGAGAGCTCCACTTGGAAAGCACCAGAGTATGCGTGCGTACTCAAAAATGTGTCAGGATTACTAACAATATAAACATAAGTTTTAAAAATGGAAATACAGTCTGCAGGAAGGAGGACAGTGCTTGCTTTCATGGGAAAACAGTCAGAAATATTATCAACTTGAGTAGCAATTCACTTGAACCTATGAAGAATTTTTTTTTCCTTCTTTCAACTGTGAAAGTAATACAGATTACATACATCGAAATGATCAGTTTTCATTGGACCTCTTTACCAACAGATTCATCCTTTTTTTTATCACAAAAGAATAATCAAGAACAACTTTTATCTACCTCAGCTTTGCTTACTACCCATTGTCTGCCTCTTTTTCCGTTAAGCAGCACAACAGAACAAATTATTTCTTCAGTAATGTTTTTGACAGTGTTTAACACACAACATATGGGTCTTACAAAACATTTGTGAATTTACTTTGAGGTTATCTGAAGAAAGGGTTGTGATATTATCCCCATTTTACTGAATGGCATCTGAGTCTGGATATACTAAATCCCAACGATATGTGATGTTGCAGGCAAAAGATTCATAATTTGGGGAATTTTATTTTGTTTAATTACTGCCAATTAACACCATTGACTATCTATTCAGATATTAGGAAAAAGAAATCGAGAAGTTAAATGAACAGTTTGGGAAACACCTTTCCTATCCCTTCCACAGGTTCAACTTCAGGCAAGCACTTCTCCTCCCTGATTCTTTTGCTGTGTGTAAATCTTAGGCCCTCTCAGCTCCTCCAGTGAGGCAGCACTACAAGCAGAGCTACAGGCTTGGGGAAGAGTGTCTGGAGAGCCACCCAGTAGAGAGGAGCCTGGGGTGTTCATTGACACCCAGCTGAACATGGGCCAGCAGTGTGCCCAGGTGGCCAAGAAGGCCAACAGCATCCTGGCCTGTATCAAGAACAATGTGACCAGCAGGGCCAGGGAGGTGATCTCATCCCTGTACTCAGCCCTGGTGAGGTCGCACCTTGAGTACTGTGTGCAGTTTTGGGCACCACAGGACAGGAAGGACACTAAGGGTGCAGAGAAGGGCAACCTGGCTGATTAGGGGTCTGGAAAACAGGCCTTATGAGGAGATGCTGAGGCAGCTGGGGATGTTCAGCCTGCACAAGAGGAGGCTGAGGGGAGACCCTATCACTCCCTACAGCTACCTGAAAGGAGGTCGTACGGAGGTGGGGGTTGGCCTCTTCTCCCTAGTGACTTGTGATAGGAAGTGGTCTGAAGTTGTGTTGGGGAGGTTCATATTGGATGTTAGGAAAAATTTCTTCACCAAGAGAGTGGTGAAGCATTGGAAAAGGCTGCCTAAGGAAGTGGTGGAGTTGCCATCCCTGGGGATATTTAACAAATGGGTAGACAAGGCCCTTTGGGAGATGGTTTAGTGGTTATGGTGGTGTAGGGCTAACAGTTGGACTTGATGATCTTTTCCAACTTTGATAATTCTATGATTCTATGAGGTGATGGGCAGTGCAGGGGGCTGGGCTACTGGGTGTAATGTCTTCTGTGCTGCTCCTTGCCTGTTACTCCATTTCATTTGTTGTAGCATGGGTAACCCACAGCTGTAGTCCCTCCATGGTGGCCCTGCCCCACAGTCTGCTGCCTGTGGGGCCATTCCTGGACCCCAACACCTCCTCTGTCATGGAGCACCTCCTCCCAGAGCATGCCACCAACCATTGCACCTTGAAATGTCCTCTTATGCCTCTTCTCTATATTTTTTCACCCTCCAAATACAGTTCTCTCTCAAACTGGCCCATATAGAGGTGCCGTGCACCCTGATGTGGCTTTGGCAGACAGTGGGTGGCTGACAGTGGTGCCAGAGCTGTTTGGAACTGGCTGTGAACAGATCTGGGCAGCTCCCCACCTCCTGCCATGCCAGATGAGGCTCTGCCCCTGTCTGTGCCCAGCACACATGGGCACCTGGAGATCCAGTTTTCCCAGTACTTTCTGCATTACAGAAATCTGCACTAGAAGACTGACTACATCTTTACTAAAGTAGGGACCAAAGCAACATGCAAACTCTAAATGACTGTTAGACCTCAACAGTCTAACAGGCAGGAAATCCTGAGTCACAGAGCTCGGCTCCCAAGGTCACAGATAATTGCATAAACTTTTATTCACATCACAGTCTCAGAAAACTTTCTGAAAAATACACTTCCTCTAAATAAAATACCCATTGCAGAAAACATCTGTCATCTGACTTGAAACATTAGAGCATTGTAAGGTGTCATAAAACCCATAAAAATGAATTGCAACAAAATAAATGTTTTAAAATAATCTAACGGGTATGATTTAATTTAGGAAACTTTCCCTTTCCATTGATTGTTATGTGTTTGTATGCTACAGTGGTGTAAGAGTAACATGAAAACAGAAAAGTAGAAAAAAACTATGGTCGTCAACTTGAAAGGATTATGAACCAACATATTTTTCCCCCTTTCATGCTTGTAATCATTTTACTCTAATTCAGAATTATGGAAAATCCAGAGCCCAGAAAAAAAATTAAGCATTTCCTCACCTAGTATAAGAAGCTAAAATTGGTCTTTCCCATGTTATTAATATTCATATTTTTGGCAGTCCTAATCTAGGAAAAAGCAATTAGTCTTTCTTTTGCTTTGCTTTTTTTTTTTTTTAATCTATTTGTTTGTGTGATGGGTGAAATGGGATCAGTTGGCCACAAAAAGAGAAGAACATCACTTAGTGATACTTAATCTCTTTTATTTATCTATGTCTTTATTTATTTATTTACTAACTTTTTTATTTTTATTCCTAGCCAGGATGTCTAGAGCAGTGGAAAGCCATGTTTCATCTGCAACACCTGCACACCTCCCATTCCCACTGGCCTCCAACTACTTGATAACCACATAGCCCCAGCCCAGCCTCCTTGATTTGCTCCATGCCTATAGGAAATTAGGGGCTTTCTCATGTGGTTTCTGTCACTCTGCAGTTTCCCTCCCCAGTTCTCCTGTGTAAGAGCAGCAGTCATGTGGCAAGATTTGTCTCCTGCTTCTTAGGCCGTCCAGCACTGTATAGTTAAACTAGTCACAACTGAGTGCTCTTGCATCAAGTTTTCACTAATGGCAGCTTTTGTGCCAATTTCTTGACCAATTATAAAAGTAAATAGGCCAACAACTCATGATGTTTCATCATATGTTGTGATAATGACTGTATTACGTTAAAGTTTTTCCCACACCTGCATTTAGTATCCAGATGAAAGGCTACCCTGCAGTTAGAAACTAAGTTTTCTTTATTAGCAGTTGGAAATATTGACAAATAAGGAAATGTTTGCACAACTTAGCAGGAAGCAGAAAATATTAAAAATAATAAGGTTGAATAAGAATTTATAAACCCAGGAAACAGGAACTAAGAAATTGATCATATGCTGTTCTGCCTGTAATAATGTATAATGAAAATATCTTTCAGCATTTTAATGTTTACTTAAAAAGCAAATATATGAAAGCAGAAATATGTTAAAGATAAGAAAAAGATCAGACATCTATAAGTTAAGTTACAAAATAAGTCCTTTCCTATAGCTACATAATTTAATTCTGAAAAGCTCAAATGTAATCACAAACTTCTATGAAGTACCCCATCATCTGAAATCAGTAGTATGTCAACTGATCCACAGTAACACATAAACCCCCTCTGCTGCAAGTTCAGATATGTCTCCAATATCCTGTCGCTTCAGAGTTGCCAATGGTAAAAGGAAGCACACAAAATTACTGTGGATCAGGTGATTCATGGCAAATGGCTACTTTCTGATTATGGTTCTCTGAGTGTAGTTGTCTGAGAAATTAAGGGTGAATCTGTCATTTTTCTCTTCTGGTTAAGTAAGATTACAATATAGAGTTTAAGCATTTTTCATTTTTCAGTGAACACAGAAAAATACAAATGCCAATCATATGACCCTTTGCTCATTATTTGGAATGTATTATACAGAATCTATAGGAGAGACTTATTAGCAATGTGGTATGTATTCAGCACTTGCATGAAAAAGTAAATTAAGGAACTTCATATAAATTTTCAGCAGCCATAATAATCTCTGTCACAGTTCTTTATTCCATTTTTTTTCTTCTGAAATTTCTCCCCAAAACAATATGTTCCTCAAACATAAAATCACCTGAAATTATATTACAGTAAATTTCAACTCTTAGTTGATATAATTAAAAATGCCATAATTTCCACAGCGTTTACCTGAAGTTAAAGTATGAGATCTCATTCAGAGTTTACAAAGTTCCATCAAAAATGTGTCTGAGACTTCATTGGAGACTGTACCTTGGATCCAGTTATGGATCCTGGAATAATGTCAAGTAAAAGGCAGAAGCTAACAGTAAATCTTGTAACAATAAATTGGTGTTGTTTAGCAGAGAAATAACTCTGTGAAAGATGTCTAGTTATCACTTAGAACTGGCAACTTACT
This sequence comes from Gallinula chloropus, assembly GCF_964237585.1. Taxonomy (NCBI): domain Eukaryota; kingdom Metazoa; phylum Chordata; class Aves; order Gruiformes; family Rallidae; genus Gallinula; species Gallinula chloropus. Next base: position 84,532,876 of record NC_140086.1, on the reverse strand, counting down.
GTCTTCAGACTGTCTGCCCATTTACTGGTAGCACCAAAGAGGGTGGTGTACTGCATTTAGAATTTATTGACTGCTAAGACTAGGATTCAGTTCCTTACTTCCTGGCTTAGTGCACTGGAGATCCATACATCTCAATTTGTATTGTGTTCTTTCAAAGTACAAGTAAGTATTTCTACTATATCGGTGATCCAACATGGTGATTTGAGGTTCACTCATGTCTTCTTGGGCTTGGAGCTTTTTTATGAACTCTCAGGTTTGACATAGGGACTGAACGGAATGGATAGTCACGCATTTCCAGGTTGTCTCTGCTAAGCCAACTATGCCATATGGTAATGTTCACAACATAACAGGCAGTTCTAGGTCAGTGCGTGTTAATAAGAGCTGCAGCCTTCTTGAAAGGGTTAGCTTTCCTGTCTCCAACACTGATTTGAGTATTGTTTTCTCCACTTTTTAAATGAATAATTCAACAGAGAGAAAAGCATATGAAAGAGTGAGCACAGATGCTGATTTATGCATCTCTGTCTAACCATAGTACTTTTAAAGTATATATGCCAACTAGCTTTAGTCTAGCGGTTTCCGGCAGATAAGAAATTGCATGCACAGCATTGACTGAGCAAACAAAAGCACCATATATTCCTCATTAAAAGGAATCAGTGCAGTTCAGAAAAGGAGGATCAAAATACAAAGTTTTAGACTTTCCTATTATGAAGTATTTGGTGTGCTGGAAATGATTCCACTATGCAGCTGGGAAAGTGGTCAATGATTTCTTAAAAGTTATTTTCCTTGAAAGGTATTTGATTCCATTATCTTTAGATTAAATATAAATCAATTATCCTATCCAGGGAGACACTTATGCAGGACACTTGTTGGAAACATTCTGCCAAACTGGTGGCAAGGAAATGAAGGAAAAATATTTTCCATTTTATGCCTTCTAAAGAGAGCACAAAGAATGACATGTTGCATGTGAAGTCTAAAAAATATGTACATCAATGGTAGGATTCAGACAAATGAATATTTGAGTGAAAAAACTAAAACTTTGAATTTCATATATTTTGCCTTCTATTTTTTATTTTTTTTGATGTATGATGTGTTTCACCTAGCAGAAGCATTTGGATAATCCAGTTAATTAGGATGTCTTCAAGGGAACCAATTGGTCCTCATGATAGTGAATAGCAGCAAATTTTTATATGGCAAAATATTAATATAAATATTTCTTAAGAGAAGTGCAGTTGCCCTGGGACAAATAATTAAGTTGTCCTTAATTTGGTACAGAATGAAAGTGGAACTTTTGAATCTGATCCGATCTGGTGACAGCTGCCAAATTAAAAAAGGAAGGAGACCCAAAAGAATACAGATCAGATGCAAGATTTTTTTGTCCATATATCCTTTCCAGAAAAATATTGCACATCTTTTTAAAATCTGAAAATAGACATCAGCAAACAAAAATCAACCCCCTATTTTAAGACAATTAATATACCATGTACATAGATGAGATGCCTTTTAATGGGAAAATCATGTAGGTAGTCCAATTAGAGACATTAAAGTAAGCCATAAAACTATAAGTTTTCAAAAAGCTATTGAAACACTGCACTGCAACAAAGAGGAAACATCTATGAGCAAAACTCAGACAAAATTTTAGCAGAATTATGTTCGTAATATAAGGAGGCCATGGCTCCTGTAAAAATCCCCAAACTTCTACACAGGACAGAGAATTCCAGGCTTTACTGAGTCCAGTTAAGAGAGGGAGAAAAAAAAAAATCTTTGATATGATAGTGTTTTGTTTTGTTTCGTTTTGTTTCTTCTTTTTCTGTTATTTGAAGAAAACCCCCTACCTTAATCCTTATAAACCTTTCCCAGTTTTGGAGTAACCTCCCTGATCTCATCTTAAAGTGTGTAAAACCCATCTAGAAGATCAGGCCTGTGTTTTTCGTATAATCTGTAATAATAGTTATATTCCTACTTCATATATTAATAAATTCACAGCATAATGTCATGCACTCCACAACTCAGAAAATGCATCCCACCCACTGACACTCCCACCCAGCTGAAAGGGTAAAGTTTCAGTGTGCCACAGGGAGAAAGAAGGAGCAGTCTAGGACATTGCCAGTACCATAGGAAGAGAACAAAAATGCCCCACCTATTAGCATTTGAGAAAGGCAGAAGCCACACAACATTTTATACCTCTTAGTTGTTTGCTAAATGGACAATTACCTTCTGCCTGTTGACTATCCGTGGCTTAGATCATTTCACTAAGAATTTATAGTTGTTATCTGCTTTAAATATGCCCTCAGTTGAAAAATTACTGCCTCTGTGAGTATGACTGTGTGTGCATGCATCAGTCACACAGACCTTTACCTGCTAAAAAAATTACTTTTTGAGTATTATTACAGTATTTTTCAAAGTTAAAGAATTATTAAATAAGATAATTCTTATTGAAATACTTGAAATTCATGAACCTAGAGAAAGCTTAAAAACTGATTTAATAAGCGATATATGAGAAAATAAAGTAATTATCAATAGCTCCTAGTGTTCAACTCCATTTCAGTTGAGATTTGAAGGTTTTTGTTTATTTCTTTTTTAGGATTTAGGTAATACAAACACAATAATATGATAACCATGGAGAATTTATTTTGTTTTTGCCCTAGTCCTTTGCATTATAATCAGAGAATTGAGTATTCTGTTCTTTCTTTGAACTGCCAATCTCTATTGTAAATCATAGAGTTGAAGCTACTTTAGTCTTCCATTTCTAGCTAATAACAAGCACTTTCTAGAACATGTAAGCATTAGAAGCAACAAGAATAATGACATTTTCTCATTTCCTTAAGAAAGTCCATCCTAGTCCATTAGGTAACTTCTGAAAAACTGACTAGTAAAAATTATGCAAAAAAATGATATTGTATACAGAACTACTTCAATTATGTTGTAGTTGAATACACAACAGCCTTGAATATAGCCAGCATCTCATTTCAAATCAGAATAAGGTTTTTTCAAATAAAAAAGCTATGGTTGGACCTTTTTTTTTTTTCCAGAAAGTTGAGGGAGTTTTTTTAAGTAGATATATATTTTATTTTTTTTTCCATCCTTTTTTCTAAGCAACCCCTTTAATGGAAACATTTTTATTCCTGTTGTTGGTTATTTGTTTTGGTGCTCTTTCCCCTGAAGAAGTTGCTGCAAAATTTACCATTTCTGTCTGTTTTCTTATTTATATTTCCAATATAGCTTATTGTCTTACTGACACTGATGGTTTTATTTCTAATAAATTGTTAAGTAATGGAATGCTCCACTGAAAAATCCATTAAGGTATGTTAGATCTCTTACTATACTCTTTATACCGAGCTCTTAGAAAGTAGATCTGTAGCTGTAGCAAAACCACTGCACAAACTCAGCCTCCACTATTTACTCCTTCGATCTGTATAGAGAAAGCGTATAGTAGGTTGCACAAGATTTTTGGCACCACTGATAATAAATGCTGACAATGTTTCTTATTACATCAGAATGTTTTTCTGAGGCAATCGGTGGAGATGGCTGTCTAAAAAACTAAAGCCACAGAAAATGGAAGGAATGAAGTTAGAGTGACATTTGTCAGAGATTCACAGAATCATAAAGTGGTAGGATTTAGAAAGAACCTCTGAAGATCATCTAATCCAACCCCAGCTAAAGCAGGATCACCTGGAGCACATTGCACAGGATTACATCCAAGCAGTTTTTTAATATGTCCAGAGAAGAAGACTCCACAACCTCTCTGGGCAGCCTGTGCCAGTGTTCTGTCACCCTCAGAGTAAAGAGGTTTCTCCTCATGTTCAGTTGGAACTTTCTGTGTTCCAGTTTGTGCCCATTGCCCCTTGTCCTGTCACTGTGCACCACTGATAACAGTCTGGCCACTTCCACTTGACATCTGCCCATTAGATATTTACAAACACTGATGAGATTCCTTCTCATTCTTCTCTTGTCCAGGTTAAACAGACCCATCTCTCTCAGCATTTCTTCATATGAGAGGCTTCAGTCCCCACAACCATTCTTGTGGCCCTCAGCTAGACTCTCTGCAGTAGTTCCCTGTCTTTTGTGAACTGGGGAGCCCAGAAGTGGGCACAATACTCCAGATGTGGCTTCATCAGGACAGAGTGGAGGGGGAGGATAACCTCCCTTGACCTTCTGGTCATGCTTTTTTTAATGGACCCTAGTTATCCATTGTTCATGAAGGTGCGGAAAGTCTGGCAGCTATGCAGAAAAATTATTTTAAAATTACTTCACAGATTACAAAAATGGCAGTGAGATAAATTAAACAATATCTGTGAAAAAAATCAAACCAACTTCTAATGAGAGTATACTAGCATGAGCACAGGAGAAAATACTGACTGTAAACTTAATAGACTTAGGTAACAACTGATAAAAGGCAAACAAGACCAAAAAATTGACAAAAGAAAACTTTTCATTCATGTGGCCAAAAAATCAAAGTATCAAGGGAAATGAACACTGGTAAATTTCTTGAAATTTTGAGATAATCGCTACTTTTGAATAAGGAATCACAGCATTTACTACAGGCCATTAGCCTTAATATTACAAACCATGTTAAATACATAAGAAAACACATTATTTAACTGATACCTCTGTTTCTAACATAGATGAGTCTATATGTCTTAGCTTTCATACTTTGGGTCATCTTTGTATGAGCTGACAGCCCCAAAGGTGTATGAAAGAAAAAGATGAATTCAGGGAAACAATTCTTTCTGGTTCTTAAGGAAGAAGTGTAGGGTGGCAGAAAAAAAAAAGAAAATGTCCATGTGCACTCCCAACATATTTTATTAAGAATACTAAGCATCCATTTTTGAGCTAATAATTTTTTGCCATAGACAGATGTCCATGAATATGGACTAATTTATATAACCGATTATTAACATATTAAATCCTGCAACTGTAATTTACAATATAGATTAAACCCTTTAGCACTGAACATTTATTGTCTTTGCAAAAATACAGGCTAGTAATATGAACTTAAACTTTCAAGCACTATCCATTGTACATTTACATTATAAAAGGATGTATTTTCTGTTGGTTTAATGTCCTTGACTTTCTCTGTTTATTTTGTACCCTATGATTTATGTAGCATCTTTGCCAGAAGAGGTGGTGTATAATTCTATTGCATTCTCAGACTCATTATTAGTAATGGATTCATTTTCAGTTTCATCACTAAAACCAGTTCATTATCTGCAAAGACAAAATTATCTTCATATAGATTCTGAGGTAATTGATTCCTCTATTTATATGCTGAAGAGAACCTCGCTTACTCAAATTGGCAATGAAAACTCTTCTTCTTCCCCTCCCCCTTCCATACAATAGTGACATGAAACAACTGCCATTTTCACAGATTTTCTTAATGGTATAGCTTGTCTAAATGAAATGGACATCATCTTGCATCATAACAAGAAAGTCTCTTAAAACATTACTGGAAAGAAGGATTCTATTTATTAATATTTGGAAGTGTTAATACTTAACGGTGTCATTCTTCCTTTTTCATTGTTCTCCTTTAAGAATACTTGGTCCTTTTGCAGCATAGAACACAATTAATGACTTACAAGTCTTACTATATACAGAGTAAAACTGAAAGAGGATGGGGAGGCGCAGACTGAACAGAAATGTTCTGAGCACTTTTGGTACAGTAGAAGGGATTTTATTTTTTCTTTCTGATTTTAATTTTTGATTCATTTAAGTGGAGAAAGTGACATGTAAATTGACTTTATGTTTCGTTTTAGGCTCACTGATGATACAGTTTTGTTCTAGGTCATTGTACTTTCTATACGATTTACATCTGAGTACTTCTGAATGCATCAGTCTGCTTAAACATTTCTTCACTAAATTTATAAACATAATTAAATACCTGTATCTATGTATGAATAGAAGACAGATAAACAAGAAAAAGCTGTTCTGGACTTGCCTGAAAAACAGTATAAACCAGTGGAAAATTTAACTTCATTATGATCAATTTAAATCAGTACTAAATATACTAAGTAACAGTCGTTTGTAAGTTTCAATTTCTCAAATGAGTGACTTTCATGGTTTTAATGCAAACTTTAATTTCATCACCCAAAGTACAACTTTATTTTTTTCTTTCTTTTTCCCTCGTCTACTTAAAACATGGAACCAAGACATTCTTCTATTTTTTTTCCTCAGAAAAAAAACAAAACCAGTTAAAACTTAGAGCAATTACATTCTGTCATGGCAGCACAACACTTTAATACTGTACTTCAACTTCTTTCTCAGTATTATGGTGTTTCATTAGTTTTCTTGACTGTCTGGAATTACAGAATAGATGAACTCAGAAATAAATCCCCAAAGCCTTTTCTTTAGCTCTCTCACACCACAGGGATTTTGGAACACATCAGTTTCTTGTCCTGGTAGGATGGTTTCCTTTAAAGGATGGAAAACCAGGAATGTCTCTTTTTGAAAGCTGTTGACCACACATCATGACTTAGTTGAGCAAAACACCGAGTTGTCCTATTCTAATGAAATTAAAACCTCAATGATTCATAAGCCTGGTTGCTGGACTACTCTACAGATAATGATCTCAAAAATATATAACAGCATGGTTTGTCAGTGTGCATTGGGTTTATGTAGTGAGGTTTTGGTAATGGACCTGGCTGTAGGGGTAGCTTTTGTGAGAAGAAACTGGGAGTTATGCCAATGTTGGACACTGTCATTTCCAGATGGCTCCAAAACAGACCTACTGCAGGCATCTGAACCCCTTAGCCACTGGTATAGTGCCTCTGGTAAAGTGTGTTCAGTAAGAGTAAAAAAGCAGTTTAGCAGTTGAGAAAGAAGAGTTGGGGGGTGGGGGGGGGGTGGGGAAATGAAAAACAACTCTGCAGACACCAAATTCAATGAGGAAAGAGAGGAAGAGGTGTTCCCTGAAAACTCTGGAGTAGACCACAGTGAAGCAGGTGGTCTACAGCCTATGGAGAGAATCATAGTGAAACATGTAGTCCCTGCAGCCTGTGGAAAGGACCTAAGCTGAAACAGTTCATGAAGCACTGTAACCAGTGAGAGGGATGCTTGCTGGAGCAGGAGACAAGTGTGAGGAGGAAAGAGTGACAGAGAGGAGCTGTTATGGACTGACCACAGTCCCCCATACCTCACCCCCTGTATCACTTGGAGGAAGAGGTAGAGGAGTTGGGAATGAAAGAGTGAAACTGAGGCTGGGAAGAAGGGGAGGGTGGAGTGTGTGAAGGTGGTTTAGTGTTTCGTCTTTGTTTCTCACCATCCAACTCTATTTTTAATTGGTAATACATTAAAGTAATAATCACCTTGTTGAGTATGTTTCACCTGTGATGGTAATTGACTCACAAACTTTTCTATCTTATTTTGTCCCCCTGTCCTGTTTGAGGGGGGAAATCAAGCAAGAGAGTGACTGGGAGGGAGGAAGTCTGGCACATGGCCAAGGTCAACCCACCGCACAATCCTAGTAATGGAAACTCATTCCACTTTGGTACAAAGCTTAAGTTCAGGTTGGAGTCTCAATAGTGGATCTTGGTGAAAAAGCTATGCAGTGTGTGGACTTGCCTATCTTGTGTACAATATTTTGTATTTTAGCAATAATGTGTCTCAATTATTATAGTTTCCATACTGTTCTACATGCCTGTCCAGTTGGACCCATAATATCTGTCTGCTTCTATTAAAACAACAGAAAATAAATTATATCAATGACTTCAAAAAAGAATAAGATCAACCTCCTCTATGAATGATCAGTTTTTAAACACATTTTCCTGTGGGATTTTTAAAGATTTTTTTTTAATGTATATTTTAAGTAGTTGAATAATTTTAGATTAGTTCTCATCACCAGTTATGAAAGTTTGCATTTGGAATGAAAGTGTTATGAGAAACAGCATAATCTGAGGTAATTTCAATACTAAAGGCATATCTGTCATACTCACAAGCAGCCTGTATCATGTTAAAACAATCACTGTCAGAATGTTCTTTTATTTTCTTCTGAAGAAACAAGGTCTTTGAAGATGCCTAGTCACAATCAGTAGTTCCAATTATGCTGAAGTAATTAGCATTTTTGTAATCCATATTTGCGTTGCTTTCTTAAGAGTAAGGCACACACCAAGCTTTTCAGGAAGAAAACTAAGGTAGTGCTCTCCAGATGGAGAAGATATCCAAATAGCACTTGAATAAAGTTAAATCATTACAAAACCAAGAAATGTAGTCTCATTACACCTAAAAATATAAACAAATTATTTGAAAATATTTTAAAAGATTGCATTTTAAGGTCTCTTTCAGCTTCTCCAAGACCAAGGCTTTGTACATTTATTTCCAAATCAGTACAATTAATTAGGTCACAAAGACTTCTGAAGACAATAGGCAGATAAAAAATCTAGGGACAAAAAGGAGGGAAAAAAAACACACCAAACAAACATGTAAAAGGAATAATAGAGAGACAGAAAAACAGATAAAAGATGAAAACAAGAATGAATAGGAGAGAGATGAGGAAATAAGAAAAGGTCAAAAAAAAAACCATGAGGAAAAGAAAATATTTAGGATTTGGAAGTATCTAGTACATAATACTCAATCCATTCCTGCATATTTCCAAGTAATTTCTTTTAATTTGACTTCCCATAGTGAATTTCTAGTTTCTAGAATCTCATAAAAGAATCTGAAACAACTCAAAACTACAAAATGGAAACAAACATTACACTGAGATGTATATCGTCTCATAAAGGAATTTAATCTAATATTTTTCACTTTCTATTACTTAAATTTTTATTCCTATGTTTTATGATGTCCATTTATTTTTCCTTTCAAATTATCAGCAGAACATCGCAATGAAAATGTATATTCTTTTAAAGAAAGTTCTCCTTTCTAGTGTCTAGAGTATTCAGATACAATTCTCTAACATGTCTTAATGCCTGCGTCAAGCATCAAAGACAAATGTAATGTAAACTATGGCAGAACATGACTGAAGGATAACAAAGTGTGATGATAATTTGTGAAGATGGGTAGTCAAAATATATAAAAATAAAGGTATGAGAGCTCCTAAAGAAATTGAGACAAACTCCAAAGTAGTCCAAGGAAAGGAAAAGTGGCTAAGAAGTGAATGTGAAGGTGCAAATATTGGGAGATTGAATACACTGATAAAAGAAATAATTCAGAATGTCTAAAAATTGACATCAGCTTATACGCTAGGGCAAATGAACACCAAGAGTTAGAAGAATGTTTAGAACACATTGACTGAAAATCAAGTCTCACAGCTGAATTACTCGAAGACCAATTGATGAGTAGAACATGATTCATTCAATTAATGTGCAGATATCTTTGTTTTCACCCAAACAAAAACTTGTCCAGGAAGACAACAATTTAATTGTTTTAAAAAATTTAAACAATATTCTAAGTTCGAATTCATGAGGAAAAAAAAAGGAAGCCAGGAATTGGAAGGACTATCAGCAGCTAATATACCCTTTTTATAAAAATTATTTTATTAACAAGCAGAGACTGTTTTTAAAATCAGAGGTGTTGATGCATTACAATAAATTTAGTTCAAGATCTTCTCTAGAAAATATTTTTTGATAGAAATGTGTTTCCCATGCAAAATGGTTGATCAACGAGCACTCATTTTCAAGGATTATACTGCATCTTTAGCAAGAATTAAAAACATTTGTCATACATTCAGCATAGTGTTTCTTTTATTCACAGACTCATTGATTTACCATTCAATAATTAGGATTATACATACATAAGGAAAATGCATTCCCAGCATACACCTGAAATACACAGCAAAGCAAAAACAATGGAGGGGTTTTTTTTAAAGGAATAATTGGTTGCTAGAAAACTGTGAATTTTGAACTCCATATAGGGAAATAAAGTAAAAAGGAAAAAGAAGCCATCTCAACAGTAGACTTTGGTTGAAAGCATGAAGGTAATTAAAAATCATTCTTGCAAAATGCAATACTGTTGAATGTACTCTATTACTGGGGGGAAAAAAAAGCACCAGTCCTTTGCCAAAATCTGTGGCCAGAGTTATGTTCACTATTTGTCCCTGTAACAACAGTGAGCATTGAACAACCATCCAATTATTCTGGAAACCTGAGGCCAAAAGACATTTTGAAAAATAAAATCAAAAATTCTACTTTTAACAGACATGATCCCATTTCTAATGACTTATAGATTACTTATGAAAGTGTCTATATTATTTTTGTCAATGACTAATTTACTTTCTCTTTGTAAAAAAAAAAAAAAAAACACAAACCTCCCAGAAATAAAAACATAGTGCAGCATCTACTTTACTCTGTAAGTCTGAAACTATAGTTAAGCAATAGGGTGCATGCTGAAAACTAAAAAGATATCGAAACGTTGTTTTGTAAGTTAATGCATATATAAAATATTAAGAATGCAATAGTTTTCCTTTACATTGGTGAAAACTATTGAAGATGAGTGCTCTTTGTTAAACTATATTAAAAACTACATTTTAACGAGCTTAAAAAAACCCGTCATTAAATTGTTCATAGGTTTGATTCTAATTGACTCTCACAAATAAAACTTTATATGAGGATGATTTTTCTCATTGACCTTTTTTATATAAGCTGCCTTTTTTGTTCTTTATCATTAAAATTCAAAGTAAATTAATATCTGAAACCATATGTTAAATATTTTAATTATAGATACTCAGAAATTTCCAGTAAAGAAAAATTATACTAAAAGTCTCAAAAAGGAAATCAGCTCTCCAAACCTCGACTCTCAGACCCCACTTATAAATATTACCAGCACCAAAGTTTATTACATATTTTGATCAAATATACAAAAAAAAAAAATCTATAGAAGCCATGCACTTATTGTCCCTGTGGTATTACAGCTTAAGCTAAAGAATTTAGGAAAAAAAAGAGCCCACTGGGCTGAACTGCTCTCATATGCTGAGAAAATAAAATCAATATTTTTTTCCATGTAATTTTCCCTCACATAATCTGAAGTAGCTTCTGAATATGCTAGACATTATCATGCTGCATTAACTGACACCAGTCCTCATTTGTACTGGCTAATTTCTTATCTAATGTCCTATTCACCTTATTAGGTCTATTATATCAGTCTGGGCAGAGAACATTCAGAGAAAAAGAAAACACAACAAACAAAACAATTTGATTTTTGTTATTTTCTCAACAGTTATGCCACACTCTGTCCATCAAACTATGTCCGTCAACAAAAATGCAATATCTTTTCTGTGTAGAGAGATTTCCCTTCTGTAATAAATGGTTATTATAGTTAACAGAAAGGTGAGATGTTGTAAATTAATATAAAGTGTCAAAATAGAGTAAGAAGAAAAAATAAAATCAGCATGGTTAACTAAAAGTTTATATTTTAATTCAAAAATTGATTGCAAAGATGTGTTTAATCCCTGGCAAAATCTTTACTGTCAAAAAATAAAGAAAATTATGCCCAATAAGAAAATAAAAATAACCGGCTTGAAAAATGAGAAGCAAAAGCTAATATATATATAAAAACCCCAAACCTAAACAGATTGGATTAAAAGATTTATTTAAAAAAAATAAATCTTTCTTATTGTTAAACCAGTCCTGCTATAGTTTTTTAAAAGGTAGAAGAAAAGTAAGTATGGAAGTCCCTAAATCAATGTCCGAGACTTAATCCAGTAAAAGACTGAAAAAGTACATTTAGCTTTGATGGTCTTTCTCTATAAAGCACATTCTCAGTGTTTTCGATAATCTAGTTGCCTGGAGTTCAGGTCTGCTGTGTCCAGGCAAACAGTCCCCTCCTGTAGCGGGGGCAGCAGGAAGGGGAAGATTGACATACTGGTTAACATGCACGTTTTGAAAGTCATCTGTTTGTCTTTAGGTAATCTTTATGAAATGCAGGGCTAGACACTTAAACCAAACTTTGCACAGGGACTTTTTCCTCTATATACTGTAAAGGAAAGAATCATAGAGTATTTGAGATATAACTGAAAGCAATGGAACTGAGATCCAAAATGCAATCGAATTTAGGTTTAGAATTGAAATCTGAAACTTAGATTTCATTAGTCAATGAAAAAGTGTATTCCTTTTCCTAAGGATATTTACTGCAAACAATTATGAAGTAATTGTCCTATGATAGAGAAAATTTCTTCACCAAAAGCGTTATGAAACATTGGCACAGGCTGCCATGGGAGATGATAGAATCACGGTCCCTGAAGCTGTTCAAAAAACAGGTAGATATGGCACTTTGAGAGATGGTTTACAGTGGTGTAGCACTGACAGTTGGACTTGATGATCATGAAGGTCTTTTCAAAAATGATGATTCTATGATTCTGTGATACTGTGGATCAATATGTTTGGGTAACCTTAGTTTGCTTTGAAGTAATATGGTTACAAGCACATAGCCTAATGGCCTATTGTGACAAGCAATAGGACAAGAGGAAATGGCCTCAAGTTGTGACGGGGTAGGTTTAGATTGGATGTCAGGAAAGATTTCTTCACAGAGAGGGTTGTTAGGCATTGCTAACAGGCTGCTAGGGAAGTGGTGGAGTCACCATCCCCGGAGGTATTAAAGAGATGGGTAGATGTGGTGCTTAGGGACATGGTTTTGTGGTGGTTCTGGCAGGTTTTTGAAGGTTGGACTTGATGATCTGAAAGGTCCCTTCCAATCAAGACACACCTATCATTCTACCAGAAACATCATATATGAGAATTATTGTAAAAACAAACATAAAAACTTCCAAATGTACCTGTGCTGAAAAAAAACGACCAACCTCATAATCACAAACCTCAATTTAGAATGAATAGTAACTGAAAATTTAGACAGCAAGCCATGGTCAGACTGGTCCTGTGATATTCTAACCTGTAATTAGATCCAAAGCTGGACAGAGGTACATATCCAGCTTTTAATCACATAGGCCCCATCCACAAGTGTCTGTAACCAAAACACTTATGGAAATAAAGAGTTAAGAATCATATTTAAATTAAAAAATAAAGAAAAAAAATTAAGTATGAAGATTGTCAGCAGAGTACAAATTTGCAATACAATATATCAGAAAAAAAATAAATGAATAAATTTTGCATTTAATTAAATGGTTGCTTGTAAACTAGAATAGTCACGTGTCAGTATCCTACACAATTTAATAAATCTTGCTGTGCATTCATCTCTAGCTCAGTATTCTTAATACATTTGATTTAAACCAAAATTTACAAGTACATAATTGTGGGGGTTTGGGGGATTTTTTTGGGTTGTTTTTTTTTTTTTTTTAAAAACTTATGTCTAACATGTATACTTGGCATGAAATTGAATCAATAAAGAGTATGTTTCTTGGTTACCTTTTTTCCATGGATGCTCCTTCACTTCCTTTCCAGATATTCCTTAATTTCTCTTTTACTAAAGTCACTCTTGTCTCTCCCCTTCATTTCTTCTCCTTATTTCACTACTGCATGACCTGTTTGCTTTCATCCCATTTTCTTCCCACATTTCTGTTGAGCTTTTGTGGATGCCTGCACCCTAGACTCCCTTTTGTACCACATCTTTTTTCACTAGATGTGGTTTTCCAGTAAGGAATTAAGCCAGATTGCCAGACGCAAAAGGTACAAGGTTTCAAAGGTTAAAGGTGAGTTAAAGAAGGACAGTATGGGATTCAGTGGCTTTTCAAGTACTAAAATTTCAGCACAGAACTTAGCTTTTCAATTTGATATGCACAACACATAAGCTTGATCAAAAACCCCCAAAACTTATTAGCAAGTCTCCTTCAGAAAGTTTCAGCAACCATGGAACAATTTCTCTTTTTAACCTCAAGATGTAAAAAGCATAGCTGGTTTTTTGTCTAATGAGGACAGGAGCTGTTGGATTAAACGATTAATTTACTACTTAAGCCTCAATGACATTTCTTCACTACACATCTTGACAACCCTCTCTGTGAACTTAACATCACCTTCACAAGTTCCCTCTGGAGACCAGCATTATCATGATGGGAAGCAAGAAGTGAATACCAACAACAGATGAATTAAAACTAAAATTTCCACTTGGACTAGCAAATCGTAACCACAGCCTAAGCCAATCTGGTCAGCAATGCCTCAGGACATTGAGCAGAGCAATAAAATATGATGCTGCTGAACCTTTGCTTGTTGATTATGGGTCTTAACACTTTTTTCATTAATTCAAGTAGCAAACTTGTAATTTATTGTGTAAAATGTTTTCCCATCCCCTTATACTCAGGCCTTGCCTACAAAAGAGATGCAAAATGTACAAAAGAAGGAATAAACAATTTGGTTAAAGATACTCTGCATCATTTTTCTGTCAGTACTTCATTCTCTTCCCTTAGTCCAACTGGTGTCCTAAAGTCAGCTTGCTATTAAATAAAATTAATGATTGATGTATTCTGTAAAAATAATAGAATTTTATGAAACATTTTCAAAACCCCTCCACATTATAGGCAAAACATTACTTGGTTCAATTCATTCTAGACAAATAAGAACACTACAAAACTCAAATTAGCAAACATTTATACCTTGGATGTAACCCATCCTTCTGACAAAATAAATAAATGGAAATTATTAAAGTAGTAGCAACACAATTAACTCGTACTTTTTGCATCAGTATTCATCAAAAGAAATTTCATTCTAATTGTTTATCAAAATCAAAGTTTGGCAAACGCACATGCAGCTAGACAACTTTTCATTTAAAAAAATGCATTATAGTTAAATAGCAAATGTGTTATAGTTTAATATCTACAGTCTATTATGAAAAATCATGTCCAGGTGTGAAAGAATCTGTAAAAAAAAATTATTTTAAATAAACAAGACAAATATGGAGCTTTAATAGATAGAGAGAAGTCAAGCCACATAAAAACAAGATTGCAAAAAAACCCCTAAAATCTTCCTGTTTCAAAGCAGTTCCAACATAGGAGAATAAAAGAAATTAAAAAAAAAAAAAAGTGGAAAGTTTCAAGAAAATAAACCAGGAATGATGAAAATAAAAGATGGTATGTAGTAAAAGTGAAATGAAAAAGTGAAACAAATTGAAGATTGGAGAAAATAGATCTGTTTGAGTTAAGAAAAAAATAAATACAATGCAAACTGCACAATGTACTTTAAGTGGTCTTATACTGGCATGTGCACATACTGGCTACTTATTTACCCACTTTCCAGATGCCCAGTAACTTAATGGTTTTTTTCCTTCACCAAGGTTTTATATATGAAAGAGAATGAATGGCTTTCATTCAGTGATCTAGCTTATTGGGAAAAATGTATAGGTTTAAGTCCATGGAACCAAATGAACCTTCTAGGCAGAATTAGCTTTCAGATAAAAGAATTATTTTCTTGAATGAACAGATTAAGTTTGGCTTGACATTGATATTGATGAGCAAGACATTCTGTATGGTTATTTAGATGACTGGGAAGAACTGAATGTTTCTAAGAGCCCACAGACACATAATTTTTAACTTTCATATATCCCCAAACCATTCTGTTTGATTCTGGTTTACTGTGCTTTATATCCCCCATAGCTTTTCTTTGCATTTTCACTTTGCAAATTGTGTTTGAAAGATTTAAATTTATACTCAAAGTTTTGTTCTTACCTCTGGCATACACCAAACCATTCTGAAAGGCCTATATACAATCAGAACAAAAGCAAAGCAGAGAAAAAGTTCTTTATTTTTCATTTTACCTTTAGCTTTCGTTAATTGATCTGTCTTAATGAGTATTATCAGCCATTTTAAAACGTGTGACATCTGGATTATTATATCCAACCACATTTCAAATATCCTATAAAGTGTTTGTTACATCTTTTTTCAAGCATGTAAAGCAAATGTACGTGACAGAATATCGCATACCTGAAAGCTGAAAAAAGACCATTCCAATTGAAATATCTACTTCCTAAAACAGAAAAGAAAATTTATCTCTTGAAAAAAAAAAAATGTATACTGGTCAGAAGTCAGTAACAAAACTCCTACTAAGGTCACTATGAAGAATTGACCTCAGACAACTAAAATATAATTATTTTCAAACTTAAAAATGTGAATGGCTGTGAGATGTTGCTATAATACTATACCTGGCAGAATACTTTGCAATAACATCGTTTTTCCATTATTTTCTAACCTAAATAAAATTAAAACTGCTTAAGCACAGCTTCACTACCAGCAAGTCATCCTTCTCCAAAAATCTAGTACTCTCAGTTGACTAGAGAGATGAAATAGGGTGTTAATTTGAAGCACAATTTACAGAACATTTTCCACCAAATAGATATTGTGGACCTTTTCCTTTACTATACCGGGGAAGTAAAATTACTTTTAGCATGAGAAGAAAAACAGTTTAAACTATAATGAAAGGAGATCTAAAAAGTGAGGGGTTAGAGGGGTTAGAATTAGGACAAAAGACCTTTAGATAAAATTGAAGATCATACATTGCCTAGTTCTACATTGTGCTAGCTAAGTTAGTTTTTTCCTCATCCTTATGGATAATAAGGGATAAGACCATAAGAGATAGCTGGAGTTCAGACTAGTTTTTCCAGATCTATATGATAACTGAAACAAATGGTCTGGGAGTCCAACCTTCAGTGTAAGTTCAGGTCCTAAACTAACTTGACAGTTCTTTGGGTAGTAGTGTTTTTCTAGGGAGGATTCTGTTATCAAAAAGTAAGAATTCTGCAATGACCACTAGGGTTCAAGACAGAGCAGACTACAATCCATGTGCCAGGGTAGAAGTTTGCTTAATAACACAAACATATAGTTTTACTGAACTAGAAGTGTGGGGTTAACACTTCATTGTCTTAAGACACAAACATTTATTTGAATAAGACAAAGGATTAAGTTTTATATTCTTCAGAGAATCATAGTTAAATTTTGATGCATTACATTATACTATAACAACACTACAATATCTGTTCCTCAGAATATGAAAATGTAAATTATTGGACTGTTTTAAAATTTCTTGTCAGTGTCACTAAAAATGTTTATGGATATATGATGAAATCCTCCAAAATTAATTAATACTAGCAAATCAATGGCTAATAAGGGAGATCTCTATTTATAGATAATCTCTAGTGCCATGGGCAAATATAGCTTGATAAAACTTTTTCCTAATGCATGTCCTGTATTTTAACTAAGAAGTGCAAGTTCAGATTTGGAAAACTTTTCAAAATGCACATTTCAAGAGGTTTTACATTAAGAGAGCCTTTAGTCCCATACTGTACATAAGATAGGTGTTGTAAAAGCAGCAGAATAAGAGAATGATCCTTTATTCCAAACAAGAACATGTACCTGTAATATTATTTTCTTCCAAGGAATTCAACCTGGATTTAGTGCACATGCAAGGACAAAACATCTCATTTATCAGATTGTCTATTCCTATTATGTGCCAGGATATTCCTAAACAATTGAAAAAATTATGAAAAATTTAGTCCATAACATATGGCAGGATGAGGATGATGTTAATTAAAGCGTAGATATATAAAGTTGTAGGTGCAATATAATGTATTAAAATCCAATGTTTTCTGTTTTGATGAAGTGGACATCAGATATATAAAGGAGACAAAAAATTGTTATGCGACCAAAATTAAGACTGGGGTAAAAGCTGAAGTATGTGACCAAATGCAGTGTGCTACCAGTTATATCCGTTCATCTTCCTGAAAAAGAACATTAAAGGACAGGTAATTTTGATTACATGTAAAGAGACAGTGGGATAATATTTATGTTTTCCTATACAGAAGAGATGGGAAGATCAAAGGCAGATCATTGATAAATTTTATAACATTTTTTGATGACAGTTTTTCTATATAAAACAATGTACAGGCAGGTCATCTGATCAAAGTGTAAAAAGTACAGTGGTCTGATTATAAGCATTCTTGCTTTCATTGTGGAGACATCTTAAAAGAACCCACCTCACTTGCTAACAGTGTATATTCTCAAGGAATTTTTGTCAGCAAATAGGAAGATGTGTGGTGCTAAGAACAACTACTTAACTAATGAGAAAAACTAACCATGTAATAGAAAGGATAGACAGTCAGGTTCATATATGGATGGATGGGTTCCTTTGGTAACAGTACCGTCCATAAAAAAAAACTTGATATGGGGCAAAATCATGGAAGAAACTAAACAATATTAAGGAAATTAATCAAAAGTGTCATTAGAAAATCATGTCATTGGATCATCATGGAATAGTGCTTAAAAACCTTGAAAAGAAATAATCTCTCATCCATTAGTATTCAGGAAGAGCAATACTGGACCACGATACTCCAATTCTGCCTCTGTGATTTCAAAAAAGGATGCTGGAAAAATAGAAAGGTTCAAAATGCTGTTTTATCATCCACTACCATGGCTTAGTAAATCTAAATTTAGGATTGAGTCATCATTCACTTTAGAGTCTACAAACTTACACAGTACATGCGCATTAAGTTTTTTCAATAATAGTTTAAAATGAAGTGCACAGCTGAAAAATTAGGAATATCTATGGAGGTACATCCAAATTCTTCTACTCATGATCATTTATGAACCTAAACAGAATGCATTTTTTAAATTCTACTCCAAAACCTTTTTCCCTTTTATGGGTATCATCACTATTTGACTTCCTAAGAGTTTTGTTAATAGTTCCCTATTTATTCAGGAAGGAGGCACTTTTAAACACTTTCAATGATTTACATTCAAGTGAAGCTATGAATATGGAAACACATTTGTGTTGCATCTAAAAATAACTTTTAAATCTAAAATAGAGCTGGAATTTAAATTAAAAAAATAAAAATATCAAAACTGTATGAGGTTAAAAATTCAATAAAACTGCAGACCTCAGAAATAATTCACACAAGTGAATCTTTCCACTGGAATTCTTCAAGAGAAAATTAGAGAGAGGAGTAACATCTGTGTAGGCAGGAATTCAATAGTGTAATTAGTACTAGATAGGAAAAAGAATAAATAGAAATGAAACGGAAGAAACAAATGCAAAAGAGATAGAAGGACAAAGGTAGAATTATAGGTAGACCTGCTGAGAAAGATTTAAAAGGTTATTAGAAGTGATTTGGGCTTTAATACAGATACATATTGCTACTATAGTCATCTTTCTGGTCCATTAGTTTGATGATGCTACTCCTTTAATGGTTCTTTTTGGATTTGACTTTTCTTTAGCTAGTCTTTTCACAATATGGTACTGCTTTCTCTCCTCTAGTTTTTTCCCTGTGGAACATTTAATTGACAGCTATCCTTTTTCTTCTCTTAATGAGGACAGATAGCTCCTCACTGACAAATTTGCCAAATGTTCACAGTCTGCAAATTACATATGAAATTTTTTGTTCATGCTTCAGATTTAACAACTCAGAAGATTCCATCCACACTGATGTTTCTCTGCTTCTTTCTAGCCACAACAGGTGGTGAACTGATCTGTGTTATATTTATGTACTTCCGTGGTTCCTGTTTGCCTTTCGTATACTCTGTCCTTAAAGCAAACCCACCTAGCTAAAGGTAAAGCTCCTTCTTGATATAACTCAACTATAGAATCACATAATCTTCTGCCCCTCCACCCATGCTGCCCCAGTGAGGGCAAGGTGTGCACTGTTGTGTTCAACTGGATTTTGGATAACTTCAAGGACAGATACTCCACCATCCCTCTACTCAACTTATTTCAGTGTTTGGCCATTCTGAAAGTAACTTTTTTCTTATGTTTAAATAGAATGGTCTGTTTTTCATTTTGTGCACACTGCCTCTTGTCCTACCAGTGGGCAGCAGAGAGGAATCTGACTATTCTTTGCTCAGTCCCAACAGCTATTTATACACAACTTCTTTTCAATAATTTTTCAGTCAATCAGCCTCTAGTGCATTTTAGTGTTGGGTTGTTTGTCCCCAGTGCAAGATTATGCATTTCCCTTCTTTGAACTTCATGAGGTTCCTGTTAGTCTGTTTCTCTAGTGTGTTGAGATCCCTTTGAATGTTGTTGGGTTTAAAAGTAGACAACATTCCCTGATATAGAAATAAATTTAATTTTTTCATAAATAAGTGTTTGCAAAATCTTGGAAACATGAACTAGCATCAAGTTGACATTATTTGTAGCTCCTTTAAAAAAAAACCAAACAAACCAACAAAACTAAACAAGATGCCTATAAGAAGCATCATAAATGCTGATTGATTTAATTCAAAAATTCATTAGTAAATATGAGTTTGAAAGAAAAGCTCATCTACTAGCCCATGAAAATCTTCACAGACAGTTTGATTGTATGCTAGGATGAACAATCTTCTTTTAGAGTGATCTGGCCAGCAACTTGGAAGACTATTTTTATCTCTTTTATACTCCTTCCAGAGAAACACACAATAGATGTAATTGAATCATCCTTATAAATGGCATTGTGAAAAGTCAGCAGATCTGTCAGGAACTCATCAACTTAAGTTAACTTAGAGATGATAACAATGTTAAAACAATGTTATGTTTTATTCCTTTAGTCACCACAGTAGTCATTATATTGTGATGAGAAGAGCTGCTTCTGACAGATAATATCCACATAGGGATGAGAGAATATGAAATGAGAAACAAATAATTTTAATTCTGTTTTCCTCTATATCACGTATGGAACACAATAAAACAGGAGAGAAGAGCTGCCAACAGTGGTCAGAAAGGGAGAAATACTAATCACAAAAACCAATGGGTTGCCATTAAAAGGTCATTTGCCAACCATTTTCACACAGCAGTATGCAAAATATCCTCACTTTTACTTACACTGGATATCTGATACATTTGATAATGACTGTCAAATAATCATTGCCAATTTAATGCTTTTTTTACTATGGGTTAGTAATTATGTATACAATGATGCAAAAAAATAATTTGTGAAAGTATTTACATTTTTCTCTCCCATTTCTCACTATAAACTTCAGGAATCATGCCAGACATTTCAGAAAATACAAGCATTCTGCTTATTCAAAAAAGGAGTCATAGTAGAGTGAAAAACTTTTCCTTCAAAATGTGAAAATTTTTCCTCAATTTTGTTCTTGTCTGAAGAAAGCAACCTAATGTGTTCCTCATTTCATGGTGGAGATAAAACTGAAACAAAATAAAACAAAACATACCATAAAAACTTTAGGTGTATTTCTGTTTAAAAGTTCTATGTTTTGCAGCCATCAGGTGATTATTTATCAACAGTTAAATACCATTGCCTTATGGCATAGTGAACAGATAAGAGAAGATATAGTACAGTGTATTGCTATATGTAGAGAATTACTGAAAACACAAGCTAGCTTAAAAATAAAAAAGCAAGCAGGCAAAATAAGGTTTTCTTTAGAACTATGTGCAAATAATAAAAAACCCCAACCATTTCCAAGAGTATTTAAAAAGCCAGCAGTTCTGAAAATTAACTAAAGCAGTTAATTTTGGAATGTATACAAAATTTACAGGTTCTGAAAAGAGTAAAAGGGATAATTTTTCTGAAAAAAACACAGGACTGTTTCTTTGTAAACCCCTCAACATTCTTTTTGAAGTCACTGTATAGCGAAGACTCTTGAACTAATGTAAATATTTACACCAAAATCATTAGCCGTTTCTGCTGTCATAAGGACTCCAATAAACGAATGACTCACAAAAACAGCATATAGTGTGACAAGTCCATAATAAGTTGTGTGAACAACTGGTTCAAAGAGTTGTAGTAAATGGGGCTAAATCAGGCACACAGGCAGTCAGCAGTGGGGTTCCAGTCTATGGGCCAGCTTCTCATCCACAAGTACTCCCAGGTCCCTTTTCCTCAGGGCTGCTTTCCAGAACATCATCTCCTTACCTGTATAGATAGTGGAGATTGTCCCAACCCACATGCAGGACCCTGCACTTGGCTTTGTTGAACCTCATGAGGTTCACCTGGACCCACTTCTCCAGCCTGTACAGGTCCCTCTGGATGGCATCCCATCCCTCCGGCACACTAACCTCACCACCCAGCTTGGTATCATCAGCAATTTTTCTAAGGTTGCACTCAATCCCACTGTCAATATCATTAATAAAGATATTAAACAGCACAGTTCACAGCACAGACTCTGGAGGAACCATCTTCCATATAGACATTGAGCTATTGACCACCACCCTCTGCATGTGACCATCCAGCCAATTCCTTCCTTATCCACTGAACAGTCCACCCATCAAATCCATCTGTCTCCAACTTAGAGAGAAAGATGTTTTGGGGGATCAGGTCAAAGGCCTTGCAGAAATCTACATAGATGACATTCATAGCTCTTCCCTTGTCTACAGATGCAGTTACTCCATTTTATAAAGCCACTAGATTGGTCAGGCAGAACTTGTCCCTAGTAAAGCCATGCTGGCTGTCTTGAATAACCTCCCCATCCTCCATGTGCCTCAGCAGTTTCTAGTAGGATCTGTTCCATAATCTTTCCAAGCACTGAGGTGAAGCTGGCAGGTTGGTAGTTCCCAGGGTCCTCCTTCCTACCCTTTTTAAAAATGGGCATGATGTTTCCTCTCTTCCAGTCACTAGGGACTACACCTGACCGCTATGACTTTTTAAATATCATGGAGGGTGGCTCTCCACGATATTGGAGATTGGAGATTGGCAGCTACATCAACCAATTCCTTCAAGGCTCTGGGATGCATCTCATCAGGTCCCATGGACTTTTGTATGTCCAGGTTTCTCAGATGGTCACAAACCTTATTTTCATTTACAGTGGAAGGGACTCTGTCTCCCCAGTCCCCATCTTGAGGGCCCTCAACTCGAGAGCAGAGAGGAAAGAGGTCGCCAGTGAAGACTGAGGCAAAGAAAAATTGTTAGAAACCTCAGCCTTTTCTTCATCTCTTTTCAACAGTTCTCCATTGTAGGTCATCGGAGTGGGGCGAGGTATGCTTTCTTTAACCTTCCTTTTCTGGTTCATATACCTCTTCACGTTTTAATTGGCATCCCTTGCCAAGTTTAACTTATTCTAAGTGAGGAGTGTTAAAATAAACTAAATATTGTAGGCACATAAGATACAGTCCAGTCTTTGATTTCATGTTTGGATGAAATTTATAAGTGGTAAAAATTCTGCTGATTTTTACTATGATCCTGCTCCTAAGTGGACAATTTATGGAAAGACAAATCAAATACTAAACATTTTAGTTAAATTAAGTGTGGAAACCGAATCCTGTGACAAACAGAATTAATAAATTCGTCTGAATACTAGTTCATGAGCTGACAAACACTGTGCGATTAAAAGTGTTTCTATATTTGTGTCATGTTTTCAACCATGGAATCAGACACAGAAAAGAAATATACATTCACATATATTTTTATCTTAGTAAATTATTGCTCAACTGTAATGTGAGAACAGTTAGTAATGTTTCTCCACTCTTTGTTCATAATATCTTTCCTGCCTTTCTCAACAATAGCACCTTCTGCTTTCTCACTATTTTTCCTTTGTACAGATTTTATGAAAAATTTCAAATAAATTATGTTCAGCAGTAAATTCGAGGTGTTATTCCTCATAAAGCACCATGAATGTCATGTTACAGTCTTTCTTTTTAAGCTTTTGCCTAAGCAAATATAGAAATTAGTCAACATTCCTTCAGGTGTTTACTTTCCACTTTTAAAAAGTTCTGCAGGAAATAGTTTTCTTGTTTGTGTTTTTAACTTCACCAACATACAAGATGTTTTAAAATATTTCCCTGCTCCATATAAGGAAAAAAAACAGGACTTCAAAATTATTAGCAAGAGAAAATAAGAAACTCCTGTCTGCACTTCATCCATTAGTCATTAAGGAATGTGTGAAGGAGGAAATAGCCTAGGCATCCCACTGCAAGTAACATATGTAAATCACTGAGTGATTTGTCTACCTAGAAATTGGTTTCTTCCAACGGTTTCCCTAGAAGTTGTTACACTTCAAATTATTAACTGAAGTAGGAACTTAAGCCTTTTACTCACAGTTCATATCCACAGTTCAAAGTTATTAATTAATCTAATTCTTCATTTCCCAGGTTGAAGATACTACATAAGCTATCATCCCCTTATTTAGGGAAATCAATACCCATTTCCTTTGGCCATGGTTTTATTGCCTGCATTTTTGAAACCTAAGTGATCCTTCACAAAAAAGTGAGTTTTGTGTAAACTCTTGTATTCATGACATAGGTCACACAAATAACTAGAAAGACAATTTTTTTCCAAGTGACAAGATCTAATATATTTAACCTACAGTTATCAAGTTGGAGAACTTAATTTCATGTGGTAAAATTTAAAAGAACAAAACCAATTAGTAAAATAAGGGAGTTACATACTAAATAGTTTCAGAAGAGCTAAAATCAATTTGTCTATTTCAAAGCTATATTTGGAAATACATTAAGTTACAATAATGGATCTGATTCATATCCCTTTGGCCTCAATTTTACGTTTTGACTTCAAATGGCATTAAAGGACACATATAAGCACTACTATATTCATATTGTCACCTCCTGATACTGCCGGAAGAAATTATCAAATTAAATGCATTGACTAGGCACATGAAAGCTCTGTACTTATGTACATAGCTAATTTCTTATTAAAGGAAAAGAACTGGGGAGGAGAGAAAAATTATATTTAGATACTTCCCTTGTCTATTGGGAATTCAGAAAAACTGGTCTGCCCAATCTCAGAAAACACAGTGGAGCTGGAAAAGGTTGAGAGCAGAGCACCAAAGATGATTAAAGCTGTGAAGCTTTTGTCACACAGCAAACAATTGAAACTAAAACTCTTCAGAGTAGGAGGAGGTGATTGGAACATATAACACAGGTCTACAAAATCATGAATGACAAAGGGAGCAACAAAGGATTCTTTATTCACTGTATCTTCAAAAGCAAGAAATCAAATGTCCCCTAGGATCACTCTAGGTACCAGGTTCAAAGCAAACAAAAGGAAATGTTTCTATTATGTACCAAGGCACTGTCCTTGGGCTAATAGATTCCCATACAACATAACAGTTTAAGATGGACAATATCCTGGAAAAGTTTCCATATACTTTGCCATGGTTTAGGCACAGACAGGAATTGAGCATCACACAACCACTCACTCACTCCCTCTCAGCAGGATGGGGGAGAGAAACAGAAGATTAGAAGTGAGATAACTCCTGGATGGAGATAAAAAACGTTTAATAGGACACACAAAAAAGGAAGAAAATAACAATAGAATATATATTAATAATTTATACACAAAACAAGGGATCAACAGGACAATTTCTCTCCATCTGAAGTCAATACTGCATGAGACCCCCCCCCCCAGCTGCTACTCAACCCCTCAAGTCCAGCCCCAGTTATAAATGGAACATGACATTGTAATGGTTTGGAATATCCCTTTGGCCAGTTTGGGTCATCTGTACGGGCTGTGTCCTGTCCCAGCCTCCTGGGCACCCCCCACCTTCTTGTTAGCAGAGTAATATAAACAACTTCAGTTGGACTCAATGATCTTAAAGGTCTTTTCCACCTTGGAATTCTGTGATTCTGCAACTCGGTAGTCCTTAACTGCTTGGCAACAACTAAAAACTTCAGTCTGTTTTCAACATGATTCTTATCCTAAATCCCAGAAACAGTACTATGTCAGCTACCATAAAGAAAATTAACTCCATAGTTGTAAAAACCATGACATACTTTTACATAGTTCTCACATGCCATCTCTAGCCTACCACTCTCACAGAGGTCACAATATAAATTTTGTCTGACCCACTATCACCCACTTTATGTTCTCAAACCATATACATACGCCTCTTGATTTTATCCCAGTTCCTTTCCTTTGGAAACTGTGTATATGCATACATATAAATAAAAGCATATATCCCTTCCTGTACGTGTAAAAGCTGATGACAAAGAACCATTTTAAAAGGTAGCACATAGTGTCCAACTACAGAGCTGATTCTATAAGGAGAAACAGTAAGAGTATAAGCCATGCTATAAGTGGGAGCAGGAAAATCTAGCAGAAATCAGCCCTACTGTAAGCTTGCAGATCATAAATCTCCACATCTGAGCTATTTCAAAAAAAATTTCTTTCTTTTCCATCTCCATTTCTTAAAAGTATTAATTCAGTGAGCTTAGCTGCATTAAACAATCTAGAAAATCACTACTTTGGAAAAATCCTTCAAATCCTTAAGCAAGAGAAAATACATAGGGCAATGATTAAAGAGATAATCCCTATTATATTGGCAAGGGGCAAGATTTTTCTGGTTTCCCTGGATTGCATAATACACAACACTAAATGAGAAAAATATTACATGGTAGTCAAGAAGGCGAGCACAGTCTTTCTTGGGCTGGCTATACTCTGTGTTTTGACAGCTGTTAATTATCCAACATTTATGTCTTTACTCTTGAGTGTCTTTGGTGCTGCAATAAGCAAGTGACCTTTCCTATTCACAGACAGCTTCTGAGCAGGGAACCTTAATTGCCTTTTTTCATACAAATTTATACTATGCTATCATAATTTCCATTTTCATACAACAAATGCCCCTCCTTTTACAGGTTAATGGCATGTAAAGGTTAAGGTAAAGTATAATGGAAATATCAATAAGATATCTTCTTTTTTCAAGGCAGGTTAGTGAAAGCTAGCAATAGCTAATGTTTTTACTCTTTTGCAAAAGATAACCCAGGAATACGTAGATACATGGTGTATGCGTGTAAGAAAAAATTACTACCTTGATACTGTGTTTATACCGTGTTGTCAAAACATCTGACAATTGTTTCCTAAAAGCATCAAAACCAGTGAAAAGTGTTTATATTCTCCTCTCTCTCCAGCATCCAACAAAATTTCTATAAATTGGATTCATATCCTTAATTCACTGGATTAACGATTCTGTAAATTTCTAAAATAATTGAATGCCACACTCAGAAGAGTTTTCTTTTGCTAACATACTGTGAGGCTCTTTTTTTGCTAACATACTGTGAGGCTCTTTTTTTGTACATCTACTAGCCATTCTTTAACCTATTAAATATTGATTCTGTGATATTTTCTTAATATAAAAATTAATATAAAGAGAAATAAAGACTTTGCTGCTCCAGTAAGCCACTTTCTTGAAACATGTATATAGATGCTTCATAACTTGAAAAAAAATGCCAAACTTTTCCTGTGTTTTCTAAAGGCTCACTTTCCCCTTTTAATGCACCTTCTGATATGGAAATTGGTGATGTAATCTGGGATAACTGAAAACAGAAGATACTATTACATATTCTCTGTCACTTCCAATTTATTGAGGAAATTTCTACTTAAAAATATCAAGAAAAAATTACTAGAATGTCAGTTACTGAGTGTTTTCTATTAAATTTTCTTAACAGTTCATTATACAGTGAAGGAGAGAAGTTTTCATTCTGTGATGAATTCTTTAGGTAGACTGATGCAAACATTTTTAGTGATGGCTAGGCTAAAGTAATAGCAAGCCTTCAGACACACAGAAGGAATAAAGAATGAACACCGTAGCGGTCGTGACTCACTTTAAAAAGTACCTCTTTTCTTTAGCTTCCATAGAAGCTAGTTTTCATGAAAAATGAGAAGTCATGAGTTTGCCACTCTCCCATCTTGCACTTTCCTAGTTTTCTAAATTAATATTTAGTAAAAACCTCATTAAGGAAAGCCATGAAACACAAATGAAGGTAATATTTAATGCTGTCTTCTTGAGATTTTGTCTTCTGCTTGCTCCACTAGATCAAACTTACACATGCATCAGACTAAAAATTGTACTGTGTACTTTTTTTTCCCATTCATGCCCAGCAGACAAAGAAATGATGCACCCAGATTTGTGTTGCTTCCTGTTGATGCATTACACCCTAGCTGAAACAGCACTACTATTCACAGTCCCAAGAAAAGTTTTCTCCAGATATAGCTCACACAATTGCAGCCTACAGAAAATTCATACCAAATTCAGTCCCACAGCTCAGGAAACATCCCGTTTTGATACAAGAAGGGTTGAATTTCTAAAGCTCAGTGTTGGCTTTAGTTATTTCAAGTTTCAACTACAATAATGTGCAACTTGACACAGAACCTGGCTTACTCGAGTACAGCTCGATAGCTGTCACTTGCTGTTTTCACTTCTTAAAACTTTCAGTGTAGGCAGTGTGCTTGGCATTCTTTACTGTTTTTTCTTCCTTTCTGTTCCTTTTTTCCAGAAGACAGGAAATTTAAAACAGCAGCAAACCTTCTAAAACAATAAAGAAACTATATATGTCATCATTATTTTTTAAACTTCATTCTAATTTATTCTATTTTTACTTTATTTATTGTCAAGGTACTCCTAAAAATAAATTTAATTCCATTTATGTTTTAAAAGGGGCAGAGAAGATAAATATCCCAAAGGTATATAAAGACACAAGAGTATATTTTACCACATTCTCCACTGAAAAACAAGTCCTACTCCCTTCATGAAACAATAGATGAATCATGTCAAAACATGAGTATGTGCACCATGTATGATGAACGTGTTCATCCAAAGAAAGCAAAAGATTTAAAAGAGGCCAACACTAGGGAAAGTCATCCCTCAGTATGGGTATGTGCTTTATTTTTGTCTGGAATTGAGTTAATTTCTTCATAGTTGCTAGTATGAGGCTGTGCTTTGGATTTGTGCTGGAAATAGTATTGACAATATAGAGATGTTTTTGTTACTGGTGAGCAGTGCTTACATAGAGCCAAGGCCTTTCTTCTCCTCACACCACCCCACCAGCCAGTAGGCTGGGGGTGCACAAATAGTTGGGAGGACATACAGTTGGGACAGATGACAGGTGACACCCCTTACCATATGACATGGTCAGCATATAAGGGATTGAAGGATGAGGAAGAAGGTGGGGCTGTATATTTGAAGTGATGGCTTTTGTATTCCCATGTAACCATTCTGTGTGATGGACCCCTGCTTTCCTGGAGATGACTGAACACCTACCTGTCCATGGGAATCATAAAATATCCTGAGTTGGAAGGGACCCATAAGGATCATCGAGTCCAACTCCTGGCTCCACACAGTGCCAGACAAGTCAGAGCATGGGACTGAGTGAATCACCCAGACACTTCCTGAAGTCAGTCAAGATCAGTGCTGTGACCACTTCCCTGGGGATACTGTTCCAGTGCCTGACCACCGTCTCAGTATACAATTTCTTCCTAATATCCAACCTAAGCCTCCCCTTTTGCAGCTTCATACTTCATCATTGGCTGCCCAGGAGAGGAGATTGGTGCCTGCCCCTTCACTCACCCTTGTCAGGAAGCCATAGACCATGATGGGGTCTCCCCTCGGCCTCCTCTTCTCCAGGCTGAACAAAGCAAGGGACTTCAGCCTTTCCTCGTAAGGCTTACCCTCCAGACCCTTCACCATCCTCTTCTGGACACTCTCCCATAGTTTTATGTCCCTCTTCTACTGTGGCACCCAAAACTGCACCCAGTACTTTAGGTGAGGCTAGTGAGGCACTAGTGGAGTGTAGAGTGGGTCAGTCACCTCCCTGGACCAGCTGGAGATGCCATGCCTGATACACCCCAGGGTATGGTTGAGCCTCCTGGCTGCCTGGGCACAAAGTTGGCTCATGTTTGACTTGCTGCTGACCAAGACCCCCAAATCCCTCTCAGCATGGCTGGCCTCCAGCGCCTGATCTCCTGGTCTGTGTGTGTAGCCAGAACCGCCCCTTCCCAGGTGCAGAATCCGACACTTGTCCTTGTTCAACTCCATGCTCTTGGTGATTGCCCAGCTCTCTGATCTGTCCATGTCTCTCTGCAACACTTCTCCAACCTTAAGGGAATAAACAGCTCCTCCTAATCTGGTGTCATCTGCAAACTTACTCAAGAGAAATGGTAAATGGATTCCCTTTTTTTGCATTGTTTGCATCCAAAGTTTTTCCTTTACCTGTCAAACTGTCCTTATCTTAACCACGAGTTTTCTCACTAGAGCTCTTCCAACTCTTTCCCCCATCCTGCCTTGGAGGGCAGTAAGCAAGCAGCTGCATGGTGCTTAGTTGCCTACTGAGGTTGAACAGGGTAAAATCAGGCAGAATACATTCAGGATGAGGTGAATGACTAAAGCCTTTGAAGACAACTGTCATGTTCAGCAGTGCTACAGCACTTTACAAACATTTATAAGAAATACCTGATTGCAAGTACAGTTTTTTAATCTTCCTTTTAGTGTAACCATTTTTTAGTGGAATAATTTTTATTTAAAAATGTAAACTCAGGATTCTTGTGATAGAGAGCAGGCTGCACAAACAGCACCACTATTCTCAAGCACCACATGTTACCAATTAATTTCAGTAATATTTAAAGGAATGGCAATGTGCAAGAACTTCTGCATATATTGGAGCTTCTGATTGTTTTAGTTTATTAATTCTTTTACCCTATCACATGCATGTAAAAGAAGGTTTCCTTTAGTATTCAGAAAGATCATTTGGATCCAAAACTTTATCCAGATATTCCAACTGTAAGTATTTAAAGCTGAAGGGGTTGGTTTTGGTTTTACTTGTTGGTTGTTTTGGGTTTTTTTTTTAATGAGACATGGTATCTGATTTATGAAAGTTCATAGGCACTAGTGCAGCCAGATCCAGGCTGTAAAGAAAGTTACAGTTTATTTACCTAGAAGTTCCTAGTATATTACAATTACATAAAAGTGGTTTTCAGTTTAACAATATAAATTTTGTGTTGCAACACTATTCCATTATGCAGCTTACTATTTAACTAGTTTATTATGTACTTTTCTTTATAATAGTTTGGGAGAACTAAAAAAAAATTAGATGTGTGTTAACACATCACTAAGTATTAGTTACTTTAGGAGAACATTAACAAGGTAATATAAGAAAAATGTTTCAATATAACAGCATCCCATAGCATTTTTCCTCTGGCACCAAAGAAAATGTAGCATTTGCTATTCAGGTATTGTGAACAACCAACAAAGATTTCATTTGTCACTCCAGTACCAAATTAACTGCCAGAAAAATAAGAAGTTATAAGTAACTGAATAGGTTAAACTTACACTTTCTAGAAAGTCATTTGAAGTAAGCATGAAAAATATTCACCCTTTAGGTGAAACATAAATTTCTGTTGCAGCCACAGTAATGAATGAATTTTGATCAGCTTCCTTCTGAAGGAAAGACTGCAACATTCAAAGTGAAGAGTGGATGTGAAAATACAACCTCTGCTTTCAACATACACTGAGCTGATACAGAGACTAAATATTTACAGAAAAAAAACCTGAACAAATACCTTCAAATCACTATTTACTGGGGAAAAAAAGCCATTTGCTTACAAACATATCCTACTTTAACCTGAAGATTATGTGACAGAGTATTCTTACTTTAATTGGGCTTAACGAGTTCTGGTAACTGCTTCAAAAATAACATTTGAGCTTAGTATCAAAGAACTAATTAGAACCTATTGTATAATGCAGGCTTTGAAGCATGTGCTGACATACAACTCTCCTCCGCCCCCTTCGCAGCAAATATACTGAAGCATAATCTTGAAGCTATTAATGTTCAAAATGCTAACAAATGACAATATGAAAACTCAGTAAGTGTCTTATGTCTCTCTATTGTTAAACATATATACAAAATGTGACTTAAACTTTCTGGAATGTTATTCAATCTCTAGGTTACACATCTGTCTTCAAGACTATTGTGACTAGAGAAACCATTTCATCTGAACTTTATAATTTTGCTCTCTTTTTAATACACAGAAGCAAAATGTAATTTTAGTTGCAGAACTTATTTTCTGATTAAAAGAATATAAACCATAAACCAATTTCTCATAAGACAGGGTGTGCATATATCTGGGAACAGGACAAACTAGTCCTGACAAGAAATAAGCTGTTTTGTAAGCAGCATAAAATGAACAAAGGTATAACAAGCTGCACACTGTCAGACTACAGCCATGACTGCAAATGTAAAATCCTATTTTATCCTATGATCAGAGACAGTGTCTCCCCTTGGGACTGGTGACCATTGATTGCACAATACATGGGTAAACACTTGTCACAAGAAGGTACTTGAAAGTGGTTGCAGGTTTCTTAATATGCTGTCAAGAAACAGATAATTAATCACCATGAATTAAACACAATCTAAAATTAATGTAAATCATTTTGACCCACCAGTACCTATTGCTTAAGTACGGAAAACAGTGTTGATTTTTCTTTGTCAAGAATGAGTGTCTTCACAAAGGATTAAATCAATCCTGAAACCTCTCAGCTGAGCCAGTAATTGATAACTTTATATTTCTTTTCTATTTTATAGAATGAACGTTCTTCTATTTTTCTTTTTCACCAACACTGTGTATGTAAGGTGTTACATTTTGTGTTCCTGTTCAACTGTGCGTTCCTGTTCAACTGTGTGTTTGATGTGATAAAAATCAAGACCAGCCTTGCTGTCAGTAACTTCAGTTTGCCACTTTTCTAATCTGGCTGCACTGGATTTTGTGCCTTTCTCTTTCAAACCTTAACGTATATAGTGATAAGGAAAATGAATACCCAAGCACGTATAGAATTGTTAAGCATCTTTCTGGATATTTATAGACTAGGACTTGTCTATCTGGTATTAGTGTAAATGCCCTAGAACATGTTTCAGAATTCTGGGGTATATTTATCAACACTGCAGTATTATGCTGATGTATAAATCTGTTTGAACCACCTGTTCTCAAAATATTCTAGCATTCTAAAATCAAAATTTCTCTTTGGCCATGGCAGGATTTAGTAGCTTTTAACACAAAGGTAAAAGAAAGCAAATGGCATGTCAGTACTTGGGGCTGCCAAATAAAACTACATCTATTTCCTGCTACTAGCAAAGTTTGACTTTGCTGAACTGCAAATATGAATTAGACTACACTAACAGTCAGTGAAGAGTTTATTACTCCTTCTAGGAAGCCATTAATGTAGTCTCAATTAAACCAAAATAGAGGAATTTCCCATCACATAATGGATAAAATTAAAAATTAGCTAGATCCTCCCTTTACAGCTGCAACATTATGGAAATTTCCCAGTTCTTTGTAAATACTTCACGTGACCAGCTAAAGACTGCCACTGTCATCACTCTGTCAAACCAGTTCTCTCACGACCTTGCCAAAGTACAGGTACCTCAGGTCATCAGCAGTGTGCAATGACCACTTACACTAGCCTTATTAGTCTGTCCTCATGCCTGACAGGATTTGGTTCACCCCTCTGAATACTACCCACTATTCATTGTTCAGGCAAGCAGTGATGAAATCTCTCAGAGAAGCCTGAGAAGTATCAAAAGAGACTTCAGGGGTTTAGGGAGGCTGATTGAGAGAGGGGGAGTGCAAGTGATGTTTTCTTCTATCCTGTTTGGAGTAGACAACAACACGAAGTAGGCTGGGAAAGTAGAGGTGTTGAATAGGTAGCTGAGGGGCTGGTGCCACCTTAGGAACTTTGCTTTTTTCAATCACAGGGCGGTTTACTCATCACCTGGCCTGATGGCTGCAGGCTGGTGTCACCTGTCTCCAGAATCCTAGCTCGAGAGCTGGCAGGCCTCATTGACAGGGCTTTAAACTAGGTAGGAAGGAGGAAGGGGGTATAATAAGGCTTGCTAGGGTAGAGCAAGTTGCCTCTCGCTAGATTTGAAGGGGGAAGAAGGTAGAATTCAACCAGATAAAGAAGGGCTTGGGGATGCTGTCATTCTATGAAATTGTAGGGAAATGCCTCTGAAGTGTCCCATAAGAACTTCTGGGGGCTCCTCAGAGGAATATTGCTGACACCCGCCCCCCACCCCCCCACACCCCCCCCTTCCCCCCTTCTGGAACCTTATAACGTCCCTCTAGGAAGCAGTGGGGAAAAACTTCAGATTCCTCCCAGACATTTGAGGGAGGGCTCCACAAAAAAGGTGGTGAGTCAGAAAGCCCAGCTGAAGTGTCTTTACACCAACACACACAGCATGGGTAATAAGCAGGAGGAGTTGGAAAACGTGGTGTCCTGGGAAAATTATGATCTAGTTGCAATCACAGAAACATGGTGGAATGATTCCCACAACTGAAATACCCCTGTAGAGGGATATTGCCTTTTTAGAAGGGATAGGCTAGGTAGGAAGGGTGGGGGCGTTGCCCTCCATGTTAAAAAGTAGATAGACTGTGAATTGTTTAGGAGCAGGTTGAGAGCCTGTGGGTGAACGTTTCAGGGGCCTTGTACCATGCATTTAACAATTTCATTAGGCTATCTGTACTTTAAAAGTTTAAGTAATCTGTTTAGAAAAAATAAATATGCTATGGAACAAGTTCTTCTACGATCATTCCACAAACTGCACAAAGATTTATTTTTTTTTTATCACCAAGGTTTTAAAACTTTAATAGAATTGTTTCCTAACAAAACTAAAATTCAAAATGTCTTCATTGCTCTTGGAGAGTTCAATACTGAAGATCACTGAATCAAGTGGTAATAATATATAAACACATTTATGATAAATGGTTTGACCTGAGCTACTTACAGCTCAAACTATCTCAAGCTATTCTGCTGAATTAAATTTCAGAATTCAGTTAACCTTTAAACTTAAAACAAACAAGTCTGGTAATGCTTGAAAAATTTGTTTCACACCTACATGGCATATGATACTAACATAATTTGAATATAATTATCTCAGTCTCCGAGGCCAGGATGCAACAAAACACTTGAGAATTTTCATAGGCAGAGAGACTGATATTGCTTTCCCTTTCTCACTGACATTCCTTATTTTGTAGTGATCAACTCAGAATAAGGACATTCATACGAGTAACTTCTGCAATTGCCTATCAGCACACAAAAACTGTAGACTAAAGTTATTTTGTGCTGTTTCTCCTTTGAAGATGTAACAGTACAATTTCACAGAAGCTAAAAGTTTTAGAACAGAAAATTCTTTCCTTACCCTTTCATTTCACCCCAACAGACAATCTATTATTTATACCATGTTGTCCTATTAAATTAGGACATGATTCCCCTGAGATACACACAAGCAACTTCACACTGCTAAATGTTAGTGGCACTATTTCTTTTGAAGGCAGAACAACAAAGCCCAATGGAAGAGTCTATATGGCAAGAACCATTGACACAAATTCAAATTTTGCTCAGTATTTTAAGAAAAAAATATGTTTTACTACAATAGAATATCGGTAAAGAGAGATAATGGATCCCCTGATGATTCCAGTTAGTACTGTGATGTAGATCCTCTTAAGATCACTTAATCTGTCTGTTTTCACTCCACCAAGACACTGTTTAAGAGCATTCATTCCCTAAATGAGAAGGCACAAGTCTCTGGTTTTCGTCTCTGGTCATCTTTTGTGTGAATGGTCTCACCTGATGTAGATGTCAAGTTTCCTCTGTCTCCTAGAGAACCAACTTCCAATCTTCCAGTCTCCATATGGCTTCCAGTGAACATAAGGGCAAGTATCATTACCATGTATTATAACTATTGAAAAATCACATGGCCTAACATGAGATGTGGATGCAAACATATATATATATATATTCATAATCACTGGAATATCAATTGCAGTGAGGATGAGAACCACTGTAACTACTTCTTCCTCTCCCAGGTAAGTAATTTTCCTCAGCCATGAGGAACCATTCCTTGGTTGTTCAGATAAGACAGTTAAAGCAAGTATTCTCAGAAACAAACCCCCAAAAATATCTAAGTTTTAGCTTCTGCAGGTGGCTTGAGTCAATCTGGTTGATTTTGCCTGGAATAGAGTAGGGAGGACTCACACAACTCACCCGAAAAAAATGTCGAAATGGTAATTTTCAGCTAATGGAAAGCAATGAGCAACTGGAGATAGAAATGAAAAGACAGTAAGATCTTTCTATAGCCTCTATCTCAGCAGACAAAAAAAGTCTCAGTATGCTTAGCGACTGAGGATCAATACTGGTTTCTACAGCTAAGCCTCATTTTTTTGTGGACCTGACATTTACCATCTAAGTTATAAACATGATTGTGATTTTATCTCTGCATGTAGAACAGTAATTTGAGAACAGTGATTGTCTGTTTATTCAGTTATTCTTAATGCAGTAACCTGACTTGCAAGAAGTTCTGCAGACTAAACATGAACCACATTTATGTTCCAAAAATCCTACAGTGAGGCTGCTTATATGCTCTCTTATGAAAGAAAATCAATTATCTTAGATTTTCTGAGCAAAATATTCACTTCCCAATAATGCTAGAAATCCATACCAAGGAAAAAATAGTCAGGCTTCTTATCATCCTCTGCAATGCCTTGGTAAGAAAAGATGCAGCTGTGGTAAGGCACTAACCCCCCTCCTATTATGCAATAGGGGAACCAGATGCACCAAGGTTTAAAGTTCCCTGGATTTTCATTCTTTTGAAATTTTACTGTAAATTTATTTCCTGTTTGATAAACTTAAGTGGGGACTGATATCTATCAATTTCTAAAGATATTCTGAACTGAAATAAAAAAAGAGAGTACACTTTTAATCCTTCATAAAAAAAGCTCTAATCAGATCTTAAGAATTTAATTTTGATACTGTGTTATAATCATATATTTCACTTAAAAAAAACAGGCTATGTGATAAACTATTAATATTAACAGGAAATTGAGCACAGTTTTATTCCTTTAGAACTGCTCAAAATGATTTTGTGGTGGACAAAATGAATGTGTTTTAGCATTTAGATAGTAGGATGGGTTTGAAAAGCTAGCAGGTAGAGAACAGAGGAGAATGATGAGGAGGAAAAGAATAAAATACATACTTTGATTTTAACACTGAAAGCCACTACAGGAAAAAAATTTATGGAATCCAATAACCTTATTAAAATATCTTTTTGTTAAAATGACTGCTCTTTGAGTCACATTTCTAAGACATATTATATGTAAATCTACATTATGCCATGTCTTTATTTTTAAACAGAAGCAATCTGACAAACAATTTTCAAGTGTCAAAGTCTTTAGTTATCAAGGCATGCATTATATTCAACATTTTTTCACTTCATGACTACATGACAGTAACCTCACAGAACACAGTAGCTCACTTTCTTCTTACTCAAAGCTACTCTCACAAAATGTAGTATAAAAATGAGCCAAAAACCCCAACCAATAAAAAACATTAGTGCATAGCAGTAATCCAATGATCACTGGCTGTTAAGAAAAATCA
Source organism: Gallinula chloropus (assembly GCF_964237585.1). Taxonomy (NCBI): domain Eukaryota; kingdom Metazoa; phylum Chordata; class Aves; order Gruiformes; family Rallidae; genus Gallinula; species Gallinula chloropus. Next base: position 84,495,942 of record NC_140086.1, on the reverse strand, counting down.
AACAGTTTGTATGTAAGATCCCAGTGAATTGTTTCCAAATTTCCGTTGTATCTGCCAGAGAGAAAAAGTCACCAAGGTGAGTCTATGTTGTGTAAAGCAACTGTGGAGATGAGTTCTCTGGTCTCCAGCAAGATAGCTAGAATAATAAACAGGAAGACATCACAGAATAAAGTCCAGCAACAGAAAGCCTGAGGATTTTCAAAATGCTATTGTAAATGCTATGATCCACTTACATAATTCCTCTATTAACGTGTAACTAGTGTGCAAAGTTCTTGCACAGATAATGTGAACAGTAGGGAGGTTCAGCCACAATAAACATGAGAAATATTTCAGCCTGTATATATGCAAATGGAAATGATTATGTGATTCAACGTTCCAGTGAAAGTCTGAAAAGTCAGGTTACCATATTTCGAAACCTCTATGCTCAACTTTTTACTCCACTCTTATTATCAATTCTGTGACCAAGAACCTAAATTATGGAAAGGAATAAAGTCTGATTACATAGTGATCTTAGACATATTGTGAAGATGTCTATGATTTGGCAGCGTACAATTAGAACTTCAAAAATAAAACAGCACAAAAGCATATATGCTGTATGCATTTTAATTTTCTATTTTATGCCACATTGGCTGTGTTTTGTGGTTTCACCTGAAGAATTAATTACAGCTTTTCCCTTACACAACTGCCACCTAAGAGAGCTGCAAAACCATTCAGCAGTAGTCAAAAGGTATGAGGAAGGTCTGTAGAATTGGGGAATTTCTGTAAGTAGGGAGTAACAGCTCTTAAGCAACGAGTTTAAGTCTCCTTTTCCTATTAGGACACAAAGCCCTTTTTTTTGGCTGAATTTCTACAAGAACCATGGATCAGGTACCGCACAATGCAGCAAGTATCTGTAAAATACTAACATTATCAACTTTATATGATGTCATAATTCAGTCATTTGCCATGACTTAGCTTACTTTGACAAATGCTGCTTGCTAAAAAAAAACCCACAAAACCAACCTCCCTAAGCCCCCCAAAAACAGAGAGAGAATGGAATTTTCTTCTCTGATTAAAAAATCTAACCTGCTATATATGTATTTTTTTAATTCCAGTGAATACGTGGCAATGGCAAGTTATAATTATTGCAACCTGCAACTACAGAAAAGTGAAAGCTCACAGATTATTTTAAACAAATTTTTACATGTATAAGCAAGCTAAATATGTAAAACGTGGATTCATTTCTGATTTTGCTTAATTTTACAATAAAGTTAATCAAGCTTATGATCCAAACTGACACAAATACTGGCACTGATCACTTTCAGTGACACTGAATTTCAACTTACACTTAAGTAAATATCTACAAGATAAAATGGACATAGTGCAGCAGGTAATTGGAGAAAAAAACCTTTTCTAAGGAAGAAACAGAGTCTTTGTACAAGGAAAAGAGAAGCATTTGGTCTTTTTTATCTTTCCCTCCTTTCTCCCAAAGGTAAGACTAGCGAAAGAATATATTCCTACCTGCTTATTGCCATGTCCCTGCCTGATCCAATACAGAAAGTGGCAGAGTGATACATGCAGCCAGTCAAAAGGCATTTTCAAACAAATAGAGCTACATCTTTGGAAAGACTGGATTTAGGGGAAAAAAAAAGAAAAAATAACCATCTAAAAATATATATCTCATAAACATAATTTGTATCAATCACAAAACTAAAATGTCTATTTTAGTTTTGGGATAATAGTAGGGATGGTTCTTTAACAGGATTTCTGTTGATCAGTTTTCTTGAAATAAATACAAAGCCTTCACTTCATACTTGTTTCTTAGGGTTACCTTTTCAGTTATGATATTATTATCTGCTGTCTATCATAATTTTCTTGCAGACATGGAATATGGAAGCTTTTTAAGCATAATCAGATTCTTCATTGCATGCTAACAACCCTTTCCAGATATCCAGATATGAGTGGCCATTACAGCATATAAGGAAACCCAAAAGTTCCTTCAGAGCACAACAGTCAATGAAGAATGAAAGAACCAGAACTTGTTAAGCATCTTGTTTACTCACGGGTACGACATGTCTGAAAGGCTGAGTGAGCTGGGACTGTGCCATCCTAAAGAAAAGAAGACTAAAGGGGGACCTTATTAATGTTTATAAATATCTTAAGTAGGGGATGCAGGGGGAATCAGCCAGCCCCTTTTCAGTGGTCTGTGGGGATAGGACAAGGGACAACGGCTGCAAGTTGGAGCACAGGAAGTTCCGCACCAACATGCGGAAGAACTTTTTCACAGTGAGGGTGACAGAGCCCTGGGACAGGCTGCCCAGGGAGGTGATGGAGTCTCCATCTCTGGAGATATTCAAGACCCATCTGGACGCCTATCTGTGCAATATGAGCTAGGGAGCTGCTTTGGCAGGGGGGTTGGACCCAATGATCTCTCGAGGTCCCTTCCAACCCTTATGATTCTGTGATTCTATGATTCTATGTCACAGGTTATTTTTGTTCTAAAGGCATTAAATACTAGCCCTCAGAGTTACAAAGGTGTTGTGAGTGCCCGAATCTGTCACATATAAAGTAATTCTAACCAATATCAGTAAGCCTGAAAGCATCAACACTCAACACCATCAAGACTTTATACTTAATTTACTAAATAATTACAACAGCTTAAATGTATTCGAAACTGTGTACAAAGTCATATCTCTCTCATAGTTATTAACCAATAAGCTACTCTAACAGCTGTCACATACTTCCCCACAAATTTTATATTTTTTGAAAATTACTTAGTTAATCTGTAGCTATAAAATCACACATATAAAGAGCCAGACAGATAATAAGACACACACTCACCCCCAACAAATTCTGAAGCAGTTAAAGAGAAGAATATCTACACAAAACTGGGGCAAGATGGGACACACAGATGACGAATCAAGCCAGACACTATTTTCTACCTGTTTTGTATTGTAGTTTATGTTGTTTGAAGTAATTCTCAAATGCTAGTGAATTTTCTACCTTCTACCTTCCCCCAGTGAAAAAAAAGTCATACACAGAACAACTACTGTGCAGCAGTGAAAAGATGTCTCCTCATACCTATGCATTGGGAGCAAAACACATTTCCATAGAGAGATGAATGAATCACTTTTAAGAGATTCACTGTATCACTAGACCTAGTTTGTTTTCTTTGGCAAGGACAAGATATTTTGAATCTCACATGTGTTTTGACACACTTTTTTACTTGGTGGTATCTGGTATAGCAGTACATAAAGCGTGAATTAATGATTCATACTGCTCTGATGCCTGTGAGAATCATGTTGAAATATACTATTAGCTCTCCTCAGTGTGAAGCTCATGTTGCAAACACAAGGGTGGTAATGTCTGTGTGTTTTGCAGGGATGTTTCTATTTTCTGGGAGAGGCACGGCATGTAATATTATCTCAATTGTCATCAAGGCTAACGGGTTTATGATTTTAAGATCCCAATTTACCATTATACCATTAACTCTGGAGACCTGTTAAAAACCACCTGACAAAACATCTATTCAAGAGGTAGAACTTCCTTGTAAACTCAACTTTCGCTTCACTGTAAATATATTTTAAAAAAAGTGTCTAAATTATATGTCTTGCTGTTGCACAGAATATACAGAACTGCAGGAAGACTATTTATGCAATAAAACCCCAAAGAAATAAAAATGTGAAATGAACTCAGTCTAGTAATATGGATTAATTCTCCTTGTACTGTATTATTAAAATTACGAAGACCACTATGTATATCTATACATATATAGGTGTGTGTATATTTATAGAATAAATATCTACTTATATGTATATATATTTACAGAAAATGTTATGGGCTGCCCAAAAAGACATTAGACTACCAGTGTACCCTTCTGTAGTTGCATCCACTCCTCGTGGTCCCATAAAGAAGCATCTTTTTCTTCTTTTTTCCTACACTCAGAAGCAATGAGACTTTATCATGAGGGCAAAATATAGGGCAGAATCCTGCCCCTGAACCCACTAATCTCCCAGGATCCTGTGATCCTTAAACTGGATTTAAAGAAGGACAGATTTGAAGGAGTCACTAGTGTCCTGAAGTAGTCAGACAACAGGTCCCAGAAATCTGAAGAAAATGTAAGACTAATGCCTTGGTTATTTCTAGTCAACCCAACAGTTTTAACAATTTTTTTTTCATTTTTTCATACCAGAATTTCCATTTAAGCACAAGGAGACCAAAAATCATTCTTAGTAATAGGAAATCACTATACACTTAACCTGGTCCATTTTATAATGGAACGTTTTTTCTTTCCTGAAAGTAAAATTTCTATCCATTGACTTTATTTGAGAAACTAGTTCCGATATCTCTGTTATAAGCATTTAAATTTTGAAGAGACAAAACCTACACAAGTCACCACTGATATTGTTGGACATTATTTCATGAAGTACCAACTCTACTATTTTTCAGGAACAACATCAGTGTCTCAGATGAACTCACTGACTGAACTACTATTGCTGCACATCACACCTGGTTATTTTGCCACCAACCTCAATGTGCCTCTTGCTGTGTGAAGTCCTTTCGAGCAGTAACTCCCCTACCAGCTTGAGTAGTATTACAGAATAAAGAGTTCTCAGTGTCACAGCAGGTGAGGCAACTAACAGAGACTTCAGTCCTTAGTCTCTAGTTCTTACTGAATTTTAAAGCAGTTCTTATTTCAAGCTTTTCTTTATAGAGTTATGAAAAGTTTCCTAAATATAATTGCATACCCAGGAGTGTAAAATGGGTGGTGTTCCAAAAATCAACTATTATGTGTGCGTTTCCTGTATGATTTGAGACCATAAGGTTCCATTTAGGACTCCAATAAAACAAACAAACAGAAAAAGGGGGATAAAAAAGAAAAAAAAAGATACAAGGCTTTTAAGTGTACTATGTTTTGAAGTGTACATGAGTTTTCAAACACAACCTTTCTCAGAACTCAGGACTCCTATAATGCTCTTTTCATGTCTGATTAAACAGTGTTTTATAGGACTTTGATTACATTTTATATACAAGTTGTGTACTACAAAATGACTTTTTCTTCTTTATTTTTCCATTAAGCTGTCTCAAGTGGGCTTTCTTGGCACTTCCCAGCTGTGTCAGGTAATCTTTGCTTAAAGATTACTGCTCCTCCAATTTGAACAGGCAGATTTGGATTGATTATTCTGAATGTTTCTGCTGCAGCTGAGTGATACTTGTAGATCTGTTGCCAAGATATCCTAGAAGAGGTCTTTTGTAGGCTTTCAGGTGTTCTACTAGGCTTCCAAACTCCTGATGGTAGACAGCATGCCTATCTACCAGCTTCGAAATTTGTGGCCTAATCCTGTATTTTTCATGCATCCAGGACTCCACTAGCAGCACAGTATTCCAGTCCCTGGATCCAGCACCTGGGAAAAATGGTTCTAAAGCACTACAGATTACCAAGATCCCACTGATTTTACTGTGATTTTTGAGTGCGTTAATGAATCTTCTGCTGAAATGCTTTCTTTTTTCATCAGGGTTCTGCACCCTATAAATTACTATTTTAAGTCCCAGTGACATTATGTGTTTGGTTTTTAAATGGTGAAACAAAGCAGGATTTAGAACCTAGTTAAATATTTTTCCTAGAAGGATTTAAATAGGAAAGATTCTAAACTGCTCAAAGAAAAAAAAAAATTATATACCCACCCTTGCCAACTCATAAATATTGTTTCTCAGAAAATACCAGAACATGTCATCATACTGTTACTGTCCAAACAATTGGGGTTTGGAGAGGTGAGGGGAATTTTGTGTTTTGGAGGGGTTGTTTGTTTTGAAATATGGGGTGGAAAATTAAAAATGGGAAAAGTATAGTAATGAGAAAAAATTTCAACTGCTGAAAACAAATAAGGGGTAAACAATTTAAGAGGTTTGAATGTCTACACTTCAGAAGAAACTCATAAATCTCTGCAGTTCACAGGTTCCTTGGTTTTAAATACGATGTGGTTATCTTTCAGCAGCCTTAGTTAGAAAAAGAAGCAACAGATAAATCATCAAGAAAAATGACAAATAGCAGGTAAATTAATTTCTGAAATGGCTTCTCAATATTGCAAATACATCAATTATAACACAATCATTTTTGCAATAATACAAGAAATATGACACATTAGCTGAGCAAATCTTAAAAGAAAGCATTTTGAAATATTATTCAAATGCTTAATTTGTATATCTTTTGGTAAGGAACATATTAAAATAATGCAAGTAGTTTAAAAAGGTGTGTTATTTTCTCCCAGTAAGATGCAGTTTTCTCCACATGTTGATCTATTTCATTCAGACAATTTATTAACAAATATAACGACTGAATTAGTAATTAATGATAAAGAAAACATAAGGAACTCACACAGGCTTTTCCTACATCTGTACATGTTTGCCACACTACACTCCCTGGTAGTTTGCCTATTCCAGTTTACATGGTTCCAAGTTTCACCGCTTCAATGGAGCAGATTACTCCTTTCCTTTCTCCAAATGTGTACTTTCTACACATTTTCCCAGTTTTAATTTGTCAAATAAAATATTTTCAGATATCTGTGAGTGGAGATATAGAAAGAAAATCATGGATGGGGTAAAAAGGCAGAATAATCATATTTGAACAGGTGCACAACACAGAGGTTTTCCAGACAGCTGGTTGGATTCAATTGCACTCCAAGTCTATTAAACTCTGTTGCCTCCAGATTTAATGAGAATACATTATAAATACTAACACATTTTTGTCTAGTTTGGCATCAGTATGTCTCTACTTCCCCTTGGACTTGGCAAATTCTGACTAGGATGAAGAATTTTATTTTTTTCTTTAATTCTCTTTGATTACATCTGAGCTTCCGTAAAAGTAATCATGTTTTTAAAACAAAAATAATCTAGCCAGAGGAACATGCAATGAATAGTTCATTTTCTTATAATTGCTCTGGACAAGAACTTTTGTAACTGAGATCATGACTTAACTAAATAAGAATAAAACAGTACAGAAGAGTTCTTTAAGAGCTGAAATATTAAAAAGACATCTATTCTTTTTTGGAGGTGCAATTTAAAGGAGTTAAATAATAACCTGTTAATAAGAATATACTTATTTAGCCCTACAGCTAATTTTCATATTATTTTGGGGCTCAAATTATGATTCCTTTTAGGAATTTGGTAGACAAACATACCCTAGATCACACAAATGTTATGCTAAAACAGAAATTCAACACAGATTGTTTCTTTGTCTGATGAATTATCTACTTCTTGGTCTCACATCTCTCAGAAAATGTAAACTGAAAAACAATACCCAAAATATAGTGAATGACAGTGGGAAGATCAGATACGTCCATTCATACAGTGACACATACATTCTCTATAGATTAATTAACCTCATATAATAATCATGAGATGGATAGTTATGTACTGCTACTTCCGTAGCTTGTTTGAATGGTTCTTTGAGAACATATCAGCACTATTTCCTCTAAATATCAGATGTCTGCAATAAGACACTTTTCTGACACCATTTATAGTAATAAGGGTGTAGGTGCTCATTAATCTGTTAAAACCTATATACAACCCAAAGCATTTTCCTAAATATTTTTTCCAGTAGTTCCCATACAAACTCTTATATTTTTTATTTTTGGAATAAGCATAACATTTTACCAAAGCTTCTTCATGATATGTCCACAATTTCTTCCATGTTATTAAAGCTCAAAATACAGCAGAGACTGATGCATACTCAGTTTTTATTACATTTCAGTAGCTGTACAATTTAGTATTTTAAGCAAAAGCAATTTTGCAGCAGAAATTACGTTCCATATCTATTTTGGTTGAATTTGAGTTTTACAGTTAGATAGCAGTACACTGAATTTCTATACATACATACTTTATCATTCTATCTTTTCTTACATTATCAGATTACTGTGGTTTTAAATCCTCATAGTTAACTGCTACCTCACATTGCATAAACTAGAAAATAGTAACAAGCTTGGAATTTTACCTAAGCTGAAAGAAAACCTTAACAGAAAATTGCAAAACTGTAAATTTGAAGTTCCTAATAACTTTCGTTAAAAAAGTGTGCCAGTCCTTTGACACAAAGATTGTGATGAAGGACTGCAACATTTCTTTGATGTCAGAATGCTGGACAAACCTCTTGGATAAGTTGAAATTCTGAATTGACAAGTGCTAAGGTGAGATGATTTAAGAAAAGAAGAATTTTTTTGTCTAAATTAGACATCACTCTCTCCTAGAAGTTCTCACATGGGCATTTGCTACATTTTGTGCAAAAATCACAAGTTTTGATGAAAAATAAACTAAATTTCACAGTGAAAATACTTCATATTTATCTTACTTCAAGCCTTTCTACTCTCTTTGCACTATAGCCTGAATTCTGCTCTTCCACCTCCATTTTTTTATCCTTTCTGAATGTTGATTTCAGGAGCAGCTGATTTTGTCTGGGATAGACTTACTTTTCTTACTAGCAGCTGGTATAGTGCTGTGGTTTGGATTTAGGATAAGAACAGTGCTGATAACATACTGATGTTTTGAGTTGTTGCCAAGCAGTCGAGGACTTTTCAGCTTCTCATAAAGCCCTGCCAAGGAGAAAACAGGGGTTGTCCAAGAAGCTGGGAGGGAATAGAGCCAGGACAGGTGAGCCAAACTGGCCACAGGGATATTCCATACCATATGATGTCATGCTCAGTATATAATTGAGGAAGCTAGCTGGTGGAGAGCATGGCTCAGGAGCTAGTTGAGCATTATTTCTGGGTGGTCAGCAGTTGCGATGTGTATCACTTGTTTTGTATATGCTATGATGATGATGATTATGATTATATATTAATGTCCCATTAAACTGTCTATCATCACAACCCATGAGTGTTACCATTTTTTTTCTATTCTCCCCCTTATCCCATGGAGGTGGGGATCAGTGAGCATACAGCAGTGTGGTTCTTTCAATTGCCTGCCAGGTTAAAGTATGACAGACATTAATCCTCCCCTCCCTCTGCCCCTTTTTATTTTTTTTCAAACAGGCAATGCCTTGTTCCCAGGATACAATGGGCAATCAGATATTGTTAGTAAAATTGATGTAATGTGACAAACCCAGTCATTATTTCTCTTTCTATTGATTTTCTATCATTACACTGATATCAAGATAAACTTCACCATGCACAAAAATAGTTTGGCTTATAATAAGCAAGAACATTTATTGCCTCTGATACTATCATAGTGTTCATTGTTATGATTAGGCATCTTTAATATTATGACCTCTTGGACAATTGTTATTTTGTTTAAAAATCAGGGAAGAGAGTATTTTCACTAGACAGGAGGCGATGGAATCAGAGGTACTTTTACTTTCCTCTTTAAGGATTATATCTGAGACTGGAGGGTTACATTGGTCTTAGTCCATAGAAAGCTGCTTTTTACAGCTCTGTGTGTTTGCTTTTTGCCTGTTTTTACCTTCACTTCAGCTGCTCCTTCAGCTACCAAGTGATATCCTTAACACAGTGACACAATCCCTCTGGATCAAACTGCCCTATTACAATACTGTTCTTTCCTCGGGTCTAAGCTAAACCCACTTGAAAACTACATTTTCCCTCCCAGCCAGCAAGAAGAAATCAAGTCAATATTCTATTTAAACAACCTTACTAGACAATTTTGATGACTAGTTGGAAAGAGATATCTTTTCTTTTCCTTTTTCCCCTTTTTCCCCCCCAAAATCTACCTGCCTTCATTCAGTTATGACACTACTTATTTTGAACACTTTGCCACCTATATATTGGTGACCAAAATATACAAGCTTGAAAAAAACCCTTATATATTAATCAATGTTGATCTGTTATTAAAACTATTGGAAAAAGTATTTTAGGAAACAAGAATTAACAGAGTAATAAGGATTGAAGAAGAATGAAGTTTAGATGTGTGACTTGTTTCAATAGACAAACCTTTGTGTTTGAACAGCAACTTTTCTCTATCTGGATAAGACACGTCTGAAAAATTCATGCTATGAACTTGATTAATTGAGTAAATGACAATCACTCTATCCTAACCGACCACCCATCTTAGGCACTGTTTCCTTCCACCAATGTCAAGAGTAAGGCTTATTTTTATTTGGTGTATTTTAATAGGCTGATTGTAAATATACATAAATGCTTATACTCACAAAACTCATAACACAATTCTGGTATGCTAGCTACAGCATACAAAGATCCTATTTTAATTTAAACAGGCTAATTTTATTTAATATAAAAATTTAGTCTACAAAGAATCATATGTAATTAACACAGAATTGTTTGGCTTAATAGAACTGCAAAAGCATTCAATTAGCATATTCAGATTATTTAAAAGCTTCAGATACATACCCTTGGGTATTTTTTATTTGCTAGGTCTTTCTAAGATTATAGATATTCATATGAGAATCAGATGTTTGCATAAGAATCAAAGGTATTAGTTCCCCATACACTATTAAAAAGGCTATTGGTTTTGTTTTATTACAGTTGTTAGCTTGAATATTATAATACAGGGACATGCTTTAGTTTTCTGGCTTTATTTTACTGCTTTCTAAGGATCTGCTAAAAAAATCAGTTTCAAATTATCTCGATTATCCTCATGCCAGCAGTTCTTCAAAATGTATATACATATAATGACAGAAACCAAAATATCTTGCCTTCACCAAAGAAACAAAATATTACAGTACAGAGTCTCAGGTTAAGTACACTTCACATTTCATAGCTGCACTGTGGATTTATTCATATCTAACCACTCTAAGAATGTTTTGGAAAGACAGAAAGACAAGACAGACAGACAAGACAGACAAGACAGACAAGACTGACAGAAAGACAGACAGACAGAAAGAAAGACAGAGTGAGTCAAGAATAAGTTTTAAAAATTCACTTGTCTATGTGGAGATAAGAAATATTTTTATTGAATAAAGTATGAATTATATGTTTTGAATCTTTCTCAAACTTGAATATCTGAGCAACCTACCTAGTTGAAGATGTCTCTGCTTATTGTAGGGGAGATGGACTAGATGACCTTTAAAGATGCCTTCCAAACCAAACTATTCTAGGATTCAATGATTCAATACTCTTATTCTTGCAAACATTTCAATGCAGTATTTTGTCACTCCAAGTGACTTATGACCACTCTGGAGAGATGTTTGAAGTCATTTAAAGAGGCAAAAATATCATTTATAAAGCAGTTACACAGATAAACAGCTTTCAGGTCTTATCTGACACCATACACAGGTCTTAGTTATTCTTCTAACACATAACACCCACTGGCTACATTTCACCATCAAATACCCCTCAAAGCCTCCAAAAATTGACATACAACACAACAGATGCATCAGCATATCTTTAGATAAATTTATTATGCAGACAGAACTTTTATTTCACTCTTCATGATTGTATTGTCACTTAATCATCTGGTTTCTATAATAATTTAAGAATTTAGGGGAATAAATTTCATTAAAAAGCATGGGGGGGTTTTGTTCCAAAATAATGAAATGGTTTTCTTGTACTTTTTCCAGTATCTCCAGCTATTCTTCCTCTTTTGATACTCACTAAATACAACCGCAAGATCAAAATATTTTTTCAAGTTCAACAGCAGTTAAATGTTTCCAAAAGCTGAGAAAAAAACAAAGCACATGCTATGTTTCTATGTAGAGTTTTGTTCTATTAACATCTTTTACCCTCATACAAGATACAAGATTACAAATTATGAAATTTCTGGTTTACAAAAAAATAATTTTGCAAGAACACAAATATTTCCTTTGATCTCTGAAATCAAGATTATCTTAAAGCTTCTAGAATTAGTCAAAAAGAATGATAAATAATTTTACAAGAGTGAAAATGAAAGACAAAACTCAAAACTTTCTCACCATAGCTATGGTTCATATGAAATTAAGACCTGCTCAGTCTATTGAAGTGCATCATCAAAGGTATGAAAAATGCAGTTAAAAAGATGTAGGAAAGAACAAATTAATAGAAATACACTGAAAGTTCACAATCCTTCTAAGATTTGAATCAAGAAAGCCTCCAAAACAATGATGAAGTAACATATTTTGAGTGGTAAAATAATGACATTGTATGCAATTGCAGGGCAGCATGAAATGTACTCTAGAGGTAAAGTGGGTTGAGGCATCATTTTAGACAGAGCTAAGAAAATGTTAGGCAGAAGCTTATAGCAGTCTGTCATTAGGACTCAAGTGATCATATATTAAGCAGGTATTACAAGAACAGTAGGTAGGGAAACACAGTTATGAGTAGATAGGGAGCAGAATTTACTTATGACAAACTTGATGTATTTCAATATATCTCCCCACTTCTATCTCAACTCAGAACAATTTATAATGCATATCTTCAAGTCAAAATTTCTTTCCATAATGATATGAGAGGAAATACGGGTTGCAGAAGCTGAAAAATGAAAAGCTTGATAATATCAGCTTCTTTATGAAGGGGAATACTCTAAGCACATTCAGCATTCAAACAGTGATTAGTAGCATTCATGGGAGAAACTAAATTTCCTTCCTTGATACATAGAAAAGGAGGAGTCAAGACATCAAAGATGTCAGCAGTGAGGTTAGGATCCCAGCGAGAAATCTCTGCTGCAATATGAAAGCCACTGTGGAAACAGTGGAACAAAAAATATTGAAGGTTCAGTCAAGTGCCATTAACAAGTCATCCTCTTTCCCCTTCTCCTTCAACATAAACAAGTTCAAGTTCTTGTGTCTGTACTCAGAAAAAAACAACAGTAACAAGTCTATAACAAGCCTGTTTATCTGTAGTCAACATCTCTTAAACTAGAGAAGATTTCAAGTTATAACTATAAAGTTGTTATTGCACTGTATATTTAATAGCATAATATGTATTTTGAAGGAATGGTGTTGTTTCATTTTTCTTGTTGAAACACTCCATAGCCTGAGATTAGTATACAAATGAAGCTATGCACAGTGTACCAGATTTACACAGAAAACTATGGATTGTAGAAAGCAGACATTTGAAATACTTGAGATTTCTGAGTACTTGCAAGTCACTTACAGTTTCAACAGCACTCACAACACTTCTTTCTCTCTGATCCACATTACGACCAGCAAGCTCTACTTCATTTCACTTTGAAAATTTTAAAGATTTAATATGCAATATGGTTCTATGCAAAATGAAGAAAATTTATATAAATATCAGAATAGATTGATAATGGACAGTAAGCACTGGAGTTTCATAGATTCCAAATAAAAATTTATAAATGTTTGGGGGGTTTTGAATTTCAGCAAGGCTTTTGATTCTTTGTCTCACGGTATCTTGCTGGAAAAAATGTCCAGCATACAAATAGGCAAAGCTATAATACATTGGATGGGGAATTGACTGACAGGTTCGACCTCAAGGATGGTATTAAATGGGGTTACATCTGGCTGGCAGATTCCCCAGGGTTCCATTTTAAGTCCAGTTCTTTTTAGTGTTTTCATAAACAACCTGGACACAGGACTAAAGGGTTTCTTAAGTAGATTTGCAGGCGACACCAAATTGGGAGGAGCTTTTAACTCCATTAAGGGTGGAGAAGCCTTAAAGAGAGACATGGACAGATCAGAGAGATGGGCAATCACCAACAGCATGAAGTTTAACAAGGACAAGTGTCGTATTCTGCAACCCTGGCTACACACACAGGCTGGGGGATCAGGTGCTGGAGGCCAGCCATGCTGAGAGGGATTTGGGGGTCTTGGTGGGCAGCAAGTCAAACATGAGCCAGCTGTGTGCCCAGGCAGCCAGGAGGCCCAACCGTACCCTGGGTGCATCAAGCACGGCATTGCCAGCTGGTCCAGGGAGGTGATTTTTCTGCTCTACACTCCACTGGTGATGCCTCACCTCAATTACTGGGTGCCACAGTACGAGAGGGACATAAAACTATGGGAGAGTGTCCAGAGAAGGGCAACGAGGATGCTGAAGGGTCTGAAGGGCTAGTCCCTTGGTTTGTTCAGCCTGGAGAAGGCTGAGGGGAGACCTCATCACGGTCTATGGCTTCCTGATGACAGGGAGCAAAGGGGCAAGTGCTGATCTCCTCTCTTTGATGACAAATGATAGAATTAAAGGGAACACTATGAAGCTGGGAAAGGGGAGGTTTAGGTCAGGTTTTAGAAAGAAATTCTTCGCTGAGAGGGTGGTTGGGCACTGGATGATGCACTCAATCACATGTCTGGCCCTGTGTGGAGCCAGGAGTTGGACTCGATGATCCTATGTGTTCCTTCCAACTCAAGATATTCTATGGTTCTATGAAATTTGTAAAGGTACATTTGTAATCTTCTTATTGGCATTTTTGAAAGGTAATCAATATTTTTAAGTGTTCTATGAGAAGATTTTCTTCATCAGAGGAACATTCATTTGAATCTTTGGAAACCCAGAACAGGGCTTTTCCTCCTTTCTTAGGAAGTTTTCAAGATCAGAAAGGAATATGATATCTAGTCTGTGCTGGGAACAGGCTTCAAGTGCATATTAGTTAGTTTAACTGACACCCTTAGAAATTTTATTGGCCTTTATGACACATTGTCACCTGTGTTACTTCTGTAAAGAGTTAGCTTAATTGTTGCAAAGATCAAATGACAAACACCAGTCACAGCTGTTCACTGAACAGATGGGAAAAGTTATGGTATTTGAATATTTCATTATTAGTGAGACAGGTCACATAACAAGTCATAAATCTTCTGTTTACAGGCACTCTATTGGGTTAAAAAGATGATTTTTGTTTTTACACCTTGAAAGTTTTCATCACTAAGTCAGCTGTCTTCATACCGAAAATATCATTAGTGTGTGAATTATCTCAGAGCAAACAGATATAACATTTTTAGAGAAAAGTCAGTAAGACTGACTGCTATTAAGCTTTCTAAGAATTTTGGATGAATTTAACAAAGAAAATTTGAGATTGTCAATTAAAGTAATAAGGTCTCTGGTACTTAGTGAACTCCAGCAAAAGAGAGATATACCATCTGTAAGCAATGAAGCTAGACAGCAAGAAGGTATAAATTTAGCAGGAAGAGTAATTTTTCTTCCACCAAGGACAGAGACTGGAAAAAAAAACCCAAAAGTACCATCATCCCATATTCTAAAACACAAATATTCTGGGAGTCCCTTCACCATGGTGACTATGTCCAGTCCTGCTCTAATCCCCATCTAGAAGGTAATGATAATTGCGTTAGGAACTGACCGTTTGATTTGTAAGTTTACTACATGTGGTTTCATTACGCTATCACCCCCAAGCTGAACAATCCTGTCTTCGCTCATCCTAACTTACACTCATGGGAAGGATACTAGTGGTATAATATTGCATTATGTGTGCCTCACTCTCATGAAAGCACATGTATCCATTTATATTTTAACTATTGCCTGGGGCTAACGCTGGGATAATGTATTTATGATTTTTGTCCTATTGCTTTTCTTAAGATTCTGAAAAAAATGTTATTTTTACCACAGAAAAAGAAAAAATTATCAGCATATATTCTAGAAAAATAGAAAAATAATGCAGACTCTGTTTTCCAAGTTCCAGTTATATACCAACAGAAGTCTGAACTACAGTAGGATTTGAAACAGAGGGAATTTAAAACATACAAATGCTACAAGGTATGAATACTAAAGTTAGCAGTATAAACCTTTTCCTGTCTTTAGCAATGATTCAGTTGAGCTCTATCTATTGTTATACCAATGGTTTACACTTTAATATCTGATTTGTACATTCCACTTTTTTATATGTAGTCCAGTTTTTCATCCTATTAAAGAAAAATGACTGTGAAAAATGTGAGATTATTACTTCAAGTCTGTAAAACCCACAAGTCTTGAACCATAAATAACCTAGCTTCCTAAACCAAAGACTATATCCTCTACAGCACATTCAGAGACAGTGACAGGAATACTAACATAAAATGGAAATTTTGAAGTGTACAAAATGTTTCCTTTTCATAAGGAATCACACACTTAAAAGGGCCTATTTTGAACCCCCTGAGCCCTTATGAAATTCTGTGTCATGATGAAAAACTATTAAGACCTCAATATCACAACTATTTGGCTTGATTTTCAAAATCAGCTTTAAGAACAAACAAAATTATGTTTCCACAAGTTTTGTTAAAACCGGTTAATGAAACATTAGGTTTTCAACAGATATTCCCCTTCTCATCTGTTAATGTATTTTTAAGTCTGACATAAAATTCTTCAGATTATCACCCAGGACTAAATCACAGACATTTTTCCAGATAATTTAAATATCTGAATCCTGTTAGAGCTCCAAATTTGGTTAAGTAAGCAAAATCCACCTCATGCTTAGGACCTCACTTTTGACTTCCATAATCCCATGAGTTTTATGACACTTATTGGCTGGCTTTTTTTTTTTTCTTTTTCTTTAATGATTGCTGGGTGACAAACCATACAATCAGAAGGAAAGAAATGGCATTGCATACACACACACACCTCCTTCAGAGTCCTTTGATGTGCTCAGAAGACATTGCAACAGGACGTCACTTTGTACTCTAGTGAGAGGACACAAACTATCATCCTTATAATTTGTCCTGATGCACAAGAGGTCATTATAAAAGACAAATATTTGTAATATTAATTAAAAGTTAAGCTTCATTTGGCATAGAGTATAATGGTAATAGGTAATTTTCCTAAAATACTTTTAACACTTATATTTCCCCAAGGAAATGCATCCATTTACCAATTTATCTGTGTAAACTATTATATTTTCAAACATCTGACATATAACGATAATCTAATGTATTTTTTTGAGTCAGCAGAAATCTAATATTTCTTTTAGGAAAGTGAAAAGCATAATTTTTAGAGGTAGTCCACAAAAAAGTGTGAACTGGCAAAGACTAAAATGTGATTTATTGTTTTTCTTTTATAGAATAGAGAATGAATTATATTTGCATTGAACATATTGGAATTACTGACACCACACCTCAGTTGGCTTATTGTCACATCTTAGTTAAAGGTTTTTGAATGTTTTGGTCAAATACAAAATTGTTTATCCTCTAAACAGGAATAATTCTGAGTGAAAAATTCATAAAGCAATGATGGAGAAGTCATCTATTTTGGAAATATTATTAAATAACCTTATGTTTTTCCTGTAATCATTACAGAATCACAGAATTTTAGGGGTTGGAAGGGACCTCAAGGGATCATCTTCTCCTAAATATACATCTGTAATACAGACAATTTACTGCCTGCTTCACTGTCAGTATAATTTGAACGAGTGTGTCACCTCAGAGAATGCCAAATATGGCAAAATTTAGCTACAGAGAGAATGTCTATGCCTCAGACAGTCTTCCTCAAAAGAGAACACCAAAATCTTGTTCTCAGGGATTTTTTTGGTTGGTTTTTTTTGGGGGGGTTTTGTCATTTTACTAACATACAACAGTTAATGTAAAACTTAAAATGATTAAAATGTGGTGTAAAAAACAAATACCATTCTAAGAATATCAAAGGCTGCATGATATATTTGCTCTTCTGATCCACAGAAGAACAAGGCAAGAGCAAGCAGAGATGTTTAAACATTGGAAGGAACTGAATGGCGAGATTATTTGTAGCCTCCTACATTAACATGATAACTGCTTCTCCCGGAATCAGATGTACTATGCCTAAAGGGTATCTTTGGTGCCAGCTGGTTCTTGCAAGACAGCTTTTTTTTCATATTTCCAACTTTGAAGAGTTAAATTTTGATCTGGTAATCCATTTTACAGTGTGCAGAGAGGTATCTTAGCTTTTATACTCTAAAAAACCCCCAGACAGTGAAAGATAACAGAAGTAGAAAATACATTGGATTTTAAAATAAGAGTAGCCATACATTTTACTGTGTTCATCTTACCCATAAATTTAAAATAGAAGTTTATGGAATGCTAAACACAGAATAATATTTAGTCCTGTATAGAAGGAGTTATAGCCTACATGTACATTTGAACAAGTTGTCTGGTGAAGTGTGACAGATGAAGTTCAGTAAAACCTTTTTCTACAAGCATACCTAATTTCCAGAACCTCACTTATTTGTCTGTGCAAGAGTTTCTGGGGAATGTGGCTGACAAGCCACACAGTATGGATAAACCTAATCACTTCATTATAGGTGGCCAGACAAAGTGCATAAACTTATCAGATCATAAATAGTAAACAAATTAAATTATGGAAATAATATAATCAATTTCCTTGCAACAATTTTACTTCCCTTTCATTTACTAAATGGAGTAAGACTTACAAGCTCAAGGTTCTATGCAGTTCAAAAATATTTATTCTGATAATGTATATAATGTTCCTTAGCAATAGTAAAGTGACTTGAATCCAGATGAATCCTCAATAAAAACCTTAATATTTGCCTAATTGCAAAATGTTATGTTTTTCCAAATTGACTTATCTAGAGAAAACCCAGGGCGAGAAAGATAAAGAGTTAGAGTTCTAAACAAGTTTGCTTTCAGGTTTCTTAAAAAGTTTGTTTCTGGAAATTTTTTGGGAAAAAAATAATTCTTATCCTTTTGAGTAACACACTATAATTTTTAGCTCAAACATTTAAATAAAAGTGATGTGAATTAAAACAGGGCTTTACAGAACCATATGGTGAAATTTTAACTCTGTGAAAGCAACAATATAAGCAATACATTACAAGCCACTCTTTTCTATGTCCTTCAGTTCCTCCTATGAGAGTTTTGTCTGTGAGTCACTTTTTATATGAAATACTACCAACATTATATCAATCAGGATTTTTAGACAAATAGTATAAATATTTGTTAATTTCAGTGAGATTTATTGCAATGGCACTCATCAGTTTAGATCATTAATTATTGCAGGCACTCAAAATATATGCAAATACATATATCTTCATAACAGACTAATAAGTTTCTGGCCAGGATTCCTTGCAGAAATTTCATCTCCTTTTCACTTATTAGACCCCCACTCACTATGATTAATATCATCTTGAATACCAAAACATGCTCATACCATAAATACATCACTGATATAAAGGAAGCTACATATTTCCATAAGGTTAAGTTCACAAATGAATTTTGTATTCTTTTGGTTTTACCCGTTTCTTTCTTCCACAGTATATAATTTTTTCAAAATTAAACTATATGTGTATTACACACATATCTTACTCTATCTGTCTCTCTGTCTGTCTATCTATCCATCCCCTATTGACTTTATTTTCTACCAGTAAGTGTAAAGGCTTGGGACCATTAAATGCTATGTTTCAGTTTTGCATTCTTCAGGAGCTTTTTTCTTGTCTTTGCTGCACTTTTTAAATTTTGTTTTTAAATCTTCAACTTTCAATTAAAATATTTTTAACATTTAAGAAAGTTATAACTGATAGCATCTATCCTTGTAACCCTTTGATATAAGGTATTTATTACAATGTGGAAATACTAACAAAATAGAGGCGAAATGGAATTTAAATTGTCTTCTTTTCCAATTAACTATTTGACTTGCAAAAAGTATGTACAGCAATATTCTCCTTTACTTAAGTGCATTAGCAAGGGAAAAGGCAGAGAATATTAATTGGTGAGATTTAATTTAACAATGCTATTAAAACAACAGTATCTATGATTACAACAGATCATGTCAGCCGTCATCCCATCGAATTCTGTATTTGTTTTAATTTACCCTGCTGCTTTTTATTATATCCAGAGCATTAATTGAAAATGCTTGCAGAAACCATAGAGAAAATAATACTTTTAAACAAAAAAGTACTATCTAAAGTCACTCCTCCTTACACTTCAAATAGGCTTTGTCTGCACTGCTACTAATTGCAATTATGTGACTATATACATAAACCCATGATAAGCACAGGTTAATGACTCTTGTGTACATTAGCTACAGTACACTGATGATTTAGAATGATCATTGAAAGAGCTATGATTTGTTTTCAAGGACAACTTTTTTATGCAAAGAGCTCTTGCATATACTTTCACATAGAGGTACCTGACGTTAAACCATTCATAGTGGTGTACATAAACTAATTTGTTTGATAAACTCAGGGGCCATAGAAATAATAGCTGATGTATTCTACTAATACCTACATTATTATACATGGTTTTGGAACACATTTTCACCATCAGATACAATAATCTGTAACTGTATACTAAAGGTCACGTTAAGGTGTGCGTGTCATGTTAAGCTGGAACATTTCAAAATAGGTGAAAATTCTAAATCTTATTTGTTTGTATGAATTAAAAATTCATTTGCAATACAGTAAGTGGTTAAATAGAATTGATTCTGAAACAGACCTGCATAATGGATGGAGCAAAGATAATCAGAGGGTTGGAGACCCTCTTCTATGAAAGGCTGAGAGTGGGGGTTGGTCAGCCTGGAGAAGAAAAGGCTCTGGGGAGACCTTTTGGCAGCCTTCCAGTACCTAAAGATGCCTACAAGAAAGCTGGAGAGGAAGTTTATCAGGGATTGTAGTGATAGGACAAGGGATAATGAGTTTAAACTGAAAGAGGGTAGGTTTAGATCAGGTATTAGGAAGAAATTCTTCACTATGAGGATCATAAGACACTGGCCCAGAGATACTGTGGTTGCCCCATCCTGGGAAGTGTTCAACGCTTGGTTGCACAGGGCTTTGGGCAACCTGGTCTAGTGGAAGTTGTCCCTGTCCATGACAGGGACAGTGACTACATGATCTTGAAGGTCCCTCCCACCCCAAATCTTTTTATGATTCGAAGTTTCTATGAACTTCAAGAATTATTATACTGTAGTGTTACAGTCTCCTCCTCTACAGTGACTGCCAGCAGGAAGGTGATATTTTAGAGTAGTACCTCTTATTTACACTTATTTATGATGATTTTTTCTTGAAAAATAGTTTAAGAAGATTAACAGGTTATGTATTAAAGCCAGTATTCCCTGTCCACCACCCCGTTCTCCCATTTGGGAGATTTTTCATAAAAATTGTTTATTGACACAGGCCTCTTACATAAATTATTGAGAAGGTACAATACAAAATTATTTATTATGCATTTTTTAAAAAAAAATTACAAATAAAACCATTTGTCTGCTGTGACATAGATGTATCATATTCTTCTATGAAATTCAAAGGAGTGCTCAGGAATATCAGCTCCAATAAGACCCTATAAGAAGGAACAGTGGCAATGGAAGAAGGGGTGTGTGACTTTTCTGATCTGTGCAACAGAAAATACAGAAGACTAGTAAAGAAAATGGAGAAATCTCTGTAAAGAGACATTATTTGCTCCTGAGGTAGCACTGATAGAGTTGATATAATAGATAATGAAAGCCTTGAACGGCATATTCGACTTGCAGCGGGAAATTACTGCTTATAATCACACTGGCAATGGACTAGTTTTTGCCACATAGTTTATACGTATAAACATTCATGTCAACGTATTTTGGAGCTAAAATATTTTGGTTAAGAGGTTGTCTTTGCTTTCTTCAAGCACTCTTAAAGTTCTGGCATGCTTTTCTATTAATAGCACAGTAAGTGAAAGTGCATATATTACAGAGCACAATGTGGTTATTTCAAGCCTTATGTACAGGAACAACAAATCTCTGGCTATGGATATTTAAGCTACATGGTCAATAATAATGGACAGCAAAAGATCCCAAAACAATACAATGCAGGATGCTTTAATGGGCATCATGGCATAATACCATGAACTCTTCATGTAGCAAGTGGGCACATAAAGATGAAAAACTTTAAAAGAATCTTTTCATTACCCTGTTTTTATTATCTTTATTTGTATAATCTAAAGACATTTGGAACAGGAAGGAAAAAATAGTTACACTGCTAACAAGGGTTACATGCTGATTTTTTTTTACAAGCTTCTCCCTAGAGATAGTATTTGATGCTTATCCCTCTTAAGTGCAAAATACCATGAAACTTCAGGAAGATCTGCCCCTCTTTAGAACCTTTTTATTTCTTTCTTCAGAATGGGAAAATAATTTCATCTTTATTTTGGTATCATTTCACAGCACTGCAAAGCTCTGTCAGTCAATTATAATGAAACTATTAGGATGTCAAATGGGGGATTATCTTGCCTTGATTATGATCTTTGGAAGCAATATGGGTAAAAGAAACTTTAAAAACCAAATATCCCACTTACTTTCAAAGACCACAGTATCATTTAAAAAGGAAAATAAAACAAAATGGTTTTGAAACATAATTTTACATCTAGGTCTTAACTGATCTAAGTTGTCTGTAAAAAATAGGAAAAAAAGTTACATAACAACATTCTATAAGCTTTTTATGAACAACCCAATTATTTACAAAAGCAAGAGAGGAAACGAAGCCTGTATTTTTTAAGCTAATGCATTTTGCTTATTGTAATCTGAAAGCATCTGGAGGGAGCACTTTTGCTTTATAGGAAATTTGTTTTAGATTTGTTGGGATTGCAAAAAGCTTTATGCTGTTTATATATATTTAGCTTTTGACAATGATTACTGGCCTTTATCTAATGTACTCTGAGGTCACAAGATTCCCAAGTCCATGTTATAGTCTTGGAATACAAGTGGCTGGAAAATTAAAAGAAATGCACTGCTCGTATTTTGTTCCTGTCATCTCAAAAAATATAAGCATGCAACTGTGGTGCCTTACATGTAATTTATTCTAATTTTCTTTAAAATTAAAAATGAACTAAACCAGTCCAATAAGTGAAACAAGCAAAAAATCGTGATAAGTACCTTCTGCAAATGAAACCCTTGTTATTCTGTGCTGCATCTTTTTATCTTGTGTGTGTATGTGAGTCAACCTTTTTGAAGGAAGAATAACCTTGCACACTTTGATATAGCACTGAAATGAGGTTTTCATGTAATATTCCAGTATAAATAACCAGTGTTATGCTTCAAGAATATTCTGAAATTGCAACTAGTTGGTAATTATAAAAACAAAGAGTGAGCTATGGTAACTTGCTGAGAGTTTTGCAACATGAAAACATCCTTGCAAAAGAATTCAAGGCAACTACAGTTGAATCAAGGAGAAGAGCCTGCACTTGTTAATATTTTTGACTGATTTTATATAAAACTACATGCTAAGATATGAAAATAGTATTAATTATAGATTAGACTTTACAAAACCACTAGTAACATGTAGGCTAATATATGGTCTATATAACTATAGAAGTATAACAATTCTGTACAAGAATACTAAAACATATACAAGGTTACAGGAAAATTGACAAAAGATAGATTTTTTTACTTTAGTTGACTTAGCTGTCCATTACTTTGGCGAACTAGAGCATCCTGGTATCAAACAATGTTAGATTTGCAGACCAGGATAGATTTAAGCATTTGCTTCACCTCCTGCCTACAGTCATAAATGAAGTAAAGGCATTCGCTCTAAAAACTCCCATATATTGTCACTGAACAGCAAATGACATACTCTGGGAAAAAGGCCAAAAATATTTTACTTCCCGTACCAAAAAATCCAGCACCCAAATTGTGAGGAACATACAGAAAGACTACACAATTCCTCTATTAATGAAATATTTCTCCTAGTCTCTATGCACAGGAAGGTGGAGACACTGAAAAACAACTCAAGAAACTGCAGTGTACTTTCGTTACATTGAAAGTACAAAAAATAAAATAAAAGATATTACTAAAGCCTACAGGGCAAGTTTAGGACACTGAGCACATTTCAGAAAAATCCCAATTTAGAGCTATAATTAAACTCAAATTAATCAGAAAATCAATTTCTTACCTACTAACATGTATCACATTTTATAGAAGTTATCCTCTATGTCTCATGCCTCATGAAGAACTTCAACCTTAGTCTGAAGTTCAACACTGTAACTCCCTAGCAAGAAACTGCAGGAACACTACACAAAATCATAAGGCAGTCATCACAGTGAATGCAGACTTTCTTGTACCATGCAACTCATGTAACTGTATTCAGACATATATATACACACACACATATATATGCATATATGAGTGGTAGTTATATGAATTGTACATAATTATATATGTGTATATATATCCATATCCTTGGCTTCCATCAGGCCACTTCCCTGGTGGCAGTGATGGTAGGCTCCAGCAGTGCCATGGGGAGATGGCCACCAGGGCTGGCCTACAGCTCTGGCAGCTGCTCCCAGATGAGGCTCTCCCATGGGCCCAGTCCTGAGCAGAGGCTGCAGTCATGACACATCCTTTCTGCGACTGCACCTCCTATCCACTGATCTTGCACACAAGTCTGTCCCTATCCCCAAAGGAGACAACCAATGTTCAAGGCTGGGGATGCTCCCATCACCCTGGACAGCCTTGCTCCTGGCTGGGGTGATGGAACAAGGCCTGGCAGCTAGGCCCTGCCCTGACCTACTGAGCATCCCTCATCAGTTCCTGGAGATACTAGAATTTCAACATATCCATTAAAAGATATAATTATAATTATCCAACTCCATGAATATAATTTTCCCCCATTCAGATTCATATGTTGACACAGCTCCTTGACGAATAGCTCAAAAATACCATAATTGTGGATGGCACCAAGGCAATGGCAAAGTCAGTGCTTGGAATCTGAGCCTCTGGGACACAATCTCTGCAACTGTCAAAAGACTGCAAAGAAACTCTTTTTTTTTCCACAGCATCCACCAAGTCTCAAATCAAGCTAAAATATTCTTATTTAAACAAGGACACAGTATATCTAAACAAGTTTTATTGTTGTCAAGTGCAATGCATGAGACTGGAGGTTAAACAAATATGCCTGTCCTTTCCAAAGAAAAGAAAATGCATACACTCAGTGGATATTAAATTCAGTCAGGAGAGTAGAAAAGGAAGAGGTAAGGGGAACAGAAGTCTTGATTTTGAAGGATGCTAATGACATAGTTTGGGGATAGGTCCCATGCTCCTAATTTGCCTGACCAATCTAGAGGCTTTCTACAATGGAGTGACTGCACCAGTATACAAGGGAAGAGCTATGGATGTCATCTATCTGGATTTCTGCAAGGCCTTTGACATGGTCCCCAAAAACATCCTTCTCTCTAAGTTGGAAACAGATAGATTTGATGGGTGGACTGTTCAGTGGATGAGGAATTGACTCGATGGTCATATCCAGAAGGTGATGGTCAATGTCCAGATGGAAGATGGTGGCAAGCAGTGTTCCCCAAGGGTCCATACTGGGACCAGTGCTGTTTAATATCTTTATTAATGATATTGACAGTGGGATTGAGTGTTCGCTGATGACACCAAGCTGGGTGGTGAGGTTAATGTGCTGGAAGGATGGGATGCCATCCAGAGGGACCTGTACAGGCTGGAGAAGTGGGTCCAGGTGAACCTCATGAGGTTCACCAAAGGCAAGTGCAGGGTCCTGCATGTGGCTCAGGACAATCCCTGTTATCCATACAGGTAAGGAGATGATGTTCTGGAAAGCAGCCCTGAGGAAAAGGACTTGGAAGTTCTTGTGGATGAGAAACTGGACATGAGCCACCAATGAGCCAATGAGCTGCATCTGTTGCCCAGAAGGCAAACTGCATCCTGAGCTGCATCTAATGAAGTGTGGCCAGCAGATCAAGAGAGTTGATTCTGCCCATCTACTCTGCTCTGGTGAGACCTCAGCTGGAGTACTGTGTCCAGCTTTGGAGCCCTCAACACAAAAATGACGTGGACCTATTGGAGCACATCCAGAGGAGTGCCACAAAAACGATCAAAGGACTGGAGCACCTCTCCTGTGAAGACAAGCTGAGAGAGTTCAGCTTGTTCAGCCTGGAGAAGAGAAGGCTCAGGGGAGATCTTATAGCATCCTTCCAGTACCTGACAGGTGCCTATACGAAAGCTTGGAAAGAAGCATTCACAAGGGCATGTAGCACTAGGATGAGGGGTAATGGTTTTAAACTAGAATAGGGTACATTTAGTTTCGATATTAGGAAAAAGTTCTTCAATATGAGGGTGGTAGTTCACTGGAACAGGTTACCCAGAGAGGTAGTGGAGGCCCCATCAATCTCGAGATATTTAAGGCCAGGCTTGATGGGGTTGTGAGTAACCTGATCTAGTGAAGATGTCTGGGCTTACTGCAGGGGAGTTGGACTGGGTGACCCTTAAAGGTCCCTTCAAACCCAATACATTCTATGATTCTAATTTCAGATTTTAAAGGATAACTGTCATGACAAAAATAGTTGTCAACATCTAAAGTTCCAACTCACTATCACTGTGTAATGGGAATGTACAAAATAAGGCTGCCTCTTTTTACTGTTCTGCATAGGTACAGCTTACTTTTTGTGTAGCTGTTCTCGTGTTTAGTAATTGAATATGTCTCCTTTAGACAAGCTGTGAATGAACAAATGGAAAAGCCTTTCTATTATCTATGATTAATTTAGCTGCTCACACAATGAAGGCATTTCTTTCCTCATACTGAAATAATTGATTTATACCAGTAGAACAAGCAGAAGGACATGGCTTTACTTCATCTAACTCTGCTTTGAAGTCTTTGAAGATAATTTGCATCTGCTATCTGGTTTACTTATCAGAAAGTACATCCAGAACTAAACAAAGATTCTCCATTAAATGACATATACAAAAATTCCATATTCTACAAAATTTTTACTATTTCTTTAAATTACTGTAAAATAGCTCACTAATAAGGCCACAACAAGAATTAGAGACCTAACCTTCAGGTTTTCGATTGCAAAACTCCAAAATCAGATTATAACAAAACATCTAATAGAGAAGTAAAATTTCATAAATTTATTGAAAGTGGCTCAGCCCTCAGTGACATCTTCATGGCTTCATGGTACCACAATGGTGATGGAGTAATAGGTTTAAATTTAGAAATTCATGCTTTAGTTTAGAGTGTTTGCATACATACACTGAAGAAAAAAAAAAAGCTTTGCTCAATCTGTATTAGATTTCCTTCCCTATCCTAATTAATTCATTGTAGTAAATGGAAGAATTTGGGTTAATCTAAATTTCCATTTTTCTCTCTTAGTTCACCTTCAAGACACCTACTGAATGCTTCTAGTCATGATTCAAGAAGCTATATGAAAAGAAAAAAGACATTTTATGCATGATCTCATGCATAGCCAGAAGTTTGAGAGTGTTGGCAGTTATTTTATTAACAATGTTTTGGATAAAAAGCCCATACTTTAAATGCCACATCTTAAAATATATGTCTTAGAGACAGTGCACTAAGATGTTATTACACTATAATTAAACCAGTGCATACTGAGATTTTTATTCTCACTCCAGTCATTATTTAGAGTGTTTTGTTATCCAGTAAAATCTTCGTTATATTTAAAACTGAACAATCATTTCATAGTTTCAGACTCTGAACAATGTGTTAGCAGTGACTTTTTCAGTCTCTGCTAACTTCCTCAGATCTTCTGGATTTAATGGTTATTGAAAGACTCATTCTGCAGTCTGTCTATTAAATTTCAATTAACAAAGTGTTGGAAGTCACACCTTATATTGCTCTGGAATAAGTATGGTACATATGGAATGGTGAATGCTTTGATTTAGCCATTTGTCTGAGCAAAATTAAGTCCCTTTTAATGAAACAGAATTCAGTGTTTATGGGTAAGAATCAGGGGGAAGGCCAACAAGGCAGGTATCATGGATAAGCACCTGGGAGAAGTCTCACAGACATCAACCCAAGTTTTAGTGGGGGACTTCAGCTTACCAGATGTCTGCTGGAAAACCAATACAGTGAAGAGGAAACCATCTAAGATTGTGTGGAAGATATGTTCCTGACACAGCTCGTGAGTGAGCCAACTAGGGAAGGTGCCCTGCTGGACCTGTATTTTGTGAACAAAGAAGGACTTGTGTGTCCAGTCTCCATGTACTGAAAGCTGACCTGGCAGAGAAGATGACCAACCTGGGTGAACAGAAAGCTTTGACTGGAACTGAGGGGGTAAAAAGCCAAAACCCAAAAACCAAAACAGAAAGAGTTTATGACCTTTGGAATAAGGAAAAAGCAACTTTGGTGGGCACTTGGCCTCCAGCCAGCATCAAATGGGAAGAATATAGGATCATTTTCTGTGATCACCAGGATGGGATTAGCAAAATCAAGGGCAGTTGGAGCTGAATTTGTAAGGGATACAAAGAACAGTAAGAAAGGTTTTTAAAAGTCTACTGGCCAGAAAAGGAAGATTAAAGAAAATGTAACCCCTTGGAAAATATGACAGGAGAGCTGGTGACAAGTAGAATGGGGAAGACAGGTACTTACCAAACTTTTTTACCTCAGTTTTCAATGGTAATCTCTCTTTCCACATCTCTCAGCCCCCCAGAACTGAAGACAGGGACTAGGGAAATTAAGTGCCTTTCACAATAGGAAAAGATCAGGTTTGAGACCAACTAAAGGCTGAACATATGCAACCCCATGGGACCCAATAAGATGCATCCCAAGGTCCTGAGGAAAATGACTGGTGTAGTTGCCAAGCCACTCTATGTCATACATGAAAACTTGTGGCAATAACACAAAGCTCCGGGAGACTGGAAAAAGGGAAACTTTACTCCATTTTTAAAAAGGGAAGAAAGGATGACTCTGGGAACTACCTTACCTTTATACCCAGTAACATCATGCAGAACATCATTCTGGAAGATATGCCAGAACATGCGGAAGGCAGAGGTGATTGGAGACAGCCAACATCACTTCACTAAGGGAAAATTATGACTGCATCAGTAGTCAACATAAGAGCTACAGATGTCATCTTCCTAGATTTATGTAAGGTCTTTGATACAGTTCCCCAGAACACTCTTGTTGCTATATTGGAGAGATATGGGTTTGATGGTCTTTTTTATTAAGACCATAGTTATTAATTATAATTTGTTATCCTAAAACATGTTAAAATTAGGAGAATATAGATTGTTGAATGAATCAAATAAAAGAATATATTTTAATGCATTAGCCTTTAAATGTTATTTTTAAAAGTTAAATCATTTAAATAAGTTAAGTGACAAAGCTATTTTGGGAATATTTGCTCAAAAAAAAAAACCCCAACCACCCTCTCATGCTAACTTGTTATTTCCCTTCAAACAAGGCTCCATGGTAATATTTTTATGCCTTACAAAGTGCACATTAGTAAAGAGGTCAAAAGAAAAATAACTTACAGATTTCTGTGTGTCGCAAGAATGCAAGTTGCAGATTGAATCATAGCATCCTGTTTCCATTAAGTAATTGTCTGACTGTTAGGTTATATACATGCATATTTAACATCAGGAAACATCAGGGGAAAAGCTGCACTTTTAAGTAGAAGATGAATTTATGGAGGTCTTAAATAAAACTGTGATCTAAAAGAATACTTGTGTATACAGGAAGCAATGGCTTTGCCACTTATGCCTTGATAATACACTTTTGTTAGAACACTATTGCACATAATGATCTTGAAACATTTCTCTATCTTCATTAAATTATAAAATTACTTGATGGAATTCAACTGAAATGTCTCTTCATATCTTACACATACATCTACACAAGCTTGCACACACAAACACACATATCTGACCATCTGAAACTCTAAGGTACCTGAACTGGGCCACGTTTTCCCCGACTTTGTCACTGAATTTCACTAAACTGACCATTACTAATTCCTTGCTTGTAGAGATATTCAGTCAATGCTGAATGACAAGAAGAATGGTGAGATCCATAAAAAAAGTTTAACAGCTGAAAGCTTACATTTGTCAAAAACACAAGTCCACTCTTTCTACTATGTAAATGTGACCTCTTCCTAATCACTATTGTACATAAGTTACTAAATCAAATGAAGTAGATGTGAAGTATGTTGGGCAGGAATGATATACATGAAAAGAGGAATGCAGCAGGGAACACTGAACTGCTTTTGAAGTTTTAAGGTTTTAAAGGAGCATAATAAAAAAGACATAAAATTATATAAGCCTTGTATCAATATAGAGGATTTTTTTCAGATTTTTTTGTCCCATTTAGAATATCTGTTTGAAATAGAAAGCGCTTTTTTTTTCTAACCAAGCAAAGCTTTTCTTTCCTAGTCTAATGCCTCTGAAAGTAGTTTTCCACTTGACAAAGTATGGCCGCTCAGGAAAAAAAAAAAAATTACTGTCCAAATATTTGCTGGCTTCCCAGCTGCTAGGAAGGCTGTTTCAAATACTTTTGGACTTGTTGAAGAAATCTCAATGAGAAATATGGCAATATTAAAGTACTGAAGCAGCAACCTTCCTTAAAAGAACTGAGTGGTGATATGACAGCAAGCTCTAATGGAGTAAATACCAATATGTCTGAAACAAAAGCTAGAAATAGCTTGTAAATATTTGACTGGTGGACTTCCATATTTTTATTTGCAAAACTTCTGAACAAAAATGGGAACAGAACATCAACAATCACAAAAAGTGAAGTTTCAGACAATTCCTACCTTTGTTTTTGTAAAGAAATAAAATGTTGTGTGACAGCACCACATTAAATGATTGATTAAAGGCAATCATTTACATTCCTTTTATATTTTCCCCTTGCTTACCAGACTTTGATCAAAAATGTTGCTTTTCATCTTGATAAGTTGGAATGCTTCTCTCAAAAAGAAAATGCATATGCATACACATATTGAAAAATCAACAAAGGTAAAGTGAGAAGTTGGGTGCCATTTGACCTGGGGAAATTCCTGCTATTTTAATTCTTTCATTTCTTCTTTTACACACCAAGCAATGCATACTAAATTTTTTAGGAAATCAGACATCCTTAGAAGAATTTATCAAAAAGATGATCCTGAAGCCCTTCCTTTTTTATTTTTTTTTTTTTCTTTCAGATTACTCAACAGAGTCCATGGACTTTGGCCTTAAATTTAACAGCAGCCTTGGAATTTCTTCTGTGAGACTTCAGCTTACACTATGGATATCCTTCAAGTGGTATGGTGTATCCTTCAAGTGGTATGGTGTACAAACTAACAGATGCTAGGAAAAGCTTGCTTAAACTCACTTTTCTGGTAAGGTCTCAAATCAAAAGAGAGGAAGCAGGTACATAGTTTAGGAGGAAATGTTTCACTTTGCAAAATTGGCATAGCTGCTGCTATGTCACCATCATAACATTGTATGACCCTTTCAAGTAACACAGACATGTTTCTTAAAAACTTTTAAGACTGACTTATTTTAAGTCAGACATACTATCTTTCCAAATGTGACAGAAATATATGCAGCTTTATGAAAATATGGTTCTAAATCCTAAGAAGTTTTTTAGTATTTGTACCAATCAAAGAATATAATGTTAATTCAAATAATGGTTTGAATTCTTTTGGCTAGAGCACTTCTCTCTTGAGAAGCCTAGAAAAGAGAGCATCATATTGTTACCTGGAGCCTATCCTCTCCCTTTTATAAAAGGAAAACCTTTTGGGCCAATTACTCCAGGAAAATTACCAGATATTCTAAGCCTGCTGGGCTAATTCTAAGCCAAGCAAATAACTGTATGCAGGTTCCCAAGAAACCCACATTTTTCAAAAAAATACATTTCAGCATAATGATTAAAATGAAGGGAAGAAACCATATCCTTTAAACTCCATTAAAACAAGCAAACATGCTGGATTTACAGATTTGGAAAACTATGTATAAATCCATATAATTTTCAAATGCAATATGTCAAGTTAGTCCTGAAGATTCCACCTTTTTAAAGGCAATTTTTCTCTGTCTATCTCATATGGCCAAGAGAAAGAAGAGAAATGTTTAAAAAATTCCAAACCAAATGTCATTGAGATCAAGATTTTTTATGGAGGCATGTGAAAAGATAAATAAAATAAGGACAGATGCTGTTATAAACTGTTATATTAAATTTTAATTCCAGTTTAATTTAAAATATTCTATTGACTGAAAAATATTTTTGTTTTGAGGCCACTGATAAAACTTAAAACACAATATGAGAAACACTTCTGAAAAGAAAAATGGACAAGTTTTCCTCAGTTTAAGAGGACTCCATACAGTCCTACAGTATCTCCTAAGTAATCTATAATGTTCAACAGCATGCAGTAGAATTGCCAGATATTCAGCAGTATTTCTAGTTGAAGATACTTTTCTGATACCTTCACATTCATTTCACATCAAATTGTATTCTGTGTTGCTTTATACCTCACGCAATCATCGCAGAACTAAGTCAGCAGTCAGACACCATCACACCTGTACCTTACTTTTACTTTATACAGGTAAGGACTTCAGAAGATACAAGGTGATGAAGGATTAGACACATTGGGACCAATTATGTATTGTTCTAGAATACTTTTCCATGGTTCTGGAAATAAAAAGTATGTTTAAACTATGCCAGATACTCTGAAGGAATATCTCAAGCATTAAAGGATTATCCTCAGCAGAATTACAGTTACATATTTGCCACTAGATGTTTTATGGATACAGAGGTAAAGACAAGCATGGCCAGAGAACTGTCAAATTCTCACATTTCTTATTTTACTGCACACACATCCATATTATAAATAAAAATTCACTGACTTTTGCCTTGCTTAGGTTACTACCAGATGCTCTTAAGAACTTGAAGGATCCAAAAGATTTCTTGGTGATAAAGAAGTACAATTTATATGAAAGACTGCTGGTTTCAACAGCAGTGAGGAATCAGAATGGAGCTGTAACTTACTGTGATACACTAGTTTATATCAGCTATAGTAAAAAAAAAAAAGAGAAAGTAAATCTGAATTGGGTGGAAGATGCCAATATAAAAAGCTTGTTCCAAGTCATTTCTGTTCCAAGACATTGACCTTTAAAAAGGCTATCATTTCAAATTACCCAATATTCTCATTCACTACAACTCTTTGTGATTATGTTCATGGCACATAATAAGGAGTACTAATGATGAACAATGCATACTGAGCACAGCAGAACATACTTGTGCAATATGGAGGAAGGCAGTTAGAAAAACCTTACTTGGTAAGTTTAATAAATAAGGTTAGAAAATTTAAAATATGATAAAACAGTCTATTGCAAGAACACAGACACACACAGCAGTTCCAACATTATGTATCTTTAAATAATGGTTAAAAAATATATTTGATTAGAATGGACAGAAGAATAAAACCTGAATTAAATAGAGCAAAGCAAGAAGCATAAAATAAACCTCTGGGATTTTACTCAACACCAACTAGAACAGGTAGGATGAGTAGTTAGTCTCATAAAATAGCACCATCATAAACTACAACAATGATGATATGATACAAGGCTCAGTCCTGGGTCCAGTCTTATTCAACATCTTTATCAATGACCTCGATGAAGGGATTGAATGGTCCCTCAGTAAGTTTGCAGATGACACTAAACTAGGAGGAAGTGTTGATCTGCCTGAGGGTAGGGAGGCTCTTCAGAGGGATTGAAAAGACTGGACCGATGGGCTGAGACCAACAGGATGAAGTTTAACACGGCCAAGTGTAGAGTGCAGCACATGGGACATAACAACCCCAGGCAGTGCTACAGGCTTGGGGGAGACTGGCTGGAGAGCTGTCAGGCAGAGAAGGACCTGGGGGTGTTGGCTGACCGCAGGCTGAATATGAGCCAGCAGGGTGCCCAGGCGGCCAAGAAGGCCAGTGGCATCTTGGCTTGTATCAAAACCAGTGTGGCCAGTAGGTCTAGAGAGGTAATTGTGTCCCTGTACTCGGCATTGGTGAGGCCACACCTTGAGTACTGTGTGCAGTTCTGGTCTCCCCACCATAAGAAGGACATTGAGGTCCTTGAGCGAGTCCAGAGAAGGGCAACCAGGCTGGTGAAGGGGCTGGAGGGCAAATCCTATGAGGAGCAGCTGAGGGAGCTGGGGCTGTTTAGCCTGAAGAAGAGGAGGCTGAGAGACCTTATCACCACCTACAACTACCTGAAGGGAGGTTGTAGAGAGGTGGGCAATGGTCTCTTCAGCCAGGTGACAGAAGATAGAACAAGGGGAATTGGCATGAAGCTGTGCCAGGGCAGGTTTACATTGGATATTAGAAAAAAATTTTCTACAGAAAGAGTTGTCAGGGCCTGGAACAGGCTGCCCAGGGAGGTGGTTGAGTCACCATCCCTGGAAGTGTTCAAAAAAAGGGTAGATGAGGTACTTAGGGATATGGTTTAGCATAGGATGGGAATGGTTGGACTTGATGATCTTCAACCTTGTGATTCTGTTCTGTTCTGTTCTGATAATAATATGATAACGTAATTATATAATGTAATAATGTAATAGTATGTACCAGGTGCAATTAAGAAGACAGTTGGAAGATAAGGCAAAAGTAATTCCTAATAAGATACATTCAACTGCATTAAAGTGTGGAAAGCAAGCCAGTAGACACAATTATGTACGTGAATGTGAAGATCTTCTGTGAAAGAGATGAAGGCATCTCTGTTAAATTCTATGTGACCTGACAGTTTGTCCTTTAGGTAAGACAGACTCACGTTCTAAGATTCTGTATGTATCTCTCACACAGATGTTATTCAATTAAGGTTTGAGTTTTATTTACATTTTTGATCATCTTTGTTAAATAAACAATACCAGAGTGTAAAATAGACATGTTTTCTCTTTGTGGACCTACAAAGTTATAATAAAAACTGTACCCTATTTTATGACCATTCAGTACCTATGATTATGACATGTAACCCCTAACATTTATCGGGGGGTTTTTTCAACCTCACTAAAGTAGTAGCAAAATCTTTAATAACCAAAGAAGAATAACTATATTGGCAATCTACAAAACTGAGCAGTAATGCAGATTCACTTTATTACAATCCATTCCTCAAAGTTAATTACAAAAAGAAATAAACCACCTCTGCCAGGAATGATGGTTCTGCTCCTTCTAACTTTAGAGAACATAATACATACTTTCAGCAAAACTTCATAACATGTCAACAGATAAATTAGAAACTTATAAAGCAGATTAAAGGCTCTGCTGAGTTGATGAGTCCTCTGTAGCATCATCTGTAAATTCACCTATTCAACCCATGTTGTTCATCTTCACTTCATAGAAAAGTTCAGTTCAAGTTCAATCTCTCTCATCTGACAGGCACCATATACACTTTCTTTTGAACATCTCAGATTTTAATAAGTCAAAATTAATAAGTCTATTTGATTCAAAGTTTAAACTTTTTATTACCTTTTTGTCCTAACTCTAAGGGCAAAATTACTAGTGTTGGAGTAATTGAAGTTTAAATTTTGTGTGAAGGTAAAAGGTGAAAAGAAGAAATGTTTTAGTCATATTTCCATATATGAAAGCAGTTCCATTTTTCAAACACTGAAAAATAATTTTGTCCTTAGAAATAAGTATGTTAATAATAATAATAAAAAAATCTCTCTAAGAAAGCTGTACTATTTTAATTAAAATTCAAATCAGGCTTTCCCATGGCTTACCAATTACACACATTAATGTTGTCTTTTCTGAAAAAGGCTTGGTATTGTAGGATAATTTTGTGGCTCCCCTTTGTAATGATTACTTATTTACACAGCTGTAAAACAGTTGTTCTAGAAGAGGCCCTAACATTCAATTAATTCATCCATCACTTACCGCTCACATCACAAACACACCCACAAGGGAAAGAAAGAAGGGTTACAGTTGTTGGTGACTGCCTTCTGAGGGAAACAGGGGGTCCAATATGCCAGGCAGACTCTTCTCATAGGGTAGTTTGCTGTCATCCTGGAGCTCAGGTTAAGGACATCATCAGGAAACTTCACAGCTTCGTAAGGGCCTCAGACTATTACCCATTATTGATCTTCTATTTAGGTAGAGAGGAAGCTGTGATTTGTAGCCCAAGAACAATCAAATGAGGCTTCAGGGCCTTTGGATGGTTGGTGAGGGAACCTGTGGCACAGGTTATTTTTTTCTCTCTCCTTCCAGTTGCATGCAGTGACACTGGATGGAACAGGGGTATCTAATCTACTAATATGTGGCTTCATGGCTGGTGTCACTGACAAAATTTGGGGATTTCTGACTGGGGAAAGCCTGGGTAAGAAAGGGCAAAGCGCTGCTTGGCAGCCGGGGCTGAGGGAAACGCGGGGAGAAACAGCCCTGCGAGCCCCGCGGGGAGAGCGGCAGGAGGGGCGGAGGGGTTCCCGGCACCCCCACAGAGCTGCCCCCACAGACCCAGGACAGAGCCCGGCGGGGCGGGTGTTTCCCTGCAGCCAGTGGGAAGGGCCCTGGCTGGGGCCGGAAAGTGGCATGAAGACACGGTAGAGAGAAGCTGATATGGGCTGACCACAACCCCTCATTTACCTAAATCACTTGCCGGGTGAGGTCTGATACACCAGAAGGCTGTGCTCCATCCAGCAAGACCTGGACAGACTAGAGAGTTGGGTGAAGAGGAACCCAATGAAATGCAGCAAAAGCAAGTGTAGGGTCTTGCACTTAGGGTGGAATAACAGAATCCCTTACAGTGTAGTATTTCTTTTGGTCTTGTTCTTTCTCACAATCATTAAAAGACAATAAATGAATTTGAAAGACAAAAAGAAAAGAAATAAAGAAGGTAGCTAAGCAATCGCCATTTTGCTCTTGTCTTATACAAAGGGTTGTTTTTCTGATTTGCTGGTTTCCCTGTGGGTTTTTCGTTGGTTTTTTTTTTTTGGTGTGTTTTTTTTTTGTTGGTTTTTTTTTTTTTTTGAATTAACAATGCTGTTTGTATTTCTATAGGACTGGAAACAGTGAAATTAAAGTAATATTGGGTTCTATCTGAGTTCAGCTAATGGATACTTTCTTGCATTTAATGTATTAAACTGCACAGTTTTGTATGGCATTATATTTTAAGTGTTTATTATGTTACTCCCATTTTACAATGTCATATCTAGAAAAAAATTAAAACCCAAACCCAAAACCCATGTCTTAAGAATGTGTCATTGTATCTTAGTTAAACAAAGTACAGACAAAATCAGGATTTGCACAGCAGCATATCCTTTACCACAGGACTACCAGCTATGCAATGAAAATGGTTGTGCCACAGCTATTTTTAGGGAGGTTAGTAATCCTTCATTGAAATATTTCAGCTTTCTATGTCAAAAGCTATTGTTGGTGAACATCCTTATTGTTGCTGTTGCCATAATTTCATCTTTCTTGTGGTGACTTCTTGAATTCAATATATATGTAAAGTTGAGGCATACAGTGACTAAAGAGTTTTCTTAAACACGGTTATCTAGGTCTGTGTTAAGGTGCCCAGAAAGCCTTGGATATAAATATCATAGAAAGTTAGAGTTTGGATGGGACTTCAAAAGATTATCTAGTCCAACCCCGCCTACCAGAGCAGGACTGCTTAGATTAAGGTCACACAGGAACATGTCCAGGTGGGTTTTGACTGTCTCCAGAGAAGGAGACTGCTGTGCCAGTGCTCTGCCACCCTCACAGTGAAAATGTTTTTCCTTATGTTCACATGGCACCTCCTGTGCTCTTGCTTGCACCCATCGTCCCTTGTCCTATCCTATCATTGGACATCACCGAGAAGAGCCTGACTCTATCCTCCTGATGTTTATCCTTTACATTGATGAGGTCACCCCTCAGTCTCCTCCAGGCTAAAGAGATCCAGCTCATCTTTCAAGTAGTTCCCTGTCCTTCTTGAACTGATGGGACCAGAACTGGACACAATATTCCAGATGCAGAATGTTGTATTTCATTACATTCCCCCCCACCCAGCTCTCCAGCCTGCCCAGGTCTCGCTGGATGGCAGCACAGTCTTCTGGTGTGCCAGCCACTCCTCCCAGGTTTGTGTCACCAGCAAGTTTGCTGACTGTACACTCTGTTCCTTTATCCAGGTCACTGATTAGTATATTGAGTACTACTGGTCTCAGTACCAACCCCTGAGGGACTCCTCTAGATACAGGCCTCCAAGTAGACTCAGTCCCAGTGACCACGACTCTGCCTTCTTTCCTTCAACCAGTTCACACTCCACCTCACTCCCCGATCCTCCATCCTGCACTTCCTCAGTTTAGCTGCGAGGATGCTGTGAGAGATGGTGAAAACAATGTATACCACATCCACTGCCCTACCGTCATCTATGTGGAAGTTTCTTGAGAATACAAATTCATGTCTTAACTGTTGGGAAAAATTGTGACCCTTTTACCTGCTGATCTTCACATTGCACAAACTGATAGGCATTTCTCAGCAAATTGCCCTACAACCTGTTTTTACCTTGAAAGAGAATTATTTGCTTTTCCAATTGTGGTCTCTCCCCTTGAGAAAAAGGTAGGACATATCCACAGCCTTAAAGGTATTAATATGTTTTAGGTTTTTCTATTGCTTTTTCACAGAAGTATGAATGTTCCTTTACCATATATGAAAAAATATATTTTTAATCTGTTCTAGAGAAGAGACATGATGTTCTTGATACTGGCAGTGGTGTACAGGATGTCTTATACATTCAGTGTGAAACTCCTTGGGTTTTGTCCCAACCTTTGGTCACTGAGCAGATGAGAGACACTGAGCTGATACACCGGTTCACTCAGCAGACTGTGGGATTTCGTTACATCATCTTGAGCTTCTAGGTACTTTTTTCTGTCATCTGGAAACTCTTGGAAGAACCTGAAGGTTACTGCTGCTTCTCCTGGTGAGGAACTGTATCTGGTCTAGAGAAAAGGAGGCTGAAGGGAGACTTTATTTCTCTCTACAGCACCTTCAAAGGAGGATGTAATGAGGTGAGTGGTGGTATCTTCTCCCACATAACAAGTAATAGAACAAGAGGAAATAGCCTCAAATATTTCCGGGGGAGGTGTAGATTGGATATTAGGAAAAATTTCTTCACCAAAAGGGTGATCAAGCTCTGAAATAGGCTGGGAAGTGGTTGGGTCACCATCTCACCCATTTTATAAGTGCACTGGTGTGTTTTGCTTTTAATTGCAATCTTCTTTTGTCTGAATTTAACACCTTGAAGAAGCTTTGCTCTTTCCACTCACATGCTGGGGCAAATATAATTAAGTTTGCAATATGACAAATTCTTCATTTTCACTTATTCTTTCCCCTCCATCATAGAAAATTCAGGATTACAAAAGCTGTCATTCATTTCCTGTCCTTTGGTAATATAATGAACAAAAGGTGGTTTGTGCCTCTTAATGCCTCTAGCAAGAGTGTGTTTGTGCACTCTAACAACTACAAAGACTTCTAGTTTCTGATAGCTGTTTCCACCTGGTTCATTCTAATCACTAGGGACTCTGTCTCATTTTGTTTTAAGTCAAATTTGCCTTCTCTATTTTTTATAGTATCTTCTGTATTTTAGATGTTAAGATGAAGTTTCAAAACTTAATTCCCGTCTGTTGCCTTATTTCCTGCTGAAAATGGTCTTTCTTGAAAACAACCTCTGTTTTTTAACAGCTTGCAGACTAAAATATTGTGACAGGAAAAAGTCCTGAAAAGTAATGTCATATTGAAACTACAGAATTTTACCTTTATGAGGTAAAACTTCAGTTGGGATTCAAGTTCTCAAAGAAAATACTCTGCCTTTCTTATGAGACAAACTGCAACTTGACAATGCTTTAAATGAATTTGATTTATTCCTAAATCTATATTTAAATATTACATCTTTAGCATCTTTCCAGTCTGTGCCAT
Source organism: Gallinula chloropus (assembly GCF_964237585.1). Lineage (NCBI taxonomy): Eukaryota > Metazoa > Chordata > Aves > Gruiformes > Rallidae > Gallinula > Gallinula chloropus. Next base: position 84,456,596 of record NC_140086.1, on the reverse strand, counting down.
CATATAGTAAGAAATAAAATGGTCTCTTAAATGTTACATTTCTTTTCTGTGTAGTTGTTTGAAATCCCAAAAGTCCTGATTTAACTATAAAAAATTCTGTTTGAAAACATATGTAATATTTAAATATGTGTGGAAAACTCTAGTGATATACACAAAACCCTGCATTTACATAAAGAAAAAATAATTTCATTTATTTCTGTGGAAGATACTTTTAGCATACATTGTTGGCAGAACTGATATATATTTTAAGTCCTTTCTGCGTCAATCCAGAATATTATAGAGTAGTTGCAATCTTGTGTGGACTGCAAAATTTCAAAATACTGAGCGAAGATATTACTCATAGACTAAGCTAACATAGTTCTAATACCATATTACTCACACTTAAATTCTTGATTAAAGATGTATAATAGACAATAAAAATTCCTTGTTGCTTGCTAGTATAAAGATCTGCAGAAAACTGGAAGCATTTTTTTTCCCACGATTGACAAGCGTTTTAAAGAGAGCACTAAACTAGGTGGCGGGACTGGATAGACTAGAAAGGTTCATGTAGAATCCCCAAAATCCTTCATTTCAAAGTCCACCTCACCAAGTCAGCCAGCCTGCTGCCAGAGATTCCTGCAGTTTATGTATCTAGAGGCTGTGTTGCGTTAACACACACAGCAATGCATTAGCAGGATTCCCTAGGAAGTCTAATTTAAATGTTTTCTGTGGTTTCACCCCAGCAGAGAGCGGGTTGGGATAAGGACAGTTTAATGGGACAGCAGAGAGAGAGAAATAACAATAACAGGACTTCAAAGGAAAATACACAAAACTGGTGCTGCACAACACAGTTTTTCTCTGAACTGCACAACACAGGCTGTACAGCTCAGAGCCATCCTGAAACCCAACCATCCTCAAAACTGTGCATCCTGGAGCTGCCTGCTCCTCCCCTCACCAGCCCCCATTTATGCTGAGCATGATGTAATTGGCATGGAATATCCTCTTTAGCCAGTTTGGGTCACCTGTCCTGGCTGTGTCCCCTACCAGCTCCCTGGGTGCCCCCCGCCTTCTCGATAGAAGGGAACTATGAACAACTGAACAGTCCCTGACCACTTGGCAACAGCTAAAACATCAGTGTGTTATCAGCGCTGCTCTCATCCTAACTCCCAAACATCGGCTGCTAGAAAGAAAATTAGCTCTATCCTAGCTGATACCAGGACAAAGGTTCATTTCCAGCATCTATAGCATGCAAAACCTAAACAGGATGTGGGTGGAAGGTGAAGAAATACCCCCAGCAACACCTAAGCCATAGTGGGAGGAGAAAATGCTTAAGTTACAGAACATTTACAACATTTTTCAAAACCAGGTCCCCATTTACATTTTCATTGTACCAGAAACCAGTCTCTTGAGCATACCAAATTTGACATGTTTTATTTAGAAGCAGTACAATCAGGATCGTATCAAAACCAGAATCATTAAGTTTTAGCTAAATATTCAGAATTAAGGTGTCTTTCTAAACCTATGACAGCCTTGTTCAGGGTTTTGTTATTCTCTGTCCCTCCCAAATGTATTTCCTCTACCATAACTCAGTATGTCTACATACAGTTATGAGTATTTTCTTCTTTGAGAGAAGAATACAGGTAGAATGTGAAAATAGATTAAACTCTCCTTTCAATGAACAATTTTGTAAACAAAATACTTTGGTCTTCTGACCGTTCTCAGGTGGAAGATGAATCAACCCCTAAACAATTGTCCACTGTCTACTTTCTGCCTCTATGCTTGCCTTATTGGTATTTTATTGGTTCTAAAATCTTATGCCTTACATCTAGCCCACATCTTGCCCTGGTTTCTTCCACTCTGATTTCAACTCCAACAAACACAATGTCAAAATACTTTTTCTCTTCCTGCTTTCATTTCTGCACCCTATTAGCTGTTTTTCCTCCTGCAATGTATGGCTCAAGGAATGGTCCAATTTGTAGCTGTGGAGAATGTTATCTAAGCAGCAAGTACAAAGTTACAGAAGTTGATAGATATGTCTTTTCTATTTTTATTTTCTCTATCTCATTTCAGACATTGATGATTGATGTGCGAAATAGATATCAAGCCATGGTAGGAAACAGTCAATGACAGCCTCCTGCAGTACTGCATAATAACACAAGATGAAAGAAACCGATCAAGAAGTCTGCCCAGGAGCTGGCATGCAATTGACATTAGAAACTTATGATACTCTCAGTCATTTGCCTGGTCTTCCCTGTCCTCAAAGCTATTGGCGGTGGTCTCACATACCTGAAATGATATTGCAACAGAAATTAGAAATTCAGTACTGGTATCCATATTAGCACCCAAATCTCCTCCCTTTTAGACTGCAAGACAGTTCTAGCCATTGCTTGACTACTTCTTCCTTCAACAGAAGTGAGGTCAGACCTTCAGAATCTACTATTATGGAACTCTATTAGTGAGATTATATTCTTTAAACAGGAATTGAAGTTTTAGTTGTTTGAGATCATATGACCTACAGCAGACACTGTATCAAAAGGACCAACAGCAGTATATTTGAAGTCAGAATGGCTTCAGTTAAATTGAGTCAAACATTTTCTTGGTGTGCAAACACTTTGTTTCACCACAAAGGAAACATGCCTAAATTTATTCAGAATATCAGACAATGAAAAATCTGAAGAGAATTAACAAAGCTACAAAAATAAATTGCCAACATTTCTAAGCAGAGATTTTAGGGGAAGTGGCTTGCAAGATTTCTGAATTCATACCACAGAATCACAGAATCATAGGGGTTGGAAGGGATCTCAAGAGATCAAGTCCAAACCCCCTGCCAAAGCAGGTTCCTTAGGACAGAAAGGAGCTATCACTCCAAATTATAATTGTAATCCATATATTTTTAATTTTAATCATTTTATAGAATCCATGCCTACTTCTGAAGACATGATGTAACATCCTATAGGGGAACACAGAAATTAAATTAGTATTCTGAAAGATCCTGCTCTTGGTGATCTTGCTTTACCAGGAGGGTTGAAATAGATGATCTCCAGAGGTCCCTTTCAATCAATACTCTTCTGTGATACTGAGATATTGTGTGATTCAGTCTCTTCTTCATAAATGAATCAGTTTAATCAGTTTAATCTATAGATTTATAATCCACTTTCTCACAGTGAAATTATATCTGCAAAATAAATGAATATCAGAAACACATACAAGTAAACATGTGCTTCAGTCTCCTTTTTTGGAATTTCAGAAAATTGTATTAGAATATATATAACTAGAAAGTGAAATTAAAGCTGTTTTAGAAATTTGTGTTACATACATTGAGTGTGCAAAGGAAAAAATAGATAATCCAAATAATAAAATTTATTATCCTTATTAAGGCAACCATTTTTAATTTATCAAGTCAGAGTAATGCCATTGAAAGAAAAGCAGAAATAGAACTTTCTATGTCACAGATTATCCAATATACCATCAACCATGGAACACATACAGTTAAAATAGATAGAAAGGATGAATGTCAACAAGCACACATCTGAAGATAAGGCTACAAGAAACCCTGTTTATTTTACAGTGCTTGTAAATAAAACTTTCAGTGCTGGTCCTCTAGGCAATTTAAAGTAAGTAAGTTATGTCAATAAAAAAATCATGCCAGTGTCTAACATGTCAAGTTAATGTAACTGTAATATAAATCAATTTAGTGTAAACTAAGCTCTAAAGCAAGGCTCTTCCAGCTCTTCTTCCCCTTGCAACAGAATTAGAAAATAACATGCATCTTGATTACGATCTTTTTTACATGACTGTAAATCAGGAGTCATTGAAATCAATATATATACTTCTGATTAAATGGCAGGACAAGGGGGAATGGATTAAAACAAAAGGAAGGAAGGTTTAGATTAGATATTAGGGGGAAGTTTTTTACAGAGAGAGTGGTGAGGTGCTGGAACAGGCTGCCCAGAGAGGTGGTGGATGTCCCATCCCTGGAGGTGTTCAAGGCCAGGTTGGATGGGGCCCTGAGCAACCTTGTGTAGATCCAGGCCTGGAGGTTGGTGTCCCTGCCTGTGGCAGAGGGGTTGGAGCTCTATGATCCTTGGGGTCCCTTCCAACCCAGACCATTCTATGATTCTATGATTTATAAATATAAACTGTGTGCATGGTATACTATGCTTCTGAGATATTTACTTTATTTTCTCTAAGGAGTAAAAATCAATTGATTAAATCTTTTGGCTGTAAAATCTAGTTAACCTTTCCTAAGGTTTATATAACATTTTGTCTCTTCAGTTATGTGCTAGCTTCTGTAATTTAAAAATAAAAAAATAAAAAAATGAAAAAGAAGTATAGATTATTTTCTTTCAGGAAAAGGAAAGGAGTATGCAACAAACTCAGGATTTTAATTTAAAATAAAACAAATTAAAGAATTTTTGATTGTTGAAAACAACAAAGGTTCACTTAATAACATAGACATATACTCAGTGCACTGACAGTGATCTCAGCATTCACCCACAGGACCAAATGCTTCCAAGATTCACGCACCAGAGCAAAGGTGACAGCAGACTATATGCTCAAGTCCTGATTATCCTTTCATCACAAAACAAAGAAGCCAAAATGCTGCTTTAAGATGCATTTGCTGACAAGGACTCTGGCAGAGGTGAAGTTGTATATGGAAAACATGGGAGACAATGTCTGCATCAGCTTGATGGAAAAGGACCAAATCTCTGGCAGAAGAACTTCTGTTCAGGATACCTGCTTCTCACTGAATAAAACTGAATAAACTTATGCAGAATTTAATTTCTTCTCTCTATCACTGCCGCTAAAGTGACTGTTTGCTTAGGCCTGAAACCAAGAAGAAACATTATGCAAGTGGAAAGTACAATTATTCAATTAGAAGCCAGAAAACCCAGACATGACCCTGAAGCTGACCACTGAGGTGCATTGCAATGACAAAGCTATGTAACAGCTGAAAGCTACTGGGGGGCACCTGTCTGTTTAGAAACCTGGGAGATGTAAGTGAACCCAGATTCACATCCACATACCTGTTTTGTTAATTCAGTCTCCATGGAGTAGGATATCCTGGAAAATAAGAGAACTGTTAAACATGAGAGTAATGATGTAGGTACTCATTTATCTGAATTCATCTTGTTGGCATTCCTATCTATGCTCTGTTCTTTGTCTTTAATGAAATTTATTTTGCCTCTACAAAAGCACTCAGTACTACAGAGAAGGAATAATTTATTAAGAGAAATCTAAAAATGTGTGTTAATATCAAGTTCTGATTGAGTGCTGGAGCTGAGGTTTTTGGTCATTTTAAAGCACACTTCAAAAAGATATTTTAGTCTGATCCTAAAACCAGGAAAACCAATTTGTGCCTTCCATTTAAAAAAACCCAACTTAATGTTTTAATGCGCTTCAGTTTTTAAAGATAATACATGCCAGCACAACTATTACCATATGAGTAATCCTCTTTTCCTACAGTTAGAACTGGAAAAGCAAAGGAAGCAGTTTAATATGGAATTAGACTAGAAACTACATTTTAATGCCACATTCACCAATCTTCCATATGAAGACTAAAACTTTTGGTTTACTTTCACCGGAAAAATAATTTTTGGAGCCAAATAATCAATGAGGTAGAAAATAAAATATTACCTTATTTTTCCTAGTTTGATAAAGGATGATTTTTTTTTTTTCAACGAGATTGTCATAGTCAACTTCTATGAAAAAAGGCAAGATAGAACAATGACACCATGCTGATGCTGTCAGGTACAGTAATGAAAGTATTGCAAAAAGTCAATGTCAGAGAAATCTGCATTAGGCAAAATCATGTCTTTCTGTCAGGACCTTTGTTTCTTCTGTTTTTATGTGCTTGTTGTTCAATACCTTTATCAATTATGTTGGAAAAGGCAAAGCACATAGGAAAAGGTCAGTTGAATGCTGTATTTTGGAGCTTTGGGTTTTTTGGGGGATGGTATTTGGGTAACTTCTAATTTTCTTAAATTTTGCTGCAAAAAACACCATCATACAATTCTTGTTTCATTTCACAAATTGTGACAGCTGAAACAAGACTCAAAATTAAGCAAAGACTTTCCTTTTTTATTTATTTTTAATCAGAGATTTTATTTTAATCAGTGATTTACATTGCAAGACAGCAAAAGTAATGCCACCAAAATAATGGCCTAAAACTGACATAAATACTGTAAATCCTGATGAAAAGCTTCATAATTTGGATGGCATATGCAGTTATGTTATTTCTTTCAGTTTATCTGACAGTGGCTAGGTTGACAGGTGAAGAAAGTCAAAGCAAGAGGAAAAAAAACCCAAACATGTTAACAAATACATCCAGAGGATATCAGAAATAATGTCAAGCAAAGCCTCATATCATGAGACCACAGTGTATTTCCAGATGCATTTTGAAGATTAAAGCATCAAATGCCTTGAGTACAATTTGAACCCCGCAAGGAAATATGCAAATGACATACAGAGGGTTGTTACCTACAGCAAAGACCAAGTCCACATTTTTAGAGACAACACATTTTACCTGACTATATTTGGAAGAGATTAATTTCACATATAAAATGAGGGAGGGAAAAAAGCTCTGAAGATTCAACAAAAAACATAGCTAATAAAAATCTAAGACTAAAAATAAGTCAGGTTATGTAATATGTATGTCTACACAATCCCAGGAATCATCCTCCATTCTTTTTTTCTTAATACATCCAAAGAGTCAGCCTCAATCTCTCATTCTGTGTTGAAGTTGCAGTTATCCATTGAGGGAAAACAAACAGCTGAATCATTCATCTGAGTCACAACATAATGAGGATGGCAACTGGCACGTGCAAACAGCAAAATACGGAATCAATTTATGGGCTGTCAGGTGGATGGGAATTTTAAAATCTCCAAATTATATTCAACAGTTAAAAAATGCAAGCAGTTTAGTAGAACATGTTGCTTGTTGATTAATTCATTCAAACTGAACCCCTATAAATCTGCCAATCTTTCAATATACACATGGTACCTTTAATATGAAAAAAACGGGGGGGAGAGTTGTGGAGGGGGGTGGAGGCACTTGTCAATTAGAAAGAGTGGGATGATTTTAAAGTAGGAGGAATTACAGCTTTCAACATCTACATGTAACGACAGACACAATTACTCATAATAAGACAGTGACAGCAAAGATCTCTTTGCTAAGCAACCCTGAACAGCCTGTTTTAAGGAACAATGACATGCCACTTTGAATTGAAGGACAAAGAGAAGGCTCTATAGAGGGATGTGAAGAATCTGGAATGATGGATTGCCATGTCCTGCACTTGGGTCACAACAATCTCATGCAACCCTACAAGTTTGGGGAAGAGCGGTTGCAAAGCTGCCTGGAAGAAAAGGGTCTGAGGGTGCTGGTCAACAGCTGGTTGAATATAAGCTGGCAGTGTGCCCAGGTAGCCAAAAGGCCATTGGCATCCTGGCTTGTATCAGAAACAGTGTGGCCATCAGGACTATGGATGTGATTGTCCCCCTGTACTTGGCTCTGGTGAGGAATACTTCCAAATACTGTGTTCAGTTTTGGATGCCTCAGTACAAGAAGGACATTTTGCTGCTGGAGCATGTCCAGAGAAGGGCAATGAAGCTGGTAAAGGATCTGGAGCACAAGTCTTATAAGAACTGGCTGAGGAACTGGGGGTGTTTGGTTTGGGGAAAAGGACACTGAGGAGAGACTTTTTTGCTCTATACAACTACCTGGAAGAAGGTTGAGTGACGTGGGTGTTGGTCTCTTCTTCCAAGTAACTAGCAATGGGACAAAAGGAAGTGGCCTCAAGTTATGCTAATGGAGGTTTGTGAAACAAAGTTTGTACAAAACAAGGTGGAAAATCATCAGCCCTGAGGCCTTGCCGATTCAGTGCTGAGCTTACATACTCTTACATACAATGCCCGTGCTATGTTACAGGGCTATATGGTTTGTCTTTCCATGCTATATCAGAGCAGAAGAAAGGATTCACACAGGGCTACCTATCTGGACATCTTCATGTCCAGCATTTTCCTGTTAACAGGACCAGATTAATTTACTCAATTTACTAAAAAATTAAACAATTGTGATTTTCCCCTTTCCCTTAATGTGAACTACTACTCTAATGTGTTTTACAAATTAAAGAAAAAAAAGCACTAGGGTTCCTGCTCTTTCTATTCCTTCCTCCTTATCTGTGCAGAGAAAATGGCTATTGTAAACAAAGAAACATCCCTATCACAGTTAATTTCCATATTTATTCACTATTCTGATTCCAAATTAGGCAGCACTTTTCCTGTTTGTTTGAATTTTTTTTTTTAAAATAAGTTAATATAATTAATAATACTGTTTTTAAAAACACTGCCAAAAAGACCTGTATTGCCTGACATCTGTTAATAAAGGAGGCTCCCTACACTCAGTGGAACATAACTAGTTATTTTATGCAACTCATATTGACTGTTTTTCCTTCAAAAGACATTTCAAAAAAATATTCTTTTGGTGTAAACCACTAGAAGCTTAATCAAGAGGTTTAATGTAAGATTATAACACCTCTCCAAAAAAACCCAAAACCCAAACAAACAACCCCCCAAAACAAAGCCCATAAAACTCTCTATGAAATGTGGGCTACAGCATCATCTCAAAACCTGACTATTCAATGAATTAGCAGTTGTAATCATGGAGTCAGAATAAAGTTTTGCTACTTGGTGTCTGCTCTCACCCAGCAGCACTCCCCCCAACACAAGACAGAACCTTCATTAAAGATTTTTTGAGATCTTAAAGAGGAGGCTAAAAAAAATAGTACGAAGTGTTATAACAAGTGCAAGTCAAAACAGTAACAGTCTTTGAAAATCCCTGTACACTAGTCCAATAATCATACTGAGTTTCCAAATGGATTTGCCGCATGAGTAAATGGAAGTAAATATACAAGCAGATAAAATTCCAGTAATGAGATGTACTTCACCATGGATTTTTGTTAAGAATATTCTGTAGTGTTGCAGCATTCAGATGATCATTTTGGCCACCTGAAAATGAACTTATGTTTCATTGGCTAGAATGATTTATTATATTTTTTCACAAGAACATTTCCAAAATATTTTGATAGTTCCAGTTATATGTTAACTTCTCTTATTGAAGAATTTTATTATGTGCAATAAATAAAAAAATTCAAATTGCTTTTACTCTGATTTCAGAAATTGAACAAATGTTTCAGTTTTTATTATGCATTCAGTTATTACTGTGACAGTTACTATAGTGCTAATGATACCATGGTACAGAATTCTACTTTCACTGAACTGAAATAAATGCTTCATTTCATGTGAACTTTTAAAAAGAGATGGAAGAAATCCTTCAATCACCCCCATGATGTATCTGTAACATCATTTTACCTCAGTGTATTTGAATCTTGCAGAAATATTCAAATCTAGGTAAGATCAAAACTAGAGCAAATCAGGCTTTAAAATTCCAAATAAGTTTCAGCACTCTAAAATAAATTTATTTACATGAAGCTGTGAAATCTTAAACTTAATGTTTTGAGTCTGGCTGAGATGGCGTCAATTTCCCCCATGACAGCCCTCACAGTGTTGTGCTGTGTGTTGGTAGCCAGCAAGGTGTTGGCAACACACCCCTGTTTTGGCTATGGCCAAAGGCTGTCTCTCCAACATCCCCCTCACCAGTAGGCTTGGGTGATCAAAGTCTTATGAGGGGACACAGCCAGGACAGATGACTCAAACTGACCAATGGGATATTCCATACCATATGACAATTGCTTAGCAAGATGAAGCTGAGAGAAAGAAGGTGGGGAGAGGGTACATTTGTAGTTTCTTTTTGTCTTCCAGAGAAACAGCTACACATACTGAAGCACCGCTTCCCACAAAGTGGAGGGACATCACCTCCTGATGTGAAGTAGAGAATAAATCATTCCGTTTTCCTTTGTTTTCGTGCACAGCCTTTTCCTTTTGCTTTATTAAATTATCTTTGTCTTGACCCATGAGGTGTTTTGCATCTTCTTCGGATGCATCTTCTTGCATCTTCTTTTTCTTCCTTGCTGAGGGGGGGGAGTGATAGAGTGGCTTGGGGGACATCTGGCATCAAGCCAAAGTCACCCTTAGTAATAACATCATTGCCTTCCTGTTAAAATGCAAATTTGATCTTTTCTTCCCTTGCTTTTCCAGCATGTTCTTTCTAAACACTATGTAAGGTAATATCTGTGATAGAAAAACATGCTGGGAGCGATGTAGCATAATTAATTTCCAGGATGATTGCCCCACTAACATTGGTGCCCATTCAGTCTAAGAAATTTTCTGCTTCCTTGTTCAAAGAAAGTGAATGGACCCACCATCTTTCCTTCTCTGCCATCGTTTCATCCAGCAACCATGACAGCACTACGCTTTGTGAATATTTTTATTGTGCAAATTAAGATCTTATTTCTTTGGAGTTATTTTCTTTGAACCATTACATTAATATACAACAGTAGATGTTGCTACTGTATACAAAGATCTTGTATTTGTATGTTGTGATCAAGATCTGGACCTTTTTTCTTTTGGAGACAGTCCCAATTCAAAAAATAAAAACTGGAGTGCTTAAGAAATGTGATTCATTGTAGAATTTACTCTCTACATTAATATTTGGACATATTTACTTAACATGTGATAGTCCTTCATCTGTGCTACACATTTTATGTCTAAGAGCAGGTAATCATTTAGAGCACTGAATTATTACCTTTATATGGCTTTGCAACTGGTCTATAATAAGTGTGAAGTAAAAGCACTATAGACTTACAAGATAACTCAGAAAGCCATATTATGGCTAAATATTTGTTTTATGATAGCATTTGCAAAATGTTTGAAGTTCTCAGTGAAGTATTGACATTAGATATACCTGTTGTTATTGGATATATGATTAGGTTTGTGGTAGTTGAACAAAGGCTGCTTGAGTTTTGGTGGTATTGGGCAAAAATTGTGTCAGGTGGGCGGATGGGTGGGTGGGTTTTTTTAGTTTTGACTAATGAGAAGAGAAAGCTTTTATTGTCTTTTCACTGGTTTGGAATGGTGTTCCTTTCAGCGTAATGTATGTGCTGTACAATGAAAAAGGAATTAACAAGGAGGGTAGCCTCGCCAATGTAGTAGTGGACAGAAGGCATAATGAAGAGAGAGAAAGGGAAATGAATCATAATGATTCTTCCACAGGTAATATCTTCCACTGGAGTCTAATCACCCATTTAATGTTATAAGAGTTCTTATGGAATATGGTGAATCATATCTAATGAATAGTGATGAGATTCACCTCATTAATGACCTTAGCAGGTGAAACTGATTTTTAAGCAGAATTGTTATCTTGAGAGATTGATTAAATTGATTCAAATTGCGACTAGTTATATACTAATTTGGTACACATTTTCTTGCAAGTAGTGTGAATAGAATCAGTTCTCTGTGCTGTAAGGGCAACATCAACTAATTTTGATTCTTTTTTGCTCATTTCTAAATACATCTGTAAAAAATGATATCTCAGGAGATTCCTTTGTGCTGTGTTACATAAAAAGGAAGCCAGAATAAGGCTGGGGTTTATTTAATAATCATTTTGGGAGGGTTTCCTAAGGCCCCTTTTCAGGTTTTGAAATATCAGAAAAGTTTTATTTTTCTTGATCCCGGCACCATAGGATTGCTTAGGAATCTGAAATGTTTAGATGTTTCAGATTCTACAAAAACAAATGAGTTGATAAATATTTTTTCTCAAAAATTAACCATTCTTACTCAAATCTTTAAATCGAATCAAAATTATTTTCTGAATACACTAGGATGTTGGGAGAAAAAAGAAACAACAGCAAAGTGTACATTGCATCCATATTCAACAGATCTCTCATGATTAGTTGCTTTCTGGGGGTTTTCCTGGCATGAAAATGCAGTATTTAATCCAGGTTTTGTAGCCTTTCCTGTAGTCTTTGGGAGCCTAAGTGTGTTCAACAAACTTCCCAGTGCTGGGCTGGAATTCAGAAGGTGTAATAGTTTATTCCTATTAGCTCACCACTCAAAAAATGTAAAATTTTATTCCTATTAGTTCACCACTCAAAAAAAGATAAAGAGCACAAGAACACAAAATCAGTCCTCCTGTATACTAAATAAAATATCTTCACTATTTCAAATCTTTTCCTGTACCATAAGGACTAGAAAGACAATAAATAGTATTAATCTCCTCTAAAACCATTCAGCCACATTTCAGTGTAATCAGTTTCTTGAGTGAGTTTTGTCCATACTGTTATTTCTCCTTTGATGAATGATAGAAAGTCTGTCATTTTGCAGGACTAATTTCCAATTGAGAAAGAATTAAAACTGTAAAACATGCTGAACTTGTCAATAACTTAGCTACAAAATATAAACAAATTGTGTTTTACCTTCAACAGACAGCTGAAAGTGTACCTAGGAAATTTAATCTGCAGAAATTCCAGATAACATACCACTGATTCAGGTCCTGTTGCCAAGAAACAGCTTTCTTCTGTCTCCCTTGGTGCTAATCTCTACTTTTAGCACTGTTCCCCTATTCTCATTAGTCATGCAATGCTCCTTTTAAATGTTAAAGCTAGTGCTGAACATTTTGCCAATTCGTATATCTGGCAGTCTCAAAACTGTGTCTGCTGTCTGTGGAACAGCCTGTGCATAGACTGCCAGGTTACAGCAAGTTGAAACTCAAGTGTGCTAATGCATGTATGGTTTTATACACGCAACTACATCTCAAATAGCTGTTTAAGAAATTTAAATTCTGTGATATATATCCTGGTGGCTCAGAAAAGTAGAAAATAAATTGTGGTTTATAATTCAAATTTTTGAAGCTCTGGGGCATGATAGAAAGCAACATGCCCCTTGTCTAGAGAAGTGTTGGGACTCCACTTCTGATAATTTCTAGAAGAGAATGCAATAATGATTTTCCATCCCCTTTCCAGAGAAAAACAGTGTTCCAGTTGTGAACATCCACTGTGATAAGTTTTCAAAACCAGCAGTTTGCAAAACAGCATAAAGATGTGTTGTCCCCTTTTGTTATGTTTAACTTTGTAATCAGTGAGCATTGTAAATTCCAGTGTACTTTATCCATGGGCCACAGTATGTACTTTTGTTAGAATGAAAACAGATAGAGACGGGGGGTTTTGTTTGCTCATTACATAGTTGTTTCAAAAAGGGAAGAAATCCTTGAGTAAGTAAATCCTTGAATAGAGTAAAACTTGCAAAGAAATCTGAACTGAAATTTAAAGGTGAAAAAGAACAACTAGCAGTTCTCCGTATATTAATGAAGGAATTTAAAGTATTTCATTAGTTGCCAGGCAAAGGTATTGGTGCCTGCATTTGTCACAGACCATTGTTCTGGCTGCCAACTCAGCAGCATTAGCCACTATACCTTGTTAGCTGACTGCCAGATCTCCCTGCTGTAGCACAGTTTAACATCCTGAGAATATTACTTATTCATACACATATTTGTCAAAGAATAGCGTTTCAGTATTTCGTTTGATCATCCAAATAAAATGTATTCATCACAACCCTAATGCAAAGCAATCTAAGTAAAATGGTGATCACTGCTCTGCTGGTGACATCTGCTAGCAGAACACGGATGACAGGAAATACCATCCAGCAGCTTCACTTCACTGGGTAATCTGAATCACAGAACAATTCAAGTTGAAATGGATCTCAGGAGATTTATAGTCCAGCTTCCTGATCAAAACAAGGGATCAGACCAGGTTGCTTAGGGCTTTATTCAGTTGACTTTTAAAAACCTTGAAGGATGGAGACTGTGTGGCCTCACGGCAGCCTCTTCTGCTGCTTGGCTGTCCTCAAAGTCAGAACGTTTTCCTTATATGAGGAAAGAAACTCATGGTTCAACTTAGGTTCATTGGCTTATCCTACCACCATGCACAATTAAAAGAGCCTGGTTTCATCTTCTTGCTTACCCTCTTCTCAGGTAGGGGCAGACTATTCTAGATTGCCCTGCAGCAGTCTCTTTCCAGGCTGAACAATCCCCATTCTCTCAGCTTATTTTCACAAGGGCAGGTCCTCCAGTCCTGACCAGTTTGGTCCTCCACTGGTCTTGCTGCAGTTAGTCAATGTCTTACCTAGAGGCCCCTAAAACTGAGCAGAGAGTATCCAGATGAGATCTCATGAGTACTGAGCAGAGTGGGATAGTGCTTCCCTTCAATGTTCTGGTTGTACCCCTGTGAATACCTTCCAGAGTGCTGCTAGGGAGCACTGCTCACTTACTTTAAGCTTGTGTTTGCCAAGGCTCCAGGTCTTTTTCTGCAGAGATGCCCCACATCAGACAGGCCCCAGCCTGTGTCCTTCCACTGGTGCCCCCTGCATGGGCAGCACTTCATATTTGTCATTGATGCATTTCATGAGACTTATGTCCGCCCGTTCCTACAGGCTGACTAGGTCCCTCTGGGTGGCAGCTCTGATTTCCCGCATGTTGACTCACAACACTAAAGTAATATCACCTACAAATCCGGTGAGTGTATACTCTATTACCTCCTCCAGATCATTGATAAAAAGAGTAAACAGGTCAGGTCCCAGTTTAGATCCCTGCAGCACTGCACTTCTCACACATCTCTACCATTTGTCACAGATATCCAGGTAGATTATGATGCATTAACCACAGTCCCCCAAGCCCAAACATGGAGACAGTGTTTAGCCAGCTCCTTGTCTGCCCATTCATAGACAGTAGAAGTCAGTGTCAACAGCCTTTCTGAAGTCACGACACATAATATTCCTCATTACTTACTAGATAATCTGCTACATACTCTAGATAAACTAATTTATGCTCCCTTTCAAAAAAAAAAAAGCAGCTTGGACCAGTTGATCTTTCAAGGTCCCTTCCACCCTGGGCTGTTCTATAATGATTATATGATGATTCTATGATGATATCCTTCATCTACAAATCCAGTTGTTTTGTTGTAGAAGACAACCAGATTGGTTAGTCATGATCTGCAGTTGTTGAATGCTGAGGCAAAGCAAGCAATGTGTACCTTGGTATTATCTGTCTTTTGTGGCATCCTTAATAACCCTTCCTACTGAACAACAGGCACACATTTTTCTTGTTCAGCCTTTTACTGTTAATGTACAAGATACTGAACTTGTTGCCCTTGATTTCACTTGCAAGTGTCAGCTCTTTGGGAGCTTTGGCTTTACTAACACTGATACATACTCTGACAAGATTTCTAAATTCCTCCTTTGTAGCCCGTCCCTGTTTCTACTTCCTGCATATACAGTCTTTTGGCATGGAAACCTCTTCATGAGCCTGGCCTGCTTTCCCAAGCTAGTCTTCTGATATGTCTGCTTCTGTTGGCTGTCAAAAAGGACTGGTTTTATGCATGAAGTAAGTTCTCCTTGAAGATCTGTCAGCTGCTTCTCTCTTCTGAACCTTTCAGAGCTGTCTCCAACATAGCTCTCTCCATTCTCTTGGATAAGCTCATCTAATGTGCAGGATGTATATTCTAATACTCTCAGTATCTGCAACTTCACAGTCACTTCAGTTTTACTGTCGCTACAGAAAAATCAGTGATGGATTCCCCCCCTACAGATCTTCCCTTGCCAGTGAATAGCAGACCCAGTTGTGCACTACCTCTCCCCCATTCACTGCCTGCATCAAGAAGCTATTCCCAGCACCCTCCAGAGGTTTCCACTGTATTGCCCTTCTATCAGGTGTCAGGGTTGAAGCCTTCCAAGTGCATCAATTTGTGATCCCCAGACTTCCTAAAATCATTTAAATAATGCTTTTCCCACTTCATCACTCTGATATGGTGGTCTGAAACAGTCCTCCTATGTTACCAGCCTCACTAGCCTCTGCTGCATTCCTGAACTGCAAGCTGTTAATGACTTCATCATCCATTCTAATAAAAACTCCATATATCCAAGTTGGTCTTCAGCGTATAGAACAACCTTCCCTCTGATCTTCTTTGCTTTTCCTAAAAAGCTTGTTTCCAGTCACTGAATGATTACATTTATGTAAGCTGTCCTAACATAGCTCAATTATTCCAACAGTGCAGTTCTGTGACTACACTTGAAGCTTTTGTTCCTCCTTCTTGTTTCTTAGGCTGTATCCATTTTTGTACACACAGTTATGGCTGCTGTCTTATCACTCATTCTTTCCTTAGACATCTCTTGTTCCTATAACTCTAATTTCTTTTCCATTCATCGCTACCACACTTAACTGCTTGTTGTATCCATCCTCTGACATTCCTTATTTAAAACTCTCCTCACAAAGTTGGTCACCCTGCTGACAAAGACAACTCTTGCCCCACTTTGGGAGGTGGATTCTGTCTCTCCCCAGCAGTTTTTTCTCCCCAAAGAAGCAGAACCCTGTTGACAACAACTGTAAAAACAGATGGTGACTCAGATCTTTTCCTTTCCAAAGTGATAAGACAATGAGGCATCACCATGGTCCCTGATGTCCCTGATTTATGTTCACAGAGCAACATAAACACTCTTGATAAAACGAAGATCCTTGATGTCCACGTGGACAGGAATAAAAATTACTGGGCAAGCCTCAGTGTCTCTTCAGCATCCCATATAGAATCATAGAATCGTAGAATATCCTCAGTTGGAAGGGACCCATAAGGATCATCAAGTCCAACTCCTTGCTCCACACAGGGCCAGCCAAGTCAAAGCATGAAACTATGTCACAGTCCCTGGCAATTAACTAACCCCCTTTGCAGAAGTCAGATCATTAGACATGGATTTTTTACACTTGCAAAGACTTTCCCCACTGCTGCCTCCTGGTGCTCCCTCTTTGTCCAGACCCATAGTCCAAACTCATAGCTGGGTCTGATATGTACCCAGGCACAACTCTGTTGTGGTTTATCCTGCCTGGCAGCCAAAACACCTACACAGTCTTTGCTCACTCCCTGCCCCCTCACCCTTCCAGAATGGGAGAGAACTGGAAAAATGTAAAACACATGGGTTGAGATTCAGACAATTGAATGGGTAAGAAAATAATAGCAATAATAATGGTAATAACAATAATATGACAAACTGCACACTGATTTTTTTTCTTCCCTTTCTCAGAAATTTCTACTGTATTGCTCCATATGATGATGTAATCAATGTGTTCTAGACCCTCACCCATTCCCAGTGCAGTCTGGATCAGCCCATGGCAAATGTCAATTCCAAGTGTACTAGGCACCCCTCCAAGTGAAAGCAAACTGTGGCCTGCACTCTGCCACCAAAGGGAATGACAAAAATGCATTGGTGATATCATTTGTGGTGTACCACTTGGCTGCCTTTGACCCCAACATATATTGAATTTCTGTCAAGTTCAGCACAGCAGCACTTGTGGGGGTTGTGACATCATTCAGGCCACAATAGTCTATTAGTCTCCACTCTCCATTAGATTTGAAGACAGGCTGAGAGAGTTCGGCTTGTTCAGCCTGGAGAAGAGAAGGATCTGGAGGGACCTTATAGTGACCTTCCAGTACCTGAAAGGTGCCTATAAGAAAGCTGGGCAAGAGCTGTTCTCGAGGTCATATAGCAATAGGATGAGCGGTAATGGTTTTAAACTTTAAAAGGGGGAGATTTAGTTTGGATATTAGCAAAAAGTTCTTCAACATGAGGGTGGCTGATCACTTTAACAGGTTGCCCAGAGAGGTAGTAGAGGCTCCATCCATCCTTGGAGATATTCAAGGTCAGGCTTGATGGGGCTCTTAGCAACCTGATCTATTGAAGATGTCCCTACTTAATGCAGAGGGGTTGGACTAGATGGCCTTTAGAAGTCCCTTCCAACCCAATACATTCTATGATTCTATGATTTCTGCACTGGCCATATGAGACCATTAAAGGGTGAGTGGGGTCTGCTGATCACTCCCCGAATCTCCAGTTGGCACATCAGTTTATGGATGGGGATCAGTGAGTCTCGGTTGGTGTAGTGGTGCCATCAGTGCACTGTTGTGGTAGCAGTTGTCATCTGTGTTGTTGACCCTGAGCAACCCCATAACAGAAGCGTACTCCAAGAGTGTGGTCAAAGTAGATAGCTATTTACCTCCATCTCAGAGGCAGCTATACCAAAACCCCAGCAGTACCCTTTTGGGTCTATAAAATACCCTCTCCGGAGGTAGTCTATACCCAGGATGCATGGAACCTCTGGGACAGTCACCCTGGTGATAATATACTCAGCTGGACTATGGCTGAAATCTTTTCACATATCTTGCAGCTCATTCAGCAACAGGCATCAAGTGACTGTTTCTGATTCTGCCCTCTTCCTTCTGTTCTTGTGATGGTCTTGGATCTTCTTCACCCTTTACAAAGCAAGCTGGTGTTATTTTGTGTATTCTTTCTTCTGTATAGGGATGACTGGAACCAGATTGGGTTGCTTCTCTGGTTCAGCTATATTGCCTGTCACCAGGGTTGGAGTAGCTGCAGTGTCTGCTGCATGAATTGGCTGCAGAGCCTGTAATTTCATCAGCAGATCCAGAGACCCCCTTGAGGGTAATAACTAGTGTTGAACAGAGGTCAGAAGACAAGTACCAGGCCCCAGCACATTGCAGTGGAACTGCCAGGGGTTTTACCAGATTTTCAGGATACTGAACCCTTTCAGCTATGAAGTTCCAAAACACTGGAGGTGCTACTGTTCTAGATACTTGCCCAAGCTATCCCACACACCTTTTCACTCATAATTATCCAGCCTCAGAGCAGATATCTGGGTAGGATTCTTAAATAGCTGTTTAATCCTAAACAAGACTTGAACCGTATTCGGAAGACCTAGAAATAGGGGCATGTTGGTTTGAACATCCCAATGATAGCTAACATTCTCAAGAGCTGAAGAAAGAGAAGGTGAAGGTTTCCTCCCATCTTCCACACAAATTGGTGGGAAAGATGGGGGGAAACTCCCCAGGGGTAGTGTATGAGGTACAGGAATAAAAGTGATCCTGAATACACAGGAAAAATCTTTCTCATATCCAATAATGTTATCTTATCATAAGCAAGTAGTTACAGTGCAGTAAAAGGAATGTTCTCATCCAGCTCCCAAAGATGAGAGAGCACTGCAGGGAATACATAGTACAAGTAAAGTCTTAAATAGGACAACCAGGCAAACAAACATTATGTCCAGTGACTATTAAGCTAATATAATGAATGCTTAAAAAGAATTTGGTTTAGCACACTCTGGCCACATCTATTGTAATCTCAATGCTTCAGGCCCCATCTTGAGTGCCTAAAGTGCTGTTCTGGTTTAACCTGGCAGGGAGGTAAAACAACCACATAACTTTTCACTTATCCCATACAGGATGGGAGACAAAATTTTTTTTATAAAGGTAAATTTGTGGGTTGAGATAAAGAAACTTAATAGGACAGAGAAGGAATGAAATAAGAATTACAATGACAACAATAATAATATAACAAATATAACATAATAAAAATAATATTAATAATGATATATGTAACAAGTGATGAACAGCACAATTTCTCACCACCAAAGCCAATGCTCAGCTAGTCCCAAGCTGCCCCACCTCCTGGCCAGCCTTGCAGTTATATATGTAGCATGGCATCATATTGTATGCAATATCCCTTTGGTAAATTGTCATGAGTTTGCCCCAGCCAGCAACTAGGCACCACACAGCTTCTCTCTCACTTCCCTACTGTGGGATGGGGAAGAGAATCATAAAAGTGAAATGGAGAAAACTCAGGGGTTGAGATAAGGAAGTTTAATAGGGAAAGCAAAAGATGCATGTGCAAGCAAAGAAAACCAAGGAATTCATTCACCATTTCCCATTAGAAGGCAAGTGTTCTGTCATATCCAGGAAAAGGGCAAAATCACATGTAATGTTTAATTAGGAAGACAAAGGCCATCACTCCAAATGTCCCTCCCCTTCATCCTTTGTCCCTGGCTTTATATGCTAAGCATGACACCATGTGGTATGGGATATCCCTTTGGTCATTTTAGGTCACTTGTCCTGGCTGCCTCCCCTTCCCAGCTTCTTAGCTGCTCCCTGCAGTCTGAAGTCCTTGACTGCTTGGCAACTGCTAAAAACATCAGTGTGTTATCAACATTATTCTCATCCTAAATCCAAAACAGTACTAGACCAGTTGCTAGGAAGAAAGTTAATTCTATTGCTGCTGAAACCAGGATGATGTCTGCCCCTTGCCTATTGTTACATCCTCTTCTATTTAAAATCTCAAGGGTAGAGATGTTTTCTTGGTGCCACAGGTCACAAGCCCCAACCGTACCAACTGCCACTCATTTGAGAAGAATCATTGGTTGCCACTTCCATCTGCACAACTGGGGTTTCAACTTTAGCTCTGCAGAGGTTCAATGAAGATCCTGTCAATCTTTCCCTCATGCTTCACCGTCTGTTGAACTACAACCACAGACTCTTCACCTGGTAAGAGCCCAACTTTCTGCAGGTAAGGACACTCTCACTGCCTCCTCAGTCATGGAGATGGGCCCCAAGTACTCCCTACAGCACCAGATCTGGGGACCTGCATTCTCCCTCTGGACCCACTCTGGGTTCAGACCTGTGTTGTGTCAGGATAGCTGTTCCAGTACCCTATGGTGAGGAACCACCATTGCTGATCAGCTCTACCACCTTCAGCAGAGTTTCTGCTTCATCTTTGCAAGAATTCAGTTACTTGCCCTCAGTGCTGTGATCCAGGTCTGGCAGTTACATAGCCATCTTCCTATTTTGGTTTGAAGAGGTGCTTGATGCTCCTTGATCCCTAACCTGGAGTGAGCTCATGGCAAAAGGCACGATTTCATCACAGCCCTGAGAGATTAGTATCAATATCCTTGGAATGTATATCACATAAAATACTAAATAGCACTTTCTAACCATACCTGTTGGTTTAGTTTTGTGTGGCAAGGTTTGGGATGGGGGAGGGGAGAAGGAGGACGGGAGCAGTGCAACAGGATTGGCTTCTGCAAGAAGCAGCTGTAAGATCTCTGCAGGCCCAACAGAGTAAAAATGGCTCAAGGCCAGACCTGCGGCTGACCAAGGCCAAGCCCATGAGCGACGGTTACAACACCTCTGGGAATCACATTGAGGAGGAACAAGATAATGCAAGCAGCTGTTTTCTGCCTCCAAAGAAGGGAGTGAGAAGATGTAAGGAACTGTGCAGACACCAAGGTCAGGGAAGAAATGGAGAGGAGGTGCTGCAGGCACCAGAGAGAATGCTCCTCCAGCCCCCAGCCAAGAAGGAAAACAACTCCTGAGGAGCTGCCAAAACCCCATTTCCCCAGTCTCTGCCCCTCCCTGTGCCACAGTAGGAGGGGAGGAAGGGAGCAAAATCATGACTGAAGTGCAGTCTGCTAAGAAGGGAGGGATGGGTGAGGTGCTTTAAGATGGTGTCACTGGGTGTGCAGTACAGGGTAATAAATTAGAGAGTTTCTTTCCTTTATTTGGTGTTGAGTCTGTTTTGCCTGTGACACTGATTGCGGGATGATCTCTCCCTGTCCTTATCTCGACTCCTGAGCCTTTTGATATATATTTTGTCCCCTGTCCAGCAGAAAAGGGGAGTGATAGAGTGACTTTGGTGAGCATCTGTCCTCCAGCCAGGGTCAAACCACCACACATGACCCACTCTTTTTCTGTTTATGAGCATTCAGTTGCCAAGTCCAAGATAAGTATGCATGCCATGCTATGATCATTTATAACTGATTGAACTGTCTGGTACCAGTTCTTTTTATATAAAAGGTGGGGGATAAAGGCCCTTGTTGAGCTCAAAGACAAATTGAAAGTGTATCACATTATATTTATATTAGAATCTTTTGTACATTTTGCCTGAGAGGGGTAGCTGTCTCTCTTCAAGAAGTGTGGAACTGCAAGGCATGCATCTCCACAGGCCTACCACAATGAAACTGGAAGATTATTTACAGGAAAGAATAAATGACTACATGGTATGGCAATGGCAAAATATTATTGAGAATTAGAGAATTAAAGCATGAAGTTCTGAAGATGAAAGATAAAAAGTGAATAAAGACATTTACAACAGATAAAATACAAGAGTACATAAAAAATGAAGTGTAGTGATTGTGATTAAAATGGTAACCACAGGAAAAAATGCAACACTGAAAACTAGACACTGATGTGCTGAGGATATCAGCAATAGATTTTTCTCAATAGATTACTAACTCCCACACACAGTTTTTCATGGGATAACAATTCAAAAAGGACAGTCAAGCTGCTTTCTTTTCAAAAGATTAACCTCTAAAAAGAGTCAAAATTTCCTAAGCTAAATTAGTCTTCTAACAATAGAACCTCAGTAATGTATAAAACAAAGTCTTCAGTTTTAAATAGAAACAAAGTATTATAATGAAAAGTATAATATCTTTGCTATATTTCAAGGGGTCAATCTTTATCCATGGGTAAGATGAACAGAGAGGTAATCTGAATTACTGTTCTCTATTTGTATCATATATTTGTGTCTTCCAGTTGGGAGCAGCCCTCAGCTTGTAGGTCCCAATGCTTTTCCTAACAATAGCTAAGAAGCTTCAAGGATTCAAATGCATTTCACCCCTTGAAAACATTCATGACACTTCACTACACCCTTTTTGCCTCACATTTGCCACCAACAAATTGAGAAAAATAACCCTGTAGAAGGAAACTGGATCTTAAAAAGAAAACTAATTCCCTTCACACTCACTTGCTTAGGCTCACAAGCACCAATAAATCCATCTCAAAGGTCTCTAGCTGGGATTCTTTGCAATGGCATAGTGGTTGACCACTTTAGTCCAGCTTGTATTTTGTAGTTTCTTCTTAGGTTGTCTATTGTGCTGCATTTCAATAGGCCTATTGTACCCTTGAGATACTCATAGTGATCATGGTCTTCTTTCCACCCTGTCCTACCTTTCAGAGTCGTTTGAATGCCTCTTTCTTCCTTCTTAGGGACAGACGGGATGGTCAGGCCTCCAACTATGTCCTTCCCTTTCCACCAGTATCTTAGAGTAGCCTATGTCTGAAGTCTGTCCTTGACTTCCACCAAGTAGAGGCAGTCTTGTGCTTTTCTAAAGGTGTCTTAGTGTTATGTGCCTTGATGACCTGCTGCTATAGGCATTGTCCCCCCCTACCCTTCTTAACCATGTTTCCTTTCCAGTCTTCATGCAGAATAGATTTTACCTTTTTATTACAGTTCTATGCATCACATAGAAAAATATGTGTGATAAAAGGGAGCTCCTGACTGTAGATAAAAGTAATAGAATAACATCCAGCTGTATGTATACAATTGATAAAATGCAAGTAAACAGAACTAAAACCTATGAGCAAGCAGCATCTCCATTGTTCCAAATCTCCATCCCTTTTTCACTGGATGGTTTATTTGGATGAAATATCTATAAAGAATGCATACAATGGAAGTTAGTAATAGAGGGGTTGTGAACATATAATGAAGGGAGACAGATTTAAAGTGCTTCAAAAAATTAAAATATTTGTTGCCAAGTATTATGTCTGATGGCATGGTTCTTGTGGGGATACAGTCAGGCTACCATTACTAGTTTGTCCAGTGTTGAAATATGAGGTCCATTCATGGCTAACTGGCAGAAGACACCATAGAGGAAAATATTTATCAGTAAATCAAAGGATTTTTAAACATTCTTTGTTCATTACCAGAGAAAGAATTTCTACATTAACAAACAAAACTAGGATACAGGTTGACATTCAAGACTTTATTAAAACAGAATGACAAGTGGTTGATTTGCTAGGCAATACCAGTTGTCAGACACCTTTTTTACACCAGGCAGAAATTATCAACAGTATCTCAAGCCTGAAACTAAATCTTTGGTAAAGATATAAAGTTTCTTGAAGAACTTTGTGCAACAATCCAATGGTGATAAATGTTGACTAGTGCAATCTGAAGTCTCTTCCATACTCTGTCCTTATCATCTAAGACTAATTCTAAATCACAGGAATTTGTGGGTGATTTAGGCAATAGCCTAGCATGATGGACTTGAACTTGATGATAGGCTAAACATTTTAGGACCTAACTAGTCCTTTTTTTGGTTGCATTCTTTATTTTTTTCTCTTTAGAAAGGTTTTACAAAAGATGTTTCTAAATAAATATAATAAATTGAGCTCTTACGTTCAAGAAAGTGCTTATGCACTGTCAAGAAAGAAACATGAAACTGAACATTGACCTAAGAAACAGGTGCTGTAGCTATCTGTGACTTGAAGGTGGTTGTGCTCTGGATGCAGCCATATGAATTACATTTTACTGCTGCTTATCACGCTATTGCTAAATTTTCATGTGCAGCATCATAAGGCTGTAGCATCTGGTATTTGCCTCTTGTATAGAGCCAAAGCCAAGAAAAAACCTGGGGCTTATGGATATACAACTTTTAACCTTGAACTGGTTCTGCTACTGTGAATTGGAAGAGCATAGTCAGAGGATGCATTTCACAGCTAGAAATTTCTGAGAACACAGTGTAGAGGTTTCACTTGACATCTGTTTTCTGGCTAGTGACTGTCTGTCACAGATACTACTGTCACTAGGCTGTTTCCTTCATCTTGCAGGGGATTTCAGTGAGGCATTAGAATTGACAGAAGGAATCAGCTGGAGTCTTGCTAAGTTAAGACAGAGTCAGCTGCATCTGTTAGAATAGCTTTGGAACAAAAGTCTGATTTCTAGCTTACGCCTCACAAAAATAAATTGCTTACAGGTATGATTCTGAAAAAAATAGCAGTTAAAAGCAAAGTTATACTGAATCAAAGAATCACAGAGTAGTAGAAGGGTTAGAAGGGACCTCTGGAGTTTCCCCCTAGTCCAAACCCTTTCTACAGAAGGATCATCTGGAGCAGGCTGCCCAGGTTCACATCCAGCCATGTTTTGAATATCTCCAGAGAAGACAACCCCTCTGGGCAGCCTGTGCCAGTGCTCTGTCACCCTCAAAGGGAAGAAGGTTTTCCCCATATTCAGATGGTACTTCCTGATTTCCAGTTTGTGCCCATGGCCCTTTGTGCTATCTCTGACAACCACTGACAACCCATCTAACTCACATCTCCTAAGCTTTCCTGTGTTATGGGACAGTGTCAAAAGAAAGAACAACAATAGGATTTTAAACAGAATATGTACAAACAGGTGATAACCTTTTATGTTGAGCATGATGTCACATGGCATGGATTACCCCCTTGGCCAGCTTGGCTGACTTGTCTTGGCTTCCTGTAGAAATTAACTCTATTTCAAATGAAACCAGGACATATATTTTCACATAAATATAAATTACTTTCTAAAAAAAAAAATAAGAATTGTATCCAGAATACATACTTTTGTTCCAAATGTCTCAGTGGCTAACTATAAGGCTTTATCCAAAAGACTAGTCAATGCTGTGAACATACTATCAAAATCTGTGTAGTTTCTGGGATGAATTAGATAATTCAAAGGTATTCAAAAATTCTAGAATGTGGTGCTTTTCAAATAAGAAAGAGCACATAAGGAAAAAATGTCTAGAGACTTACCTCTTTACGAAGGTCTGTACCCCAACTCCACTTGAGATTCATATTCTAAGATCTGGCTCCTGTTAGCCTTTTTCAAAGAGTATTCCTCTCTTCAAATCTTGGGAAAATTTTCTTACCATGTTGCCCTCAAATATACGGATAACCCAGGCTCAACCCCCCTCTTAACCTGTGTAGATTCTTTGCTTCATCTCCCCCCTCGCTGAACAGTATCTGGGATAAACCTGGCTATTGGATACAAACACTTTTCTCCTTTTCCATTCTTTGAATGCTGATTGCATCAGGCTGTTTAATGAAAAAAATAAGTGCAGTGATTCACACTGCCAATGCCTTGAACTTTTTAATGGTGAAGAAGTTGACTTAGATGTTCAGGAAGAAGATTTTCTATTAAAGGTCAGGAAATAAAATGCTTATGTGATGAGACAAAAATCTGAAGGAGTTTCTCAGATTCAGGCAGAATTCAGTATATAGAAAATTTATTTTCTTTTATGTGGTAGTGTATATGATCTTAAAAGGAGGAAAAGCTTTCAGGCATGTTAGCACTAGATGAAAATGTAAGCAAAAAGATATTCTAACTCATCACAATTTTGAGCAACCTTAACTAGGAGCTCACAGTGAGTGTATAAAATGTCAAACCACAGGATAACTCCTTCAAAGTTTTAAGTATTTAAGCTAATAGCTGAGGAGCACCTTCTCAACCACAGTCATCAAGATGGAGAAAATACACTAATTGAATGTTATTTCATCTCACAATCAGAAATACAGAGAAATAGCCATGGACCAGTTGCTAAAATAATAAGCTACAACACCTGTAACTTGGAAAATAGAAATAATGAAGCATAACCAAACAAAACCCAATAAAACCCCCCAAAAAAGTGTGAGTTTGTCTGTCCCAGTGCTATCACAGATCCCACTCGAATACCTACATCTTAAAAACATAACTTACACTACAAAGTACTTTAAGGTCTGTTTATGGTACAATTCAGCTGTCAATTATACCTGAGCAACTGACAGTAAGGCTGAATCCACAATGTGTATGTACAACATGTTAAGTAAACCAAAATATTTCTTCTGTGGAGTGAAAAAAAGAAAAACCCACAGATAAAAACTTATGTCAGGTGGCACCAATGATCTTTTCCTTTTAACTTGCTATACCTGCAAATTGCTAGTAATGTATGAGGATGACAGTCTAAGCAAGATGGATCACAGATGGAGCGTTTTTGTAACATTGTCAATAAAGTTTAGAGAAGAGGGCTTGTATAGAAATAGCAATACTACAGCAATATTATAGTCATAAATACACCTGGAAAATACATTTTCCTTATGGGACAGTGAAATTTACTTTTTTACCTATACTAATTTATTAACACTTAAATTCATACGTTATATCATAGAAGAGAGTTGTCAGGTTCTTTATTAATAGACATGGTCAGCTTTGAGCAGTATCTATAAATGTGTTTGGTGTGCTATTAATAGCTGCCAATGACACAAAGCAGAAGGACACTTACATGGCTACAGTGGCCACAAAACTTAAAGCCCTAACTTCAAAATTTTTAAATGCAACAGCTCAGATTCAAAGGTGAATTTCTCTCCAAATGGATACTTACATTTAACCACGGAAACACAGATTTCCTTCTCCATTCTATGAACTGGTAGAAAAATCAGGGAATTTTGAGACAAACATTATGGTATGCAGAAAATTAGAAATATACTTAATTTTATTAAAAATTCAGTTATTTCAATT
This sequence comes from Gallinula chloropus, assembly GCF_964237585.1. NCBI lineage: Eukaryota > Metazoa > Chordata > Aves > Gruiformes > Rallidae > Gallinula > Gallinula chloropus. The sequence goes on along the minus strand of NC_140086.1, from coordinate 84,429,488 downwards.
TTAGCTATGTATATTGTCCAGTATAACTATTAGCTATTGTATTATTTAGTGATGGGTTTTGGGTATTGGTGTGGGTTTTTTTGATTATTGATAATGTCAGAAATTCCAAATGGTCAGTTTTCTGACTCTTTGCCAAATTTCTGTGATATTTAAATAATTGTCTTAGCCAGGAATCAATTCTATTTTAATTAAAATTAGAACGCTACCTCTCATTCCCCTATAATAAATATTTATTTTTGTTTGCCATGAAGACATGAAGTTCCTGGTGTCTAAAAAGTCCAATCAGGACCATGATCAATACCAAGGGAATTTTCTTTCAAAGAATTTAGACTTACCTGCAAGGACTAAATGCACAGCTCATCCCAATATGTACCAGATATTTTTAATAGCTCACCTGTTTATGAAATACCAAGAGCATAAAGTATCACATTTCTTTAAAAAAAAAAAAAAAAAAAAAAAAGTTGTGCCCATTCTTTATGCCCTCTTTTCAATTCCTCACACAATTTTAAAGTTTTTGTCATCAGTAACCTGGAAAAAAGGCATTGGTTAAAGAAAATTTTGTAAAGAATTTGAAAACTAGTTGGACTAGGTAGCTTGATCAATGGATTCTCAAAATTGGAAGAACAAAACCTTGGTTTTCCAAACTTAAATTATGATAATGTAAGCATACTCTGGTGACAAATAACAATTGTGAAACAATGCAATCATTACTCATAAAAAGAAAAAAATATAGACATACATAAAAAATTTCAAAACAAACATACTTTTATGAATATTATTTACAGTACAGATAAATTTAACAAACTCCAGAACTGAGAATTTGGGGGGAAAACAGAATTCTTTCATCTCAGCCAGAATTACTCATCACTCATCAAATTTCAGTTCTTCTTTTATAAGACACTATTTTGTAAAAACAGCATTTCAAAGACTGGTTTTGTCTTATTTCCATGCCAAGAAATTGCTTTCTAAGAAAAAGATTGGTGTATTTCCAAGGTTTTTCTATCAATTTTTTTTTTTTTTTTGAAAATGCAGAATTCTTAACAGTTGTTGCTCTTCACTCCCTCTCCAACCTCATTTACAGCAAGTTTGCTTCATGGAAAATGTCTGCTTTATCACAAACATGAACACAAATGAAGAAAAAGCATGAAAAACACAAAGAAAATGCATGAAACAAAACATTCAGATAAAATTTACAGCTGCTTCAGTCCCTTTTTTTTCTCCACATGAGTTTATGTCATCCAGGTTGTGTTTTCCAATTTGTTTGAAGACAGTAGAACTTGCAGTGCACAAATGCTCAGCAAGAAAAAGGAACAGTTTATCACAGGATATTTAACTCCATGAGCCCAGCTGCTAAAAAAGAAATGTGACACAAGAGAAAGCCTGGAAGTTACAGGAGAAGTACTTATAATCACGAGTATATTTCTGAACAGAAACAATGTTTGGAGTGAAAATTCTTAAATGGCTGCTGAAAAGCTATATTTTCTCATTTTTCCATATTTAATGAGCCCCACTTTATGTCCAAGACTAAAGCTAAGTTCATCCTATTTTTCAGGAGCCAGTATACACAGGAGTTTTATCATGGAAAATGGCATTGAAAAAAAATCCTTATAGGCACCTTGATTATAAAAGTGTAACAAATATGCTCTATTGACTCAACCTGTTGTCACTGTTGCTGTGACCCCAATGGCTCTATCAGAAATGAGGAAAGAAATCTTGTTTTCAATAATTCCTTCTCAAACACAATGTAATCTCTCATTTTGATAAACATAATCAATTCAAACTTCATTATGATGTCATAGAATTATGGTTAAACAAGAGCAAAGATGCAACATTCTTATTCTTAGACAAAACTTGAGTCATTTTATATTAATTTTTTTTTTATTCTTCTTAATCCCTAAAAACATCCCTGCACTGCACACCCAGTGACACCAGAGTCCGGTAATGAGAAGTGTGACCAGATCTTAAAGCACCTCCCCGACTCCTCCCTTCTTCACAGACTTTGTTCGTGATTTCACTTCTTTCTTCCCTCCCATTGTAGCATGGGAGGGGCAGAGAATGAGGGAATGGGAGTTTCCGTCAGTTCCTCATGAGTTGTTTTCCTTCTTGGCTGGGGCCAACACCCTTCACCTGCTGCAGTGTGAGGTGCCATCCACGGGAGACAGTCCTTCATGAAATTCTCCAACAGGAGTCCTTTCCCATAGGGCTTCAGCTCTTCACTAGCGCCCCAGCACAGGTCACTTCTATGGGGTGCAGTCATAGAATCATAGAATGTCTCTCAGTCTCTCAAGCCCAGACTACTACTGCCTGTTCCTCCACAGAGTCATAAGCACAACCCCTCAGCACACTTGCTCCAGCATGGATTTCTCTCTCTCATCTCTGTGTCTCTCTCCATGGGCTAAAAGCGCTTGCAGAGGCTTACTCCAATGTGGGTCACAGCATGTTCTGTATGTCTCCACCTGCTCCAGCGTGGGGCCTCTCCATGGGCTGCAGGTGGGTTCTCGGCCTTTCCCGTGGGCTGCGGAGGGACACCTGCTCCACCATGGGTTTCTCGATGGGCTGCAGGGGCATCTTTCTCTCTGCCACCTGGGGCGCCTTCTCCCTTCTTTCCTGGCCTTGGTTCCTGCACAGCTTGTTACACCTTCTCACTCCCTTCTCTGGTGGCAAAATACAGCCACTTGTGTTTTTTTTCTCCTAAATGTGATTCCCAGAGGCACTGTAACCATCACTTGTGGGCTGGGCCTTGATCAGCAACAGCTACAGCTTTGAGCTACCTGGTGTTTGTTCTCTGGGGCCTGCAGAGAGCTTTTGTCTGCTTCTTGCAGAAGCCACCCCTGCAGCCCCCCTTCTCCACCAGAACCCAGCCACGCAAAACTGCGACATCCTAGAACAAAGCCTGTTTTAACAGCCCAATTTGGTATCTTTTAACCAAATCTGTTTTGTAAGGGGTATGATTAGCAAGAAACAAGCACAAAGTGATTGTACAATGGTTTATGAGTAATGGGATTTATTAGAAAGGTATTTGATAAGGTTTTTTATCATATGCTAGATATTTTTATTTTCATAATGCAAAGTTATTTTCAATGTATCATATATTTTGCACCACATAACACTATTCCTAGAACTGCAACATCAGCTAGAGAAGTGAAATAAAATATGCATTTATCTTTGGCCAAAAATATACAGCACTGAGATGTCTTTCACAAAATAAAGAAGTTGAAATTCGCAATAGCTAAGCAGTGAAGGTAAAGAAGGTTATTTTTAGCACAAAAGAATAAAATGTAACACAATTTCTAACTCTGCTGTGCATTATTAAATGCTACACTTTGCTCCAATACAGCAAAACCAGCAATGATAGGAAGAAATGTATTAGGATTGCTTATTGATTCGAACATGACAACTGAAAGACTTGATGTTTATTATACTGAAGTGTTTCATTGCAATTAAATGAGAAAAGTACTTTCCTTAGTATTCCTGTTCTTTTGTTTATTTTTCACAGAACAATGACATTTAAATCATTAAGATATATTAAAATATTTATGTAAATTTATAAAAATATTTATGCAAAAATATTTATGTTCATCCCATCCACTGTTGGGAACCATTCTTCAATAAGTTACTAGAATTAAGGGGAGGAACAAGTTTTCAGTGGCAAATAGTATGAAATATCTTTTTTGGTTTAAAACTGAATTTATAAATTATAAATGAGTCAATGGGGTATACTACAGCATTTTTTTTTCCCATTTGACAGTGATACATGACAATCCTTAGCTATTAGAAATATTATATTCTCAACCCTATATGAGTTCAAAATTTTAATTTAAGAATGCTGTTCCTTTATTCTAGCACTGCTAAATATAAGCAGTTTTAATTTCTGTCACTCATCCTATGTTAATTAAGCATATAATAATCAGACCTATTGAAGGACAAAATTCTTCAAATGAGAAATTTCTCATAGAGAACTCATGAGATTCCCTTAAGACATTCCTCTCACTAATATGAATATATTCAGTGCTACTTTCATGTTTCAAGGCAGAGCAATGCATTTCTTTAGCCAATCATTTCTGAATTTATTTTCTATACACAACTGAAAAACAAGGTTTGCAACACTTGGTGTGAAGCTGTGCTCTGTGATGAGATGGAAGAGGAATTAGTTGTTTCTGATTGACACAAAAGCTAAAGTGATTCAGATGTGTCACTTCAGATAGTCCCTGAGGTCTTAAAATCAGAGTTTTCTTCCATCAGTTAGGAATGTCTTGTGTAGGTACCTGTATTTTCAGAACAGTGAAATATATGGCAGAAAAAAATAATTAGTTTTAAATGTAATTTAAAATGTATAAATGAGGTTTACTGAGTGCAGTAATGACAGCTGACAGCACTAGTTCTCCCAATCTACCAGCACCCTGTACCTTTCCAGCCCCTTCACCTCTTCTCAGATATTACTGCCTTTTTAGGATCACACCTGCATTATCAAGTGATTTGGTATAAAGGGAGTAGGTCCATTAAATGAGCCTTAGGAAACATTAGGTCTAGTGCCCTGAAAAAAATCCCCATTTTTCACATGTTCAATATTAAAAATAAAGCCAGTCCTGCTGGAAAGATGTATTTTCTTCCTCAACTGAAGGCCCCACTGCCAAGAAGCATCACACTCTCGTTTCACCTGTTTTCCTGCATGAAGGTAGTATTTAGAGCATTTGCCATCATTGGTTTTGTAACAATCTCACATCAAAATGCTTCTAAACCTGTTTTTGCTATTTTCTGTTTGAAACCATGGTGACAGCTGCCCAGTCCTTTCAGAGATGGTTTCCTCAGTTTCCAGAGAAAGGTTACATTGTACCCAGGCATTTAGGTTCCATCTGGAGTTTCCATGGCTTGAGGAAATGTCAGTATCTATGTGTTCTCAGCCTCCTATAATCCCTTTTTGCACACAAAGGTCTTCACAAACAAAAGATTTCAATAAGTTGAACCAGTAGATAAGTATCCCTTGTTTTCTCAAGAGCTTTGAAAAGCTGCATTACAGCCTTATGCTAAAACACCTAACTACTAGTAATGCAGCCCTAATTCCATCACCTGTATTTATTCCCCTTTTCTTTATCTCAGAACTTACATCAAACAAATGTAGCTCCTGCACTACTGATCGCCCTACATATACCCTTGTTTTCTACCAGACATCTGCTTTCAAGAATAGGTGATAAGCACATAAAAATAAATACACAACCTTGACTACTTAATGATTAGTTCTAAGTGAGCCTAAGCTCTTTGTATGTATAGCAACTTAGAGAGTCCAATAAAATGGATGTTTTCATTCCAGATTTATTCTTCTCTCACAAGCCATGTAATGTAAGCATTTATACTTTAGAATCCGAAAAGAATCAGGGTATATGTTACTGATAATAACACAATCATTTCTAAATGAGATGGAAAGAGTGTGGGCAACGTGACAGATTGACGGGTTTGATCTCAATTTGCCTGTTACATCTTGTTAGAAAAGTGAGTGGGTGAGTTTGACCCTTAGAAGAGAAGATTGCTTTCCTGTTAAACAGCTGAGTCTGGGGAAGAAGGGTCCAGAGTGCAAAAGATGCATTGAGAGGGTCAAAGCTCGGAGCTTGCAACATAGAAGGGCAACCAAGCTGGTGAAGAGCCTGGATGCCAAATCTTATGAGGAGTGGCTGAGGGAGCTGGGGATGTTAAGCCTGCAGAAGAGGAGGCTGGGGGGAGACCTTATCACCACCTACAACTACCTGAAGGGAGGTTATAGAGAGGTGATTGATGGTATCTTCAGCCAGGTGCCAGGGGATAGGACAAGGGGAAATGGCACAAAGCTGTGCCAGAGCAGGCTCAGATTAGATGTTAGGGAAAATTTTTTTACTGAAAGAGTTGTTGGGGCCTGGAACAGGCTGCCCAGGGAGGGGGTTGAGTCACCATCACTGGACGTGTTCAAAAAAAGGGTAGATGAGGTTTTGCATAGGACAGGAACAGTTGGATTTGATGATCTTAAAGGACTTTTCCAACCTTGTTAATCTGTGATTCTGTGATAGAGGTAGTGCAGTGGGGAATAGGGAATAGCCACAGACAGACCTTGGAGGGGAAGAACACAAATCTTCATGGTGACCAGGAGAAATGGGATAAAGTTTCTTGTAAAACAAAAAAGGCAGGAAGAAACCTAGCCTGGAGTCAAAGACTATTCTGGTTTGATTATTTAAAATACTAAGTATGGTAATTTCTATTTTTATATGACCTCAGCTTCTTTTTTGGAGGTAGCAATAAGGAAAAGTTCTAAGTATGGTGTCACACCCACAGGAGACAGTCCTCCACAAACTGCTTCAGCGTGGGTCCCTTCCATGAAGTGTAAACCTTTAGGAATAGACTGCTCCAGTAAGGGACCCCATGGATTCACAGGTCCTGCCAGCAAACCTTCTCCCATGTGGGATTTTCCTTTTTTTAATAATACATCTCTCTCATCACAACTCATGTCAGAAGTTAATTTAAGGAGCTTGGTGCTTCACAGAAAGAGGATAACGTCATGATAGTAAAAATCACTGGAATAAAAAAGGAAAACATTGTAAAAATTACATTTGAATGAGTGCAGTACATATAAGGAACATTAATGTTTTCATTGCAAGTAATAAAACATAGTATAAATATTATTAGCTCACAAATAGCTATACAGTTGGCTTCCTGAGAAACCTTGGACTGTGAAGGCTGACCTACTCATCAAGGTAAACTTCAGTTATTTGGTAGTGAGTAGTTCTTTTAGTAAAACTAAGGAAAAAGAAAATTTGGGGAAAAAAAGGTCAATTCTTCAAAGAATGCAGATAGCTTAAGTATAAAACCGGAAAAGCATAGAAAGTTTAGTAAGAGATCAGTTTGGTTAAACTATGAGTTTTTCATTGGCCTCAAATACAAAGAAGGAAGCACTTAGAAACTAAAAATTAGGACAGATTACTGAGGACAAAGATAAAGGCTAGGCATAGAAGAAAAAAATGAAAGGTCAAGACACAAACGAGATACAATTATCAAAAGGCATAAGAATGACAAGAAATCAGTTTCTAAGTATAAGAAGAAGACCAAATAAAGCATTGTTCTGCTACTAATCAGGAAGGAAAGCTATGCACAGATAACACAGAGAAGGCTGAAGCTTTTAATAGCTTTTTTGCATCAATCTACAGTAAAAACATCCATTAAGGAGAAGTGCCTAGCATAATTAATAGCAGCAACAAAAGGGGAAGATCTCAACATGGAATAGGAAAGCCATGAGTTGCAGAGCACTTAGATAAGTTAAATCAATGTGATCTGATGAACTTCATCCTAGGATACTGGCTGATGCAATCACAAAACTCTTAGTGGTTATCTTTGAGAACTCTTGGAAAATAGCTACCATACCATGATTTGGAGGAAAAAAAAACCCACAATCCTTTACATAACAGAAGATAAAAGAAAAAGAAGTTGGACAATTATACAACAGTTTAGACTGACTTCATTTCTCAGAATGAAAAAGAATTTTTAGAAGGAATAAAAATCAAATTGCTTGAAACAGCTTGAAGACAGCAAGGATATGAATGAGAGTCTATGTATGTTTGTGAAAAACAAATCCTATCAAACCAGTCTGCATTCCTTTTCTGTCAGGAAACAGTCCTTTGAATAGGAGAGCATTAATAAATATCACATTTAAGCTAGGACTCACAGAGAAAGCAGTGTTATACAGGTCAAATCTGGAGCTTACAGTGCTACATGATATATAAAAGCTCTAAAACCAGGAATTCCTGTGGATATGATTTAGTTATGTGAAGTATGTATATTACTGAAGAGCTATTTTATTTATCTGGTGAAATTCTTATGTGTATGTAGTAAAGCAAGTAACAAAATCAAGCAGCTGGGTATGGGCAAGAAACAAATTTGGATATCGAAGACACAAAAAATGTCTGTATCATATAAGATAGTCAGAGGTTAAAGGAGAACTGTATTACCTGATATTAATAACAATTGGCTGCAAGTTGGTGCGTGAATTTAATTTTGACCACACTAGGAAATTCATGTCAGTCATAAGTAAAATTACAGTATCCCTGATAACACATAACACAGTGTGATGGGAACAACCAAATACTTGAAAAGGGACATTAGACTTGGCTGGGAAAACTCCTCCCTGAAAGGAGGATATTTGGAACAGGTGAGCCACCAGCTTCTCTAGGAGAATGCTGTGTGAAACAGTGTCAGAGGCCTTTCTGAGGTCCAAGTAGATACTGTCCACAGCTTTTCCCTCATCCACTAGGCCGGTCACCTGATCATAGAATATAAGGTTCATTAAGCAGGACCTGCCCTTCCTGAACCCATGCTGACTGGGTCTGATCACCTGGTTGTCCTGCATGTGCTGCATGATGCCATTCAAGATGATCTGCTCCGTCACCTTCCCTGGTACTGAGGTCAGACTGACAGGCCTGTACCTCCTTAGGTCCTCCTTCCTCTTCTTGCAGATGTACAGAAGGAGGACCCCAGTAGTATTGGACTCAATGATCTTGAAGGTCTTTTCCAACTGAAACCATTCTATGATTCTATGATTTTGAAGCAGAGAGCCAAGGCTAGCAGCTGAGCAATAACAGAATCACACAGAATTACAGAACGTTAAGAGTTGGATAACACCCCACATGGCTGAAATGGTAAGAGCCTGTAAGTGCAGGTGTTTCCAAAGTGCCTGTCTGGCTCAGGTGTCACTGACACTGATTGATAGTGACAATTAGTAGCCTCAAGTTTAGAAGAGAACAGGCAACATATGACATCATGGTGGCTTTAGATGCTATTTCATATGGCATGAGTAAACCATAGGGAAAAAGTAAAGGCAGCATCATTTTAATATGAAAACCTGACTCGTTATTTTTTGTGAAGTAGAGCTGGTCCATTGGCAGAAAGAATCCTGACTTGACTTGGGGTTTTCATTATTTACCTGGATGCTGAAATAAATAGAAATGCAGAAATAGGAATAGAATAAATGGTCGAATTACAAAATACTACACTGAACTAGTATTACCAGTTGTACTAGCATAGGATATAAAACATCCAGAACTTGATAATTCTCTGAGAAAATATCTGGGGTTTTTTGGCAGATGACTAACTGCCAATCTACCAACATTATACTTTTGCAATAAAGCACGATCTCACAAAAATTTACCAACAGACCTATGGACTACCGATCACATTGATTGTATCGGTGTAATAATTCAGATGTTTACACACCCTCCTACTTTATGCACATTGTTAAGGCCTCAGCTGGAATAGTGTATACAGTTTTACATGTTTCATTTCAGGAAAGATCTGTATTCATTGTGAAAAAAAAGAAGACAGTAGCAAATACAATGGAAATTAAAGCAGCTCACAGGAGTTTGTACCTACTTTTTTCCTTTTTAGTGAAATCCCCAAAGAAGGAGTTGTTTTTAAATGCAGAAAAAAACAGAGATCATTAAAGAATTAGCTAGGTATTTATCTTTTTTTAATAGAGGCAGATTAGAAATATAAAGGATTTATACCAGCACTGTCTTTCCCAAGCCACTGCTTCTTTACTTCAAGCCTGCTCAGGGACTAAGTCACAGCAAATTGTGCTTGGTTTCCCATGCTCCCTCTTCAACACCTCTGAAAATTTCCTGCCTGCTACGTTTCTTCTCAGCATCTCAGGTTCTCCTCCACCTGCAGACTTCCACATCTTTCAGGCGACTTTCTCACTCCCTTCTTCTGACTGCCACAGCATGCAGCTTCCAGAATTCCTACTCTCTGTCAGGTTCAGCTGCTTCCTGGGAAGAAACACGTCTCTTCTGTCTCCAGATAAGTATCTGAGTTAATCCATCTCCTGAAAGGAGCATAGCATGCAAAACAAGATACAAATATACCATCTGTCCTGTTCCTGTAAGTACTCATCAGAAATGATCTGTTCCCCAATGCAGATATGGAGAAGAAAAGAAATAATAGTCTTAAATTTCATGAAGGATTCAGCTGACAGACAAGGCACTGGAACAGATTACTTGGAAGACTAGAATATCTCTCATCAGAGATACTTTAGAAAAGAGTTAGCTATTAATCTGTCAGCAATAATATCGATATAGTTCACACACAGAATCTAAGCATAGGCAAGACAATACCGTATAACCTTTTTTCCCCAGTTTCATTCATTTTTTACTGTATGGCTTTATCAAGTTATTGATTTCAGTGGATATTAAAACTGGAGTTTAATTTTGCATATTCATGATTACTGGGATGGGGTTAACCTGAAAATCACACAAACTTGGGAATGACATGAAAGCATATGAGCAGAGAAAAAAATGCTTTAAAAATATATATTCCTTGACTAAGAATTATTTGAAACTTAATGCTTTCAAAGAAGTTGTGCTTTGAAGTTTTGAGTCTTCTTGACTCTTATCCCGTGGGTATGCCCTAAAACCAATGTGATGTGGAACCATCGGTCTGTGTAGGATATTAGACAAGCAGAGAAGAGGGGTGATGCAATGCCTACAGTTTTTCTCTGAGAGAGATATTTTTCCACCTAAACTTGAAAATGTATGACCAATTAAAAAAATATATATATATTAATGTAGTGGCTTTTGAAATGACTGGGAGAAAAATTATTTAAAGTTTTCCTATAGTTGTGAAGCTTAAATTTCATGCCACAAGAAAACAACTGACTGGGATTTTTTTATGGGTTGCTTTGGTTTTTTTGTGTGTTTATGTGTGTCTGTATTTTTTTGTGCTTTTTTTGTTGGGGTTTTTTAAAATTTATTCAGACACAGTCCTTAGGGTTTGTGTGTATGTAGTTGGTGGGTTTTTTAATTATTATTAATTTCCCATAGGTTTTTATTTTTTTAGCTGAGACCAGTAAAGGACACAAGGTGTTGAGCAGCAACTGAAATCCACCTCCATTATTGCATTATTATTTAGCTGTCAACATTTCTTCTAAATGATACTTCTAAATTTTCCTGAATTTACCTGCTGTTAGTAATTTTTGACAGACTTAATGCTTAAAACTAAGCTCTAAAATAATATTTTGGCATTTTGATGTCAGTTTTGCAGCAACCTTCTATATGACACACAGTCATTTTTTTATTCATAGGAGAAACTCTGTCATGTCCCACACAGCTCCCTGGACTATTTTGTTTTTCCACCTGAGTTATGTAGGTTCCATATATGTGCAGAGAATGATGGAACTTAGTCTTCTGTCATCCACATCCAATTATATGCAGAACGACATTTGTGACACTTATTAGGAAGATTATTATTATGAGATTAAAAAGTAAAGGGATATTTGCACAGCATAAAGTTAAAGTGATCTTATGGTCACATTTAAACCAGGCTTGTATGCTGTTCAGAAAGCAAATTTCAAAGTATTGCTTTAGGAATTAGACTTGTCAGTCCAAAAATGCATGCCAATTTAGTATGCTGTGGGGCACACCTACGTGGCCCAGCTGCAATATACTCAAAATCCTACTGGCTGCAATCCTGTGCAGCCTGATCTAGGTGATCCTGCTTTAGCAGGGGCGTTTGACTAGATGATCTCCAGAGGTCACTTCTATTCCATGATTCTGTAATTCTGTGAAATTTATATTTACAGCTTCTTCATAACCTGCTCCTTCAGAGCATCAGCAAAAAACCCCAAAACACAACAAACCCTAGAATTCTGTCTTTTCCTGTGAACAGAAAGGAGCGGGTCACTTTTACACTATGTCTGCGTGCATCCCACTCTTGTCTATTTGGAAAGAATTCACAAAGAGACCATCAGTTGGGTGCACATGACAACAGTAAACTCAGCATTCATATTAAATTTACAGGTCTAACACAGTTAGAGGGGGTAAACTTGTCATCCATGCAGAGCTAAAAGGAGGTTTTCTGAGAAATAATGTTGGTAAATTGGATAATAATTTTTTATGTGAACATGGACCCAGCTAACAGTGCAGAGAGGTCCTTTTACCCATAGCTGTCACAGAAACAGGATTACAACAAGGGGAATTAAATAACTCACAGCAAATTAGGTGGTACACCTAAATGACACTTCTGCAGTCTCTCTCTGGGGTTCCTCAGTTCTTTCTCTGCTGTGCAGAAGTGTGTTTAGATCCACTTCTGGATGCATTTCTTGGAGTAGGGCTAAAATTACTTCAGGGAATTTAGGAAGGCCATAGAAACACTCAAAAGCTCCCTTTAAATAGAAAATAAGTCAGGACATAGAAATTAAAACAGAATGACCATCTCTGCATTGGACTTTCACTCTGGATCTTGACTGACAGCCCAGGTGTTGAACTGCCAGATGAATGGGTTCCTTATTTCTTGCGGTCTGTTCCACAACTTAACATCTATTGTCTCCCAGTATATGATTCCAGAAGAAGATACAGGTTCAATTTGTACATCAATTTGTCTTACCCTTGCTTCCACAGATAGAACTGAGAAGGTGAGAGAGATGTTACAAAGCACTTCCCCACACTAAAGGCCAGGACATTATTTTTCACTGCAGATTCCAGTTTATACTTTAACCCTTTTCCCCTTCATATTATGCAATTAAGAAAGTAAAATTCTCTAAATATAATAGATTTTGAAATAAAATATATATTGCAAGCTTACACCATTCAACTGAGAAATGACTATCATTTCCTCAGCCACTCAGCATGAAAAAGATTATTGTTAATAGAAGACACTAAATGCAAGCTGAGTTCTCAGCAGGATTATTTCATATACAGCTTAATGGAATTTCTGGATTAGTAAAGTGTTCAGGTGCCTATTCCTTTATGAACTAAATTCTTGTGTGTTTTTATAGACCATACAATGCTTTATAATACTCAGGACATTTCTGGAAAGAGGAGAGAGCAGCTTCACCACCACACACAGCACACCAGGACAATTCACAGAACTTGTGAGTTACTCCTTCCTATCTGCCAAGCAATAGATTGCCACATAGACACAGAAAGTTAGTTTTGGCTATGTAGCTTATACTGGTGCTGGTATACTGGCCCCTTCATCCTTCTCTCTTAATGAAAAAGCCTTTGGATGAGTGGAAAATAGGTGCTCTGAGTCACAGTAAGAACTACATATCACAGAATCACAGAATAACAAGGTTGCAAAAGACCTTTTAAATCATCAAATCCAACCATTCCTGTCCTATGCTAAACCATATCCCTATGTACCTGATCTTTTTAAACACATCCAGGGATGGTCACTCAACCACCTCCCTGGGCAGCCTGTTCCAGGCACCAACAACTCTTTCATCTAATCTGAATCTGCCCTGGCACAGCTTTGTGCCATTTCTGTTGTCCTATCTCCTGTCACCTGGCTGAAGAGACCATTGCCCACCTCTCTACAATCTCCTTTCAGGTAGTTGTTGGTGGTGATAAGGTCTCCCCTCAGCCTCCTCTTCTCCAGACTAAACAACCCCAGCTGCCTAAAGCTGTTTATCATATTATTTTCCCTCCAGTCCCTTCACCAGCCTCATTGCTCTTCTCTGGACTGGCTTGAGGACCAGTCCAGATGTGTAGAATTTGCAGAGCTCCTAAGTGAGTTTAGAGAGACCTGAACTTTCAGATTTTGTTTATATATCAAATGCCATTTCTTCTGTACTACCATCTTGAATAACAGCACAGTAAAAATTCTGCATCATTACTTTGAATGAAGCAAGGGGAATTAGGATTCAGATCAGTTTGCAATTAAAGCCAAGGGGAAAAGGGAAATGCTATTTTGCAGTACTCTGGGGAAAATTCTGTTGCAGGTGGTCCTTTTTTGTAACACTGTGAAAAACCCCAGCAGAGTGGCATGACCACAGTGAGGAGTGATGTCAAAGCTGTGTGCATTTCTCAGTAGCATCCACAAGTGTGGAAGAAAAGAAGAGAGCAGTTCTTACAGAGGCCTTTCCTCTGCCTGAAGAGAAGACCTGTAGGAAAAGCACACAAGTACAAGGCATAGGAGGAATTCCTTTCATCCAATGTACATCATAGCCTTAGCGAGTCAGATTAGCCAGTCTTTCAGAAAACTAGCAAATACATTACATACTGCAGTCTTAACACTCATTTTTATTTGCATGGGAAATTGTTCACACTGTAAAGCATACTAGAATTTTAGAAGAAGTTAAAGAGAATTCTAAGACACAAACAAAAGTAATTTTTCATTATTCATAATAGTTTAATATTTATGTTGTGTTTTTTTGAAAATGATCTCTTTTGTGCAGATGCTAAAATAGACATTTCAAAGGGCTACATCCTGAGACAGAACAGACGTTTTTCTGAACTCACTCCAACATGATTTTTCAGATCAGAGACTATTGTTAAATATAAAGTTAAGCTTGCCATTCTTCACTTTCTCTGATGATTTATGGATCAAAGCGTCACTTGTTTGGATCTTTTCTAAGACAGAGTTGCTTTAAAGGACTTTCACAGGGGTTACTTTGTGAAACTGAAAGCCTCCCAAGATGCCTGATCTTGACTAATGGCCAAGATGAAGCTGTATTTGAATTTTAAATGACTACACAGCCTCCTACTCAGTGTGCTTTAAGGGTCCACTCATGCAGTGCTTATGCACACAGAGTTCCCATCGATCTTAAAGGAATGACATATACATAAGGAACTTAGGATTGGTTTTTTTCCTTGAAAGTACATAGAAACATTTCTCCTACATTCATGCAGTACACCCTTGAATAAATACAGTGTATTTGCAGCACAGTTTAAAAGAAATCTTTGCAAAATTATTTTATTGTCCCTGATAACAGAAGCAGTACAGCATAAACAAATGAGTGAAAAGAAGGTGTTTTCAGTGAAGACATTTTTTTTCAGTCTGACATTACAGGCCTGCCAAGGGGAAAGCAGAGGTTGGACATGCAATAAAGATGGGAAGAATATTAGGTAGAAGACTATTTTCTACCTAAGTTTAATTCAGATTCTGAAAGCCTAATATGAAACTCTATCAACAAGTGACAGTATTTTCATGACTCGGGGGTTCCACCAATGACTGGATGAATCTGGTATTGCAGAAAATTAATTAGTTCATAGTCTAGTGGTGGCATTATCAAAAAGCAGCAATACTTACAGGGGATTTCTTTTTTTATTGCTTGAGGGATGAGCTACTATAAAGCAAAGAAAGGGATGAACTACTACAAAGCAAACAAGTTTTGTTCAAAGGAATATAAGCAGATATGAGGAGTAATATCTAGCTAGAAACCTACTTCACAGCTGGGGATAACAACGGTCCTGAAATCAACCAGCATTTATAAATGTTTATCTAAGGCCAGAATGCATAGAACAAGTAACCATTTCATTCTTGACACATGACAATATATGATGCCGTCTCATGACACCTGACTTGTCAGGTTTATGTACTTGCTTTTGAAAAAAAGAAAGTAATTTAGTTTCTAGAAGATGGGTTATCTGAAAGTTGGAAACAGAAGGTAGACTGTGCATAACACAACTCTGTTCAGATAAGAGGTACATGTTGAAAGAGATCATATCAGGCAACGTTGCATGAGGGTAATATACTTCAGCTCCAGGCAGAAACCTTTTATTAGCTTAGTGATTCATAGAACAAGTGTTGCGCTTCTAGAGGATGGGGAGGGAGCCAGTGAAATTTGTGGCAGCCTGGAAGAGGAGGAAAGAAATTAAAAGCATGTCATACTGGCACTCTACAAGTGAGGTCATATATTTCTAACCATTAATGCAATTTTAGAGTAGTGGATTTCTCTTTTTTTTTTTTTTTTTTTTCTCCAAAATATTTGTGGTTGCCTGCCTCTGGACTCTATGCTCCTCTACTCCACTAACGAGAATAGAGCTAGTAAGTCAACCTTCCTCAACAGTCCACAGACATACAGCTTTATTTATGGTGCTCTCTGTTGGACATATAGATAGTTCAGCTAAGCATTTTTCCCACTAGGTCCATAAAGCAGAATATTATAGGAAAGAATAAAACTGCAAATTGCAAATCCTCAATGAGTGTTGGAGAAAGGCTACCTAGAACACAAAATAAAATATAAAGCAAAAATGTGTCAAATGTGCTAACAACATAACACAGGAATCTGTTTGCTACATGGTCATCATTTCTCTTACCCCTTCTCTCTGTTCCACAGATGAGCTGATTGAAGATATTAATTGATGGAAACGTCTGGAGAAATGAAGAGGTATATGATGCTGTTCTGACTGTATGATAAAATATCTCTGAAGATAAGACCAAGTCAGCATTAATAAATGATAAATATAACTAAAAAGTAACAATATCCAAACTCTTCACATGGGGACTACAACCCTAACAGCACTGCACATGTCATTAAGGCAACATAAAAATCACAAATTGTGACTTTTCATTAGTCTCCTAAGACTTCTTACACTTACTTGGCCTGATGCAGAGGAAGGTTTTTATAAAACCTAATTTCTTCATAAAATATATGTAATAAATGGTAATTTTTACATTTTCCAAGCTGTCCATCCTCACTGATTTTGTTTTCATAAAGAACTTAAGAAAGGTTGAGTAGCTTCTTGAAGGCCTTTGGAGACTGAGCAGTGAATTAACAAACCTCTAGAGTCATCTAAATGATGAACAACCTTTAGGACACTGGAGGCAAGTTAACTTTCCCTCACTGCACACCAGAGCTGATGTACAACATCGTCACTCTTGTGAAGTGAAACTTTGCTGTCATGGGGCTATCCTATAATTACTTGAGTTCTCTCAAATAGTATCTACTGATGCCTGCACAGTAGCAGTAACTTAGCTGCTTGTTTGTTGTCTTCTATTTTGCTCACAGAATTCTTAGCCATGTGGCAATTATGCAAAAAAAAAAAAAAAAAAAGCAAAAAAAAAAGCAAAGATTGTTTTAGCTGTGCTTTTGTGGTTCTAATTAGCAGCAGTTTTCATACGCATTTCAGTGTTTGTAAATATTGGTAAACATCAGTGCTTATTTCTTTCACAATGTTATTTCATCTCAAGTGAGCTAATGTGAATCTTTCACCTGTGTTCTCTGAATTAAATGCTGTAAAACAATGAAAAGAGCTATTTTCATTGACTGGAGAATTTAAAAGGCACTTTTAGGTTAGCTTGAAGAATCCTAAAAGAAGAAAAAACAATTAAGATAGAATATTTATTTTTTGTCTGCTTTCTAAACAAAAATATTTCTCATGGTTTGCACACAATAAAATAAATCTCCACTGTCATTGAACAAAAAAATCTGCATTTGCTCACACATCCAGATTCCCTAGAAGTGTATCTTGTTCTATGAATTTAACATTCCAGCTTAAAAAGTATGAGAGATTTATAATGTTCCAGAGTACCATAGGTACTTCATCAAATAGTATAAATTATCAGTCTGTATCATATTTTAAAAGTAAGCAAAACTGATCACAGAACTTTTATGAAAGCACAGTGATGAAAGTTGACATAGTGTAGTTGGAGGGAACTATATGTCTATACTATTAGACTTCTAAGACTGTTTTTGCTGCTAAAGGAATTAGGCATGGGAATCTAAGAGAATTTATTGAAAGATGCCTAATTCAGTTATTTAGATAATGTCAGTTTATTGGTTTCCTAAGAGAGGTGTCAAATGCATTTTTGTGTGTGCATGTGACACAATCTGTAAAGTTCATGCTTCCCAAGATAATTCTCAGTTTTCACTTTATTTAATGTCTTTTTTTAATCATTATTATTAGTTTATGTCAGGTTAGCTTACTTTGGTTTAATTTAGTTGTTTGGTTTAGTGTGATTTGGTTTTGTTTAAAGCCAGTATTTTGTCTCCCCTCTAATGACTATTAAAAGTCTTTGGTGTCACTTTATTTGGGGTTTTATAATTTACTGAAAGGAAATCACAATTGCTATAGATTTTATGAACATGTTCTTCTGTCTTTATTCATTAATATTTCAGGAAACTGTTATCTGGGGAATATTTTATAATAGCCTGCTTTTTTCCTGTCACAAAGTAATCCTTACATTTTTGGTGACAGTGGTGGTGCTTGGGTATTCAGCTTCTTAAATGAAAGTCCAGGTAAAGCAAAATGCACTCAGGGAAAGGATTTCTCTTGGTGGTGATTATCAGGGTTGGATTCAGTGACCAAGGTGGTCCTTGTCAGCCCCCCATTTCTAAGATTTTCTTATTCAACCAGAGATATCACAGTGCATTTCTCAAGACAATAGCATGTAAAATGTTCTCCACATTAATTTAACACCTGTCAAGAAATTTAGTTTTGCAGTTCATACAGTGAGTTCAAAAATCTATGGCAGTGCTAACTAGGGACATCAAGTGCCGTATTTAAAATTACTTCATCCTTTAATAGTTCAACCAAGTAAACAAGCTTGTAGAACAAGTTAAACCCTTCCCCAACAGTTTACAACACTTTTCACATACCAACCTTTGTTCAATTCTTTTCATTTTTCTGTAACTGTCATCACCTGCTACTGCAGTCATCCTCTTCTTTCACTAATTTCTGGACTTTCAAATACCAGGTGTGCATGAAATACTTTTGTCATCTATTGTAGCTTCTTCAGTATTTCTTATAAGCAGTTTTGCTTCCTTTAGAAAAAAGATCAGTCCTCTTTTAGGTGTTTCCACATGCAAATAATAAAGCTTTTTAACTATTACCTCCTTTTTTCATAGCATTACTACAATTCTCATGGTGTCATTACTTCCACAGAAGGTGCTTTTAACAATACATAGGAATATAAAAGCAGGAAAGATTTAAAAATGGAAGAGAAGACTAAAATATGGAAAAAAACCCAATCTTTCTACATGGTTTCAGGCATTTCTATTTTTTAAAACAGTATAGGTACTTAACTTGTGGATAGAATGATATACCTTTGGGTATTTTGAGTATAGGCATTGATGTATAGGAATAGAACAGAACTGTGATGTATAAAAATGTCTTCAGGCTAGCATTTTTAAAAGGACATGTGCTTCTTACCTACTAAAGCTCTTTCTGATATATGACTACTCTGTTTTGCCATATGACATCAGGGTACTTAGGTACATGTAAACCACACTGCCCTGATACTTTCATAAACAGTAATTCTGAAGGTCAAGGCATTAGTTTATGCAAAGCCACAGTTATAGAATCAAAGATTGGTAGGGGTTAGAAGGGATCTCTGGAGATCATTCTGTCCAATCCCCCTGCTAAAGCAAGATTACCTAGAGCAAGCTGCACAGGTTCGTGTCCAGGTGGGTTTGAATGTTTCCAGAGAAGGAGACTCCACAACCTCTCTGGGTAGCCTGGCACCCTCAAAGGGATTAAGTTTCTCCCTCATGTTCAGTTGGAACTTCCTGTGTTGCAGTTCGTGCCCATTGCCCCATGTCCTGTCACTGACCACCACTGCAAGGAGTCTGGTCCCATCCTCCTGGCATCTGCCCATTAGACACTTGTAAGCGTTGCTGAGATCCCTTCTCAGTCTTCTCCAACCTAAACAGGTTCAGGTCTCAGCTTTTCCTCATAGTGAGGTGCTCCTATTCCCTAATAATTCTTGTAGCCCTCTGCTGGACTCTCTCCAGTAGTTCTCTGTCTATCTTGACCTGGGGATGGGGACCCCAGAACTGGACACAGTACTCCAGATGTGGATGCACCAGGGCAGACCGGAGGGGGAAGATAACCTCCCTCGACCTGCCAATGCTTTTGTTAATACACCCCAGGGTACCATTGGCCTTCTTGGCCACACAGGGACATTGATGGCTCAGGTTTTTTTGTTGTTTTTTATTTTTTCCCATATGGTCTGTTCTTATGTATAATGCCAGGACAAATAACTTACATAGAAAACATGTTGGTGCAAAAGGCCACCCTGTGTGATCTATTTAATGGTTTTGTTTTTCTGAATTCTATTGACCTGCAGTAATGTTCATGTCTGCATATGTTTGCTTTAGCGAATTGGCTTTTCTAAAGCCCTGAATACAGATCTGAAATCCAAGACTTCCTGAATCCTAATTTTGATTCTTACAGACTGAAAGCTTTTGGGGAGATATGTTGTACCTTAGCATTTAAGGCAAGTTCCTAGGCACATTGTTTTCATGGGAATATTATGGAAACTGCTAATGCTTACGGACATACTTTGAAGCCACATGCTACTTTAACTCTCATATATTCTTACCTACAGCATGTAGTTTTCCTTGTTATTAAATTTGCATTACATATATGCTTTTTGTACTTTAGTCCATAGCAGCACAAGAAGTATGTTGCAACATCACTATCAATGTGTGGCTCAGACAAAAATAATTGCATACTTTCATTGCTTTTAATCTCTGCTTGAAATTACGGGGATTCTTGACTGTCATCTAATTAGATTTAGCATTCTGGTTAAGCTGTGCTTGCGTTTTGTGTTGAATTTCCTTACCTGGTTCATGCTGGCATAAGTACGGACTGCTGTTGCAAGGAGTGGTTTTGTAGCTAGATAGCCGTTGTGTCTGTATAAGCAGTTGCACATGTGACGAGCCAGATCAAGAAGCTAAATTGTTAATTCTGACACCGATCAGTTCCTTGATCTGAGGAGGTACATAAATTGCTGGTGCTGAGATTCAGGAATGCAAGAAATACCAGGCTAGAGGGAAAAGAAGGAAGGTGAGAATGCCCTTCATTACAAAATCTGAGATTTGTGTTACTGTTAATTAGATGCTTTTGATACAATCTCAACTTATATTGCTATAATTAAGTAGTAGACTGCGTTACAAAACTGCCCAGACCCTCCCATGTTACTACATATTTATATCCACACTCCTTATAAAAATCTCAAAATTTCAAGTGTCAGTGCCTGTTGGTGTTTTAGACTTTTTTTCTCCTTATTCTATCTGTATATGGTTTATCACGCTGAATGAAGGGATGTTCCTTTCATGTGTATGCTTTTTCTGAGATATTTGCTACCTAAAGATCTTTGCTGTCATGTCAGTGTTTGTGTATGAATCTGTTCTCATGTGTACATAAATGTATCATTTGTAGCTATACTGACTATACTTCTGTGGCATTCAGTGATCATTACGTGCAACATCTTTAAGAGAGACTTGTTTTACTGGGTTTCCTTTTACAACAGTGTGCAGAACATAAGAATTGTTCAGACATTTATGGAGCATGCACAGTCCCGAAGTCAACATACTACCTTCCAGCAAAAAAAAATCCCACCCCCTCCCCCCCCAATTTTTTACAATTTAGTTACAGTATCGCTCAAATCTAACATTAATACAGCATACACTTTCAAACACTTAAAAGCAACCGAATAAATAAACTAATGATTTTCAATTAATCCTAGAGGTGCCCCATGCTGCTAATTGGACCAGTTAATTTACCACAGTGCTGTCAGGCAAGTACCTCTTACATATGCCATTTCATATACTGAAAGTGAGATTGCTGAAGAAATTGTTTTATTTATACCACCTATCACCGCAATTCAAAAGCAATTTCCTGAAGTATTTTAGTTAAAATGGTTCAAGATAGCTGTTACCTCTTCCAAAAACAGGTACTTTGCAGTAAAGGTATACGTTGGGTCATTAAAGTTTTTTCTGTTCTTTTTTACTTTTTCATTTAGAGGGATTTGGGGTTATTATTATTATTATTTAAGTAGTAAAGTGTTGATAATAAAATAATTACACTTATGAAACCTCATTTTAATGTTTTTACTGTTTCTTCTTGTGAGTTTCCATTAAAATAGTTCAACCAAAACTCTTTTATTTCGCTGGTAAAAAAAAATATTAATCAGAGGAATTTCATTTCCATCTCCTGTATTTCCATGTGTTAAAGCTAAGTAACAGAACCTGTGCCTCTCCCTAATGATGTTAATACTGGATTAGTATTCCCTCCCCTTTCAAGGCTAGTACACAAAATGCATCATTTTGTAAACTTAGTACTGAAAAGGAAAGGACTGAAGATTGCTCCAGACCAAAATGAACAACAGAAAATGAACTTTGCATGGGCCTGGTGATTGAAAAAATTCACTGTGTATGTGAATTATATGAACCTTTGCTGTGGTTTAACCTGATAAGCAGCTGAGACTCACTCACTTATCATGGGAAGGCAAAGAGAATTGGAAGGGTAAAGGGTTGAGATAAAGAAAGTTGATAGGTGAATGAAAAGCAACACATACAAGCAAAGCAAAACAAAACAAGGAATTCATTCATGACTTCCCATGGGCTGGCAGGTGTTCAGCCATCTCTAGGAAAACCAGGCTCCATCACAGGTTACTTGGAAACACAAAAGCCACCAATCCAAATCTCCATCCCCTTCCTCTTTTTTCCCCTGGCTTTATATGCTGAACATGACATCACATGGTTTGGCCTATCCCTTTGGTCAGTTTAGGTCAGCTGTCCTGGCTGTGTCCCCTTCCCAGCTTCTTGTGCACACCCAACCCACTTGCTGATGGGGTAGTGTGAGAAGCAGCAAAGACCTTGGCTTTGCATAAGCCCTGCTCTGCAGGAGCAGAAAAAAAATCTGTATTATCGATCCTGTTCTCAGCACAAGTCAAAACCATAGCACCATATAAGCTAATATGAAGAAAAATAACATCCAAAACCAGTACAACCATGAACTTCTGAATGCAAAGTATAAAGTCTAAGAAAAACATTCCTGGAGAGAGTCCAGTGGAGGGCTATGAGGATGAATAAGGGCCTGGAACATCTCTCTTAAGAGGAAAGGCTGAGAGCTGGGTCTGCTTAGCCTGAACAAGACTGAGAGGGGAATCTCACCAATGCTTGTAAATATCTGAAGGGCAAGTGTCAAGAGGATGGGGGCAGATTCTCTTCAGTGATGCCCAGAAACAGAACAAGGGAGAATGGGCACAAACGGTTCCACCTGAATACAAGGGAAAAAACCTCTTCCCCTTGAGGGTGACAGAGCACTGCCACAGGCTGCCCAGAGGGGTTGTGGAGTCTCCTTCTCTGGAGATATTCAAAACCCACCTGTACTTGATCCCACACAGCCTGCTCTAGGTGTTCCTTCTTTAGCAGGGAGGTTGGACTAGATGATCTTTAGAGGTCCTTTACAACCTTTACTGCTCTGTGATTCTGTGATGCTGCTGATCTGCAGAGAAGTAGTATGAAAAGATACTGGAATTCTTGGAATTCTGTGTATCAGTAGCTCCTTTTCAGTGTGAATAAGGACACACTTACATTGCCCTGAATCACCAAAAAGGAATCTTTGGGCTCTGAAATTTGCATGGCTACTTTTACAGGGTTTTGGTTGGTTGATTTTGTCTTCAGCTCTTTCCCAGGATTTCTCAAAAAAAACAGTGAAGGGCTTTATGCCAGTTTACAGTAACTTGGAAGCTTAGTCAACCTCAAGTTATTTTACTGTCGACAATATCAGATCCACATTTTTTTATTAATATCTTTTACACTTTTTCAATCTTAGAGACATGCAGAAGTTATACATCATAGTCTTATGCCATTTTTTTCTAGAAATAGTATAATTCTCTATGTAATAGTTACAATTTTTTTTTTATTATAAATAGAATTTTTTAACGTTTCCTTTTTGTTTTCTATCTTAAAATAAACGACAGTCTTATGTCACTTTTGTCTTCTATTTATTCCAGTCCCAATAGTTTATTGCTGAAGACCCAGGCATGCCAACCATTGACAACTGAGAATACCTCATATCTTAAATCTGTCCCTGAGGTGAAGTGAGCAGAGTGATCCTTGTGAAAGCCTTTGCAGTGGTTTGCTTTCACACTCTCTGGAAAAAATGGTGTTCCTCCACCTTGCTAGACAGTTATTTCCTTCTAATCTCTGGGTAAGTGAATAACACTATCCTTTTCTGTGGTAAAAGATTATTAGAAAAAGAAATATGCTGATGGAATTTTGTATTCAGAACATTGCCACAACCTCTTTTAAGTACCATGCGACTGGTAACATCCTAAAATGCATCTTTCCTATCCAATTCACACAAAAATTGAGGTTGAATATGATTTTCTTTTAATAAATTCATTTTAGTAGTACCTTCAACCTGTCTCCCCAAAACTTTCTTCCTTCGTCTTCTGAAAGGGTATTTCAGTTTAGCCCCCATTTCTATTTTTATTATTTCTATTATTCCCCACATCTGTGTTACTCTCAGAAATGGTGTAGTTAGATCTAATGTGATGTCAGTATTTTTTTTCTTCTTCCTTATCCCCTCTTCTGGTCATGAATCCTGATTTTTGACTGAAAAATGTACTTCCCGTTTCACTTACTGTTTTTGCAGATACTGGAAAAATATTTGTACATATGTACTTAAATCAGTTGCAAAGCTTTTCTCCTCTGTGTCTAAGATATTATGATACAAGATCTTTAACATATATACAAAGTAATATAATTTTGTGAAATTAAATTATTGGTTAAATATGTTTATTCATTCACTAGGAAAAATACAGTATGCAATATATACAAATAGAAATGTGAAGAATAAGTACATTTATTTGCTGAAGGGGTGAAAGCCTGGAAATATTATAGAAGACTTTCTAGATGACTTTGGATGTTTAGGGCCAATAATACAGTGTTTTAAATTTCCAAATATTTTGCGCTTACTAAGTTCCTAGGCAAAAAAAAAAAAATTCTGAAGATTTGCATCTCATATCTGACTTTTTTTCCTAGGGGAATAATACAGGTGTCAAGGCAAGGCAGATCAGGCTTGTAAAATTCAGAGCATGCAAAAAGACAGATGTACCATGGAACAAGTAGAGAAAACAGCAACAATTTTATCCACACAGTACAAAATTAATCTATATTAAGATAAGAAGGAACTGAATTCTCTGATTACAATCACAAAGATGAACAAAGGAGAACATTAAATTATATTAAGATAATCTTCAAAACCAGCAGTAATACAATCAATAAATTTAAGTTTAAAAGACATTTTGAATCTTCCTCTTAAAAGAAACAGATTATCGTGATAGCCTGAGCAGGAACAAATGTTACCCTTTACCTGAGATTTACTCTCTTGAGCACTGCCATTCAAGATCCACAGTCAGCTACTTTTAAAATTGACAGAGGACAAAGATCACTTATTTTTATTAGGACTTCATAGTAATTAGTCCAATCCCTAACTGAAACATTTCTTTTTCAATCTGTTGGTTTGAAAATAGGGATAAACCTAAATATTTGCACAGTGCTTTAGAAATTCCAAGCCTCAGAGTAAAAGTAAAGAGTTATCTTC
Organism: Gallinula chloropus; assembly: GCF_964237585.1. Classification (NCBI taxonomy): domain Eukaryota; kingdom Metazoa; phylum Chordata; class Aves; order Gruiformes; family Rallidae; genus Gallinula; species Gallinula chloropus. The sequence continues at coordinate 84,404,421 of NC_140086.1, read as the reverse complement.
AATAAAACCAAATAATGCTGAACAGAAATAAAAAGGTAAAGATGAATGAAAACACCAGGTCTTTCTTCAGGGAAAAAAATATCATATCAGTAACTCACCAGGAAGCAAGTGTAATATTCATATCAGTGTGAATGTTAAGGTATATATAAATTCTACAATAGAAAACTTCTGAGATTCAAATAGTTTTGCTTTACCAGACATAGACTGAAGAATGTCAGGTTTAAAGGCAGCAGCACAATCTAGTGTTTTCATTCTTTCTTAAATTTAAAGCTTTGTTATAGAGACTCAATTTTTTGAGATTATTTTATGATAATGAAATCAGGCAGTTAATTTCTAAATTATATAATGAATAAAGTAATGTATAAATAGCGTTTTTTCATTATCTAATTCCTTGGTCTTCAATCACAAATGTGACAAATACTCTATCTGAAATCTTTTTACCCATTATCAATTCTCTCTACTTGTACTGTAATATAAATAAAGCTGAAAAGAACTGAAATGCCACTAGGGAATACTGAGAAAGCTAAATGAGCAATGAAATCTATATTGCTTTTAAGCACATCTGAGGGAGGTCTTGGGTGTTTCCATGGTTATATTCTGTTACTGCTGTTGCTTATGGAGATTCAGTAAATTAGTTACATTTTCTTAATAGGATATTAGCAGAAGAAACCACCAAAATTATAAATTATACTATTGTACTATACAAGCAGAAGAAATACAATGGATAAAAAGAAAGGGAAATTCTGATAAATCTGAAGAATCCAAAGTAAAATATATTTTTTGCTGGTCTACCATTTTGTTTGAATAGAGGTTAGTCCTAATAATTTATTATATATTATTGTGCTAAAAATATATAAAAAGAATCTCCAAAACACATATCAGACATTGAGATGAGGAAATTTTTAAGATTTAATTAATATAGGTTCATTATTTGCATGAATAACAGGATAGTAACTCATCAAAAACTAACAAGATAATTATTTTTTATGTTCTCTTTCATTAAGTTGCTGTCAGAATCTGTGCTTCAAAGCCTAATTAGTTTCACTTTGAGGATATGGAGAAAGGGTAGAAGAGAACAAAATAAACTTGTCAGGGTTTTCAGGAAGGGCAGGTAGGGAACTGTAAGAGGGAGAATAAAGTAGCTCCTCAACTGTGAATTGGCCCGTTGTGAAACACAGGATATGAGAGTTTGTGAATCAAGATCAGAGGGTAAGTAGCAGTGCAGTGTTGTGGTGAGGACCCAACACAAACTTCCACAAGAGGGAGGAGTGGGTGAGGCTTTTTGTACACAATTATTAGAAGTCTCACAGTCTGAAGACCTGGTTTTTATTGGGGTTTTCAAATATACAATCATCTGCTGGGAGGAAAACACAGCACTGTCATAACCGTGAACTGATTGAATTCAGAATCTAGAGGAATGATCTGGGAAGCAAAACAGTATAATTTAGAATCTGGAATTATTCCAGAGAGAAGCGCTCAGTTTAGTTAAGCATTTGCTTGGCAGAATACACTGAGAAATTGCCATGAAGTAGAAAGATGCCTATGAGAGATGGCCGGTCAGCCTTACCTCAGTCTTTGGAGAAATTGGAAGAGTACCTTCTCCCGGCATTCATTTCCAGGCATGTGAAGTAAAATAAGGTAATTAGGAAGATTTTCTGTGGATTTACCATGGAAAAAGCATGTTTGACCAACTTTATTGCATTTGATGGTGAAATGACTCTGTGTGAATGAAAACGATTTGGTAACCTTTACTCCAATAAGGCTTTTGTCTGCAACAGTCTAAGTTATCTTAAGCATCTATGAAAAGGAAGTAGATGTATTGTAGTATTTGTGGTTTTTTTTTTCCTCTTGGTTTTCCTTTTCCATATACTGTCTAAATAATTCAAAGCATAATTCTGTCAGGAGTAATAATTTTACCTTTCTTTCTAAGTTATTTCAACTTTTCCTCTATACTTTTGGGTAAAACCTTTTTCATTGCAGAAACACATATTTACAAATATAATTAAATGTAGAATCAGATGTGTTCATAACTATTCACACATTGTTTGCCAAATTCCGAACATTTATGCTTAAAATCATTTGTCAATTTGCATAATACTCTTAAAATTTGCATTTTTTAAAATCAGTGACTGCTGGGTAATTATCATTACAAGTACCTTAAGTAAATTAAATTAGACTGCTACTGTAAATAAAGTTATTCTTTTCTGTGTATATGGTCAAAGTTTTGACCAATGAAGAAAGAAAAATATTAGACTGAAATAAACTATGTGCTAAGGACTCATGTTCTAAGATTCAAATAAGCAAACAAAACTTAAAATTACATGATTAAACTAAATTATTTTAATGATTATTTAGAAATAAATACTTTTATGTTTCATTCTCTAAGAATGAATCCATGTGTCCTTATAGCTTAAAACATCAAGAAATTGATATGTATATAAATAATTTAATTATTTAAGAAGCTTTCTGAACATGTAGGGAACTTTTCTATCCTTAGAATTGTGTGCCATGCACATGTGATTGACCAATAAGAAAGACTTAAAAGTAAGAAAATAAGCTGAAAATTTTCAATTAAATACAAATTCAAAGTTTAATAGAACTGCAGCGTGACACAATATTCATCTTAAACACTCTTACTTTATGCTTATTTTATTTTTCCTCTGTGTTTTAAAACACTATCCCACTCAGAAAGAATGGCTGTTAATTGAGCACTGTCTTAATCAGAAGATATATCTTGTGTAACTACTCAGAACTCTTTGCAAAAATTGATCTACATCATTTTTAATGCTATTCCCAGAGATTTAACACAGGGAAAAGAGAACAACTCAAGTTCTGTATTTCCTCTTCATCAACTGAGGTGTTTTTTAAGTTCCAATCTGGTAAAGACATAAAATTGCAAAAACATAGAAACATGTTGGTTGGAAAATACCTTTAAGATCAAGTCCAACCATTAACCCAGCACTGCAAAGTCCAACCACTAAACCATGTCCCTAAGCACCATATCTACATGTCTTTTGAATACCTCCAGGAGTGGTGACTCAACTACTTCCCTGAGGAGCCTGTTCCAATGCTTGATAACTCTTTCAGTGAAGAGATTTTTCCTAATACGGAATCTAAACCTCCTCTTGTCAGGTGCTTGCTGCATGGGAGAAGAGACCAACACCCACCTCACTACAACCTTCTTTCAGGTAGTTGTAGAGACTGAAAAGGTCTATCCTCAGTGTCCTTTTTTTCAGACTAAATCCATTGCAGGTCATAGGTTTGTAGGCATAGTCCTCTTCTGAGGTTTGTTATGAGGAAATGCATTGCACAGCATTTCCATCGGTGTGAAAAAGGAACCTGTGTTTGAATTTTCTGTAAGTTGATTGATTATTTGTAAAAGAACAGTTTAGTCTAGAAGACACTGAGTTTTGTCTTGATGACTTAATTCCATAGTTTTATTTTTAGCAGCTTTCAAAAAAACAAACCAGGAAGATGTGACTTTTGTGTTACATGCTTAGTATTCTTTAGTACAGCTATTTAATTCTTTGTGCAATTTTCCTGTACACATCTAGATTAATAACTGAACTAAAGACTTTACAGGCCCTATACTTTGCATGATAAAAGAATAAAAATAATAAAAATATTTCTATTTGAAGATTATGCCTTTGAGGATGTGGTGTATATCTATATACATTTTTAGTACATTGAATGTGACAATGGTAGATAAAAAAGGCAAGTGTCTCAATGCATCCTAGAAATCAACAATGCTAAGGAAGGATCATTCTTAACTGGCACGAGCTAGCAGGTGCAGTCCTGTTCACTGTTCCTGTTTTCCTGTGATCCTGCTAAACAGTTCAGTGGAAACGTCTGGCTATAGATCCTCCCCCTTTATCCGCATCTAAGGTCGCTAGAGCCATGACTTGTTGCAACAGGGCTACTTCATCCATCTTTCTGCCATTGCAAATTCTGAGTTTAACACGAAGGAAATTCCCAGTGGGCAGTTGACTGACAGCAATCCCACATGCGTTAAAAGCACATCCAGCTTCTATTCTTTGAACTGGCATCTTAAAAGGGTATAGTCCTATATTACTATTAAATTGCTGCCACAAATGCCATGAAAAAGTAATAAATTAGTCCAATATATTACCACTCTGTAAACAGTTAATAGTGACAAGTAGGATCAGGCTCAGTATGTCTATGATTCAACATGCACTAAACTAGCTCAGGAATATGGTAAAAAAAAAATACTCTCTCAGTCCTGCACTGTGTATAGTCATAGCTGTGCTCTCAGCAAGCAAAATTAAATGGCTGGGTGGGGATCTGGCAACTGGCCAAGGTCAACCCACCACAATGGGTGGGTTAACTTATGATACAGTGGAATATCAGCTTTATGTTCTCTTATAAACAAACTCCTCCCAAGACACATCTCAGGTCAAGGTAAATATTCTCAGCTTTGCAGAGAGAATATTGCACAGCTGGAAGCCCCTTGACAGCATCATCTCATCTGGTTCCACTCAAAACTGGCATTAGCAAGCAGTAGTAGCCCAAAGTTCTTGCTATGTGTCCTAATGTCATAGTAAATGTGATTTTTCGCGTCACTAGCAGAAACCCTTAGCACTGGGGAGCACTGGGGTGCAGGGACTGGGACTGGGCCTGGTCATGTTCTTGGGGGCACTGGCCACCCTGTCTGTCAGGGGATGAGGGACTATCACCTCCCTGAGGTAAACTGGGGCTATGCAGTACCAGCTATGGCAATGGTGTGAGGAGCTGTGGTCATTGCCAAGTGACAAACTCCAGCCTTGGGTGTCCTAAGGACTGTGGGTGGCCAGTGAGTGCTGTCCACGCTGTGTGTCTGACCAGAGAAGGATGGAAGTTACCATAAGGACACCTATAAACCTTTCTCCTTGCGTACACCAGAGATGAAGGAGAACAGGTGCCCACCAGGGACACATTTCTCCCATACAGACTCCACAACAAGGGCAAGTGTAGGGTCTGTCATCTAGGGAAGTACAAACCCAGGTACCAGCATAGGTTGGGGACTGGCCTGTTGGAGAGCAGCATAGGTGAGAGGGGCCTGGGGTCCTGGTGGACAGCAGGATGACCAGGAGCCAGCAATGTGTCCCTGTGGCTGAGAAGGCCAATGGCATCCTGGGGTGTATTAGGAGGGGTGTGGTTAATAAGTCAAGAGAGGTCCTTCTCCACCTCTACTCTGCCCTGGTGAGACTGCATCTGGAATTTTGTGTCCAGTTCTGGGCCCCTCAGTACAAGGATTTAGAACTCCTTGAGAGAGTCCAGTGCAGTGCCACCAAGATGATTTAGAGAGTAGAACACCCTCCTTACGAGGAAAGGCTGGGGGAGCTGGGTTTCTTTAGTCTGGAGGAGACTGAGTGATGACCTTATTAATGTTTATAAATATGTAAAGGGCGAGAGTCAGGAGGATGGAGCCAGGTTCTTCTCAGTGGTGGCCAGCCATAGGACAAGGGGCAATGGATTCAAGCTGGGGCATAGCAAGTTCTATGTGAATATAAGGAGAAACTTTTTCATTGTGAGGGTGATGAAACACTGGCACAGGCTGCCCAGAGAGGCTGTGCAGTCTCCTTCTCTGGAGACATTCAACACCTGCCTGGATGCATTCCTGCGTGATTTAGTCTAGGTGATCTTGCTCTGGCTTTTGAGATCCCTTCCAGCTCCTAACATTCTTTGATTCTGTGATTATGTATTTCTGTATCAACTATGAAACTTGAACTGTAAGGTTGCTAAAGCATTTATTGTACTCACAAGTTCTTAACTCTATATATGGTGTGTTCCCTTTTTCACATCTCAAGATTTTTGTGCACCACACCCTCACCAGGCCCATCACCCACTTGATGTGTACTGCTTGATAGAGTCGAATGTTCAAAAGGAAAGGACCATAAAAATTTAAGGTGCCTTTCTCCCATACTTTAGCACATTTTCTCCACATCCTTTCCTGTCTAAAATGTTCTTATTTTTAGTATGAACAGGTCATACCTACTGTCCTGGACAATTCAAAAATGAGGCTTGATCATCAAGCTATAAAGATCAGCTCCTGTGTATTCAATATAGTAATCAGGTTAACAGAAAGAAAAGGATGGCAAGAATATTATTTTCACAGACTGACATCAGTATCTGACAGGAGAGACTAAATAAGGAAAACAGTACAACTGAATGTTTTAGTCACAGCATAGAATCATGGCTTGGGGAAGTAGCTGGTGAATGAGCAAGAACAAGATTTGTGGATGTGTTCCAGACTAAGTGAAGGGAGAGGTGGAGCATGGAGCAAAGTATAGGGCAGTCTGAAGGCATGGCAGTAATGGAAATAAATACACTCACTGCTTGTGCTCACCACCCATGTGGAGGACCTGAGAGAGTGGGTTGGACAAGAGACCACCCACATCCTTTGGGTCATATATACTCACATTTGAGTTTCCTGGTCCTTTCAAGCAGATATTTAAACTAAACATTAATGACATGATGGACATCTGCAGCCTGGCCTGAGACAGATTTGTCCCCAGATATGTCAGATATCAGCTCTAACACCTCTCAAGTTTTTCACCAGCAACAGAGGGCATCTGGCTTTTCAGCACTCTGTCAGCCTGTCAGTCAACCACAGATGTCAGTGGATCTTGAATAATGAAGACAATTGGCTTATTCTCTAGGGGAATGAGAGTTCTCCTTATAGCAACAGAGGCTACAGCTGTCTCAAAGTACACCACGACTACATATCTTCATTTTCCTGAGAAGAATTTCCCACGGTAATATTTTTATGATCTATGTCTTTTTCCTGGACAGGGGCATGTAATCAAGGAGCCCAACACTTGTTTTCTCCCCTTTTTCCTCAGTTCTTTTCCTCCCATACTTCTGCCCCAATCCATCCCAGGAGAACTCATTACTTCTCTGGTAGAAGTGAAAAAAGTCTGTGCAAAGTCCCACAGTATTTTCTCACCCAAAATACTAAATTACAACTATGCCTGCATAGAAGTTTTTGGAGCAAGTTGCATGATCATTTAGCCTGCTGTCAAAAATAGCAGGATACCACCTAGCATCAGTCTGAGCACCCTGCTCCAACTGCTATGCATTTCTCTTGTTACCAGCCACTTGGCTTTTGAGTTCTTTCTTAAACATAGAGAAAATGCAGATATTTTAATTGTTCATCTTTCTGTGAACACTGCATACACATTCTCTATCCTGCAGTCTTTCAGACTAAGGATTTATGCAATAGGCAAAAGTAATAACTGCACCCTGAGTTCCAGAAATAGATAAAAAACATAAGTAGGTCAAATTGTATTCTTAGGTGCTAGGCAAATGTGGGTTTGGTACTTGTTTTTGTTTGAGGGGATTTTTTTCCCCCTAAATAGAAAAATGTTTGCAGTCCATACGTATCATTCCTCAATTTACAAAAATTCCTCAGAAATCACTCTGGATACTGCCATGCACATGCTAGCCAAATGAAACAGTTCAGGGGACAAGTTTTGGAGTGTTCATGTGTTAATGAAGATGTATCGCTTCTTCTTGAGGCCACCTGAAACTGGGAGTTTAAAATCCGGAATAAAGAAGAAACTGTGTATATATTTTCCGTATTTGGATGTTACTAAACTGTAATGCATGAAGCACATTATTGCTCTCATGATTGGAAATAAAAGTAAGTTTAAAATTTGGGTTTAACAGGAACATTTTTTTTCCTGCAAAGTTTGTTTTGCAAGGATGTGTCACAGTTCATACAAAGGAGAAGGGAATTGTACCTCCTTTCACATCTCTGTCTTTTGCTTGCAACTCAAGCTATTCTAAGGTTTTCGAGCTGCCAAGATATTTTAGTGAAAATCTGTCATGCTGAAGACTCTTAAAGCCAGACTTTAAAGGATCAAGCTATGGAAGGATACCCACATTGCTTTCTCTTTCTAACAGTGCTATAGTAAAACTAAGTATCAGTGCCTTAGGGTAGGAAAAGTGTAATGCCAGAGGTATTCATATATCATGTTAAGTACACATTGCCATGAGAAATAAATCCATTTATTTGTAATCAGCCATGCTGCCCTTCAGGATGATGGGAAGAAAATCAGCTTGCAGAAAAATCTGTTAACAACAGCAGCGATCTAAAACTTTTCATAACTATTCATAATTATGTGCAATCTTTCATAGTGAATATTAATTCATTGGAAGATATTTTATTATTTTAATATCATAAGGATCTTTGGAAAATATTTGTACTAAAAAGATTTATGTTAGGAAAATAACCTTTAAGTCTAGAAATGTGTGTCATCTTTATTGTATTATCTGACAGTAAAAGAAGATACCGCTTTTCCTCATGTTATCAATCTTTTTAATGCCAATTTGCAATTACATAATTAATTGCATACAAGCAACTTTATGAAGGTGTTAATGATGCACAGCAGACTCAATAAGCTACTCCCATATGGCAGGAAACAGTTCTAATAACTTCCTCAGACACATATTTGCTCCCTATGAATAATCTTTTTAGATGTCTTCTACAGGAAAAGGAGAAGCGGATGCATGTTGGTATAAAAACAGTGCCTCAACCACCACCCACAATGCCTTATGATTATGAACCAAAATCATAAATTTGAGTCTTGGGCTTTATGCCTACATTTTGCTGCGTTCATCCTGGTGCCATATAAACAGTCATACGCAGAAGCATCATCATTCTGCCTTCAGAAAAGAGGGATTAACATCTCCTGTGACATTCAGAAAAACTGCACTGAGCAACCTGCCTTGCTTGAACCCTTTGCAGAGATCAGCACTGATTCAGGGTTGAGATTGTTGAACACACAGTGCAATAGGGTATTGCTGCATGCAGAAATGGAATTGCATGCTTATCAATCAGTTAACTTCCTTAACTTGGACAAAATAAATCGTTTAACCGATAGAAATTGATGTGAACTATGACAGTGGGGCTCAAAGATTTCTCTTACAGTTCTGCTTTTCTGTTCCCTTGAAGTATAACTGGAGCTGAATGGCAAGCATTCTAGTACTTGAGTTTATTACACATTTGTATAGAATCTGATTGTTGCTAAAATTAACAGGTCCTGTCTGACTTTTATCTACGAGGTGGAAAGACTGCATGTAAAGTGGCCATTGTAGAATAAGGCTTCTTGAAGTAAGTGGAAAAGCCAGGAAACACACATTTGGGAGCACTGAATTAGAATTGCATTATATCATAAGCATTTAAAACCTTTAACTGAAATCCCCAAATATGGTATCATATAATGAGATCATTCTTCCATTTTAAAAAAGTAGATTTATCATGCAGATATGGAATAAAGGACAATGTTCTTTGGAAGAACTGGTACTTCCAAACTCCAGCATCCAAAAGAAAAGGAACTCCTTTCCCATGCAGAGACCAACTCACTAGGGTACTCACCTGAGGCTCAGTAAATCCCATTCTGCAGCCATGCAGGTCAGACAATGGAAAACCACCATCAAAGAGCATAGCATGATATAGAACAAATTATCAGTGTTTCAAAGCGTATGTAATCTTAGTCCTTTGATTATATGCTGCCTTGCAAGGCAGAAATTCAGCAGAGTGTTATTCCCTCCTTATATCTCACTTCTTTCCAATCTCTTTTTTACCTGTATGCTTTTACCTGTGGGCTTCAAAATCCTATCTACCATCTATAAAAGGACTTTGGATGTCAAGAAAAAGAGAGAATACGGAAAATTGGTGTGAGGAAATATACAGAAGGGGGTGTTAGTGTCGACTTGAATGCTCTACTTTTCTGCTTAGCATCTGACCCTGCTCACTGTCAGGCAGCAGTCAATAAAAGAGATGGACCTTAGATCTGTCTCAAAACAGCCATGCTTTGCCTTCCATGTCATTGTTGCCTCATGTTCAGCTCATCCTTTTTTGCCACGCTGCTTTCCAGATGTCCAGCTCCCCGACATGAGTGGGTACCTGGGGTTATTCTTCTTCAGGAGCAGGACTTGGCATTTCCCTTTGTTAAAACTGCTTCTGTCAGTCCATTTCTCCAAACTGTTGAGGTCCCTCTGAATGACAGCACACCTGCATCACTTACTCCTCACAGTTTTGTAACATTTGCTGAGGGTACATTCTGCCCTACAAATGGGTTGAACAGTACTGGCACCTGTATAGACCCTTGGGGTATTCCACTAATGACTAGACTCCGCTGGACTGGACTCCAGCTGGCCTCCCATTGTGTAGTGATCACAAATATCTGAACCTCAGTCCTCCTCTATCTTTTTGCCTGGTTCCTAGCTCATTGCTAGGAACAACATCAAAAGCCTCCTGAAATTCAAGATAAACAACACCCACTCCCGTCTCCATATCCACTAAGCCAGTCATTCCATTGCAGGAGGCTATCAGGCCATTTTAGCATGACTTCCCCTTTAGAAATCCATAGTGAAAGCATGACTTCCCCTTCAGAAACTCATAGTGACTACTCCTAATCATCTCTCTGTTCTTCACATGTTTGGAAATGGCTTTGAAGAGGATTTGCTCCATCATCTTGCTAGGGATCAAGGTCAAGCTGACTGGCCTGTAGTTTCCCAGTCTAAATATTTGCACAAAACTCCATAAAGAGAAGTTGGGGAGCTTTGCACTTTAGCCGTAAACATGAACTATACATACCTACATCTCTGAAAATATAAAGGTTGTGTATGATTTCTTACAGAAGTCATGTGTTAGAAGTCTTAAACACTTACAAATGGAGCCAAAAAATCCAGGTTCTGCTTGCTCTGCCAGAGAAGACAGTCATAAAGAGAAGAAAGCTGAAAAGAACTTTTGAGAAATAAGACATAAAAAGAAAAATATATTACGCATATATGGTAAATTCGCCTTGTGATTCTAAAAATGCCATGAGAGGAAAGATTTCTCATCACTCGAGCATCGTTAAATGTTAACATTGTCTCAGGAGAAAAAATGCTTAATTTTAGTCTCATTAGCATTTTGACAGAAAAAATGGTACAGAGCTCTGTGGCTATACAATTGCACTGTGGTCTGCAGAAACAAACAGACACACCTCTTCAGATCCAAAAAGAAGCTTGAGTGTGACTCTATTATGGACTAAAATGTACTTAAATAAGTTGAAGCATGTACTTAAGCTGACTGTTGCTTTATTGAGCTGCAGCCTGAATCAATATTATAGATTGACTTAGCATTCTTGGTATTTTCCCAAATTATCTTACCTTATCTGTGAGGGTTAAGCTTAAAGAGATTAGAGGTTCATTTCCAAAACCAAAGCTTTTCACTGTCATACTTTACTGTACAACAGAAAATTAGTCTTCTGATACAGTTAGGATGTTTTTTTCCTCTGAAACAAGAAAGTCATTGTTTAATGACTTTTGTTCCAGAAGGAGTGGAACTGCCTGATGTCTGGCTTATTAGCTATTGGACTTTCTGTATTTCAGGTGGACATTTCCATATAATCAATGTTTATTGTCTGTGTGGAGTCTCTGGTGTTTAATGGTGAAATTCAACCACAGAGGTTGCTTTATATCCGGACTGTCATTGGTGTTTTTCATACTGCCTTACGTATTCTCTCTCATATATGTGACTTCATATAAATTATATTGGCCCTTAGAAAGATGATTTAAAAATAAGTGTGTGACGGTTGTGACTGGGATAGAGTTCATGCTCTTCATAAGATGAGGCTGTGTTTTGGATTTGTGCTGAAAACAATGTTGATAATCTAGAGATGCTTTATTTTATTGTTGAGCAGTGCTTCCACAGAGCCAAAGCTTTCTCTGTCGGGACACACCACCCCACCAGCAAGTAGGCTGGGCAGCGTACAAGAAGCTGGGAAGGGGACACAGCTGGGACAAATTACCCCAACTGACCAAAGGGATACTCCACACCATATGATGGCATATTCAACATATAAAGCTGAGGTGAGATGGAGGAAGGCGGAGGGACATTGAGAACGATGGGTGTTTCTTTTCCCAAGTAACTGTTATGAGTGATGGAGCCATTTCCTGGAGATGGCTAACACCTGCCTGCCTATGGGAAGTACTGAATTAATTCCTTGTTTTGTTTTGCTTGAATACATGGCTTTTACTTTACTTGTTAAACTGTTTTTATCTCAACCCATGAGTCCTCTCACTATCACCTTGAAGGATTCAGTTTGAGATAACAGAGTTGATGGGAATGTGTTAGACTGAATTTGTAGCTGTTATTTCTGTTATTTCTATTAATTGGCAGGCTCCTGTGCTTGCCACAGGGGCTTGCTGGCCTTACTGTATAATAGAGTTAGTGGCTGATTTTTGATTTCACTGTGTGCTCCAGTGCTGTACTGCTTATCAGCTTACTGTGCCATGCCTGGGAACATTTTGATAACAGCAGTGGTGATACACCTTGGCTGGCAGATGACAAAGGTATCACTGTTGTTTCTGTGCTGCTGTACTGGGCAGTCTGGAACTCTTGTGTACACTTGAGTGGAAGAGACTCCGACCTGTGGATGAGACACAGAATCAGAGCACAACAGAACATTTGGAGTTGGAAAGGACCTTGAAAAATGATTTAGTCCAACCCCCTGCCAGAGCAGGATCACCTAGATTAAATCACACAGGAATACGTACAGGCAGGTTTTGAATGTCTCCAGAGAAGGAGACTCCATAACCTCTCTGGGCAGCCTGTGCCAGTGTTCAGTCACCCTCACAGAGAAAAAGTTTCTCCTTGTATTCACATGGAACTTCCTATGCTCCAGTTTGCACCCCTTACCCCTTGTCCTATGGCTGGACATCACTGAGAAGAGCCTGGCTTCATCCTCCTGTCACTCACCTTTTACATATTTATAAACATTAATAAGGCCACTCCTCAGTCTTCTTTTCTCCAAGCTAATGAGGCCCAGCTCCTTCAGCCTGTCCTCATAAGGAAAGTGTTCCGCTCCCTTAATCATCTTGGTGGCCCTGCGATGGACTCTTTCAAGAAGTACTATGTCCTTGAACTGAGAGGCCCAGAACTGGATACAATATTCCAGGTGCAGTCTCAATGGGATCCCAAGTCCACACGAGATCAGGACATTGTGAAGTGTCTGTGGTCATGAATAAGTCCATGCCACTGCAGGCATATCTTTAAGTGTCTGTGGCCATGCTTATGTCTGTGCCACAGGAAGGTATACCTCTGAAGGGACTGTGGCTCAAGGATAAATCCACATTAGAATAGGTAAACCTCAAAGCATCTGTTGCTGTGTATGAGGTCATGCTGGAGCACTCAAAGCATGTGGCCATGGATGAGCCCACAATGGAACAGGTTTACTTCTCAAGGGACTGTGGCTGTGGATAAGTCCATGGGTAGACAGTAAGTACATTTTGTGGCTGTGGGTAAGTCTATGCTGTAACAGGTATATCTCTGAAGGCATTATGGCCCATGGATAAGTCTACCCTGGAAAAGGTGCACCTCTAAGTCACTGTGGCTGAGGTTGGTGGCCCTCCGTGCAGCAGGGCGGTTGGAATTCTCTGATCCTTGGGGTCCCTTCCAACCCAGACTATTCTATGATAAGTCTATGGCACAGCAGTTATACTTCTGGAGAGACTGTGGCTTATTTTTAAGGCTCCACTTGGAGCAGGTACACCCCTAAGGGACTACAGTCTCTGGATAAATCCAAGCTGGAGCAGGAGCAAGGGGAGGAGTTCATAGCAATGTTAAACCCGATGGTCTGGTCCAAAGGGACCAGGGGTGGATTGCAATAGAAATATCTGTAGATTGTTGTAACCCAGGATTTAAGTTGCATGCTATGGAAATTACTACAGCAGGAACTCCTTGTTGCTAGACAGACTAGGAGCAAGGGAAGGAGTTTGTTGCAGTGTTAGATGCTATAATCTGGCCCAAAGGGGACAGCAGTGGGGATTGTAATGAAATACCTTTAAATTCCTGTAAACAGAGGTTTGAGCTGCATGTTACATGAATCACTATAGCAGGAACCACCTAAACCAATGGAGGAAAATAAACAGTACAAGTGCAGCAGTTGACCTGACATGAGGTGGCTTTGGTGCACAGTAATCCATGCATCACACCATGTCTCCTGTCCTGAAAGACCATCTGTGGTGGGTTGTCCCTGACTGAAGTCCAGGTGCCCATCAAAACTGTTCTAGCTCTCCCCCTCCTCAGATGGACAGGGAAGAGAAAATACAATGAAGGCTCGTGGGTCAACATAGGGCCAAGGAGAGATCATTCAGCAATTAATGTCTCCATTTTAATACTCATGATAATTTCTCACATTACCAAGACTTTTCATAAAGTACATTATCATTTATTCTTTATATTCTGATTTTTTTTTAAACTGGACAATAGGTTCAAGAACTACTACAGAAGAGATATGTAGGAAGAGGGTTTGCTTGGCCATTGATATCTAAACCGGTTTTAATCTGTATGAATTAATCTAACCGAACAGCTGATGTTTCAAAATGTATATATTGATATTTAAGGTTTTGTTCATATAAGATTAAAAGCACACAGGCATTGAACTTCTCTTAAATATTGTTACATCAAAGTAGCCTTAGATTTCTTTAAATATGAGTGGGGGAATGGAATCTATTTACTTGTTCTGCAAGCAAATATAGTATGATAAAAATTGTATTTGATAACCTTTTGAATTAAACACAGCAAAATATGTTTCAAAGTAGAAGGGAAGGATGGAAGATTAATCCTAACAAATCCTTGTCTCTCAGTTCCTTGTAACACTTTCAAGCACATTCTGCAAACAAGGTCAGTGCTTTGAAAGCAATATCTTGATGTCTTAAAGAAATGAAATACGAAAATACTAAACTAACTTTTTAAATCACTAATTGCCCAAATTATTCTAATTGGAAAAATGCCAATCTCACCTTCCAGGCAGACAAAATAGAAGAGTTATCCCAAGAAAGGATTTAATTGAACACTGAGAAAAATCACATAGTCAGAACAAATGATCAAGCTCATGTGGAGGAAGGGATATTAAGGGTTTTTTTTAATGTGGAGTTAAATCAGAATTTGCCAGTCTCAGCAAATTCTGGATACCCTTGTGTTAGCACAGTAAAAAGTCTTCAGCATGGTAATCTTATGAGTTTATAATCAGCAAGTTGTTATTTAGTATGAGCATCATACGTTTATACTGAAAGAGCTATTTTGTGGGAAAGAGAGCACATTTCACTTAACTGCAATTTCCGTCTATCAACAAAACACACAATTCAGCTTTGTGCAGCAATAACAAGTATGAAACAGTGGGATCTTTCAGTCTGTCAAATTGTTGTTAATTACAGAATGTTGTTAAAGGAAAACATACTATGCAGAGCAGAATAAGCATAACAAAGGGACATTTATAGGCCAATCCAGCTGTCATTGAAATGAGCAGGAATTTTGCTGTTAACTTCAATATGAGTAGAATCAGCTTTTTTAATTTAACCATGAACATAAAATGACAAGCCTCTTGCAAGCCTCCTCTCTCTCTCTGTCAACGAAAATAATGTGATTCCATATTAAGGCATAGAAAGTTTCTAGAAATGTGCTTGTGATGAATGCATGCTTTTCAGCAAATTCACAAGTATGTTCTAAACATTCTTTTCTGATTTCCAATATTCTTCTCCAAATTTGTGGCTGCTAGTCCCCAGACTGGTCCTGTCATGAGGATGAAATAGTCTATTGTACTAGCATACCTAACAGTTTATGCTAATTGCTGACTATACCACCTGGTGTGAAGATCCTGCTCTCAGACTAACAATGCTCATCTTTACAGAGATATCACATACAGAGAAGATTTAGAAATATGAAGAGTGAAAGTATATAAAAACATCCCATTGTGGCATTTTTGCAATATTACAGCAAAGATGTTCATTTTCACCTGAACACTTCATTCCATTCTCAGCTATCAGCCAGTGACGTTTCTCTCCATTTGTTCACCCTCTGCCTGAAGCTGTTCTAGAGGTTGCATTCTTTCCAATAGAAGCAAGCTTCAGAGACCTACTCCTTGTTTCCTGCATAATGCTTACTTATCATCATGCTTTATTGGCTGTATGATACAATGCAAGCAGAATTATCAATAGCTACCTTTCAAGACATAATAATTGTCTTTTAAGTTTCAAAATAGAAATTGAGACACTTTATCTCTTATTTTACCTACTAACTCAGTAGAAGACTCTATTTGCTGACCTTCATCATAGTGGAGACTCCCAACAGAACACTCTTAAGCCACTTTCAGAATAAATATCTCGAAGATTAAAGAGAAACCCTGAAATACCACTTATTCTTTCTTTGTTTATGTCTTCTCGCACAAAGCTAACTGAATTGTGGTCATAAATTCATGCCATAACATTGTACAAACCACACATACTTTAGAAGCCTTTCAGAATCCTACAGTAATATTTTTTGCTCCTTTCTTTCTTCTTCAGCAGCATCAATTACAATATAAACCTTTTCATGGTTCTGTAAAAAGTTGCAACATAAAAATTTAAAACAGTATAGTTTGGTAGTCTGTGTTTCAGTGTATTTTGATTTCTGTAGGGACATTACACATTACTGCAACAAGTAACTCATTAACCACGTGGTACAAATTTTGTCTTCTTTGAGGTATTTTTCCAAGACTTCTAATGGGGAAGATTGATTACAGTCAATTAATTAAAAAGTATTTAATTAATACAACATAGGTATAAAAAGGAATTATTTTATTAAAGCAATTTTGTTCAAAACGTACCTTAAGGAGATATTCTAAACCTGTCAACAAGTTCATCATTACATAAATAAGAATTAATGTAAGCCACAAAATCTTCCTGGATAACTTGCTGGTTTGGATCATAATGAAATGAAGACAACCATTTTCCTTCATTTTTTTCCTGGAAATCACAACTGCCTCTGCAACTCAAACACCAGATTAAAAAGGATGATTTTCATGAAAGAGAGTCTGCCTCAAAGAATTATTCTTCTTATTTTGATGCACCTATTTTTATATCAAAGGGGAGGAATTACATCAGATGAAGTGTACTGAACAAGACCAGAATAAGTTCTTGTGATTAAAAATCAGATTTTTGAGTTTAATTGATAAAAGTCCTTCAATAAAATATGAAGTAAGATTTAAATGAGTGTTAAGAAACATGTCTGCTTTTGTGACATACACTTAATTTATGATGTATTTCTTATTCTCTTTTGTTTGCTTAATTTGCTTATCCAAAACAAGCTGTTAAGATGAACCATATGCATTAATTTCCTCTTTGAAATGTCATTTCTCCTTTCAGAATGCTAGTACCATTCATGACCTTGAAAGCCACCCTTATTGCCACTTTGCAATGTTTTCTGCTGGCAATGGAGAGGAGGCAGCTGCCTTCGGACACCACTAATCATTCCGTGAATTCACCATGTGGTTTTCCAGAAAGCAGTGATATAAGCTTGTGTGCATTTCATCTTTTCAGTACTGACCAGAACCAAGAGAAGGAAAGAAGCTAGATGGCTGTCTATTCTGCAAGTGTCTAGATATTTATGTACCTGTTTACCACATATTGGTCACTATAAAACTCTGAAGCAAGTGGCAATGGTTTCCACAAAATGGTGGTTTTATCAGCTTGAATGAAAATACTGAGCAAAATCTTGATCATTATCTGTCTTAAGAGACAGATGTACAAAACAAATGTCAAACCCATCCAGACAGAAATTTAATGGTTACATTCTGTGAAGCCATCTTGGCCACAAGAGGACCCACCCGAAGTAAAATACTGTGAGCCTACCTTTGAAACTATCAAATGAGCTTCTGTAAGCAGGAAGACAGAAATAATAGAAAAGTGGCTAAATGCGAAGAGTACAACCACATGATTGTGGGCATTGGGAACATTAAATGAACACCAGGCAGTGAACAAATGCATCTGACAAATGACACATGCAGACACGTGCCCAGAAGTTCATCATTGAACTGCCTTGGAAAAGGCATTTCAGAAAGGCTTAGGAAAAAATAAGGAGGAATATGTCATCTCACAACACTATTTGGGGGGAGTGTATACTTAATACCAGATTTTGGACATGAAGCTATAATTTCAGTCTAATGAACACTGATTTTAATATGCTGTGTTGTCTCCAAACTTAGGTATAATACTTTCCGTTTAAAGAAAACACAAAACCTTCCTGTCCCAAGGTTTCTTTGGTTTAACACAACATGGTACGTCTGTAAACTTAATACTGTAATCATTCATATGAGTTTTCTATTGACCAGCAGTTTCTTAGATGAATGCTCAGTCTGCCTTTGAAGAGTTTGGGTTCATGACACTCCTTTATTCCTCATCTTTCCTTGTTGAATTTCAGGTCAATTCAAAGACTGTGGTTATTTGCATATATGCTGCTTTGACCATCTAATTGCTTATATAACAAGTTTAATTGACAGCTTTTGATTATGGGAATGATCACAAGGCTCAACCTTTCCAAAAGGCCTATTATGAAGAAGAAAACTATCAGCTAGATTGAACAGTAACCAGGTAATTAAAAAGGGACTTTTGGAACCAAGAAATCAGCCCAAAAAAGCACAAAAGCAGCAGAGAAATTTAGACTAGTGAGAAACCTCAGAGCAAAACCAGCAGCGATAAGCCCCTGGTTTGACACTGCTGGTAGCCACCCCATGAGCATTGCAATTTCTGCCATGGGTACTGTGGGGCCCTGGGATCAGCCTGCAACCAGCTAAGGCAGTGAGTGTGGGACATGGCAAGCAGGGATACACATCTTCTTCTGCGTGTGGGTGCTTGCTGGTGAGCAAGCAGTAGGAAGATGCAAGAGAACACACAGAGCTGGACCACCCACATCTCTCACAGAAAGGGTGTGCACTCAGAGAACTGGCACCGTTCCCCAGAAGAGAAGGCTTGCTACAAAGGTAGCCCAAATGTAACTGTATGAAAATGGTTTGGATTAGAACTATTTGGGGTATGTTATATACATATATTTCAAAAATTTTAACTGTACTAATATTTTCTAAGTGGCTAACCAATATTGATTATCTATTGAATTATTGATACTCATCCTGAACGCATAGTTCAGTGATTGCCAGTTAATTATGTGTGGCTAATAAATCAACAAACCACTTTTGTCCTAATTTGATTTGAACTATTTTGTTTAAACCAAGCAGGTTTTTTCTGAGATAATGACAAGCTGTTACATTCTAATCACAAAAAGTGAACATAACAGCCAAAATCTAGGTAGTCTATTGCAGATTCTGACAGATAAAGCAACAGCTATTTCATGACTTTATTTTTATATGTGCAATTTTTCATAAGTTTTCCTCAATAGACATTCAATAACCAAAGGAGAGATTTATGGTATTAAACTAGTAATCTAAGACTGCAGTCCCAAGGGCTATAGCCTAACCCCTAGCAAACCTCAATACAACTTTTGGCATTGAGAGAAAGAAACATGATCAGTCAGGAGATAAAGATATTGATACGAAAGCTAAGTAAATATAATCATTAAGGATATTCAATCCCTTAAGGAAAAAATAAAGAAATCCAGGAGACTTAAACATTTCTTCAATTGAGGGCCCTCCAGCTACAACCAAAGCAATAAGCTGTCTTTATGCACTTTTCCTATTGAAATTTTAGAGAAATGGTTGGAACTGGTGTCTCCCCTTCCTTCAGAGACATTTTTTTTTTAGACTTCCTTGAGAATGATCAAAACAGACTGTAAGAGTGTAACGAAGGGGAAAGGCTGCCACATCAGAATATTCTGTTCAGATTTTCCAGCTTCACTTTAGTTAGTAAAAAGTTAATTATAATTTAATCTCCTTTCAGTAAGATTTGTAACTCTTTTAGGGAATATGTTATTAGTGTTAAGTGGTTAAAGGTTCGTTTTCATCAGAAGACTGTAGAATGACAGAAAACCTGACAATCCAAACTTTTTGTATTACTAATTTTGCTGCATATGTAACCTGGTATGAGAAACAAGAAATTGCGATGGAAAACATACAGGAGCCTGTACAGAACCTGGCAGATATATGTTCTTATGACAACAGCTGGAGACTTTGAGCTGGATCTTTCTTTTTCTGCCTCAAACTCACCTTGGGCAATGACTCATTTATTGTGTTTTGGGGTTGTTTTTTTTCAAATGATCAAAGTACAGTTTCCATGCCTTACACAAAAGTTGAAATAACCAAGAGGGATGCTTTAATTTTTTTAAAAATAAAAATAAAGCTGCTATGTGAACTCAAAGCTGTCTTGTTTACTCGTCTATAAAAAACTTTTGTCACACTTTTACATAGCTGAAAAGAACTTGGGAGTATTGGCCAGCATCTGGCTGAATATGAACCAGTACTGTGACCAGCTGTCCAGGAAGCCAGAAAGCTTCTAGCTGCTTCTTGCAGAAACCACTTGTGCAGCCCCCCAACTCTGCCAGAACCCGGCCACGCAAAACTGCAATAGTAGCTGTCAGGAAAGAAAAGTGTTCAGTATTTCTATTGTTCTGGAGTAGAAGGTTTTTGAGGTAACAGTTGGGATATACCTTGTGCTTGCTACTAATATAATTACAAAATATTAAAACGCTATATATATAACATTTGTTCGCAGGTTTGTTTTCTTCTCACAAGTTTGTTTTCTGCTTATTTAAATGCAACATCATGACACTACTTTCTACATCAGATTCTGTTTTTTCTGACCCAGCTCGTCTTAACTCTTCAATAGGATATTTCCAATACCAAATTTTGGCAAACAGTAGTATGATTGAAAGTGCTGAAGTGATAAGTAGGATAAGCAATTGTGTTCAGTCTAAAGGATTTTTACCAGTGAAAGGTAAAATTGCATAGGCAGACAGAACTTGTTTTTAAAAATGAGGTATTATTACCATAAATTCCAATCTCCTTTGGAAGTTAAGAAAAAATAATTATGGTTTCTGGTTCATAAAACTAAATGTTCTCTTGTTCTCCAATTTAACAAAATGCTGACCTTGTGAAATCACATCTTTCCAGAATTAAGCATGGGTTTAGGTTTTATAAAAGTTAAGACTGACTGAAATAATAAGACATAAAACCCAAGACATGCCTAGTTTGTTGTTTTAAATAAGAACTTTAAAAAAATAAAAAAAAATAAAATGTGACCGTCTCAAATTTTTATTCCCTTAAACTAAATCCTTTAATTTATTTTTTTCTTCTTCCCTTTAGATGTGTATACAACCAGAATGTTGGTCACAAAATGGCAAAAACAAATTCTGAATTTCTCTTGAATCTGCAGAATCTAATCTGTTTTCTTAAGTATTCTCATGGAAATCACTGGAAATCAGTTCTACTTCACATCGTATTTGATATTTTTCAGTTATGGAAATTACCCAAATGCTTGATTTTTCCCATCTAAAAAAAATAATCATATGACCATGTTTTCATAATTTGACAGAGTATCAATGGCTCTTGAACCTTCTACCTGTTCCCTAGGGAAATGTGACACAGTCTCCTACACAAATCTTAAAATATCCTGGAAGAAATGCAAATGCATAAACATGAAACATGAGATACATGATGGAAGTTTTCAAAGAGCCAGGTGAGCTGTGTTCTGGTCTGTCATTTGGCTGGAGGTTCTCATCCCATTAAAGCAACAAACAGCCAATATTTTTTATTGTTGTTATTTCAGCCTTGCAGCCAGAGAAATGTAAGTGATTCTTTTAAATACGTGTTGTCAATAATGCAATATAACTAATATTGTTTGAAGAAACTCTGTTAACCTCCACCTTTAGCTACATTCTCTGACAGAACCTGACCCTCTAGTTATACATTCCATCACTCAGAAGAGATTATAATGACCACTCCTTCAGATAGTTTCCTACCAATATTTGTTACAATATTTGTCTTATTCTGTATCGTGTTCTCCGTTTATTTTGTCGCTCTAGTGGAAGAATCATCACATGAATCAGCCTACTGAGAGAAGTAAGTCATTTGTCAGAATTACAACGGTTCGATGGCTGGAGTGAGGACAGAAATATCTATGAGAATCGCAGGGATTGAAACAATAGAAATCGCAGTTCTGTAGTGAACCAATTACAGTAAAGACTCTTGAGGTATTACCTGAACTGAGAAAGTACACACTGAAGAAGTATTTAAAATATTCAGTACAAATATCAATTTCCTTAGGTACACAAAAACATTTTTCTAAATTTAATCTGATAGTTCAGATTCTGTATAGCAACAGTCATTTACTGGAACATATATAGACATAAGGCCAGCTTCTGCTCTCAAGCTAAAAGCTGAAATCCTGCTGGCAGAGACTACAGTAGTGAGATACAAGACAGCCCATGGGGAAAAAATTTAGGAACTGATTTAAACTTTCCTGAGTTGTGTAGAATTATGTCAAAACAATATAATTGGGTGTCGGATTATGCAGCTGCAGTTTCCCACTCTCGCAGAAGTGTGTGGGGCTTTTGCCCCACTTCATACACAACAAACAAATCACAGTTTGTCAGCCTTACCGTATATACTCCTCCAGAAAGAGCCATTTTCAGAAATATTGAGAGTGACCTCTTCTTTGTGTGGAGGTCCTGAATCACATAAACCAGATATTGCTGAAGTCTGAAAGCAATGTAATTTCATTCTGCTCCCTACACTGTGAAATATAGAACCATTTGTGTCATGAAATCGAAGAAGTATAAAAATGAAAGTCCTTACTGATAGAAGCATGTGCAGTTTATATTAAATTAAGAAGGATGGAAACAGATCTGTGGCTTTTGAAGTACATGAAAAACTACAGCACCACCGAAGACACCAGCAGGTCAGGGGTGTAAGTGGAAATAACTACTTTAGGGACAGGCTGTTCAGGACCCATATTGAAAACCTGTGTGTCGCATATTTTCACAAAATCAATTTATTTCCAGCAACTTGGGAGCTTTAGGGTTTATGAAATATAGTTATACCACAACTGTCAGCAAGGAACAAGTTTCCTAAAAGTAGAAAAGCTATTGAAGGCTGTGCCTCTTCAAGAAAAACAAAGCAGAAACAAATTAACAAAATTCCAAACTATTTCCTTCCATAGGATCCTAATGGATGTTTTGTGTTATTTATCTCTTGCAAACAAATTTATTATATTTTTGTATAGAAATATGTGTGCACACGTGTATGGAGGTAGTGTGCAAAGCACAAAAACTGGTTCTACAGGGCAAAATAGTGATATGAATTAGGAAAAGAGACTTTATTTAGTTAATAAGTGATGCTTTTTATAGAAAAAGCTAGGGCATTTATAACATTTTGCAGATGCCTGGTTGCAGCTAAAAAACTTTGGTATTTAAAATTTATAATAAATTCAAGATTTTTTTAAAATAAAAATTTTAAAACAGTTAAAAGTTATTTTCAAGAAAGATATCTTAAATGTCTTGAAATCTCTAAATTAGATAAACTATATTATACAATATATATTCAAGTGCAGAAAGAAACCACTAAGAGTTGTGGGAGAAAAATCTAATTTTAGCCATTCTGTTTGGAAGTTTCACTAACAACAGTATAACGAATAGTTTCATAATTTCATTGGAAGGATGCAAAGATACATTCATTACTACAATAATATGGTCTCTTATTTCTCAACACCTGCTGTGATTCAAAAGACTGAATCAAGTAGGAAATTCTGTCTATGCTTTGCATGGATTTTATTTTTTTTCATACTAGACTGGCTTATCTCCCTGAGTAGCATTTTTGAAGACACATGCTAAAATGCAATGTAAAGTTTATCCTTTCAGACAAAAGTCACTACCTGTACCACACAAATCATGGAAAAAATGTTGGGTGTATGTTCCTTACTCTCCAAAACCCAGTTAGAATGCTGTCTGATACTTCACCACATACATCTACTCTCTTGCAGTGTATTTTTTTTTTTTTTTTAATAAGAGAAGATCAAGGAATAGTCTTGCTACAGCCTGGTATAGCACAAAGGTCTGTATAATTAGGACCTTCAGAAGGAAGAAGTTGCCAAACAAGTCGTTGCTTTTGATGGTCTTTTAGGGCTGTCTGAAGAAAATGGAAATAGCTTTTAGCTGCAACATTTGGGGCACAGTGCAGCATCTGAATTGAAGGTCTTAAAAATAGCTTATAAAGCCCCCTTTATGCCTGCCCCTCGTCTGCCTTGCTTGCTTCCTCTTAACTGTTCAAAGCACTCAGCAGTTGAAGAAGGCAGTCAATAAGAGCAGACTTAAAGACTCAGAGCCTGTAGAAGTGTTCTCATTTACTGGCAGAGACTGGGATGGTTTCACTTATACTTGAATGGTGCTTCACATCAGGCAAATCAGAGAATCTACTGATTGTTTCATTCCAAGCTATGATATATCCTGTACGGGCATCATATTTTTAAGGAAAGTTGTTGCAGGAAGCTCTGTTTGCTGATGTTATAGCGGATATTCAGTTTCTGCTGTGGTCCAGAGTGGGACAGAAAAGCAAAAAAAAAAAGGCCAAAAAGCATCTTCAAGCAAAACTACACTTCTGCAAGTGCTAGGAAAGATGAGAACTCATCAGCGTCTTCACTGTGTGCTCTTTTCACTTTCTGAAACAACCCTCTCCAACACTTAATCTTATCTTAAGGACACAGAATATGTATTTCTATAGCTGTTGTGGTCGGCAAATCCAAGGAATACCTAAGGAATGTTTTTAAGTATACAACTCCACACATACACACTCATGCACACATCTACCTATACACACATACTAATACTTTTTAACCCTACGTGTGTGTTCTTTACATTGACCTGAATATCAGCTCATAAATGTGATTTATTTAATCTTATCTATTAAAGTAATGCAAAGAGTATCCTCACCTGCAATTAATTCCAAGGAAATTGACAGTTCACAGCCGATGCATAAAACTGATCACTAAGCTTATGTCAGGAATATTTTTTCTCCCTGAAAGCATGTTTTCAGAGATGTAAGAGTGCTATCTACCTCTTGCATCTATTTGTTAAAATTTTGCTCTTTACATGATCAAAACAGTTTTCTTTACCAAGATTCACTGCTTCTAATATTTCACAGAAGAAATAATTATAAAATGCAAATATTTGCATTGATTCACAGAAATCTTCAACAAATTAAAATAATTTTTCTCTTATAAACTGGAGAGAAAAATACGAACTACACTGACAGACAGGAGGGCTAAAGGTGTATTCTCATAATTATTATAATTTTTACTGGTTTAGTGCTTGTTTCTCAATCAAATAAATACTGTTTCTTTCCATTTAAATGTTTTGAAAGCATTTCCTCAAAGAAAAAGGTTCCATCTTGTTAATTTTACATTCTTATTAAAATGATTGCATGAAAAAATCCCAAATACATGCATTTCTTTAAATATGAAGTAAAAATAACCTCTTGCAATCCAACATTCATATTAGAAACAAGAAAATGGAATTCTGATAGCTTTTAAAGAGCTGAAGATCAGTAAAAGTCAAGACTAGCTGCTGATCAGCTATGGGAAATATAGTTGCCAGATGAGATATGACCTGGTTTTAGAAGTGTTAGGCTTTAAAAAGCACAAGTAGGAAAGCGGCTTTATTTAAAGACATAAGATAACAGGAAAACATGAAAGTGTGAAATATAGTAATAGGAAGAATTAGTTAAGCAAAAAGCCTTTAAAAATATAGATTTATTCATCTGCCAGTTAAAAGAATTAGAGCTGTAAGAAAACAAAACTTAAATAATTCCCCGTTTGAAAGAAGATGCTTCTACCTTTCTTTTTTAAGACAAAGAAAATAAAAAACTCAAGCCCCAAATCTCCATGCAATATTTGGTTTCTTTGTGATATTGCTATTGCTTTTCTCTTGCTTTTGTTTGTCTTTGTATTTTACATTTGCATCTTGGATTTCTACTTCTTATTATGGGGAGAAAGAAATCACAGTGTTATGGTCCTATTGTTTACAACAATAGCTAATCATTCTTTTCTGAAAAACAGCACTACTAAGGTTCCTGGCTGTGAAACTTAAATTCAGTCCCTGCTTAGCAGATTTGCATGGTTCTTAATGAGAAAGAAACTACAGCTCCCATAAGGCAGTGAGAAATATAATAGTAAATAGGGTTTACTACTGTTCTTGAATTTTAGAAAAACAGATATCTTGGTTCCATTCAG
Organism: Gallinula chloropus; assembly: GCF_964237585.1. Lineage (NCBI taxonomy): Eukaryota > Metazoa > Chordata > Aves > Gruiformes > Rallidae > Gallinula > Gallinula chloropus. Next base: position 84,378,444 of record NC_140086.1, on the reverse strand, counting down.
ACTAAGTATGCTTAGATAGGATGGACTGATGCATAATAAAATAGTTCCTTTTTACATTATAACCAAATAATCTTATATTTAAATATTTTTTATAAAATTTGTGAAATGTTCTCTTTAAAAATATCATGAAACTGAAAAATTGAAACAGTACTACTTAGATATATGGGGGGTTTTTTAGCATACAAACTATTAATTATGGTGGACTTTGAAATATGCTTAAGAAAACATTCAGAACTTACACAGCCTGATCAGCCAGGCTTTGAGGCATAACCAGATTGTGAAATGCCATATTAGGTGTCCCTTAACCCAAGAAACCTTAGGGAGTAAACTAAGAATGAAAGTGACGACAGTACAAACTGGTTTTTTATCCATCACCATTGAAAAGGGCAACGAAATTTCATTTTATGACTGGTTGATGAAATAGGTATCACAGGTCAAAGAGATGACATAGTAATTGTCAAAAAATGTCAGAGGATATTAGACTATCTATTGTCCTATAAACACAAAATAATTTATCTTTGATAAATTGCCTATCCCTTTTGTAAAGTGTTTGTGGCCACAAACTCAGAGAAACATACTTAGAGATCACTATTTCTTTCAAAATCAAGCTTGATCACATCAGTTATGTAATCCCTTCCTTTTTTTTTTTTTTTTTAAAATGTTGCTATATTTTCTTCAATGACTGCTCCTCCCTTATTTCCACAGTTCCATAAGATATACGTGGGTAAGGACGGTGGGAGTAGTGGTGCTCTTCAGCAGTAGTTGGTGTCATGATCTGACAGCACAATACCTGCCTAATGAGAGCATCCTGTCATTTCTTCTGATCCCAGGGTAGTCTTCCTAGTTTCAAACATCTTTCTGGGTGTTAGATATTACTTCTGAGAAATACAAGAGATTTTGGTAGTGTTTCTAGTCAAAGAAGGCAGAGAGAATCTAGTTTAGCCACACACGTAAGAACTCTATTGACATTCAGATAATATGTGCAGTGATGTCTCTCATTCACATCTTAAAGAAAGTAAATTTTCCACTGACATGTGATACATGACACAGACAAGTATGTATTTGACTGATGTGATAATAGACTTGACCTAAACCCAAAGTGCTTGTACTGGTCTTGATTGGGGTAGAGTTACATTTGTTCATAGTATCCTGCATGGGTCTGTGTCTTAGATTTGTGCTAAAACCACCTTTGATAACACAGAGATGTTGTAGTTACTGTTGAGCTGTGCTTACACAGAGGCCTTTGCTGCTTCTCTCCTCACCCCACCTTCAGTAAGTAGGTTGGAAGTGCACAAAAAAGTTGGGAGGGGACACGGATGGGACATCTGACCTCAACTGACCGAAGAGATATTCCAGATCATATGATGTCATGCTCAGCAATAAATCTGGAAGAGAGGTTGGAAGAGGTCATGGGGTGGCTGTTTGGGGACTGTCAGGTGGTTGGTGGTGAGCATTTTTTCTCATTTGCATCACTTCTTTCTCTTGGATTTTATTTTCCTATTTTTTTTTCTTTTCCTTTTTATTTTTTTTAATTAAATTAAACTGGTTTTATCTGAACACATGAGTTTCTCACATTTACTCTTCCAGTTCTTCCCCCCATCCCATGGTGGGGATATGTGTGTGTGGGGGGTGTGTGTGTGTGTGTGTGTGTGCGTGTGTGTGTGTGTGTGTGTGTGTGAACGAGCAGTGCACCAGCACTGTGTGGTGCTTAGATGCTGGCCATTAAAGCATGACAGAATGAGGAACTAGACTGAATCTGGCTGGGATAAAGTTAACTTTCTTTATAGCAGCCTGTATGGTCCTGCTTTTTGAATTTGTGCCTAAACCCGTGTTGATAGCACACCAGTGTTTTACTGCTGAATGGGATTTCTCTGTTTCCCATTTTGCTCAAACTGTAGTCTTCAGGTGGTCAAGATATTGAGATGCTGGATGGACAGTTGATCTGAACTGACCAAAAGGTTATTCTATGCCATTATGACATCATGCTCAGGGTGTCTGGGCACTAACTTGTTTGTTGGACATGATGAATGATTGCCTTTGTATCACTTAGGTTTTTTGTTCTCCTCCTCCCCCCCTCCCCCCCCCCCCAATCTTTCCTTGTCTTATTGAACTGTTTTTCTTTTGGCCCATGAGTTTTTCTCATTTTTACTTCTCTGATTCCTCTCAGAGTGAGGGAAAGCAAGCAACTAGGTGGGTGCTTAGTGGTTTTCTGTGGTCAGTCCCACACAGGAACTTAACCTGTCTAGTGATTTCCCATTTCACGTAACTTTCTAGTGAAGGTTGCTTGTGTTTTACTATTAACACAATACAATGGTCAAATTACATGTTATTCCAGACAATAATCAAAGCTTCAAATGGAAAATGCAGAATCACAGAATCGCATAATTACAAGGTTGGAAAAGACCTTTAAGATCATTAAGTCCAACCGTTCTCGTTCTATGCTAAACTATATCCCTAAGTACTTGATCTACCCTTTTTTTAAACATATCCAGGGATAGTGACTCAACCACCTCCCTGGGCAGCCTGTTCCAGGCCCCAACAACTCATTCAGTGAAATATTTTTTCCTAACATCTAATCTGAATATGCCCTGGTGCAGCTTCATGCCATTTTCCCTTGTCCTATCTCCTGTCACCTGGCTGAAGAGACCATCACCCACCTCTCTAAAACCTCCTTTCAGATAATTATAGGCAATTATAAGGTCTCCCCTCAGCCTCCTTTCCTCCAGACTAAACAACCCCAGCTGCCTCAGCCTCTCCTCATACGATTTGCCCTCCAGACCCTTCACCAGCCTGGTTACCCTTCTCTGGACTCGCTTGAAGACCTCAATGTCCTTCTTATGGTGAGCAGCCCAGAACTGGACACAGTACTCAAGGTGTGGCCTCACCAATGCCGAGTACAGGGGCACAATTACCTCTTTAGACCTACTGGCCACACTATTTTTATTACGAGCCAGGATGCCATCAGCCTTCCTGGCCGCCTGGGTACCCTGCTGACTCAGCTTGCAGTCAACCAACACCCCCAGGTCCTTCTCTGCCTGACAGCTCTCTAGCCAGTCTCCCCCAAGCCTGTAGCGCTGCATGGGGTTGTTAATACCCTTCACTAAAAATGAAGAATTACATCACAGGTCTAAACATAGTAGACCAAAGAATACCTATTCCTTCCTCCCCCTTTTCAAAATTGTCTTTTTTCCCATTTTCTTTTTAATTGCATTTCCTTCACTTTTCCCATCCCTTCAGTCTCAATGCCATCATCACTGATGCACCTATGTATACAAATACGGAATTTGCATCATTGAAATAAATACAAGGCAGGAATGAAATGTCAATATTCTCTTTGTAACTGATGTTTTATTCCTACCATGTATATCAATGGAAAAACTAAATGTCAAATATCAGCAATTACACAATGAATACATGACATTTTATATATTTGGTGTCTAAACAAGAAAAAAAATATCACTGAAGTCGTATTTTCATTGAAAGTCTGACCAAAAAACATGAAACCCCTATACAAGGAAGAACATAATTAGACTCAGTTCATGGACTATAAAATTTCACTTTGAGTATTCCTGGTACAGACTTAAATACATTCAGTGTGACATTTATGAAAGAAGGGGTACCATGACTGAAGGGCAAGGAAATGAGGCAGGAATTTTAAGTTTTCTACACAGACTTTTAACTCTGAAGGAAATTGATTGACAATAATGGCAAGTAAAATCCTTAGTATTATCTATGGACTTGATATGTATTGCTAATTCAGTTAACATCCCATCCAATTTACAGCTACTGTGCTTAAATTTCTACCTGTGAAAGTATTCTTGGAGCAAGAAGGGAATTGATTCCACCTATTGTATGGCTTCTCTGGTGAGACAGAAGAGAGGTCTGACAGAAACTTAATCACGATATGAACATAAGACATAAAACTGCACTTTCCAGAACAGAGCTACTGTATCCATCACACTGAAAGCTATACACAAAAAAGATTGTGAGGAAATATGCATCTGTTTTAAACACACTGAAATGAACTGAAAGTTCGTCAGAGATACAATGGAAAATAAATAATTGTTACAGTGTGTTGCTTGTTCTCTTAAATGGGGAAAACAGGAAGGGCTAACTAGAAAAAAAAATAATGGCCCAGAGAATGATAAACTTAACATATGAGCCCATTACTAGATCATTAATGAAATCTTATTCTGATAGTTTAATATACATAGCTTGCTTTAAAGAGCCATATTACTCTCTGGAATAAACTCCTTAATTTTAACATTCCACATTTCTACCTTTAAATTCTAAGATTCTTTTTTTTAATTTCTGTTATGTAAGGCCATGAAGACAATCCTCTAAAGATCAGCATTTTAAACATTTGTTAATGACATCTTTTATGAAGACAAAAATGTTATAGACTACTTTTATGAAAGACTCCCAAGATCAAGAAGCAACATATGGATTTGCAGCAGTACTGACTGAACAAGATGAGAACAGCATTGGTTTATGGACCTCACATTAATATTTAATTTGATAATTTTGTCCACATTCATTTACTTAGAAAGAGAAATTCTCTTTCCCTATCTAAGGTTCTTGTTTAAGTAATCAAAAACTTTTCATTTTAAGTTAAGAAATGTGATAAATTGCCCTCATATGCTTCTAAAACACCATTGATCACCTTTGTTTATTCATCAAGTCTACTACTACCTCTCAGAAACATTAAGCAGCTGCTCCAATCAATAGTATTGGGAAAAAAAAAAAGACACATCTTTTCCACTTTTCCAAAGTTGTCATACTCTCCTTCATATTTGCAATAAAAAGTTCTATTGCTTTTATAGCAACAAGTTGAAGATACTGTATTTTCCCTGAACAAAGCTGCCAAGTGTTCGTACAATTGGGAAAGGGTACATTCCAGCTCGGCATTGCGATGTGCACAATGCTGTTATATTGCCCTGGGGAGAGTCTGTCATTATTGTGCTTGAAATCCATTCTGCTTTTTATGTAAGACCATATTTTCTTTTTCCTTGACATTAGTTTGCTGATGATAAAGGTTGAGTTAATGTTACTAATACAATTTTTTTTCATGAAGCAAATATACCCTCTTGTAGTATAATCCAGTTTTCAGGGAGTGTGACTTTACAGATGGCAAGTTAGAGATTCTTTTCATCAGCATTGTTTTTCTGCAGATTTTCTTAAATCCAGATGAAAAGTTCTCGTATTAAAATACCTGATTTTACAAGGCTCTAAATAACTAATATTAGCAGTCTTGGGAGGACTTGTGAATTTGCATGAGATTGCTATCTGTGAATAGGAAAATCAAGTTTAACTCATGGCAGTAAATTTTCATTTTATATATATGCTATTGTGATGTACTTTCCATCAATACAGAAGAAAAGCCTCATTCAAATTCACCTTTTTACACATCCATAGCTTTGGAGCTTGGAATATGACTCCTGGTATCCTTCATTGGTGAAGAAATATGTATCCTTTCCATATAAAAGTATTTATCTTTTGCATGATGAGTGAAAAGTGTTTTAAGATTCCTTTAAAAATATTACTGCATTACACTTTGTCACTTCAGTCACATTCTGATGACAGCATTTTGACCATTTCATTTAAATTGAATTTCTTGAAGAATGAAGACATCATGCAGAATGTAATCTTTAAAACTCATTTGACAGCTGTATTTTTGGAGGATATGTGAAATAAATATTTGAAATATGATGAAAGCTGGACTTTCACATTTTAAAACTGATCTGCTGAAAAAAACTGGATGGTTACTACAAACCAGTTGGATAGCTGGAGTAAGAAGTTGATTGATGACTTCATATGTATTTCATTTCATCCTAAAAACACTTACACAGTATATACTCAATTTTAGAGAGGGTATAGTCTGGAGCAGCGTTCCCTACGTTCTAACTTAGTGACTCATCAAAGCACTCATGAAAATCTGTTTTAGCATCCTAATTATTTTGTCAAAGTGATGGACACAAATGAAACTGTTGGGTAATGCTGAGCACTGCAATTTTGTCACTGATTTTATAATGATGGATGGTACTACTACTTAAGTGGAGAGATTTGATTTAAGTGGAAAGCTCTGATTGTGTTGGTTGTCTCCACATCATTGGCATATGTAGTGATCACACTACTGACACAAGATATACTGGTCAGTGGTCATGACTGGTACACTCTCAAGATTTTCAGAATAAGGGTATGTATTGGAAGGCATTTGAATTAAGACATTAAACTACATGATCTTCTCAATTTTATCTCAAATAATTCCTACAATGTCGGCCCCATATTAGTTCAAAATTAGGTGGAAGAGTTCAGAGAAGAATATTTGAATACATGACATGCCTCAAATATCTGTTTCCTAACAGTTGCCATTTATACCTACTCATTTGTTCAGTTCTGTTCCACAGTGAGTTTAGTATTCGTATTCAAAGTTGACCTCAGTAAAAAAAGTGCATGTTGTGTTTGTGGTTCAGCCTGTACAGTTCTATTGGATATCTTCTGACTGTAACTATCACAGCATGGCTCACAGTGCAATTCACTGAGTCTGTTTCCTGATTATCTTTCTGAACCTTTCTCATAACCCAGTTGTTTTCCAGCTTATATCTGCATAAATGTGTTTAATACAACGAGAAGCATTTTTTTAAAAAAAAAAAACAATTAAATCCTCTCTGCCTAGTGCTTTATGCTACTGGAGTTTAAATGCTACAGTTTTCATATGATGCACAAATCATTTATCATAGAAACATACAAGAGTTTGGGCTGGAAGGGCCCTCCTACCATAGGCAGGGACACTCTCCACTAGAGCAGGCTGTCCAAAGCCCCATCAAACCTGGTTTTGAACATACCCAAGGAGGGACCATCCACAATCTGGGAAACTTGTTCCAGTGCCTCACAACCCTTAGAGTGAAGATTGTTTTCCTTATCCCTAATCTAAATCTACCCTCTTTTGATTTAAGACCATTATCCCTTGTCATATCACTATGTACTCTTATAAACAGTCCCTCTTGAGCTTTCTTGTACCCCTGCCCCTTCAGATGCTGGAAGGCTGCAATAAGGTACCCCTAGCTTCACCAGGGTGAACAACCCAAACTCTCTCAACCTGTCTTCATAGGAGAGGTGCTCCAGCCCTCTGATCATCTTTGTAACCTTCCTTCAGATTTGCTCCAAGAACTCTGTGTCCTTCTTATGTTGGGGGCCCTAGAGTTTGATATAGTAGAGTAGATGCATTGTCCTCACCAGGGTCTTAGTTTGTTGTCATCCCTTACTAAGCCAACTGATTTTTTTGTGTATTTCTTCTTCTGTGTAGGTGTGACTGACACTGGCACAGGTTGTTTTTTTTAGTTCAGCTGCAGTGCCTGTTGTCAGAGTTGAAGTAGCAGCAGTGCTTGTCACTGGTGTTGGAGTAGCCACAGCATCTGTTGCTCTGTTTTCCCTCTCTTCCCCCAAGGGTACTGCCTAATATTGAGCAATGTTTGGTTGATACTGGACAGGGCCAAGTTACCACCAGTGCAGTAACTTGTGCCTCTCTGGAAAAGCCACAGCATTTTCCTTTCAAATGTTCTACCACTTCATCCGTGTCCTGTAACTGTTCAGCAGCGAATTTCCAAACCATTGAGGGTGAGTTCTCTAGATCCCTGGCCATACTTTTCCCATATGCCATGCCACCCCTGACTATCAAGCCTCAGGACAGGTCTCTGGGTGTTATTCTTGCAACATTTTTTTGTAGCTCTAAACAGGACTTGGAAAACATTCAGGAGACATGGCAACAGGCTCATGTTGGGTTGAACATCCCAAGGGCATTCAGAATTCTATAAACCTGTTGTAACCAACCTGAAGAAAAAAAAAGGAGGTGAGAGAGTGGGAGAAGGTATTCCCCCTGGTCTTCCCCATAGATTGGGTATGATTATTAATCAATTCTGAGAGATGCTGTCTGGTGTATGGGCATGGCAGCAATGCCACATACAGATACCAGCTTAATATCATGACCATCAACCTATGATAATACCATAGGTTGATATTACACAGTCCAGCAAAATGAGAATCCTTCTCCCTTGCTCAGAGGTGATAAAGAGCACTGCAGGGATTACATACAGCAAGTAAGAGTTTGCATAGCACAGCCATGTGAACAAATAAAGCACCATTGTGGCCAGTGACTGTTTAAGTAACAAATGCACATAAAACCTTTGTTTTAACACACTCTGATCAGATCTACCATTATGTCAACCCTTTGTGATTCACAGTGGGTGCCAAAAAGGACTGTTGTGGTTTAGCCCCAGCCAGCAGCTGAGCACCACACAGCTGCTCACTTACACCACATCCAGTGGGATGGGAAGGAGTATCAGGAGAAAAAGATAAAACTCATGAGTTAACAACAGTTTAGTAGGACAGAAAAGAAAGAGGAAAATAGTAACAATACTTAGAATATACAAAGTGGGTGATACACAATTTGATCTCCCCATAATCAACCAGAAACTCAGACTGTATTGGAGCATATCACCCCTCCACAACCAGCCCCCTTTTATATTGAGCATGACACCACTCTACCCCTTTGGCTAACTTGGGTTATTTGTCTTGGATGTGTCCTATCCCAACTTATGTTGAAAATTATCCTAGCTGAAACCAGGGCAGCACCCCAGAGCTGGACACAGTACTACAAGTGGAGCTCTCACCAGAGTGGAATAAAGGGGCAGAATCACCTCTCCTGACCTGCTGGTCACGCTTCTTTTGATATAGCCCAGGATACGGTTGGTTTTCTGGGCTGCAAGCATACATTGCCATGTCATATTCAGATTTTTATCAGTCAACAAGTCCATCTCCTCAGGGCTGCTTTCAATAAATTCTTCATCCATCCTGTAGTTGTGTGTAGGATTGCCTTAAACCATTTGCAGGACCTTGCACTTCACCTTGTTGAACTTCATGCAGTTCACACAGTCCCACTCTTCAAGCCTGTCAAGGTCCCTCTGGATGTCATCCCCTCTGTACAGTGTGTCGACCTCACCATGTATCTTGGTCTTGTTGGCAAACTTGCTGAGAGTGAACTTGCTACCACTGTCCATGCCTCTGACAAAGATATTAAACAGTGCCAGTCCCAATACCAAGTTCTGAGGAAAGCCACCCATCACTTGGACCTCAAGAACATAAGATGGAACATAAGATACATATATTCAACTTACTCCAGCACAATTCTCTACTGAATTGCATACTTAGGAAGAAAGGGAAGAGGCTTTAGACAGTAAAATGGGTGGTCAGGAATGGCAGAAATTGGGATGGTGGGGAAACATGGGTTTATACAAATAGGATTATACTACAAAATTTGAGAAGAATACTTAACAGTCAGGTTATTAAAATGTTATTTGATATCTTTCTTCGTGAACAGTTGCATGTGGAGCTTTCTGAAAGACAAGTAACATTCATAAAGCTGTTCGGAGGACAAATCTTTCAAACCTTAGCAACAAACTAATTAACTGCATATTTGTCAAATTCAATAACAAAGTAGATGGTCAAAAGTATTTTCTTCTAGGAAAACATACACCTGTTTGCAAGCACTTTTTCATTCCTACCAAGTCAGAAATATGTTTTGTTTTACAATGAAAAGCTTTCTCAATGGAGTCATAACATAGTCAATATTTACACTAATCGTGGGATGTTTTCTGAAACCTTTGATGGTCGGTAAATTTGTATGTGACCATTAACTATGTGTTTGGGTTATTTTAGTAATAGATGTCATAAAATCATATAAAATATGGATGCATCACTATTTCATTAATTGATCTTTGAAAAACATCACATAACTGAGATCAGCTACTCTGCTGACTAGAAATACATGGTCTGTTCATGCCAATAAAAAAAAGAGGTGCTGTTGGATAAATTCTGTGTCTTAAGTTAGCTAAAATCACTGGTCAGTAAGGAACTTATTTTTTAAACATTGTGTATAGCAACTAACCTATTATGTGCTTGTCTATCCTCAAAGCACTTTGTTCATTACCTATAACAAAAATTGCTCTATTTTCCATATTTGATTCAGATTACTTAATGAATTTATCTCATCACCCTACAGCTATTTCCTACACTCAATACTCATTTCTGTTCTGTTTGAAAGAGCAAGAATAATGTATTATGTAAATCAAGATCTTTTTCTATCTTTCTGTTTCTTTCTAGAAAATATTTTCTACTTCAGATGTCTTCCTAGCTATTTTCCAATTGTGGCAAAGATGAAATTTTGATTTACTATCTTTTATATCTTCATTTTCTCACCCACATGTTGCTTACTGTTAGAAATCATGTGCAGACATGCAAATGTTTAACATAGTAGCTAAATTTCATACAGTTTTGCTAGCCTTCTGTATCATTTGTGTGTTTTCCACAAAATCCAATACCACTCTATCTAATTAAAAAAGTAAAAGCAAAAAAAAAAAAAATTAAAATTATCAGCAGTGTGAGAAAATTAAGTAATAGAATATTTTTGTTAAAAGTGAAGAGCAGTGTCATTCTTGTTTGCCACAACCTACGGATTCCAAATCTCCTCCTGAATAAGATTCATGCGTTTTCAGAGTAAAACCAACCTTATCTTCTTTCCAGGTCAATAATTATAGAAACATAACACAAAATTAAAACATATAAACAAATGAGACAACTGTCCATTGCAAGCTGTTAGTGTCCTTGTTTCTTTGAACTTTTTTCTACTGCTGCGGTGTATAAGCTGTGTACAGGTATGTATCAAGTCCTGTTGTCATTTAATGGCAGTCAATTTGCATAAGATAACTTAAACAAATTGAATAGTATTTTGTTTCTGAACTAAACTCAACATGTATGCTATTGAGTTTCCCTAGTTTCCCACGTTCTAGGAGAGTGAACAAATACGACCCTCCAAAATCCTCAGCTTTCACGTATGTTTTTTACCCCTATATGCTTAGATCATTTGCTCTGGGCATTCAACTCACTTCTCTAAAAATATCTACCATGCTTTTCAGGAGGTGAACAACTTGAAACTTTTGTTTGTCATTTACAGCACAGTATCTTAACTCAGTTGATTAGCCTGTGGTCTTTTCTGAGCACTGCAGTATGCTCTAGGCCCAGGATTACCTCTACTAGAAGACTATCTCTTTCATTTGTGACAGTATCAGCCTGTTAGCAAGACATACAGTAGTAAAAAATACCCTAGGATGCCTATTAGCCCTCAGAGTGAAGACATGAAGTTGACATGTGTTAATTTTGCCTGCCAGTTTGCATCAGTTTGTAATGAATGGATGTGATACATTGTGGTGACATGAAGACAAGCATTGGAGCTTTCTATCAATAGACATTTAAACTGTTTTCTTAACAGTTTAAATGAACAGATCCTCCTTTGCTTTCCCCATCTAGAGCTTGATAACACACATGTACACACTCATTAAAGAAAACACCGGCAAAACATAGACAATATGGGATACAGGAGGGTGTTGAGCAGCCTAGTCAAGTGGAGGGTGTCCCTACCAACAACAGGGGGAATAGAACTACATGATCTCTAAGGTCCCTTCCAACCTAAACCATTCTGTAATTCTTCATCTCTTATTTTATTTCAGATGGACCATTTCATCAGAGGCTTCCTAGAGAGAGCAACAGAACATGACCTCTTTATCATCTCTCCCACATTGTGGATCATGCTTGAGCTTCAAAAACGTGTCCTTGCTTCTAAAGACATACATTGTCTTCAAATGTACTTTTAAAAATGGAACTACAGGAGGTTGCAATTATAGATCCTACTATACACATAGCATCTAATTTCTTTGGTATCTTTTCAGCATTGTATCATTAAATTTTATAAGTACTTCTTTAGATTTGGCTTACTTTGACAAAGGATAGAATGTGCACGTTGTGACATCTGATATCCTTATAACAGGTGATAATTCTTGTCAAGGTTCTCACAACTCACATAATTTCCTCAGCTACAGATGTAGTTTTACCTTTTAAAGGAGGCTGCAGTGGGACAACTGTTTAGTCAGTAATAGCATTTTTTTTTGCACTGTATGCCTGATATCTTCAAACTGATCATTGCTGATGAAAACCTCCATTAATTGTAGTGGGGAAGTTTATTCTGTGAATGCTACTGGGCTACACCAGTTGCTGGGTTTTTTCTGACTTTTAATTAAAAGGTGAATGAATTGGTCTGTGGGTTTTGTTTGTTTGCTTTCTACTAAATGGCTTTTCTAGCTTGGAATCCACTAAAACCTTACATCAGTTTGCCTTGAGCACAAAATGTTCATGAAGTCCAGCCAAAAATACTATGTCATTGTGTCAGGTCTCTGTCAGTTTTAGACATTTTCTCTAGTCCTTTTTTCCCTGATGCAATTGTACAAACCCATCATATTACCACTAAGGCCTTTGACTGCAAATAATTTTGTTTTGTGACCTTTATTTCTCTTTTTCTTGCAAGCTTTTAATGGACTGTATACTCTTGTTTACTTGTCTCTTCTTATTTTTCATATCCAGCCTCATTTATCTTCTGACATATACCTACTTCAATGCCTCCTTTTTTTCCTATTTTTCCTTTTTATTCTTCTACAGAGTATTCCTACCATGAAGCTATGAATTCAGATTTTCTGCATGCAATCCAGCAAACAGAGATTAATTATTATGAGTTACATAATTGTCATGCCTCAGTTTCCTTGCAGTAAATTATTCAGGATTCCGTGATCAAAAATTCCCACCCACTGCTTGTTGTTAAGTTAGGGCTGGACGTGTAGGCATGGCTGAAGTTGAATACTGTGCAAACCTCACTAAGATTAATTCTGTGTGCAACAATTATGGCTTAATGTAGCAAATATGTCTCACTGTCCAAAAAAACCAAAGAATTCTAATGACATGCAGATCTACATCTGTATTTAACAACAAAGACATTAGAGCTATGTAGCAATTAATGAAATATTCACTGAAATATAAATTAACTTGTGTATTTCATCAAACCAAGTGAACGTATTTGTATTCCTGCATTACCATCTGTGCAGCATTAGCTATACTAAATACTGCATAATTCTGAAAATTATGCTATTTTTCCTATCTAAAGATATGCAAAAGATGGTAAAGGAAAATCATGAACTTGATTTTGACTACCTTTTAAAAACTAGCACGTTTTCCAATCAGTGTAGGCTTCCTGAGCTGGGTAGAATGTAATGGACAAGAAATATTCTTGTTCTGAATCCATCCTTATTAGATGTATATGCAAGATGTCTTCATTCTAGTTGGAGTATTTGTTACCAGGTCATAAAGCTGAGCTTGGCAGTATCATCAGCCATATTCATGAGGGAATATGACTCTTTAGCTCTTCTAGTTGTCAGACATATTTGTGAGTAGCTAGATTCTTCCAGGAACAATCAGTCCTAATAGTTAGTCCCTGGTGTTCTTTTTCTCAGTACTTGCTGGGTTACTGTCTATAACAGAGATTCTTTTTTCACTATGGTCAAATTCTAAGCAGTATAAGTGACACAACCATAAAAGAATAATACACTATGACTGCAAAAATCATTACTGAATAGAAAAAAATGGAGGATCAATATCCATAATTTTTCAAATAATTTCAGCCACTTTTAAAATTATTTCTTTTAATACTTACAATGCACTATTAATTATTTTTTTATATGTATGCATTAATTGCAGTTTGGATTCAACCAGTGAATATGTAGAGTTTCTAACCCTATCACCATTTTTGGGATCATTTTTTTAGTTACCTTTGCAAACACTTTCTTAAGCTTCTTCCTTTTCCTTCCTACTTTTTTCCACAGACCCCTGCTAGCTTCTTCCATGTTAAGAAGACCAGAAAGGACTGCAGGTTGGTCCCTGCTGGAAGTCCTAGATTGTCGGTAAAGAAATGGATACTGGAATCCTGCTCTCAAAAGATTATCTTGTTCATCTCACTGTCTTTAGTCATGACCATCTGCAATCTAGTGTATTCTCACAGATGTTTGCGTAGCCTGTTCTTATTGCTAAAAAGATTTTCCAGATGCCTAACCTAAATAGTCCCTCTGCAAACCAGCCACCTGCCATGCATACAGAGAAAACACTCTTCTAGATCTTAAATCTGTTCTCATATCTTGATCCCTCAAGTATTCCCTTTTAGCTCTCATTTTCAGTCTTCTGGGTAAACCAACCACATTTTCTATATTTCCATTGTTTCTAGTTGCTGTCCACTGGAGTCTGACAAAGCAACTCCTATCTTTTCTAAAATGTGAGAGTATCTAGAGGCCTATATATCTGATTTATACTTTCCAGCATGTTGTTTGACTTCTTAGCAACAGTATGACTCATGTTTACCTTGAGATTCATTGTAGCTCCTGGCTGCTACCTGAGTAGTTGATCCTTCCTCTATTTTTATGCAGCTGATTAAACCTAATAATATGTAGTATTTTGTACTTTTCCCTCTTGAATTTAATCTTAGGATTTTGACTCCATTGCTTTAATTTGTAAAAATAATTTTGAATTCTATTCCTGTCCTTCAATATACTTGCTGTCTCTCCTTGCTTGGTATTGTTGGCAAATTTAATTAGCACACTATCTATTATCAATTTCCATAGTCCTGTGGATTCCCCTCCGTATGTCTGAAAGCAAAAAGTAAACTCTAAAAATATTTCTAAAATATCTCCTGTGGCCAATTAAATTCTTACCATTATATTAATGCATATTGAGGTCAAAAATGAGTAATGAAAATGAACAACTTATGCACTTAAATTATGTTTCAACATTACACAGAGAGCATTTATAAAAGTACTGGATAATGCTAGAAATTTATAGTGCAACCTTATACCAATACAAGTAAGAACATGAAATTATATTATCTCTATTTCTGAACTTACTATCAATGAAGTTATAACATTCTAAATAAACATTTGTACAAAATTATGTCCTTTTATCTTTGTTTTAAACTGTGTGGTGCAAGTTTACGGTGTAATTTTCTATTAAAATTGATCCAGAAGAACCATCATCATTATGTCATATTCTCTTTAAATGTATTACTGCAAAGTGAATAAAACCCCCAAAACGCTTACTTGATGGAAATGGCAAAAAATCTTTAGAAACAAAGAGAGATTATTCACCAAACTATCTTGAAGATATGTAGTCTTTCAACTGTTTAGTTATACACCATCATAATGATACTCCAATGCTATGGTTTGATTTTATGTTATTTGTTGGGGGGGGGGGGGTTTAATTTATTTTAGTTCTCACGTGACTTTTGTGCACTTGTAAAGTTGCCAGGATGAGCACATGTAATCATAAATATCTCAAGTCTGGTATCTTTCTGCCAAGGTGCAACCCTCACCAAAATACAGAAGTAGAACAGTGGTCAAGCAATTGAGATATCTCATTTTAAAGAAAGATTTTTTTTTTCTCCCCCATCAATTAGAATGTCGTATTTCTTTGAAGCATAAGGGATTATAGCTCTTTCTAATTTTATCTAAAAGACCTGTGGATGTTCTCATCCCTATAACTGTCTAATCCTTTTTTCAAATCCTAATAAGATCTTGGCTTCAATGATAAACAGCAATGATCCATTCCACAGCGTGTTATGAATTTCTTATTTGTCATACCTTACAGCAGAACACCTCTGACTGAAGTACATGTTATGTTACAGCCAAGGAAAAGATTATTCTCTACTTAATCCTATCTGCTTAAAGCCTGTATTTATCCAAGGGGGACTCCATTGTTTAAGTGAAGCACCATAAAACCCAGACAATCCACTGCTCTATCAATACTGGTCCCTATTTCTTCTGACACCTCTCTAGTAACAATTCAGTTCATGACCTGAGCCGAGTTTTCTGAGCCATAAGAAGGACTTTTACTGTTGGACATAATAATGCAGTCATAATGACTGTCCTACCCAGTGTATACAACAGTAAGGACTGCTACCTTATTTTACAACAGCCCACACCCACACACTGAAAAAAAATTTTGCAAGTGACCTTTCCATATTTCCTCCACTATTCCCTTCCTCTCCTGTGCCAATATGAAAACAGTTAGAAGAGCCTTTCCTACATGTAAACACCTCTCTTTAAACAAGGAACACAATAGGAAAAGTGAGAAGATGTGATTGAGAAAAAAAAAAAAAAGTAGCTCTATTTTTCTAAACCTCAGAAAAATGTTTCTAATAGAGAAACATCTAAATGCTTTGACATATGTAACTGTCCCTACTTACAAACGGACTGCTTTCATGGATCCAAGATCGGATGGAGGCATAATGAATGTGCACGCACTTTAATGCGCTGTGTCTGTGTTTGAACTACCACCCCTGAAAAAAATTAAAGACACTGAGTACATAAAATGCAACATGATGATTGAATTGCTGCACTGATAAAGTACAAAGAACAACCACAGCCTTAGAAAGGGTATTACCAATGACCTAAGAAAATTAACAGAAAAACCCTAGGAGGGGAGACAAAGTAATCAGTTGATTGTCACAGAACTTGAGTGAGTCATTTTTCCATCTTCAATAAAGGAGAAGGACAAAATGAAGCACCCACTCAATGGGTCTGATGGTTATGACAGGAAAATGACATTCTGATTAGCAAAAAAACCCTAATCACCTCTATCAAAGTAACTACCCAACACCTCTTTCAGAAAACACTAACAACAAAAAAAAAATCCTCAAAAATGGCAGCATTTGCTATGAGCAGCCAGGAAGATACTTGGAAGCATAATTTTCCCTACTGTGTGATTTTCCCTCCACCCCCCAAATTACTTTAAGTAATCCAGTTTACCTTTTAGCCCAACATCAACAACAACAAAAAAATCTTTATTTTATTTATTTATTACATATAGACTTCTATATGAAGTTTTTTATCTTTTTCTGCAGAACGGATAATTTTCACTGTATTTTTTTTCCTTCAGCAAAAACTCACTATGGCTACCTTTATTTCCAAATAGTCATACTCAGTAACAGAAATTACTGTATTTGAAGTTCTATAAACTTATCTTTTTGAGGTTGCATTTCAAAGATACATCCATCCCATTTCTTTTCACCAGCATCTTTAAAATGTATGCTATATCATGCTAACTGAATAGAAGTTCATTTCAAGATTAACTACTGAGGTTAAAACACTAGCAAAAGTCATGAAAAATTTAATATAGCTTAAAATTTTGAATAGATTTCTGTACATGTACATGGTTATAAAGCCGCACAGCATTAAAGACCTTCACAGATATGTCTTCCGTTTATAATAGTATATTTTTAGTGTCACCAGAGTTTAAAAATTAATACTCTTTATATTTTAAAGAAACCATTTTTAGGGTTTCTAAATCCTGCTTAACCGAATTTTGCAATTTTCTTCTAGGGAAATAAGATGGACTTCACGGACTCTTCAACTTTTTTTCTTTCCAGGTTTTACTAAGCATTCTTTGAGTGAAATTTTTACTGTAGCCATATAATATACCATTTCATAAATTATATAGCTTACATGTGACATTTTTAATGGAAAATTAAAACTTCTAAAAGCTATGGTTAATATAGATGCCACTAATTCTATACCCAAACAATCCCACCTGCAAACATTCTATCTAGATATGTTCAAATGTAATGGATGGCACCAGAACTCTGCTTCTCCAAATATTTAAATTTGGGATAGACATAATTCTTCCCATGGACTGAGCGACCGAAGAGATACCCATTTTTTTGACTGCTTGGTGTACTGAGATGCTCTAACTTAACCTCTGTATCTAGATAATAAATAAAAAAAACCGCTAAACCATATATGGTAGAAGTGTGTTGTTGGTTTTGTATATCTCAGAACTGTTAAAGTAGGAGTTCAGTAATATACACACTTGGAAGCCAGGCTCTGATACTCAAACAGACGAGAGCAGGAGAAAGAGGAACATTACAGCTCTCTGTCAAACTTAACACCTATCACAGCACAACTCTTCTCTTAAATTGCTCTCACTTATCTGCCTGTCATGATGTGGATCCACCAAAAACTCCAGGACAGCTTTACCAGAGTACTGAGGACCTCTAAAGACTACTCAGCACGGGGAAGTGGTGTGAATATACATTTGGAAATAGCTGCTCTCGTACTGCATCTCCTGGGAAAGGTAAACTTTGCCACTAAGCTTTCCAAATTAGTACCTTTGATGAAAATCTCCTACCTTCTATTACAGTTCTCTGAAACATTCTAGGCAGAAGTGCCCAGAACTACATTTTACTCTCTCTTCAAGTTATGTCACATTGTTACTCAAATGGCAGTTTTTCAGGCTTTGGAACAACAGAAGAGCTGGGTAAGTACTGAAATACAACTTTATTTGCACACATTAATCACTCTGTGTGTCCAACAGTTGACATTTTGCTGTATACTAGTCTTGTGTATGCTCTGAAAGCAACTGTAGAGAAATCCCAGATCTTTATTGGCTTCACATCATAGGAAATGTATTGTCATTACCATGAACTATCTAATGAAAAAACACCAAAGTCCCCTCTACAACCCAAAGATGAAAGATTACAGAAAGGACTTTGTAGTAAGTACTCACAGTAAGTAATGCAGTGGCATAAAAACTAGGTTGTAAGTGCCAAGGAAAGGAAGAAGGATGAAATACTTTGATAATTAAAGGCGGGGCAGGGGGGGAGAAGCATCAACAAACAGACAGTAAGCTATGATGCTATGTCAGGTTTTAAGTTCTGACTTTGATCTACTGCCTTGTCTGGAATAACTTACTTTAACAGAAAACATGAACCAATTTATTTGTATGAACATTACTGAGCCTTGGGAAAATAATTTTGGAGGAGTGGGGGGGATATAAAAAATTGCAACAGTTACAGGGGAAAAATAATACCCCCCCAAAAAATAACATGCATGCACATAGACCTTGAGTGTGCCTAAAAGATGCCGACCTGGATCAAGTGAAAAAGCATCCACATCTTAAAAAAAACTCAGGAAAAAAAAGCAGATACAATTTTCTCTACATTCCAATGATAAAACTAGCAAAACAGGCATTTTTTTTTTTTCAGTTTGAGTCATCATGTTGGTAACTTTTTTGTTATATACAAACTGATATTAAAATTTTAAAGATCAGAGTATGACCATGTGTTTTTTATCTTTTGCTGGTTTCACTTTTTCCCCCTTAATCAACTTTGACTTAAGTTATTGAGATAAAGTTAATTTTGTTCCATATATTTCAGACTGTACCATAGTTTAAAACACAAATTATATGTTGTCAATTTATTGTAACATATTTTTGCAGCAGAAACTTTGTTTTTAAACTTATACACTAAAAAGCATTAATTCCATGTAGCTGTACTTCAGCATACAAATCCTGAGGCATGTATTACTGTTTGCTGCTGGACTGAAACCAAAGTGTGCAGGCTTTACATAAAGCCTGAACCATCAGATGCAGAAGTGAACCTTAATATGACTGCTTCTACAACTCAAGCAAAATACTATTGGCAGTGATATGTGGTCTCAGACTGAGCAGCCTAGATTTGTCTACTGTTACCCTCTTTGCATAACTTTCTAATATGTAGTACAGCTGCATACCATCTTCCTCCATCACTAAACCCCCATTTTCAGGTCTTTACATCTCTATCTCCCCAGCACTCTCACTATAAATCTTATTTTGAGAGCTGATGTCTAACCTTTTCCTTGATGCTCTCATCTCTCCAGGTACCTGTGTCTAGCTCCCATATTACTGCTAGCTGCTGCCTGGTAAGTGCTCATAGTATGCCGAGAATTGCTTATGCTTCATACTAAACTTGAGCTGGAAAAATTTTTCATTTGCTGCCCTAAAAGCTCAACCCCCTCTTTTTGTCATGCATGCATGTTTGCATCAACCCGTACAGAAATATCTTTCCTTCCTCATACCTCTTCCTTCTCCATCAGTATAGCATTTTTTCTCAGTGAAATGCAGTTGTTAACCCCTCCATTTTCATTAAAATACTTCTGATCCCAAGAAGTCTTCCTCCTGAGCACATTACCCTCTTTTACTTGCTGGAGGAGAATTACACGAACCTAAAGTCTTTCTTGAGATTGCCAACTATTTGTACGTGCAGCATCAGTAATTGTGAATGTTGGCTGACTCTCAGTTATCTAACCAGTGAGTACTGGCTCATTCCATCACATGCTCACTGCTGAACAATTGAAACAGAATGAGGCCTATTCTTCTCACTGTCCGATTGACATGTGGATAACTGTTCTTTTCTGAAGTAAGAAAGTCAGGCTGGCTTAAGAAATTGCCTGAACTAGTGTTAAAAGCATGTGGACTGCATGTTTCACATCACATAGGTTTGACACAAAGGATAATGCTCACTTCTGATGGCACTTATTGTCCCCAAAAATATCTTTATGTTGCACATAGATCAATCCATCTTTTTTCACTTAACCATTCTTCACATTTATTTCACTTCTCCATTAGGCAGTATGAAGATGGCTAGAGCAGATTCAAGAAACTTTATAGTTCAATGCTGAACTATAAAGTAAACTATATTCTAAATCTAGATCAGCTATACAAACTCCCTACACATGGTCTGAAAAAGAGTTAAACTTCAAAACATGAAGTACAACAGGCAGCATGTTGAGTGCGGAGCAGGCATTCAAGACTAGGAGTATATTTTGACAGTATCCCTCTCACAACTAATATTAGCAATTTTCTGTATAAAGTCCAGTAAAATCTTTGTTTCAAAGGCCATAAAATTGGGAAAAAAAAGAGGTATTGTATTCTGAAATATGAAAAAGAAATGAAGGAACTGGCCATTACAGTAATATTATCATTCTTTTCTTTGTTTTGCCATTGTTTAGATTATTTACCTAGGATGGCTTGGGAAAGAAATCATCCTTTGCCTATAGGAGGCAAAAAGGCTGGTTCCAGACCCAGCTCTGCTGACATGTACACCGAGTACATTAGATACACATGGAAGTCCTTGACACCATGATAAACTGGCAAGGTTTGCACTATATTCATAATATTGAATGATCTCAGCGTTCTGCCAATCACCCTGGCCTCTTCTAGGTCCCAAACTGTGTCTTGGAAGTGTGGATTGTCTTGGGTGAAACCTCAGCCAGGGACTGCTCTATCAATTCACCAGAACAGATGATAGACACTGGTGCCCAGGAATATTTCACAGCACTCTCTGATTTATTGCTACTAATTAAGATGCAGTATGTAAGTATTTTGTCTAATGATTGCTTCAGGTAAAATTTCTAAAACAGTTTTTGGACCAAATCAGGTCCGTATATCTCTTAAGGATTCTATATTAAAGGGAAAGCAAGCAAATACACACTTAAATAACAATACCACTAAGATAAGAGACAAAATTGTGATGATTAAATTTAGGTTGCAATTAAGATTAAATCAATAGTTTCAAATTATTCCTTCACCTAAGTATTACAACAGGTAATCAAAACAAGTTATGACACTAGAAGAGATGATTACATTGTAGTTACAACTTGGAAAATTTAAAGGAGCCTTACTTCTTCCAGTTTTATATCCCAGCCAGCATTAGAACTAATGCATCCTATTGGCTTGGTTAAGAACAAACAGAATTATCTAGACTGCCAGTGCCACTTTGGGGTTTACTCCATTTCAGCTTGCTTAAGTCAGCAATAATGTTATTTTATTTATTTTGTAAGAATCTAGGCTTCCCTTTCCCACATTGCAGTACTATATGTTTGCTTATTTTCCCACTATTCACATAGATACACATAATATGATCTTACACTGAACCTAAGTGTGGCTGTTAATTTTATGTGATAGGAATCTTTTAAAAAAGCAGTATTTTTAACCCAGAAAGAGCTAATGGCATTTTAGTGACTGACAGATGTTCACTTGCTGGACAACTACTGGATGGCTCACATCTATACAGTCACATATCCGCATAATAATAGAAAAAGGAGATCAAATCAAAGAAAAAATAATTTGATTTTCAGGCCCTTTAATTCATAAGGTTGTTGTTTAACAGATGTCTAAGGCTTAAAATCCAGGTGAGTTTTTCCATCAGTGTTTGGATGGGTGAGACAGCCAATTGAAGTCTTTCACTTTCTGTCCCAACACCTACCAGGAGAAGAAAAACTGCGTAGGTTCACCTGTTGTTATGACCAGAAGAAAAAAAAAATCCCCGGAATTTTGCCATCTTTATTTTATAGGGATAACTCCCAGTTTATTCTTTCTGAGAAATAATCTTTCATGGCTTTTTGACAGATTAATTGAAATATTAGTTTAGAAAAGAGACACCTTCATCACTGTAAAGTATCCCTTTACTCAGAGTTTCCTACTGATAGTTTCCTTCTTGGATCTTTTTGCTACTTCCCATATAATACTAAATTCCAGAGATGTACTTCTTGTTTGGACGTGTTTTGCTTTTGGCTTAATTAGCATATTATGGTGTGCAAAGTCATACATATTAAAAAAGCTCATTTATTATGTCTGATCAGTTTCTTTTATAACCCAAAAAGTCCAAAGTCAAAGCAGAAAATCCAGCTGGACAGGATTTACGTAGCATAACACTGAATGCCTGGAAGTAATTATTATTTATAGTGCATTCTTTTAAAGAGATTCAAGAATCAGCTTTTTTTTTTTTTTTCTTTTTTAAACTGCTCTACGTGGATTTATGTCAGACAGCCAGGATAACAGATATTTTCTTTCCTTTGTTTCAGTTCAAGTGCCCTCAAATTTCTCACGAACTATGTTTTACCATCACTGACTCTAACATTTCAATAGCCCCAATGGAGATGTTTACCATATGATTTAATAATCTTTTCCAATCTCAAATGCATTTACATTTCATAGTTTTATTCACAACAAAAGGACACCATTATATTCTGTTCTCTGAATACTCCAAACTGCTTTGAAACTATGGAATTACTGACGATGATTGCTTAGTAATCTTTTTAGGATTATTAAATAAACTTTTGTGCCACCTGCTATCTTTCAAACTTCAAAATTGTCAAATGCATCCTTTCTAGATATCCCTTCTGGATAGGACAAACTCAGTTGTGATGAACTTGCTTTGTTTCTTTTTTTCTGATTTCTTATCTGGAACAAAAAGTGTTGTGGTTTGGCCCCAGCCGGGGGCCAGATGCCTACCAAAGCTGCTCTATCACTCCCCTTTTCAGCTGGACAGGGGAGAAAATACATATTGAGGAGTCAAGATAAGGACAGGGAGAGATCATTCCCCAGTTAGCGTCACAGGCAAAACAGACTCAACAGAGAATGAAGGAAAGAAACTCTCTAATTTATGACCCTGCACTGCACACCCAGTGACACCAGAGCCGGGTAATGAGAAGCGTGACCAGATTTTAAAGCACCTCCCCCCACCCCTCCCTTTACTTTATTTCTCTCCCTTCCTTCCCACCCAGAAGTGGTACAGGGAGAGATGCGAAATGGGGGTTTGGGTCAGTTCCTCATGAGTTGTTTTCCTTCTTGTGGTGTGCGAGGGGGTTGGGGGCATTCCTCACTCCCCTCCCCTACTCCAGTTTTCAGTCCCGCCGACAGCAGACAGTCCTCCATGAACTTCAACACGAAGCCTTTCCCATGGGGCTTCAGCTCTTCATCAGCTGCCCCAGCATGGGTCACTGCTATGGTGTGCAGTCATAAATCATAGAGTGTCTCTCAGACTCTCAGGCTCAGACTGCTCCAGCCTGGTCCCCCACAGAGACACAAGTCACCCCAGCAAATCTGCTCCAGCGTCCGCCTTTCTCTTCATGGGATGCAGGTCTTGCCAAGAGCTTGGTCCAATGCAGGCTTCTCACAGGGTCACAGCATCCTTCACGTGTCTCCACCTGCTCCAGCATGGGGTCTGTCCATGGCTGTAGATGGGATGTCTGCTTCCCAACATCTTCCATGGGGTGTGGGGGGACACCTGCCTCACCATGGGCTTCTCCATAGGCTGCAGGGGAATCTCTCTATCTGGGACCTGGGACCTGGAGCACCTCATCCCCACCATCGCCCCCACACCCCCCCCCCGCTCCGCCCTGCCGCGTCTTCACTGACATTGGTGTCTGCGCAGCTCCTTACATCTTCTCACTCCCTTCTCTGGTGGCAAAAAGCGGCTGCTTGTGGGGTTTTTTTCTCCTAAATGTGATTGCCAGAGCTGCTGTGACCATCGCCGATGGGCTCAGACTTGGTCAGCAGTGGGTCTGGCCTTGAACCAGCTGGTGTTTGCTCTGTGGGGCCTGCAGAGAGCTTCTGGCTGCTGCTCACAGAACCCACCCCTGCAGCCCCCCCTTGTCCATCAGAAACCAGCCACGCAAAATCACAACAAAAGGCAAAAAGCACAAGCAACATGAAAGGATTATGCAAACAGTACTGAAAAGACCATTTGGGGATTTTTGCACATAGTTACTCTTCTATCCATGTAGCTTTTTTTTTTTTTCCCCTAAAACCAAGCATTAGGAAGACAGGTTTTGTTTTTCATGGATGGTTTTCTCTTAACTTGACATATTCTGACAGGTTTCAAGAGCATTATCTCTTGAGTGCAGGGACTTTCAGCTACAATATTTTTTATAGAAACGCTGACTTAGGCAATTTTACAGCTCACACTTATTTTTGGTGTGAAAAAGCTGAAAAGTAAATTAATTTTATTTGTGATGAAAATAGATAGCTTTATGATACATGGATAGCCTTCTTTCTGTTCAGATCAGCCTGAGAAATATGACTTTTTTTTGTTAAGCATTGTAGTTGCCAATCGATTTATGCCTGAAACATATTCACCTAATCCCTGATGAGGTGTTTTTTTTTAAAAAAAGCATGACTTTTTGCCAGAAATATTTCAGTATGAACAATAGTTAACATAGCTTTCTTGAAATGTTTCCTACATTTTCACTGAAAAAAAAAAAAATTAAAAATGCTTACACACAAGTATACACACTCTTCAGAGGCTTTAAATCAAGGCTATATTTTAGTGTTGTAACCTGTGATAGTCTGCATAATGTACAATAAAGTTTATAATCAGTATTATTATTCAATCTACTTAATGATTTAGATATTAGGAAGAAATTCTTTACTATGAAGGTGGTGAGGCACTGGAAGAGGATGCCCAGAGAAATTGTGGATGCCTCCTCCCTGGCAGCGTTCAATATCAGGTTGGATGGATAATATGATCATGTGTGGGGCCAGGGAGGTTGGAACTTTAAGGTCCCTTCCAACCCAAACCATTCTATGAATAAATCAAATTTCCATCCACTATCTGAAATAGACCGAAAGTAGCAAACATATCAAGTTTTTTCTTACATATACTTTCATATACTTCATGATGGAGAACAAATGAAAGATTTCAAATTACATGAACATAAGATTTAAATTTCTCTCTTTTTAAATGATAGGCATTAATTTATTGTGTTCATTATACATATATAATATTTCACAATATTATATATTGTGAAAAATTTCAATTTTTAAAACTAAAGCAAAAATAAAAGCTTATTATTCATCACTCAAATGTTATAGAATACTATATTCTCTGTTTTAAACTGCTTGATCCTTTAAAACATTTTTATCTAGACATGATTATTAATCCATTATTTGATCAGAGACATATCAACTTCATCATCTAGTCTGCATGTCATCAAAGTAGTAGTTCGATAAATAGGGAGTTCACTTTAAATAAATCAAAGGACTTGAAAGAAATTGTTACACAAACATGTGATAATATGATACATTAATAGTAACAAAATAAGATAGTGTGGAAAATAGTGAAAGTAACTGTACTGCTATCTGGAAAACTTTTAAAAAAGGAAAAAGTATATTAAAAGTATATTAAAGGGAAGTATATTAAGTTTAACTTTGATTGAAGTCTCACTGGAGCACAATTTTGTTCATTACTCAATCCCACGTCCTACTTTTGTTTGATCATTTAATTGAGCATGGTGAGCTACAGGATTCAGCTTACTTTGGTCCATTTAACTATGGCAACATGTGCTAGACCTGGATTTAAAGGAACTGTTACAGATGAATACAAGGGCAGCTTCATTTCCTGCCAAGTGGGTCAGAATTCCAAACATTTAGAGTTTCAGCATATACTTATTTCAAGATAAAGGAAGAAATTACTACACATCAGCTCTGATAATTTCTCGAACTTTAAAATTTTTATAAACATGCATGTTTTATAAATATCCATCAGTTAGGCCTGGGCAGTACTATTGTACAGCAGCCATATGTGCTTTTTATCAATCAGTTGTTTATATTATTTATTTTTTAATCAGAAAGCTTTTTCAGAGTTTTATTTGGGCATATGTTGCAAGATAGTACGGGGTTTTTTCTTTCTTTTTGAACTAGAAAAAGATATACAGACAAACAGACAAGAAAATGACAGGAGATTGCCTATTCGTATGACAGGATAATGAAAGCACTTCGGTTTCAAAAGGCAGCACAGAGAGGAAATGTATGTGCAATTTTTAAGGATTTGAGCAGAACTCATATATGGAGCTTAACATGCTATTTGCCTCACTTAATGTGCAAAGCAATATAGATTACACTTAATAAGGCAGAGGTTTGACAGAACACTGACAAGTAATAAAAATCAATGCAAGTGCTTAGGCTCCATGAAAACCAATGTTACTTAAAGCCAGATCTTGGAAGGCAGTAAGTACCTTTTTTGAACACTAACATGACATATAAACATGCACACACACAAACACACACAAACACACGTGCACACTTGCATAGACTACTATATTCCTGTACTCGCTGGCGTTGAGCATTTTGCAGAAGCTACTAAGTACCTTGCTGGAGTGCAAACCTTCAGCAGTGCTGAAAACATCAAATGCAAGAGAATTAGATGACTCTGACTATTGCATGGCAAATGACATCACCTGCCATGAGATTGTGTGCCAGAACCTGCAGCAGCAGGTGAACACAATATTAATGAAGGAATAACAGCTTTCCACTTAAAATCACATTGGAACTCATTTACCTTCCCCTTCCCAAAACAAATCTCACAGGCCAGGTAAGTGTACAAATGAACCTTCAAGCACTGGAATTTGTTCTCAAAAACAAACACAAGAAGGACAAATTATTTCACTTCCTTTTTTTTTTTTTCCAACAGTGTAAGGTAAATGGAGCTCTGGTAGATTGATCACATGTCAGAAAAGGAGTACAAGTGTGCAGGCTTCTCATTTGTCTCATTTGATACTGTGTTGTTGAGCTATCATCAAAGCTTTTTGTCCAATTAAAGAGTCCATCAGCAGCAGCAGGGATATGGAAGGACAAGAGATCAGCTTGGCAGTGATCTGAGAGAAGAATGGAAGACACGTAAAAAAGTGGTAACTTAGGATACAAAAATGGATAACTCATGATCTCCAGTGATGATGGGGTCTGAGAACTCATGACAATGTGGAAGCAAAAAAAAAAACCCAGTTAAGGGCATGCAAAGAAATAGGCCAGAAGAAAAAAGAACATGGGTATCCTGAGTATTTAGGAAAAAAGGGATAAAACCATCAATGCAGATTCATGGTGATTCTTGAAAAATGTAGGAGAATCAAGACATGTCAGATTTACAAATACTCTTATAAAAATGATGGATGTGTAGAAGATGACTTTCATTGCTGATGAAATAAATAAATAGGTAAGTGCCCTGGTTTCAGCTAGGATAGAGGTAATTTCTTTCTAGTAGCAGATGGAATGTCATGATTAGGAGTTGGGATGAGAGGGGTCCTGACAACACACTGATGTTTTAGTTATTGCCAAGCAGTCAGAGACTTTTCAGTTGTTCATATTGCCTAATAACAAGAAGGAAGGGGACACAGCAAGGACAGGTGACCCGAACTGGCCAAAGGGGGTATTCCATGCCAATTACATCATGCTCAGCATAAAGGGGGTCCGGAGGGAGGAGGAACAGGCAGCTCCAGGACACGCAGTTTTGGGAACAGTCCAGTTTCAGGACGGCTCTGAGCTGTATGGCCTGAGTTGTGCAGTTTGGTGAGAAACTGCATTGTGTATCACCAGTTTCATATATTTTTCTATAAAGTCCTGTTGTCATTATTACATCTATCTTCCTGCTATCCCATTAAACTATCCTTACCCCAACCTGCAAGGTTTTGGTTTCCTGGGTTTTATTTTCCCTCCCTTCCCACCTTGCTCATTCCTTAACCCTCCCCAAACCCCCCCCCTCCCCCCCTCACACACACCCGCCTTAAAGAACAAGCAGCCCAGCTCTCAGCTGGGGCAAAACCATGGCAGTAAGTTTCAGGTCGTGGTGGAATATGGACAAAAGCATCTAGCCAGAAATAAGTCAGCAGTCACATGGGAGACAGGAGAAATGTCTTGAAATTACTGACTGAGGAAGCCTCTCTGTTTATAAACTTAGTCGCCTGTCACCTGTGTGTATATGAATGGTGATAGTCTGAAGTTCTCACCAACTTCCTACTTTGTGAGCACTTTGTGACCATTATTTAATCAATATTGCAGATTAATGCAATGCAGTCATAATACACTCCAGGCTTTTAAAATCGGTAGCAATGGTTTTCCCTTTAAATATGCCATTGTAGTTTATTTCCAGTCAATATCACACTTTTTTCTTTTTAGCTTGAGTGTTCCTAGAGGTTTCTTTTAGACTGCAATGACCACGTGGTGGTGTACAACTTCTTGATCACCCTAGCAAGGTTCTGATTGCTCTATTTAACTTAATCAGCTAAGTATCTTTTCTTGACTCTGTCTCAAAAAAGTGAAAAGCTCTCTGATCTACAGATGATTGACTCAGTGAGCTGATGAAACCTTACTGATAATTTATTTCTAGGGTAACTTTCAAGCATGATTATATAACAAAACTTCAAAAAGCATATAAATGGTCAATATTTTAAAGGCAAAAGTTATAGAAATAGTTACCAAATATTTCCAAAATAAATGACAAGCATTCTATGGAGAACATGTAGTGGAGTTATTTCATGATAGGTCTATTCATCCCCTTACTCTATTGTCATCATTTTGTGTGTGTGTGTGTATTTATTTTTTCTATTGGCTTCAGGAGCTTTCTCTTTTAACTTGGTTTGAAAATTAATTTCTTAATAAAACCATCATGATCAAACCATTTAGTCTGGTTAGAACCTGAACCACAATGTGTTTTTTTTAAGATTACCAGTTAAAAAAACCCTAGTAGTAAACATTCTAAACAAACTGTACTTTAAGGTGCTTTCAATTTCACTGAATTTATCAAGCGACCATGAAGCATGGAGTACATAGTGTGTTAATTTCTCCATTCAAGATTTCTGTCTTTCCATCAAGACATCCATCTTCTTCAAGTTGCTGTTCTCCCCACTGATGCTATATACACAGTGTTGTGAGTCCCATAGCAGCAACAATTATAGTTACTTCATTTATTAGGCAAACTCCAGTGTACATTTTAATTGCCTTCATCCCCTGACAGCATTATACTCTGTTATGTTACACAACAGAGTGGAAAACAAGGCTCTGAACCTCAGCTGTTGCACTGACTGGTCATAACACCTAAAGTGACTTTATGCACCTGCTAGATAGCCAGGTCCTCCACTTCACTATATCACCATGTAGTCCAATGGTACAGTACCAACACTGCTAGTAGCAAGCTGTAAGCTTAGTAGTGAGCTTGTAAGGTCTCAGTACAGAGGCCTGACAGACCTGCTCTGTCTGAACTTTGCTTGATGCAGCTGTACCTCTGTTTTACATGTTTTAGCTTTGACAGCAATTTCTGTAATTCACCAAGTGTCTATTTGCTTTACTTTCTGTTTACGTTTGCATGCTACACTTGAAGGGCTAGGTTGAAGTAACAAGCAGGTAGTCTATGTAGAATGAGATATTTATGACTCTAATATAATAATGTAGTATAGAGAAATGCAGACCTGGTGTGATTGTAAAGGGCCTAAGAATTGGAGACGAGGAAAGCAATGCAGAAGAGTAGAGACGTGGAATGAGAAGGGAGAGGACACAGGTTCAGCACTGGAGACCCCACAACTACCAGCAACTCTCCAGTGATTAAAGAAATGCAGACCCAGGGCTGGGCATGCCTGTGTTTATGGGTAACAAAGAGAACACAGATATAGTATCTGACATGTAGACCGTACCACATATATGAAATTTGGATATAGTGTGGAATTGTAAAACAAAAGAGCAAGGAAGGTATAAAAGCATGTTAGCAAGTACTTGAAAATCACCCTAAGCAGAAGGAGGAAAAATAGATAGATACATAGATAGATAGATAGATAGATAGATAGATAGATAGATAGATAGATAAAAAGATAATAAAGCAATAGGAAGAGAAGAAGATGCCATCAACATGAACATCATAATTTTCCAGATGCTGGTGACTCACAGTAGCAAAATGCACCCTTAACACTAGTGTGAAACCACTGACTTCAGGACCTAGAGGAGCAGAGAAAGGATAAGCATAACACCCAGAAAAGTGTTAGAAACAAGTTACAATTTTAGTTGTATTATTGCTATTGCTATAACTTTCCCTGTAAGTATTCTGCCTGCACCATTAGTCTTTCTTTTTTTCTGTAATAACTTCACTATCAAGATTATACTAACAATAAATTGATGTCTTTAATTAAATATTTATAAAGTGTTGCTCCTTTGTGCCCTTAAACAATGTTTTGAATGCAACAATAATACATTTGAATTGAAGTTTGTAAATTCCATCTGAGAAAAATAATCTGTTATATTCTTTATGCTTACTGGAGGACTATAAAATCCTATTCTGAATGGAACATTGGCAATGATGGCATTATTTACATTAAAAAGTATAGGACTCAATAAAGTATGTTAAGGTCTTATTTTTCCCTTAGCATACATGTAAAAGAGACTTGCAAGATAATTTGAAATATAGAGGTGTGTACTTGTGGCTACTTATATTTTCCCTGTATTTTGTTTTTTTTCCTCAAAACAACCTCCAGTTGGAGATTGTTCACAGCATCCCTGACAAAGCAATCTACACACCTGTTCAAATGGGGTTCCTGGATATATTTTACAATTTGACGTCTATTCAACCTCTAGTACACTTTAAATTCAAAAGCAAAAAAAAAACCCAAATTCTCAACCAACAAAATTGGAGTTAATGAACATTTCCCACTGCTATAGTTATGCTTATGTTTAGCCTAATTTTAAGGTTATTTATGAGATTCACATACTCAGTACATGTCCCTTATCAT
This sequence comes from Gallinula chloropus, assembly GCF_964237585.1. Classification (NCBI taxonomy): domain Eukaryota; kingdom Metazoa; phylum Chordata; class Aves; order Gruiformes; family Rallidae; genus Gallinula; species Gallinula chloropus. Next base: position 84,347,386 of record NC_140086.1, on the reverse strand, counting down.
TTATTTTCAGTGCTACGCTTCTGTTTATGGTCAAAAGCCTCTATAAACAACTTCAAATATTTTTATAAAGCACAGATGTACTGTTAGCATTTTTCAGTTTTTATCTTTAAGATTACTTGGATGTTAGTCAATCTGTTTGACACCTTTGTGAACTATGTTCTAATTTGGAACACCAAATCAAAAAACATAAATAAATTTTCCAAAGAAACAGAGAGAAATTATATGACATAATATTTGCATTCCAAAGTTTCTTGATCTTGCTAGATGAATTGTATCCCACACAGACAAAAGAAAACAGGCACAACAGTTTCACAGTTTCCAATGGAGGTGATTTCTTCCTGTACAAAACAAGGGGGAAAAGAAAAAGCACACACAAAAAAAAAGCAGTAGAATGAAGCATTATGTTAATACCAGTACATGCAGATACACACAAGAGGGAGGGGAAAAATTAAGATCAATCACACTATAAATGTAGGCCTTCTTAATATATGAGCAGTTGCTTTCAGATGAGGAATACTGGATGCTTTTCAAATTCTCCTGAGTTTAAAAATAGAAAAATGCAATAAGTGATCCATCTTTACCTTGTTTTTAATACATCAGTAGGATATGAATTAGTATGAATCTTTAATAAGAAATCTACCAAAGTAAAAGTTATAGCAGGTAGAACAGGGACTTGCTAGCCCAGGGAGAGAATGAGCAATGTGTTGTGTCTGGGAAACAGTATGGGCTTAGTCTGTAGCAGCACACCCTCATTTTTCTTCACCAGCTAGGAGCCAGAGCAGCACATCTTGCATCCTGAAACTGTAGGTAGCAGAGGACACTCCTGCATATGCAAAAGTCTGAATGTCCATTAATTATTTCAGGATTAAAGTTTCTCTGCCTCTAAGACTGGCCCAACTGGAGTTTTCTGCCTGGGCCCAAATATTCACATGTATTCAGTACACCAGGTTAACAGATCCCTGACCGTTGGAGAAATGAAAGAACCCCCACAGAACTGCAAACTATATTCAACAGTAATTCATGAGGAAAACATGCATTCTTGGGAGGTTTTTCCTGTCTGCTAAATTTCAGGTGTCTTTAGCAATTTATAAATGTTACAAATCTCCATTAAAAAAATAAAGAAAAGAAAAATAAATGGTCTTTTACAGTGATAAGTGTTAGTCACACAAAACAAGTGCAATCAGCTTGCCATTTTACATAACATATCCACGCAGTTCTATCTCAGAATGGCACCACAGCTGTTCTGTAGGTTAGTTAAGGCTGATTTAGATATGCAGTTAAGCAGTCATCTCTAATTCCTTTGAAATATTTGGATTTAATCCCTGATTACATACGGATATATTTGTTTCAAAATATATTTTTACAGTCTTCAACAGAGACCATACTTTTGGTTTATTTTCTTTTGCATTGAGATATGTTCAGGTACCACAGTTACAGTTGCTAGAAATTACACAAATAAGCATTCATACCTCTGATTGCCACTTTCCTTCTTTTTGCCTCTGCTTTAATAATTTGCTTGATATCAGATTCTTTTTATGATATACTACAAATTTCCTATCCCAGCTTGGACAGTTCAGCAAAGAAATCCAAGTCAGAAAGAAGTATTCAGGGCACCAGAAAAACACAAATGTGGCCACAAGCAAATGAGAAGTGTTGGGATGAAAATCCTCAGGAAAAAGATCACAGAAGAAACTATTATCTTGTCTCCCGGAACATATAGAACATCACATAATTTACTCTTCTCACATTTGCAGGCGATATTATCTACCCAGACTGTGGTAGAAGCTATAACTTTGCAAGTGAATATTATTTTTCAGGTTTTGGATAAATACAGTGTTGGGGTTTGGTTTGTTTTTGTTTGGTGGTTTTTTTTTCTGTATTATAAAGGTGTTATGAAAATGAGAAAAATGGACTATTTTAGCTATCAGACTATTTCTGATAACAGAACACAAATGATTTTTGGTAGACTACTGGTTTGTTGATTTTAACAGTTTACATTCATAAAGCCTCAACTTTTTTGAATGCTTTTTATACAGTTGTGTGCATGTTTTTATACAGTTGTGTGCATGATACATGCCATATAAAAATGCAGCTACATCTCTTGATATGTAGTTACCGTAATTTCATCATAAATACAGTAGTTCTGTTAGATTTTGAAGTGAAGATTATTAATTTGAGTGTTTCATGAAACACTAGCAATTTGAAGTATCAATATCGTCCGCCAACAAGAAAATACAAAGTAGCCCTGTTGATAAGCTTTTGATACTGTGTTAAATGTTCTCTGCCTACATACTTGTATTTGAGGAATACACAAGATAAAATAAAGACAGCAATATTTTTGTCATGCAGTGGTGAAACCTGAAGTTTGTATTATAAAAATCCCCAAGTGGCTACCATTAGCCATGCATGCTGTGTGAGGGGAAAAATACTGCTGCAAAATGTCTTGAGGGCATTTGTAAGGAAGGTTAATACCTTTCAGTGCTGCCTGAACCTGGCAGCACATGAAGAACAATTTGAATAGATGAAAATGACAGTGGATGCAGCTGATGATACAGTACTACTCATAATGGAGAGCATACCAATTAGATTAATATTTAAACAAACACTTAAAATTATTATTTTCAGTATCTAAACCAAAGTACTATTTTTTCTTTCTAACCAGAGTTTAATCATGCTTTGCAATAAATGCTAATCAATAACGAGATAGGTAAATAGGAATTTATTTAATGGATTAACTGGGTGAGTTGATACTGGTCTTGAATCATAACAATTCCAGTGCAGTTAATGGTATTCTGCATTCCATTCTGTACTAACAATTTGAAACCCCCATTTGCCTGAAATTCTCTGACACACAATGGGTTTCACTAGTGTGGTTCAGGGAAACTGATATTATGTGATGTGATTGTGTAACTATCAAATTTTTCCTCACTCCTCTCCCCTGCTTTCCCACTGTAACATATAAGCAATATACAGCTGCACACAGTATTTAAGAGGAATGGTCAGCAGTGTAGACATGACAATTTTGTAATTTTGGACTCCTTTCTGAAATCCTAAATACCTATTTAATTACACTGCAGTTGTCTACAGCAATTCCTCTTCCTCTGTGGTACCAAAACTTTTTACATACAAAATTATTGTATCTGGGTTTTCAAGGGAAAAGAATCAGAAAAAGACAAGGGAAAGGTAAAGCGCATGACTGGAGATTCAGTCTATTTCTGGGCTCTTCAGTACAAGACAGATACAAACATTCTGTAGCACGTCCAGCAAATGGGCCACAAAGACCTTTTAAGAACCTGGAGCGTGTGTCATACAAGGAGAGGCGGAGAGCTGGGATTGTTTAGCCAAGAGAAGATAAGGCTCAGGGGGATCTTATAAAATACCTCTTGGGATGGACTGAAGAAGATGGAGCCAGGCACTTCTCAGTCACGTGCAGTCACAGAACAAGAGTCAATGGTCACAAACTGAACCACCAGAAATGACATTTAAACATAAGAAAAAGTTTTTTTACTGTGAGGGTGGGGCTAGATGATCTCCACAGGTCTCTTCCAACATCAGTAATTGCATGCATTTGCAGTTGTAGAATTGAAAATAAAACCAAACCCACCAGTGATCACGGATAATTATTGGAACATTCAGAATTTAATTCAGAACCAATTAATTTCATCCCCAAATAAAATGAGGGAACTTTATCTGTCAGTTCTGTATATTAAAAGTCAATCCCAAGCTCGTACAGAAAGATATTTACTGTAAATCTCGGAGAGATTTTTCATAATTTCATGTAGTTATGGTTAGAAATGCACATGCAAAATTGGACAGTTAGTATACTGTAACTGAAATGTCATTTCTTGCCTGTTACTGAAATGTCAATTCATTCTCAGAGAAAGGTTTGAGTCATATAATAAAAATAATGTTTTGTGACTTTGTGTTATTGGGATGTGTAAGTATGTATAAGAGTCATATAAAAATGCTATGGAGGAGAGAAACTGATATATTTTTACCTAGAAAATAAATGCAGTATTTGCAGTTCTAAATTACTACAGTTCAAGTAATACCGTGGTACAGGGCGGACAGCTGTGAAAAATCAAATTGGCGAATAAATTATTCCATCCAACCAAAAAGTATGTTCTCAATAAAATGCTTATGTTTTGCAAAATTGCTTTTCAACTCAGGTTTTATTTTTAGAACCCTTTAAATGAAAGATTCCACATTTTTTGTAATAGTGAACAAATTCTAAATCTTATCCAAACAGTGTTCATTAAAAAAACACATGAGTTAGGAGCTCAGCAAACATGAAATTGTTCTGTAACTGATGTTTTCATTATTTTTTTTGACTTGGGCAAGGTGCATTTTTAGTCAAGAACAATTTTAGTTTAAGGTATGTTCTTTTAATTATAACAGAGTGAGCTAAATTACAGTATCTAGTGGGATTACTTGATAGGGGAGATGCACATAGATAGAAAAAGAAGAAAAAAGTCCTCTTTGGCAGTCTTATTGCAAGTGGAATAGACAAGGTTTCTCAAAAAATTAGTCACTAAATTATATTGGGTTCTTCAGTTCCCCAATTTTGTAAGTCAGTCTTTTTCAGCCTCATATATAGCAGAATCATAGCATTTCCACCATTACATGATCCTTCCTGTCCTGCAAGAAAAGCCAAGCTACTTGCTAAATATGTTAATTACCACCAAGTTCTAGCTAGATTCTTAATATTACTTGATAATTGATTGATTTTCTATCAGTGAAAGGTTTTGAAGATCACTGGGCAGGAGGTGATATGTTGACATATTTGGAGGTGTTTTGGACATAACACTGCTTTGTTTTATTAAATATCAATTACTGCATAGTGCTACAGTTGTTTTGTAATGAGAAACCACACTGTGATAAGTGAGTACTTTTCCTTTAGCCCCTTACCAAGAAAAGCAGAAAGAGTGCCAACTCAAAAGGCAAACCATTCAATAAACTCTCAAGAAAAGATCCAGATATACTGAGCTCTCAGCTGGTTAGATTAGGGAACCCAAACAAGAGGGAACTTGAGAGACAAAAGGCTTCTGGTCAATCCGGCAAGTTCTTTACTGGTTTCAAGATTTTGAAAGCTGGAATTACAAAAGCTTCATTCATACTTCATAAAAGAAAATCACCAGGATATCTGTCCAGCAGTATAACGTGACCATTGTCCTTATTTCCTTCAATTTTGTTCACATGCCAAGGTCATCCACTCAGTCCCATCCATGGGCCTCCCCGATCCTAGATCCAGAGTGGGGGGAATGAAGAATGAAAACAAGGCAGTTCTGGAGAGGCTAAAACAGCAACTACCTTAGACACAGATGTGTGCTACAGAGGGCTCCCTTAATTACCACAAAAGGGTGGTTCGACATAAGCTGCCTATAGCAATCTGAAGAGTTGTCCCTGGAACAATCTAATTCCTTGACTAAGATGGAAAATTCTTTAGCAGAGATGCAGTTAGCATACACCAAAACTGTGCCAAGACTTGTTTTACCGTTTTAATATTGTTGCTAGATTAATTACATTCTAGTACCTGGGAATATTTAATTTACCAATATAAACACAGCCTTAAAGGTTAGTCTTAGGGTGTAAGGGAGGCACAAATCAACAGAAGACACAAATTTGTTCAACAAATGGTTGATTGTGAGAAATAAGAATTCAGGGACAGCAGAATAAATGTAAAAAGCATTAACGGCTACATTCATGGTATATAAACCAAACAAGCGTCAATAAAATTAAAATAATCAGGTTTTGAACATGGCAGTGTAATTAGTTCACCACAGTAATCTGAACTCCTCCCTATGCTTTGTCCACAAATGACTTGCTGTTCATTTCAGTTCAAGAAGCAGAAAGAAATAACTCCCAACAAATTACCAACAGTATGTGGAGGTATTATGGAGAATTTAAAAATCTACCCATTTTAGTCATTACACTTAGTCATAAATACCTTATAGTGTCCAAGGTCTACCTCCGTTACCTTATTAGCTTAACTAACTGATCAAAGTATGAAATCATAGGCCAGCTGAGATGAACTCATTGAAAAGTGATCATTGATTCTGTTATTCGTAATGCAAGTACTTTTATACCATCTTGCTTCCAATGGACTATATATATTTCAAACGTAAATAACAAAAATGCTGAAAATTATAGTCAGTATGGTAGATTAAGACAATATAATGACCATACGGGGACTTCTGTGACCATAGGATAAGTGTATACTTTCTTTTATTCTTATATATATATATGAGTATAGACGTGGTAAGACTATAAATTCAGACACAGCATGGATTTTAAAGGTGCTAAGAAATCTTCTTTCCCAATGATTTCAGATTCCATTTTGGATTATCCTGACATGCACAATAAAAAGTTTAGTGTTGTCCCTAGAGAGCATTTTTAGAGCTACATATATAACAATTACTCTTAAATTTACTAACAGACAGTGGAAATGTAATGCACACACACAAAATCTTTTTATGTGAAGCATAATGTAGATGATAGGTGAATAAAGAAAGTCCTATACAGTGCATATCCTTCAAAAAAGCAATGGCCTCAAGTGGGATTTTAAATCACAAATCATTAAATGAATAACCCAAAGAAAAAGAAAGCAAATCAAACTAAATACATAGATAATCTTGCCTTTAATAGACTTTAACATATACTATATCACCTAGAATGCAAAGTAGAATGGCAAATCTCTATAAAGTCCAAATGACTGGGTAATAAACAATCAGTCAGTCATTTAAGGCAAGGTATGTAATCATTCATAGATCCATATAGGGTTGTTTTTGCATACTGCCAAATGCACTGATGCTTTGAGCAAAAACAGCCAACATGTACAAATCATGACCTATTTCAGGCAATATGACAACAGTATTTGTTTTGTTTTGCTCCAGAGTGCATATAAACAAAACCACCTGTATTTTACTTCAAACCTGTAGTCATTTTTTTACATCATAAAAAGCCTCTAGTTGTTCCTCCCTATAGTGCATTTAGTTAGATGTTTTATGTGAGCATGGTATAGTTAATGGTATTTTTTTTTTCCGATATGTGCAGAGAGTTGTGTTCAAGGAAATTTTTAGATCAAATTAATCCAATGGGAAACCTTACTTCCAGGTTCAGGTTTCTTTCTAATTCCTGATATGTTTAGAAAATAATAAACAGCTTCTGCTCTTTCCTACTGTGAACAGCATCAGTTGCCAGCGCTACAGAAAAAGTAGAGGGAGAGATGTGTGGAAAAAGCACCAGTTTCCTCAATTGCTTCTGCTGACCTCAAAGAAGAGCTGCAGGTTTGTAATGGTAAGATGAATGTCAACAATAGCTGAAAGAAGCTTCAAAAAAATAGAGTCAAGGAGCAATTTATGGCCCAAATGACTTGTAATTACAGAAATGTACAGAAAGGTTTCTTGTCAGCTCCCTAGGAATCGCTTCCAGGCTATTAATTTCATTTTTCTACCTTGTATAACCCATTTTCTGTTCTTTTCTTCACCAGACATCGACAGGACATTAGAAGAACTAACAAACAACACCACCCTAACCCCTCTACTCGCCCCACTCAAATCTTGCTTCTGCCCCTGGAGTAAAAAACCAAAAATTTCATCCCTATTATTTTCTCTGTTAGAAAATATAAGGCGAATGCACAGAAGGACTATAAAATAGAGAGTGCTGAGTCTAACATAAAGAACAGATGCTACAAGAGTACAAAAAAAACCCCCTAAAACACTGCAGACATCAGTGCTAATACAAACACAGCCTAAGTTAAAGGGAAGGAAAAATGGAGGGAAAAAAATAATGGCAATATGATAAAAGGCAACAGTATAGAGAAAGAAGCAAAGACAAACAAAAGAATAGTTGTGTGTCAGACAGCAGGTAGAGTCAAAGCAGGGCAGTTTAACCCTATGGACATTAAAGACTATTCTTCTCTAACTGGAAGTATGTTAGTTTTAACTTTAAGAATGTCAAAAATTGGAACAAAGTACTTTGTGTCCTATAAGAAGGGTGACCTAAAAATCTTACTTAGCTTCCCTTACAGCACATATAAGTTGGAAAGGACAAAAGTTTTAGGCTAAGTTGGAAAAGTTCTAATTTAAGACTGTATCTAGTTCTTCCCCAATTCAAAGCAGGGTGTGATTTTTTTTTTAAATTGTTTTTATTTTTTAGTATTCTTTTCAGCTCTTGTTTGAGTTGTGCTGTTTATAGCATTAGTCTGTTGTAGTAGGTTTCAGAATGGAAAGTATTCGTCTGCCAGTCCCACCTTTGCGATTAATGCTATCTGGGGTGAACATAGAAATGTTGCCACAAACAGAATGGTCCTAGAAGACACTTCATGTAGAAGTCATTTTGCTGTAAGATTATTCTTCTAGTGCAGAACAGTTTGACATCAAGCACAGTTGCCGGTGGGAAAGAAAAACACAGAGAACATGGAAACAGGGAAAACATTCATGCTGTGTTTTACAGGGAAACTTCAAAAAGCTATCAGATAGCACTGGGGCTGTGTTAGCTCCAAACTCAGAGGTTTTGTGCTCTAACTAGTACTGAAGATGAGTATCTTTACCAAAGAAGGGGAAAAACAAAGTGATGCCACTGAGCAAAGATAGGCAATTCCCAAAATCAGCAGCTGTGGCAGCTGAGCTCCAAGAGCAGGGAAATACAGTTAGCATAATCAGATATAGCCATCACTAACAAGCAACCTCATCTACAGGAGTCTGCATGGTTACCTTAAACCAACCAGTCCCCGGACTAGTGTTTCAGCAGGCAGTATTTATCCTGCTAGCGGCAGCCAGTGATCCCAAGTGAGTTCTTTCTTTGTCACTATCATTTCTGTCTTTGCCATCCCATAACGTATCTCTCTGAGCGGTTGCCATACCCATTTTTTATTCGCTTAAGCTTCTATTTTTGCTGAGAGGTAATATAGCACTGTCTGCCTATGCCTCACCCTGACAGAGAGCACATTTCTGCCTCTGGTAGGTGTCACTTCCTAGTAAAAATGAAACCTCATGCTTAGCTGCATCTTTGCAGAACTCTGTGACAAGTCAGGCTGGAGACAGTGCTCATTGAAAAGGCAGACAGGTAGAGGAGATGCTCGTGCCCAACAGCTGTGTGTAATGGTATCTGCACTAGTTAATTCTGATCCCTCCTTGCATGCCTATAGAGATCTGCACTGGGTTTCATGGTGAGGTTTTGGTAGTGGAAGGGTATACAGGGGTGGCTTCTGTGAAAAACTGCTAGAACCTTCCCCCATGTCCCATAGAGCCAATGCCAGCCAGCAACGGTAAGCCCATCAGTGACAGTGACAGTGCCTCTGGAATAAAATAGCTAAAAAGAGAAAAAAACCTACCAAACTACCGGGAGTTTTTGTAGCCACAGAGAGGAGTGACAATATGTGAGAGAAGCAACTCTGCAGACCCTAAGGTCAGTGAAGAAAGAAGGGGAGGAGGTGCCTCAGGAACCAGAGAAGATTCCCCTGCTGTCCCTGGAGAAGACTGTGGTGAGGCAGGCTGTCCCCCTGCAGTCCATGGAGGTCCATGGTGGAGCAGATATCCATCTGTAACCTGTGGAAGACCCCATGCCAGAGCAAGTGGATGCATTCAAAGGAGGCTGTGACACAATGGGAAGCTCATGCACCGGAGTAGGCTTCTGGCAGTACCTGTGGCCCCATGGAGAGAGAGGCCCATGGCAAAGCAGGTTTTCTGACAGGACTTGTGACCCCATGGGGGACTAAGGCTGGAGCAGTGTGATCCTGAAGGACTGCACCCCATGGAACAGACACACACTGGAGCAGTTTGTGAAGAACTGCACCTCATGGGAAGGATTCATGTTGGAGAAATTTACCTAGGGCCCTCGCCTGTGGGAGGCACCCTACACTGGAGCAGGGGAAGAGGGTGAGGAGTCTTCCCCCTGAGGAGGAAAGAGTGGCAGACAAAATTGGGAATAAAGTTGATCCTGGGAAGAAGGGAGGGGTTGGGAGACGTGTTTTTAAGATTTGTTTTTAAGACGTGTTTTTAAGATTTGGGTTTTTTTCTTGTTATTTGACTCTGATTTTAGTGATAATAAATTAAATTAGTTTTTTAAATTGAGTCTGGTTTGTCCGTGATCATAATTGGTGAGTTGATCTCTCCCCATCCTTGTCTCAACCCATGAGTTTTCTGTTGTATTTTCTCTCCTGTGCAGCTCAGGAGGAGAGAGACAGAGCAGCTTTGCTGGGCAGCTGGCATCCAGCCAGGGTCAACTCACCAAAAAATCTACCCCTTGCACCTTGCACATACTGGCACTGATTTCCAGGGTGCCTGGAAATCTCCACAGCTGAAGCAGGGAGTTAAGCACTCCCTAATGCTACAGAATTACTGGTACAATGCAATATACTCAACAAGCAACATGCTCCAAGATTTCGCAGCTTCTGATTATAAAGAATACAAATGCAAGTCCAAGGAACAATTTGTATGAAATTACTGTGATATCTTTATGGTAAATATTCCTTCCAGTGACCATCAGGTATGATCCCTATTCCTCACCAGAAATTATTTTTATTAAATAATTCATTCAAAATGAGAAATCTCCCATAGGAACTTATCTTTGACAAGGGCAGTTATTAAAAACAAGCACAAAGAAATGAGCATTAACTAGCAGCAGGTATGGTAGCATACAACAGGCCGCTTCCAACAACAAATATATTCTTTTTAAATTAGGGTTTTTTTCCGTGGGTACAAAGCCTACTTCTTAAAGGAATAATAACAATAAACAATTGTGACATGGTATACTTCTTAAAATATTCACAATGTAACTAAGTATAAGTACTCTTGTGTACCTTCTTTCACAGAAGTTTAATGTGAATGTCTGAAGTTACGGCAGCCATTTTGAAAATTAACATGAGCCACCTGAAAAGAAAGTCAGCCACAAGGGTGCAATGAAATAAATACGAGATGCCTTAAACATTTTCACGGTGGTAGCTGCGAAGCTAATATGCTACTTCTAGGCAGTTAGTTGCCATTTGTTAATATATGAAACACAAATTACTACATGTTCTGGAGTTTATGAAATCAACCCCTTGAGTGAATTGTTCTAGAGACTTTAGGCACGCACAAGATAATTAGCAATTAAATCTGGCTTTAGTGTCATTTAGCAATCCCAGCAATACTTATTATTTATACAAGTATCACGATTTTCTCCATAAATTGGATGACATTATGGGAAATGATATTGTCAAATACTTACTTTACAAAGAATGATTTATCCTTCTTAGCAGCAGAGATTAAACACTTCTTTCAGGACCCTATTCTTCCTTTTGGGCAATGCTTAATGAGGCCACCAGTACCTCTCCTTCTTTCCCCTAAGTTTAAGTAACACACATGTACAAGTAGAGGGATATTTCTAACCACAAAACATTTTAGTATTGGACTCCCCTGAGGAAAAAGTGGTGAGTGTGAACTGTGCTGCCTGATGGAGAGAGGTTGAGATCACCACTTAGGACACTTCAGTAAATTCTGGATTCCCTTGTAAATTCAAATCAAATGGCAAAAGTCTGGTTATTTTCAAGACGAGATGAGGTTTTCAAAATTTTTTAGTGAATAGTAAAATCCTTACACCAGTTAAAGTCTAACTCCAAAGGTTGTTCAGTATTTGGCTTCTCATTTTATTAACATTCTGTAATAAACGTCCAAGGAAGTATTTATATTTGCCTAAGGTTCACTTTATTTGGAATCCTCTCTCATACCGGATTTGACCTTCACAAATTCTGTTCCATAAGGGGTGACCTTTAGATTAGCCTCCCGTGTAAAGAAGTGACTATGTTATCTGATGTTTTTCATTCTGCAAGTTACTAAACCAAAAATATATGAATAATTTTAAATATCTGTTACAAATATCCCTTTTTGGAATGTATTCCTAACAAAATATCTTCTTTTGTAGTATGTTCAAGGTCCCAAGAGTATTTTAATTGTTTGTTTCTTAATAACCTCAAAAACATTTAAAACTTTTTGCTATACACAGACTTTTTCCTATGTTAACCAGAAATATGAGCACGTTTGCAGTGAAAAGAGTTTCATGAACATAAATTCAACTTAAGTGTTTTTCTATTCCATTAAAATGTTAATAATTTAATAGCATTTCATTATAAACATATTCAGATGCCAAAGAAACTGGAAAAAAAATTAGTCTGAGAAATGTGCACATGTTGCTGTTGAGTCAAATGCTGGCAATAACACAATGACATATTTAGAGGGTGTTCTCTGAAAAATATCACTTTAGAAATGTTACCGCTCTGAAATATTTTAATAATTAAAAGACATTAAATATGGAAAATTAACAGACATAAGTGAAAAAAAAAGTGGTTCTGAGTTGATACAGTGAAAAAAAATAAATCAGTGAACAAAAACAGGGGGAGGCGAGTTGGCCAGGTGAGGGGGTTGACTGGGCATTGGTCACAGCCTAGAAAGCAATTGCATTGTGTATCACTTGTATTGTATATTACCATTATTATTATTCCTCCTCCTATTATTTCCCCTTCCTTTTATCTCCTATTAAACTGATTTTATCTCAACCCATGAGTTCTGTGGGTTTTTTCTATGCTTCTCTCCCCCAACCCACTAACATGGAAGTGAGTAAACAGCTGTATGATTAGCTGCCTCCCGACTTAAACCACACCAACAGGCCATGCAGTCTCCATCCTTCTTAAAATTTTCAGGACACAGCTGGACAAAGCCCCAGGGAACTTTGTCTGACCCCATAGCTGACCCTATTGAGCAAAAGGCTTGACAAGAGACCTCCTGAGGTGGTCCCTTACAGGCTGAGTTACCCTCTGGTGCTATGAAAATTGTTACAGTTTTGTCTACTGGTGAGAAACCATCATCAAGTATGAAGATTAACTCAGTCAGCAAGGAATGCAGCAGTGGCAATGGGAAGTTCTGTGGCCAAGAGCTAGACTGAGGTGGACAGTGGGTTCTTGGAGCTGGGCAAACCTGAGGAAGAGTGGAGAGATCCACTAGGAGCCAGCAGCTCTGGTGAGTGAGGCTGACATGGTTTAGGTTTTGCCAGGAGCCACTGTAGGAGATTTAAATAGCCCTAGGGAGAGCTAGTGACCTGGAGGACTGCCAACATCAGCCAGGGCATGGCATAGCTGTTTTCATGGCAAGGCAAACAGGCAGAGCAATGCAACCTGCTTGTAGGCTCACAGCCCAGGAAAGTGCCCTAGGTCACTGTCAAAATGACAGATACTTGACTTGGAGCTAAAATGAGTGTTCCTCCATCGAACAATTTTCCCTGAGATGTCTGATGCACCCACCAAGACAGACCTGGTAAGGAAGGAGACTTCAGTACAGGGGGTAGGTCACAGCAACTGACCAATGCACGCAGCATGGGGAATAAACAGGAAGAAATAGAGATCTGCATGTGGTCTCAGGGCCATGATATCATTGTGATTACAGAGACATAGTGAGACAGCTCACATGCCAGGAATGTTGTCATGGGTGGCTACATGCTTTTTAGAAAAGACAGACCAGCAAAGTGAGGTGGTGGAGTTGTTCTTTATGTGAGAGCGCAGCTGGAATGTATTGAGCTGTGCTTTGGCAGGGATGAAGACTGAATCAAGAGTTTATGGGTAAGAATTAAGTGGTAGGGGACACTGTTGTGGGTGTTTACTACAGCCCACCTCATCAGCAAGAAGATAGTGAAGTCCTTTACAGACAGCTGAAAGTAGCCTCATAATCACAGGTCCTGGTTCTTATGGGGGACTTCACCTGACATTTGCTGGAAAGGCAACATTTCCTCGATCTTCTTTTTCATTACAAGCTGAACAAAATATCGAAGACATTTCACTAAGAGGAAAAAAATATTAATGTGCCAATCCCTTTAAACCATCTCACAGAGAACAGTATGACCAAGTTTGTGTCTACAAGAATCAGGTATTCGGCATATAGAAAGATTTTACCTCTTGATATCATCTAAATGTTGTGAATACCTGATACCAATGATATACTTACCCTATGTAAAACCCTAGAGCAAATGTGGTCTTTCCCAATGATGCTTGAGAGACACAGGCATTTTTATTGTCTACCTTTTTGACACATATTTTAATATCTCCCTGATTTTCTTCCATCTTTTGGCTCTGTAAAGCTTTATTCATCCTATTGAAGAGGCCAGTGGTCACTAGTAATCAACTGCTTTTTCATTCCAATAAATGATTACTGTAATTTTTCTGACAGAGTTCTATAAATAATCTTGAAAAAACTGCATATGAGGACAGTGATGATTCTGTGTATATTGCAGCAATATATATATTTGATTTGTATTTGTATAAAAATCCAGGTATATTAGAACTAATAAATAGAAAGGTAATTTATTACTGAGATATCTATTGAGATATATACTTCATAATCCTACTAACATTCAGTTTAATTAGCTTTTAGCAATCTCCAAAATATATTTTCCTGACCACAAAATATTACAGAAAGTAATTTACTTAAATTTTGTTTGAAAATATGTTTTGGTCAGCAGTCCTACTATGAACTGCTGAGAATCTCAAAAGCCTCGATCTGAGCAGGTTGTTGGTTTGGATTTTTTTACTAATAAGAAAAAAATCCAGTCTTTAGTTCTGTTTAAAGATGAAAAACTATGAACTTCTCTTATAATTCTTATTATCCATCATCTGGCTCCTTTTAATAGACCTAGTAATTCAACCAATGAGAGCATTTTTTGCTTTTGAGAATAGCAAATCTCCTTATTCAGCTGCTGCTATCTGATATCCTATCACACCTTTAATTAAAAATTACAGAAAGAATGTTAAGTATCATTTAATATGCTGTCCAGAACATTAAGGAAATCTATAAAGCTTTTTTTTTTTTGTTTTAAATACAAGGTTTTCTTGTTTAATACAAGTAACTGTAACTATTCCTGTATGGATAGACTGTGGCTCTAAGATGGACAAAGATATTTAACAAACAGTGGCAGAACATTTTTTATTATATTTATACTGAATTATAATGAGAAACTCTAGTACATCCAGCTTTACTAAAAAAAAAACACAGCAAAGGGATTTTTTTGTCTTGGTGTATGCATATGAAGAAACATCATTGCTGTGGGTGTTGATATAAGGCAAACAGTTCTGTTTCTCAAGGTGCTTTGAGAGGATACAAAGCCTTTCAGAACTTTGTATAATTATCCAGAGCAGAATGAGTTAATGAAGGACCATTTTATATGAACAGATTTTTAAATGGCAGCCCATAAAACATGGATATTCTACAAAACACTTATGTACAGTTATAAGATCTTCATAGTCTTGCTGTTACTGCTTGCTTTAAGGTAAATCATAGGCAAAGAAAATAAAATGTACTGAAGACATTTTGCGTATGAGCTTTTCATGCATCAGTTGCTATTATTGCTAGAGGACTCTCTGAGATGGTAAAATGACCAGAAAAGGTAGCTAAGCCAAGAGAATCTCTCTCTTAGGAGATGGTTTAAACATACTGAGAGCTGAGAAAATTCTTTAAACTGTTAAGATAGAACCTCTGCCCAGTCCCCTATTAATGGACAGCTTCTGCCTTGCACTTGTCAAAAACAATTGGGTCATAAAAAATATCAGCAACTTTAAAAATACGAAGTAATAATATCATATTTCTCTACAATTATGTCAGATCTCTGATGCTATGTACAAACACTTCTTCATGCTCCTTTATTGTTATATACTGAAATGGCAAATGCCGATTGTTGCTCAGTGTATGAACTTTCTGCCTTGTTATAATCTTTCAGTAAGACAACCCTCTGGGCTTGTTTTAAATTCCAAAGAGAATTCCCCAGACAGGTGAAATCAGCTGAAGAAAATAAATTGAAACCTACATTGTAGAGATACCTTGGGGTTTGACTTGTGTAATGAAGTGAAATATAAAGCTGCTGTGTTCTGCTTGCAAGTGCACCTGAACTGTAAAGAAAGGTGTGATGTATATCTGAAACACTAATCTAGATAGAAATCTAGACAGAAACAGTAATGATGACGTTGAAGTCAGGGTTCTTTCTCTACCAAGTATTCCATTGGCTTGTACAACTGATTCTGATGTCAATACCATGGACAAACATTAGCTTGACAAGGCACACCATAGCCTTGTTAGAAATGTACAAATAACCTGAATCACACAGATTTATACTTAATTTCTATAGGCACAGTTTAAACCTAGGAACATAGAACCTTGGACTTTTAACATTCATTAAGAAAGAATAATGTTTCAAAAACTGTGAAACAAGGTTAGGTGAACTGAGCTGGTTTCCTCAGTCTCATTTTTGGTTTAGGCTTTCAAGTAGCATCTAAGGGTCTGTCAAGATCCAGCAAAATATGCAGATTCAGTATATGCTCTTACTTGACTTGCTCTTGCAAACTTTTCCGAAGACTTTGGCGCTTACTCCACCCAAGTTTATCAGAGAGGTGTACCATTTGTTTACAAAGGAATGAAAGAATATGAACTGGATTTTGATAAATGGAATAGAGAGGAATTAATTTATGCATCTCTGGATAAATTTTTGAAACTAACAGAATATTTAAGAATATCTATTACGATGTGTGTATGGACTGGTTTGTGTGTAATGTGCAAAATGAAGAAATAATAACCTGCTTTGAGTCTACCCTGATCTGGTTTTAACGCATTCATTAGAATTATGTTAGCAGTGGCAATAACATCTAGTAAAGGATAGCAAAACATTTCAATACCATCTATGATTTCTGCAGCAAAATACTATATTTCAAAGCACAGTATGGACAGTATTCAAATACAGTAGTTTTACCACGGGAAACAGGCACAAATAGAGCTGAGCACTAAAAAAAGTAAATGTATTTCATGGAAAGTTTTGATATTTCGTAACTTGGTGTCATTTCCATACAAACCAAACTATTACAACTTTTAAATTCTTCATGAAAGGTAGCAGTCTTGGCTATGTGGATGCCCCTTGAGTATCTGGTACAATAGGATCTTTGATTCTGGACATGTGTTTTAAAACTTCGACTTTATAACCACTGACTAAATCAATTTGCAGGTAAGTCAGAACATTGCTTGATAATCATGCAAATTTCATTGAAATAGAACAAGCTCTGAAAAATGATTGTATTTTGGCAATGTCCAGGCCTAGCCATAAAACCATTGGTTGCTACTGTGACTGAATTCTATATGTGTCTACTGAGAACATATGTGATCCTGAAAGAAGCATTTAAACAGCACTTCTTCCAAGCACAGGAGAGGTGCATCCCTTTAAGTAAGAAATCGGGAAAGAGAGGCAGACCTGTGTGAATGAGCAGGGAGCTAATGGGTAAACTCAAAGGGAAGCAGAAGGTTTATGAACTGTGGGAAAATGGTCTGAGCACCTGGAAAGAATATAGGGATGTTGACAGGGCGTGTAGGGACGCGACTAGCAAGGCTAAAGCCCGCTTGGAAATGAAGCTGGCAAGGGACATAAAGAATAATAAAAAGTGTTTTTTCAGATATGTGAATAGTAAAAGGATGACCAGGGATAATGTAGGTCCCTTGCTGAATGAGGCGGGTGTCCTGGTAACGGGTGATGATGAGAAGGTGGAGATACTGAATGCCTTCTCTGCCTCGGTCTTCACTCCAAAGGCCGCTCAGGACCCTAAGACACTGGATGAAAGTAGGAGTGTTTGGGGAATGAAGAGCTTCTCTCTAGTTGAGGTAGGGGTGGTCCAGGAGCGTCTCAAAGGGATTAAAGCACACAAATCCATGGGAGCGGATGGGATGCATCCACGTGTGCTGAGGGAGCTGGCAGAAGTGATTGCGGAGCTGCTCTCTATCATCTTGGAGAACAGGAGGATAGCCAATATCACTCCAGTCTTTAAAAAGGGCAAGAAGGAGGATCCTTCAATTATAGGCCAGTCAGCCTCACTTCTGTCCCTGGAAAAGTTAAGGAACACTTGTTCTGGATGCTATCACCAAGCAACGGGAAGAGAAGAAGGTCATGAGGAGTAGTCAGCATGGATTCACCAAGGGAAGATTGTGCTCGACCAATCTCATAGCCTTCTATGATCTCATCACCGGCTGGGTGGATGGAGAGAGAGCAGTGGATGCCATCTAGCTTGACTTCAGCAAGGCCTTTGATACTGTCTCCCATGACATCCTGATAGCAAAGCTGAGAAAGCATGGTATAGATGAGTGGACAATGATGTGGGTTGAGAATTGGCTGTCGGACCGAGCCCAGAGGGTGGTGATCAGTGGAGTAGAATCTGACTGGAGACCTGTGACTAGTGGTGTTCCCCAGGGCTCAGTGTTGGGTCCAGTCCTGTTTAATACTGATGACCTTGATGAGGGAATAGCATCCACACTCAGCAAGTGCCGATGATACAAAGCTGGGAGGAGTGGCTGACACGCAGGAACACTGCGCTGCCATCCAGCGAGACCTGGACAGGCTGGAGAGCTGGGCAGGGAGAAACCAGATGAGATTCAACAAAAGCAAGTGTAAAGTCTTGCACCTGGGGAGGACTAACCATCTGTATCTGTACAGGCTGGGGGATGACCTGCTGGAGAAGAGCTCTGTGGAGAAGGACCTGGGGGTCCTGGTTGACGACAGGTTGGCCATGAGCCAGCAGTGTGCCTCGGTGGCTAAGAGAGCCAATGGGATCCTGGGGTGCATCAGGAAGAGTGTGGCCAGAAGGTCGAAGGAGGTGATTCTCCCACTCTACTCTGTTCTGGTCATGCCCCACCTGGTGTATTGTGTCTAGTTCTGGGCTCCCTGGTATAAAAAACACAGGGATCTCCTGGGGAGAGTCCAGAGAAGGACTACAAAGATGATTAAGGGCCTGGAACATCTCCCCTGTGAGGAAAGGCTGAGTGAGCTGGGACTGTTCAGTCTAGAGAAAAGATGATTAAGGTGGGACCTGATTAATGTTTATAAATATCTTAAGTGTGGGGCACAGAGGGAAATGGCCAGCCCCTTTTCAGTGGTCTGTGGAGACAGGACAAGGGGCAATGGCTGCAAGTTGGAGCACAGGAAGTTCCACACCAACATGCGGAAGAACTTTTTCACAGTGAGGGTGACAGAGCCCTGGGACAGGCTGCCCAGAGAGGTGGTAGAATCTTCTTCTCTGGAGATATTCAAGACTTGTCTGGATGCCTATCTGTGCAGTATGAGCTAGGGAGTTGCTTTGGCAGGGGGGTTGGACCCAGTGATCTCTCAAGGTCCCTTCCAACCCCTACAATTCCGTGATTCTATGATTCTGTGTAGTTGTCAGGGCCTGGAACAGGCTGCCCAGGGAAGTGGTTGAGTCACCTTCCCTGGATGTGTTTAAAAAAAGGGTAGATGAGGTACTTAGGGATATGGGAATTGTTGAACTCGATGATCTTAAAGGTCTTTTCCAATCTTGTGATTCTGTGATTCTGCAAAGCAGTCACTAGTCTGTGACAGCATTACCTGTATCATTTACCTTTAAATGAAAAAAAAAGTCTGAGTCTCCAGCTCTGTATGCAATTACAGAATCACAGAATGATAAGGGTTGGAAGGGGCCTCTGGAGATCTAGTCTAACCCTCCTACTAAGGCAGAATTACCCAGAGCCAGGTGAAGAATTTTTTCCATATATTCAGGTGGAACTTACTGTGTTCTGGTTTGTGCCTCTTGCCCCTTGTCCTGTCTCTGGCCCCCTTGTATTGTCATTTGCCTTTTAGATATTAATAAGCATTGATGAGATCACCTCTCCTGTCTAGGCTAAGCAAACCCAGCTCTCTCAGCCTTTCCTCATAAAAGGGATACTCCAGTCCCCTCATTATCCTTGTAGCTCTCCTAATTCAAGGAGTAGTGCTAACTTTGAAAGCAAATCAAGTCTGTACAACTCATATTCATTGCATGCTTCAGGTATCAGATAAGTAAAACTAAAATATCACAGGAGAATGAATGCTCTAGTTCTCATAACCTAAAATATCCAGACCATATTCATTCTTGAAGTGTGGGGTGCTTAAGCTTTCTATGAGGGGGATTTACTAAGTATTCTAATAAGCTTTGAGATGTGATGCATAAGAGGAAATTTTAAGTGTTGACAATAACACCAAAACCCACGATTTATTTACTGACATACACAAAAAGAAAATAGCTTTGAAAATGGCAAAGAATATTTTTCTTACCAAATAAGTCCAAAAGAAACGTCTCCAAATGAAAAAAATATAGTTCTTAATTTCATGTAGATTTTCTTTTAATGCTCCAGCTATCAAGTTCCCATGCAAGGCTTTGGAGACTAAGATATAGTTCTCTTCCCCAAGTGTAAAAATATTTTGAAACTCTGTGAAAGTAAAGAATATTCTAGAGAGAGAGAGAGAGAGAGAGAGTGATGGAAGATAAAACTGTTAGGAGGGTTTTTCAATTGTTCAGTATTTATAATTTCTTCATTACAAAAATTTGTGTGCATCTGTGCATTTCGAGGGTATATCAATAGATATTATGATCACTAACTTAATTATTTACTGATTAGCTTGTTCATGCATAGTGTTGCCAACGACATTTACTGTACAACAGATACAGTTTCTTGCCAATATTTAACACCATCTTACTGTATAAATAGGTACTGCTGCCTTTTTGCCTGTGCTATTTTCTCTTTTTCTCTGATGTAAACTAGTGATGTGGTAACAGTTTTGAAAGATGAAAATTAATAAAATTGAGCTCATATTTCTTTTCACTATAACATCCAGTTCAGGACAAATAGATTCTTGTTTTGAAATGACAATGTTTTACTTATAGTATCTGTGCAGACACAGTAAAAAGCAGTATTGCAAGAAGATTCAATCATGATATTGATTGACGTTAAGAAGGCTCACAACACTTCAGATGGTTGGTTTTGAACCACTATTAAGATTCTGAACCTTACGTTGATTCTTCAAAGATTTAGTTTTGGGCTGTTGGGGGTTTTGTTTGGGGTTTTTTTGTTGTTGTTGCTGTTTTGCAGTAAAATTCTGTTTAACAGAATTCATTGATTGTTCTGGCTTCAGCAGAGATAAGAGTTCATTTTCTTCCCAGCAGCTGGCATAGTGCTGTGGTTTGGATTTAGGATGAGAATAATGTTGATAACACACTGATGATTTTAGTTGTTACCAAGCAATCAAGGACTTTTCAGCTTCTTATACTGGCTCACCAACAAGAAGGATATTTCATATCATATGATGTCATGCTCAGTGTATAAAGCTGGAGAGTGTTGGCCGAGAGGTGGGGCAGCTTGGGAACTGGATGATCATCAGCTTTGTCTGGTGAGCAAGTGTGCTA
Source organism: Gallinula chloropus (assembly GCF_964237585.1). NCBI lineage: Eukaryota > Metazoa > Chordata > Aves > Gruiformes > Rallidae > Gallinula > Gallinula chloropus. Next base: position 84,326,166 of record NC_140086.1, on the reverse strand, counting down.
TTCATCACTTATTTTGCATATTTTAATCATATATGGTTATAAATTCTATATATTTTATGTAGCATATTTACTTTAATAATATAATGTCATTATGTAATTACATATGTTAATTTATATGTATTATATGTATATAATTGTCTTCTTCCTTTTCTGTGCTAGTACATTGTCCTTATCTCAACCCACAAATTTAATTTTTTTTTTCTTTTTCAGTCTCTTTATCCCACTGGGTAAGGGAAGTGAGCAAACAGCTCTGTTGTTGGTTTAGCTGCTGGCTGGGTTAAACTATGTCAGTTGATTACAATTAATCCATCAATCTGTAAGCCACAGTGTTTGTCTTTGACAGACATTGTTACAATCATTGCCTTTTACAGAAGAACATGTGATCAGCTATGACTTATACTGTGGGGAAAACTGATTATGTAAGTTGCAGAGCTCTTTATCACACCAGCTGTCTCTGTTGCACCTGTGGAACCCACTGCGATCATTTTTGGTACCGGTTAAAAAACATCTGGATTTCAGGCTTTTGTGCTTTTAAGTTCATACTACTCATTTAAATGGTGTTCACTCTATTGATAGTTTGAGGTATTGTCAACCTCTGATGTGAGACTGACTATCAGTTTAATTTTCATTCTCCGTTCCCCATGACATTAGGTTACCTGAGAAGGAAAGAATTATAATCTTACTTAAGGGTTATACCTTATTGCCTTGAACAGTGAATATAAAATAATATCTTTCAGAGAGCAGCAAGCTACACATAAAGCAAATACTTGTACTATACTCTCAGAAAAATCAAACCTCCAGAGGTCCAGCCACCAGATTCAGAGCTGCACAAGTTGGAATGCAAGAAAATAGGAAATTTTTCATCCCATGAAGGGGATGAAACTGCAACAGGTTGTGGGATCTCCATCTTTAAGATTATAAAAGTTCAGCTGGACATTGTCCTGAGAACCTTGATATGATGAGGCATGCGTTCAGCGGGGGGTTGTGCTAAATGATCTCCGGAGGTCACTGCCAACATAAATTATTCTCGATTCTGTGATTCTATAATGCAAAAAGCATTTATTATCATAAATAAACAGGCTAGAAATACATCATCGTTGCACACAAGAAAAACATCTGATCAGTTGATAAAGACTAAATATAGGAAGAAAGCACTGCTGTTAAAAAAAGAAAAAAAAGAAATTTTTAAAAAAATCATCTTCTTTACATGTTACCAGCACTTTATGAGAGTCAGGCCCTTATATCACCCTGTGGAAAAAAAAAAAAAGAAACCAAACATTTTTCTTCCAAACTATATTTTCCCACTACCAAACTCCATTCAGACATTACGTAACTCTTATCTTCCTTTTTGTCTCTGAGCTTTGAGAGTTGACGGCCTGTTAATGCCAGGAATAAAAAAAAAAAAAAAAGTTATTTAACAGCAGTTTAAAACTTTCAGATACTCAGCTTTTGGTAGGAGCTCTTTTTGATTGTCTTGAGTTCCTCCACCCTCATGTCAGTCTCATTTCTCTTTCTGCCACTTGTGACCATTGCTTCTTGTTTTCTGCTGCACACTCCTGAGAACAGTCAAACTGTCTTCTTTAGAATCCTCTCAGCCTTTTGAGTAGTGGGAAACTACAGTCACCTTCTCCAAAAGGTTTTTCATCTGCTAGCTAAACAAGTGCAGTCTTTCCTCAAAACCTGAGTGCTTCAGCTCCTATGCAAGGCCCTCTGATGGACTCTGTCCAGCAAAGGGACCAAAACTGAGCACAGAGTGTAAGATATGGTTTCATATCTGCCAGGTAGAGGGGAATAATTATTTCCGTCCTGGCTATGTGCGCACTGATAAAGCCCAGTTTGCAGTTACATTCATCATCACAACACACAGCTTGCTCAGGTTCAAACTGTCCACTGAGACACATATCTTTTTCTGCAGAGCTGCTAACTGGCTCACGGATGTCCAGCTTGTAGTTCTTCTTCATGTCAATCCGAGCTACATGCAATATTTTACTCTTGTCCCTGTTGGTTTTCATGAGGTTCCTGTTGGCTTTCATGAGGTTCCTGATGGCCTGTTCCTGCAGCTTTTTTGTTTTATCCTTCATTACCATACCTTTGAGAATCCTACTAACATCCTCAACAACAAAGGCCATTTTGCATTAGTTTCCAAAACTCAATCAAAGGTTTACTGTGAAGCTGGAAAAAAAAATTAACTTTAGGTTATGATTTCTAGGAGTTTGTTTTATATTCTTCAAGAATAGTGTTTTGTTTTGCTTTTAAAACAATGCATTTAGTTTAGGACATCAAGACAACGTAACATTATAACATTTTCTGATTTTCTTACCAAATAATGGCAGGTTTACAGCATTCAGATGTCTGGAATGTTAATTAATTCCCATGGAGATGGAATATAGGCATCTGTTAATCATAAGTATACATAAGAATTTCAGTTAATCACATTATGATTCCACAAATTATCAATTCTGTGTCTGTTCTTGCTGTCTAAACACAGATGCTGAAGGTGAAGAGACAGTTTTCCTGTGGAGTCTTTCCTTTGAGAGGTTTTGAAGAAGTTCAAGACGTATGCTTCTAGATACATATTGCTGCTTACAATTCAGTCGATTAAAGACTCTCTTTAACTGAAAACAAAGTCATATATTTGAGAAACTTGAGAAATAATGAAAATATTACTGATACTATAAAAATGTTGAGCATTTTCAAGGACAACAACAGTTTAAAAAAATCCCCAGTTAAGACTGGAGGTGTTTTCTTAAATGTACACATTCAGCTTTGACTTTGGAAAATACAACAGCATCAAAAAAAAGGGCTTAATTATTGAACATATTTTAGTATTGCTGTAGAAATCAGAACGCAGATTTACAGTTTTTTAACAAAGAAGCTCAAAACGGATACAGTAGAGAAAATAGGAGAGACATAATGGTTCACTAGCTTGGCCACACTCTGAGAAAAAGAGAGGAAAAAGCCAGGGGTTATATTGGTATTCTGGTAATACAATGTTGGACAGACATTTAATTAAGACATGGGTCTTTTATCAGCACAAGTAATTTCTGTTACTTATATCCTTCTCTACTAAAAGCATAGAGTGACCAGAGCTGACATGGATAGAGAAAGCAAAAGTTCCCTTAAGGTTGACTGCCTTTTCAAGGTGCTCTACCTATGATTGGAGGTTACAGCAGCTTTCAAGCTACTATTTTATAAAGAATTCATCACCTTCTTCAAGCTGGTGGATGTGTCCACAATGTAATTTTTGTGGAACACAAAATAGTGAATTGTAGAGTTCTGGTAAACAGGAGGAAATGTTCTATTCCCTAAATAAGAGGTTCATTCACTATCAAGACATTGCGTTTATCCAAGTTTACTGTTCTCTAAGTCACAAGGCCCTTTGTTCATTGTGAAATAAATAGCAGATTATGGTTTCTACATTAAATATCTCCCTTTTAAACCACTTTAAAAAACAAAACACTATGTAAGTCACTGTGTTCCCCCATGCCTTTTCTTTAATGTGAGCATGGATTTTCCCCCTTTTTAAGATGTGATACAGAACACATCTTAAATCTTTATATACTTTTATCTTTTATATGTTCAACCTGCAAGTAGCATTTATGGATTTAGACAGTGTGATATTCTTTTCGCTACAGGGCTCTTAGGCACAGTTTACTGCTGCACTGTGCACAATAAATATATAAATAATTTACTCGCTCAAGTCTATATAAATGATTTGTTTGCTTAATGTGTTGGAAATAATTTGATGTATTACAGTTGCTGCAGTTGTCGTCGCCACATTACTACAATAAGCAAGATCCATATCTCATTTGGTCTTCTGGAAACAATTTTTAAGTAAATGCAGATGTTTGCCTCTTTATTTTAATGCTATTTATACAAGTTGCCTACTAACACACAGTTGTGTTACACCATGAGAAACAAAGATTTCAGAAGGAAGTATTTTTGATTAATCAGTCTCATTCTCATTTAAACTATTTTCAGTGCAGTATCATTCACACCCTCAGTAACATACAGCACATAAGAAAAAAAAAAGTTGTCCATGCAAAATGTGAAAAATGATTTCAAATATCCCTATCTGACCATAAAACAATAGAATTTTTACACAATCTCTCCATTGTCATCTTCATGTACCCAAGTCAGAAACTCTAAAATAAGTCAGAAGAGTTTGCCTATCTTCCTTCCCACGAGCATTATGACAGAATTTTCTTTCTTTCCTGCTAAGAACCCAAGGCTCATTTACATATTAAAAGTATGGAGAAATGGAGATTTCTCTCATTTATGAATAGTCTATTGACCTAACACTCGTTAAATCAGGAAGATCAGAGATCACCTTTTGTGTGCACAACAGCTATTTCAGATGAAAAGTTTTCAAGGCTGCTAGAAAGCTTACTATATAAATCTACAATTCATCTACTATTTTCTTTACCCTCTTGCAGGAAGGTGCTTAACTCTATTTTCTCCCTTTCAGTGTGTTTGTCCTGGCCTTACTCTGCACTATTTCAATTCTGCCCCAAGTTAAAATCACTTATTTCTGCATGGCTTTTCTGTGCAATCATCAATAGAATAAAGTGATGCATGTTTCCATACCCTGTGAAAGAGGTCAGGGTGGTTTTACCTCTGCCCTCTCTGAGAAGAAAAGAATCATGGAGACAAATGACTTTCACAACTGGTGTCAACAGGACTTCTCACACCAACAAGTATCATTTCAGAAGCCCATATCCATATTTTTTCTAGCATTTGTCAGAAAATAACTTCTTATTTAAGAGTGAAGCAAGCAGATTATTTTTACCTTACCCCACCCCCCAACCCCCAACCCAATAAATTAATTGTTAGTGAAGATCTGGAATGTATTGAGACTTTATTCTAGTCATGTACTCAGAAGCACCTCTTTCACAGCAAAATTTCTGGCACAATTTTCTTCACTATTTTTAAAAACCACAAAGTACACCAATAGACACTATGTTCAACTTTCTGAGTTTCCATGGTATTTGGAAACAAGCAGGAAAAGTTGCTCTTTCCTGAAGAATCATAAAGCATTTTGGTCATCTCTGATATGTCTGCACTTTAGATTTAAAGATGTCTCTTTGCCTAACATATTTAAAAAAAAAAAAAAAAAAAGCACAGTATTAGTAATATTTAGGCTCACTCAGCTGTTTTCTTGGGGGAAAACCTTAGCCTTTTCTCCCCTATGAGGAGAGGCTGAGTGAGCTGGGACTGTTCAGTCTAGAGAAAAGAAGACTAAGGGGGGATCTTATTAATATTTATAAATATCTTAAGTAGGGGATGCAGGGGGAAATGGCCAGTCCCTTTTCAGTGGTCTGTGGGGACAGGACAAGGGGCAATGGCTGCAAGTTGGAGCACAGGAAGTTCCGCACCAACATGCGGAAGAACTTTCTCACAGTGAGGGAGACAGAGCCCTGGAATAGGCTGCCCAGGGGGATGGTGGAATCTCCTTCTCTGGAGATATTCAAGACCCGTCTGGACACCTGTCTGTGCAATATGAGCTAGGGAGTTGCTTTGGCAGGGGGGTTGGACCCGATGATCTCTTGAGGTCCCTTCCAACCCCTACAATTCTGTGATTCTGTGATTCTATATGTCTCATTGCACTACACAAATTTACACCTTTAACTAAGCTTACCAGATGAATGCAATTCATGTACTTAAAGGTATGTCATAAGTTTCTCTAACTGTACAGGTGTTCAGTTTTAAGCTCACATGCAGCAAATCCCACAAGGATCTTTCACTATTTTTCACTTATTTTGGGTGCACACGCGCAGGCACTGGCAGCAGCAGCAACAGGGTGGCTGCAGGGCTGGCCCCAGTGAGGAGGTGCCGGGGTCACCCGGTGCTGGACACAGCCGGCTCCAGCCAGCTCCATGGCCCCATCACGGCAGGGCCCAGCTGAGCCCCTCAGCCCTGGGTGGGTACCTCGGGGAAAGCCTGGGTAAGAAAGGGCAAAGCGCTGCCCGGCAGCCGGGGCTGAGGGAAATTAATTTTCCCCAAATCAAATCTATTTTGTCCATGATGGTAATTGACCAGTGATCTCCCTGTCTTTGTTGCAACCCATGAGGTTTTCCAATTTATTTTCCCCGCTGCCCTGTTGAGGAGGCGGGGATTGAGAGAGTGGCTGCACTTAACAACTAGCCAAGGTCAACCCATCACATCACTTTTCTCTGTACAGTATCCACTAATTTTATGTAATCACTTGGAGACTACTTGGAACACCAGAGTACACCCTCTTGCTTGTTCAAGTCATAGCTTCTATTCTGTGGAGTACCCATTGCATTTTTCAGCACTTAAGAATGAAGAAAAACTTTAGGTTCTCAAAGTTCTTCCTCCATAAAAGAAGAGGAACATGCAACCATAATAATCTATTAAAAGGAAAATTTTAGTAGATTTTTCTCTGTGGAAATGTAATTTTCCAAATATATATTCAGATGTGTTCAACATAATGCACTTTTCCTGAAATACTGTGCTTCATTAAGGACCTACCTTTCAAACTTGGTAATGGGTGAAGTGTCATGCTTCAGCCTCAGCCCACAGCTGACCATCAGGCAGCTGCTTGGTCACTGTCCTTCCACACTGGTGGGATCAGGAGGAGAATGAGAAGACAAAGGCAAACCTCATGGGTTCATATGACAGTTTACTGGGACAGCAAAAGGAGAGGAAAAGAACAACAACAGTATTTATAACAGAATATACACAATGGATGATACACAACACAATTTCCCACAGGACAATCCACCAGATACTCAGACAGCCCTGAGCCACACCTCCCTACTACCCTCTTTTACGCTAAGCATGGCATCATATGGTAATGGAATATCCCTTTCGCTAATTTGGTCACCTGTCCTGGCTGCATCCCCTATCAGCTCCTTGTGAAAATTAGCTCTATCCTAGCTGAAAACAGGTCAAGTATCTACAGCTTGCCAAATAAATAGTCTGTGCATGGGAAAAGAAAGAAAGGGACTATTGAAGCTCTAAAATCTTAAAATAAATTTTTGGCCAATTATAAAATCTCTGGTATTCTACTTTTCTAAGGTATGACAGGGCTTAGCATTGGGAAAAGATCCAAAGGAGACTCAAAGCACCAGACTTATGTAAACACTACTGCTTAATTAAAATCTACTAGCAAAGAACAAAAAGGAGTAGCATTGTCTGTTTTCTATTTTTTACACCTTTGCTGACTCAAAATTCTGCACTGGAATTTCTTTTATGGTTCCTAATTTATAAAGTTCAACATTGTAGAAGTATGTGAAGCCACATACATAATATTAAAAGTACTGATTTTTTTTTGGAGCAGAGGCTTATGTTTTGGTTTTACCTTTTTAATAGAAGTTTAAGTAAAGACATTAAGTTCTTGTTACTTGTTCAAGGAAACATGACTAACATTGGCCTATAATAACCTATTTAATAGCCTTGCTAGTTCATTGTTACATTATATAAGTCTTAGAACATTTTTCTTCTGCCACATCCTCTTTCAGTTCATCTGGATTTTTGACAGCATATAGCTTGGATTTATGATATGAAGTCTGCATGTTAACTGTATTTAAGAATTTTTTTATCTAATCTTCTAATATCAGTCAACACTGAGGATAGACAACATGAGTAGGGAGACAGGAAGCCTGATCAGATTTCTTTCCATTCCACAGAAGTGGACAGTTCCCTCCCAGTAAGTCAAGTGCGGGTAACAGCGCTGGAGAAATTAATTCTAGATAGTTCAACACAAGAGCAAAGCTGTCAAAGAGGTAGTATGGGCAGAGGAATTAATCATCCCAAAAGGGATCCTTCATCTGTGCTTCCAGGTGCTGAGTTCAGCAGCTTTTACTTCATGCCCACCCTTCGCTTTTCATGACTGGTCCTTGAAATCTTTGTTCACATGCAGACTGCAGTGGTCAGCAGCAGAAAGGGGGAGAGACAGAAAAGGGGAGTAGGAAGTGACTGCTGAGTTCAACAGTCAGAAGCAGAGGGTACTGGTTACTAGTGGTGTGACTCTGAGCTACCACTCTGAATACTCACTTTCCTGAATGATGTTGAGCTGCCAATCACCCTTCTCCAACAACTTCAAGGCAGAATGATTTTTAAGACAACTTTAACTCCATGTGGATTTTGAAGCATCTGGAACATTTCTCATCTTTAAACAAAATTATCTCAATCATAAAAGAACTATTGCTGTACCATGATAAACTAAACCAGCCATGTCTAATTCACATAATTTTCACATAATATCCTCCAAATTTGTAATAACAGCATAAGAACAGCCATACAGGGACAAAATAATGGTTCAGCTTCCTGTGCAGTACTATCCCTCCAGTGGAGGGAAAAACAATTCCTGAGGAGGTAGTAAAAGAAGGGCAGTCATAAAGGCATAGTTTCCTCCCCTCCACCCCCTTAGTACTCCAAACTCTGTCTGGTTTTGGCACAGGGGACTTTTTGAGCAAAACACAGCCCCATATATGTCATTATTTCTATAGATTTCTCTTCCATTTACTTGAGCTGTCTCTGCTTGAATCCTAATGGGCCATGAACTGGTGTCTGCTTGTATATTAAAAATAGATTTTAGCCTGTTATTCTCTTGTGGGTACACACACACTTCAGCAGCATTATACACGCAACTTGTCTCTCTTAGTAGAAGTCAAAGTGAAAATGCTCTTGTTTTCAAGTATGTAGCACTGGGATTGTGACACTCGTAAAAAAAAAAAATTAGGAGCATGTACTGTTGTTGAAAAGCTGATACACCTGTACCTGTTTTATAGAGTTAAGTTAATATCTGTAAGGAATTGTTTCTATGGACTTTCAAACGTAAGTTTAATCAGTATGGGCAATTGCAAAATATCTAATGTGTCTCCCTTATTGCCAAAAATTCAGAAGGATGGGAAGTATTTATTGATTAGAGATGCTGTCTACAAAAAAAGAGACTTCTTCCAAATTAAATGTAGAAATAGTGTAAATCTTTATCTTATGGCCCCTGCTTAAACATTCACTACTGGACAGAATACTGAAGTAAATGAACTTAAACATATTAATATTTTCTGATATTGTTTAAACTGCCTTCATTACTTACGGAAGCATTTAGCAGAGGTTAGGGCAAGATGACCTCCAGATACCCCTTTAAATATGGATTATGCTAGCATTCTGTATACCTAAGTAGAAAACAAACAAACAAACAAAAAATAATTAAAAAAACCCCAATGAATTTATAAAGAGGTCTAAAATTGCTGGCAACTGTTGAGATATTATTTCATATTCTCAATTGCCAGATTTCATTCAGACTAGCTAGGCTTGACATTAGATTATGAAATTGAATATGTAGAAGAAAATCTTTAATTTTAAATCCTTATTACTCTAATTAAATGAGACATGTATGCAGCTGTAGTGTAAGCAGGACACAGAATGATGAACTGAATTAATCAAGTGTTCAGAACTGAAGTCCATAAACAGAATGTCAACCAGTGCTTAAAACAGTTGAACTCAGAAGACAAGAGCACACAGATGTCAGTGGAACTTCTAACAGACAATGTGAATTTCCAGTTTAGGAACTAGTGATTTTTAGTATGTAGAATTATTTATTTTCTTCTCCATATAAGAGATTTAAAATTTTTAATTACTGGTTGCATGGAAAAGCCATAACAAAATAAAGAGAGACTGAACTGATATAAAATGCAAAAAACCCCACCCTAGGATAAGTTTATCAATAGCATTAACAGCTTTATGAGCAAATTTGTCCTGATATATGAAAACATAGTCAGTATAATATTCAATAACTAGCCTTGATGAATGCTGAATTTATTCAGCATCGCTTCTTGTAAAATATGTGTGTAGTTTATTACAGAACATTCTGTTGGTCTTCCAAATTGCCTGAAAATTTTGGAAAAGAATAATGGATGAATAATCAGGGAAAAGTATGTACTAAGAGGTAGAAAAGTATCTGCAGTACAGATTTTTAGTATTCCAGATGCATTTTTTGTGAATACTATTAGTTGTCCAAATATTATTTGTTAAAATTAAACTGACCCAGCTCTGTTATGTGCCACTAGTCTCCAAGCTAAACCTTTCATTTGAAGGATTATATGCAATTTAAATGCTGCACAAACTTCATGTTTGCTGTCAATAAAAGTGTGAATTTCATGTGTAGTGAATACTGTTCTTAAACACTGTCACCTCATTCAGTTACCAGTTGAATATATTACTTTGTTCTTCTTCCTTTTAATTTATTTCCTTACAACTTTTGTAACACTGCCTATGAAATAATGGGTTCTTATGTTAGAAACACAGGTCTCTTGTCCTTGCTGGAGAGGTGTTTGTTTGAAACCCCTGCTCTGTGATTTACAGTTTTCTTTAGCTTTAGTTTACCTCAAAGCCTCAACTTCATTTAGTAGGGTTAATTTATACAATTGATTAGGTTACTACTATATATATCCCCAAAGTCCTTTAATAGTTTTGCTCCTTTATACAGTTATTTACCACGGTGAACCTTGCTGTGGGTGATAGGATTTTGGATGTTACTTGTTAAATACAGGAACACAGCTATTTATGTAAGTTTTCACAAAGATTTGAATATATTACTATACCTGAATGAATATGGCTTCAGGGCTCTCTTCCTTTAGACCACTTTGCTGTGCATGCATAAGTCAAAAAATCACTCAAAGAATTTTACATGGTGTTTACTTAGGTAAAACTGCAGGTAATAAATATTAAAACAGTATGTATTTTTCATAGTGTTGATCACTGATAAAACACATAAAAGGAACAGGAGTAAATCTCACATGTTTTTGGAAGAAGTTTATTTTCTTCTTCACATTACTTTTTCCATTATTATCTTAAAGGAAAGACAATGAATACTGGAGATTTGTACTTCAGAATTAATTAAATTTTGAGAAAGGGATGAACAATGAAAAAATAGATTTTAAAAAAAAAGTCCATTTACCTTTTTCAAAAATTGCTTTGCCTGGTAAAAGACTTTATCAAAAATGTAGCATTGTGACACTAGGAGTCCTGCAAGTGACGCTAATACTTTCACCATTTTTGTCTTTTTTCTTTTTAACTGCAAAAGTTAATCAGCTCTGCTTGTTCTATGATATTTACCTTGTAAAGTTCTGTCATTACAAGCCCAGTTTGTAATTCTCTGACTTGAATTGTACTATACTCATTCCAAGCATCTCTTATTCAAATTATATTTGATGTATTTTTATAAAGAGATTTCACATTATGTTTTTATTAGTTATTAGAACATGGGAAAGATTTTCTCCCAGAACATCTCATCTTAGCAGTAAGTTCTTGTAATTTCTTGTAATTTCTTATGCAACATTTTATGAAAGTGAGTCAACTATAGCTAACAGAGATGGCACCTACTGTCACATTTCACTTTCCAGCTATCCTAGCAGAAAAAAGTGCATATGAGCTGTGAAAAACCAAATCAAAGCTCCTACTGAATAAAGCTTAAAACTTAGAGTTTCTTTTTACATAAAATTTAATCAAACAACCCCCCCAGCTTTTAAAAGAACCAAGGTAAGTTGTGCTATTGCTTGTGCAAAATTTACTCGTGAAAATTCATTACATCTTGCACCCACCTTGAACGATAAAGCCCCATGGTGGAACTGCAGAGCCTTTCTGCTGTAATTTATTTTATATAGATCATTCAGATTAAATGCAGTGCCACAGCCCTGAGGACACTGTTAGGCTTGACTGTCCAGTCCCCCTGAGGCTCCACTCTCCCTGCCCATAGCCCATAACTCCAGTTATGGTCCTGGGGTTTGTCTGACCCTGTCCCAGCTATGCCCCAGCAGGGCCAGCACCTGGCTCCCAAAGCCCTGCCCAGCCATGGGCCCTGCCAAGCTGGGCATACTGCAGGCCGACATCCCAGCCTGGCCCCTGCCCATCCCCAGAGAGGAGACTGATGCTGTGTGTACTGGGATTGCCCTGGTGCTGACCAAGGGTGGTGGGAGAAGCACTGCCTAAATGGTCCTGGCACCTGGCCCTGACATGCAGGTCTACTTGAAATTTCTGTTTTCTGGTTTGAACACACAATTAGAAACAAGTTGTTAGAAGTATTCTCACAGATGAGTGACGTGAGACAGTTGTTTCAGGCTGTGCAAGACTGAATCTCTGTGTTACCTTCTGAATTGATCCCCACAATCATCATCTTTGAAGAAATACAGATGAAAGCAACAGTAGGCTGCTCTAGTGTAAACGGCAGGATCGGATCAATGAGTTGCTGGGGAAAACAAAACATTTAAAAAAAAATAGAAGTTGAAAGTACTTAATCGTATAATTTAGTGCCAATAACAGTCAAATGTAAACACACAACTGATAATTTAATAAGATCTGTCATTTTTGTTTTTGTCATCTCTGCCAAATTTATTTAGTGGGCTGATAAAATATATTAATATCATATGATTCTTTTAACATATTTAAATCATTTGGGAAGCTGTGAAAATACAATATGCTCTATATTGGCTTACCCCCCAGCCAGTAGCTGAGCACCACACAGTTGCTCACACACTCTCCCCACCCCTCCAGTGTGATGGGGAGGAGAACTGAAGAATCACAGAATCACAGAATGTTAGGGCTTGGAAGGGACCTCGGAAGATCAAGAAAAAGGTATAACTCATGGGTTGGGATAAACAGTTTACCAAGACAGCAAAGGGAGAGGGAAATAACAACTGTACATATAACAGATTATGAAAAGTGATACATAATGCAATTTTCTTACCCAATGACCAACCGGCTACTCAGCACACATTCAGGATGTCCTGAAGCCACCCCTCCCTGGCTACCCCCTTTTTATGCTGAGCATGACATCATGCAGTATGGAATACCCCTTTGGCTAGTTCAGGTAATCTGTCCTGGCTATGTCCCCTCACAGCTTTTGGTGAAAATGAATTCTGTCTGAGTTGAAACCAGGACATGTTTTAAGAACATATTTCCAGTTTTCACAAATGCATCTCGAAATTGTTCCAGTTTTCCCCAGAAAATTCTATGAAATACATAAGGTAGACATCAAAACTGTTTCTCCATAGGCTAAGAACTATGACAAGAATTGGAAGGATGGTGCTGTGTTGAAAGTCAGGAGCTGAGTGTACAGTTCCTTGAAATTCACAGAGTTCTTTGAGATTCTGAGGTACTGTGAAAAAACATTTTCATAATTTGCCAGTGGTGCTATCTACCTTCAATCTTAGTTACATTACATTTCTTCCAAACCTGGATTATGAGAATTCACTAAAAAAAGTTTTACATGACTTGCTCCTGTAGATCAATATGAAAAATATTCCTTGAACATAAACTTTAACTTTGTGCATCCAAGTGGAAATAATGTAATTCCAGTATAATTAATTTTAAATTAATTGGGATGGGAGGGGTGGAGAAGAAAATCAAAACCTAGAAAAAAACCTACTAGATCCCTAATATTCAAGTTGTCTAATTTTCCATCTGCATTGAAACATTATGAAGAATTTTTTTTAAAGCTTGTGTTTTCATTAGTATGTGAACTTTGAACTGGCTTATCACTTAAAATACAATTCCTGAAATCAAAATCTAGGCACATTGAATTAATATAAACAGTATGAGATTTATAAATTATGCTTACATAAACATGTGTGATTTTTTTTAAAAATGCCTTCTTAACAAGCACAGCTCATGACAGCATGACCTTTAAGTGTTCTACATAGTGGTCCTCTTTGTTATACATAAAATTCCCTTCAGTGCAGTAATTCTGCTCCTTTTTTTTTTTTTTTTTTAAGTACTTTCACATAATCAAATAGGAAGAGCTACCCTTACTAATTTTTTTTTTTCTGTAAAATTATCCTGGCAACTTACAATAATATTTTACTTATTATATAGCTGCTTATAGTTGTTATAATGAACAGAATCACTTTGGGATATTTTGATGAAAGACCTTTGCTTAGAAGATCTAGATTCATCAAAATTTATGAGTATGACAAATCAGGAAACTAGTGTTTTTTTGTGAGAAAAGGCTGAAGATTCAGAGTGTGATTCTGTGGGAGGAAGTGATTCAAGATGGTGTAAGATATATCAAAATAGTCAGGACCTTATTCTTTAGAGCATTTCCTGCATATGAAAACCATGGCTGAGGTGTCTACCAGTTGGAACTGTGAACTGGAATAGAAATAAAAAAAGAATCAATTTACTGGCGATATATAAAGCATTAAAAAAAACTCTTTTTGATGTTTGAGGGATAAAAAAGTAAAGATTTTCTTATGTTTCCTTTGCTACATGATGAAAATAAGTGAAATTTAACTACATAATTATCAAAAAGCCAATGCAACAAAAAAATTCTCATTAAAACACATTTATCGAAGCTGTAAGAAAAGATTAGGAGTGAATATGGAACATCAAACAATAAAATTATTCACTGTACAAATATTCTGAAACTCAAATTAAGGTGCATCCACCAATGGATGTAATAAGGGCAAAAGGAAGTACATTGAAAAGGCGAAACATCATACTTAATTTAAAATTAGTATAGATAAGACACTAAAGAAAAATTCTGGGTATGCCACTCATTCCACATACCCTTGTTGCAACATCAGTTCCGCAAATGGACATTAATGGAAACATTTTCAAAGTTAACGCCCAAACTGTGACACAACTACTCTGTATGTGCAGTGGTTTTATTCACATGGATATGGGAAGTTCAGGACGTGGTTTTCTTTGTAAAGGTTGCAGGGGTATTGGCATTTTAGTTTGACTTAGGGAGTCCTTTCCAAGCAATTATTACCTTTACTGGTCTTGTCATACCACAGAACTAAATTAGAGCATACAAACTGGATCCTCATGAAATAAACTAATCCAGAAGATTAATCAGGAATACACCAAACTCTAACAGACATTCAGTCTGTTCATCCAGGTTGGATCTAGGCCAGATGATAACCCTCCAAAATTATCATAGCAGGGACACGAGGTTCTCCGTACCAATGGTTCAGTCAATGGCTCCACTCCCATTGCCCTGAGATACTTCAAGTGTTCACACACACAAAGAGTGGTAGACAGCTGGCTGCTTGCTTAATAAAATCAGAATCCTACTGAGATGTTCTAAGTTTTCATGTTCAGAACTCGCATTAAGAGTTCTGAACATGAAAACTATTCTTTGAAATCTTGTTACTTTTAAGCACTCAAAAAATACAATTTGCAGAAAGTAAATGTGATCAACAATGCCTCTGACTAATATGTTCTTTATTTTTTAAAAAATTAGGAACAGGCTTATAGAAAAAGTTTTTATTACGCTTCATGCAGAAAACCAGATTGTTTAAAGTACACTTTAGTGTCTGCTTTAAACTTAGAATAGAACTTTATATAAAGTCAGTTTAGAGCGGAAACAGAAAAAAAATTGCAAAATGATGAGAATTGCAAATGATGAGAAAATTTTACAGGTTTTGTCTTTGTGAGCTTCAAGATAACAACATTCCCTAAAAATAAAATGAATGAGATCAATTTAGGGAAAAATTAAATAACCAGGAAAAAGACAAAAGACAAAAGAGGAAAATAATTAGGAAAATATATTATTGGTTTCATGATGCAAGATGCTGCAAGTGCTATGGGGAAACTTTCCCTTAGCATTTTGTAAAGGAAACCCCACAAAACATGAAACAGTTGTTGCTTTTGAAAGCTGTACAAAATTTTCCTTAGTAGTACTCAACAATTCATAGGCTACAGGGTGGCAGCCATTATGGCCATGATAATCAGGAAGAATGTAGGAAGTGGATGTAACTAACTAACAGAACAGTCACACTTCATGAGTATGTTTTTCCAATAGTAGGTTTAGAGGGTGAGTGATGCCCCACTCATATTAAAAATATAATAAACCCACTCTGGAACAGCTTACCTGAAGGGTAAACCTATTAGAACCTGAACACATTCAATGGATGAAATGAGTAAAATATGATTTCAGAAAGGATTGCAACGAAAGTAAAGAATTAAATATCATACCATTGGACAAACAAAACCTGGAATTAGTTTGAAAAACCTACTACTAAATTATTATTATACTATTAAATTATACTATCTTATCATTATTCTGCTTATGGACTCATTTTATCTATATTTTTATGAGCTTTTCTGCTACAGTGGTATCATTTAACTAAGTGGAGGTGATATGACTTGCCACTACTGTTTTCACTGTATAAATCTTCACAGGAAGTTTAATTCGTAGTCCAAAACCATCTATTTTTCCTACATCCTGCTATGGAAAGACCGAGAGATTCAGACCCAAATTCTCCTTGGAAAGCATAAACACACAATGCAATTCAGCTCTGGATGCACAAATGCTTTTATGATTGATTCCAAATGAGGTGCAAAATTCTTGGCCTCCAACCTCTGACACTTGTTACTATAAATACGTAGATAGACAACTTAAGCTGGCAAGGATCACCAATTCTTGCAATTTAGAAGTTGTACAGTTACAAAAATATATTATTGTATCATCAAGCATAGTATTTTTCATTCAGGAGTTCAGGAATTAGAAAGGGTTACCACAATTCAGAGGTTCCACAAATGGCAATCAATTACAACTGTAGACAGGAAATTTGCCCTTTGAGAGCGGACCAGGCTGTGACCTTAAGGAACGATTGTACCTGGCAGTTAAGCAAAGTATTATTTTTTCAAAATATTTTAAACTCAGCTAATGTAAAGTTACCTTTCTGAAATAGTTGTTTCCTAATGTCTAGGGAGTTAGTACCACAATTGCCTGACTTCTCCCAGGAATTACTTTGACAAAAGGCTCTGCCTTTGAGATAGGTAAGCAAAGTGTTCATTCTGAACTCTGGTATCACTTACAGTATGTCAGTGTCCCCCTTACAGAACTTAGTATAGTAACTTGATGCTCAAATACAAAGTAACTGAGGAAAACAAGGTTAAAAAAAAAAAAAAAAAAAAGGATAAATTAAGCCTAATGAGTTTCCCCTAAAATATATACACATACATTTTGAAATGAGCTCAAAATTCTGATCGCTATTCTGGGTTAAAATGACTGCATTCTCACTCATGTTTGTAAGAAAGAAAGTAGAATTGTATTTATTCATCATATTACATTGAACAAAAATAAAGCCAATTCTTTTACTTGTGTAATATCAAACTAAATATACATCAAATGTAAATCAAATATCAAATAGGAAAGGTAATACCAAGTAATAGAGAGAAGTCTGCAAAGATTCAAGATTTTAAGAGATTAACTGATCACATGTATCAAAAGAACCTTTTCAGAAATAGGAAGAAAAACTGTCTGCAGGAGGAAGGCAAGGTATTCTACTGCTAACATTCGTAATCTTTCTATGTTTTAATCCCAAATCTATCTTTCAGAAAACTGGACTTGAAGAACATAAATCTATGTGAGTTGCCTTAATAACATTTAAAAATAATAACAATAATAAGTTATAATATCTTAAAACACATTGCTAAAACATTATTAACATATTGGTTATTAAAATAACCTCCAAGAACAGATTATTATTTCTTCTGTAGACTGTAGTAGTGGAAATAATTAAACTTTGAAATAAAAGAGATTTTAACCTTCTTTGGTGAAAAATATTTGCTTATGGAAGAATGAGATGTAGCAATTGACAGTTTGTGTTTTACATTCTATGATTGCTTCTACAGTTTGGTTTTGTTGTGGTCAGATGGGTGCAAAAATGGCCTTGGCCTCAAAGCATGGAAAAACCTTCATTTTGTCCTCATTTTCAGTCACACATTTATTTTGTGGCTCCCTATAAGTCACTATCAGTAGTACACTTGTACACACCAAAAAGTATTCCACACCGCCACACAGACCAGACTCCGCTCATTTCAATGTCTGAATATTTAATACATGTATATTTAGTGCATTCATTAACTTGAAACTAGACATAAAGGAGGCCTTGGAAAGGATTATAGTTATGTGTCTAGCTGCTAAGTGGACTTTAACACGCATGTGAGTTACATCTACCAATACACCAAATCACAACAACTAATTGCTGTGCTGACAACTTCCTGGAACTGAAAAATAAAAATCAAGTGGTTGATCACACTATTTTCTCACTTGCTTTCTTTTACTGAATGACTGGAGACAAGAACAGCACAAGGTCAACTGCAAGATGTTGAGGATTTATCTTTTTAAGTGGAGCACAACATGCTTATGAGTTGCTAATACGTTTAACTTTCGCAGGAAAATACTGACAGTTCAGGTGACTGAAAACACAAGCATCTGCTATCATGCTTGTTCTGGTTTTGCATGGTGGTGTCCTGGAGAAGGAGGGGTGGCTGCAGGGGTGGCTTCTGCAAGAAGCAGCCAGCAGCTCTCTGCAGGCCCGACAGCAAACACCAGCCGGCTCAAGGCCAGAGCCATTGCTGTCCAAGGCTGAGCCCATCAGTGACGGTCACAGAGCATCTGGGAATCATGTTTAGGAGAAAAAAAATGCAAGCAGCTGCTTTTTGCCACCAGAGAACGGAGTGAGATGTAAGAAGCTCTCAATGTATATTTTCTTCCCTGTCCATCTGAAAAGGGGATTGATGGAGCAACTTTTGTGGGCATCTGGCTTCCAGGCAGGGTCAAACAACCACAATGCTCCATCACAAAGCTAGATAAAAAATGTTACAGGATATTTCTGTTGCTGTACCCTGGCTCCAAAGCGACTCCCTGAGACATGATAAACCGTAAGACATTCTTTTAAACTAATAAAAATGCATCTTACTTTAACTAGATTAACATCTGATATTTTACTACTTCAAAATGTTCAACTAATAGAGACTTTGCTTCTAAAGGTAAAGAATGGAAATTTAAGAGACCTTTTTCCATTGTCATCACCTTTGAATGTATTAGAACACCTACAGTGACTGTATTAACAGTATTTTAGTCATCTTGCCTACACAAACATCTACCATCAGGGTATCAAAAAGCTTGATAATATTAACTCACTATGGGTAGAAATCAAATGTAAAGAAACAATAATCAAATACTGAGTAATAGATATATCAGCCTCATAATTATGAACATTATTCTCATCTGATCTTTTACTCTTGCATCTGAAAAAAATGGAAAAAATAAGAGAAAGGCAAGATTCTAAAAGAAGTCATTAATATATGAACATCAATATATTTATACAGCTTAGATGACAAAAGAAACTAAACCACTGTTCAGCTCTAAACAGAGATATATGCATGCATCCAGCTTGCAAGCAGGTGATCACGTGTAAGCTGAGATAAACTGCAAAGGTCACTAAATTTATAGCGATTTCTGAGGCTTCACTTCAGTGTCTCACTGTTTCGATTCTACAACCTCTGATCAATTCATATAAACATAAAGTGAGAGGCTAAAACACTAAAATTATATTTAACATGCAAAGAGTTAATTAAAAGGGAAGCATATCAGATTACATCTATAACAGAATCACTGAGTAGAATAAGTAGAGAAGAAAAAAGGTCAGAAGGATAATCACTATAGTTAGTGTTTTGTCCTGATCACCATGGTCAGAGTCCATCTCTTTATCTTAATTTTGCAGATTATTTTTTCTGTGAATACTCATTACACCCTTTTTGAAAGCTTGAGATATACCATTTAGGGGAATAGTTCTGCTTGTAAATTTACTCATCTACAAAATACAAAGAGAAAGGAAGAGTGCAATCAAAACAATCTCACTTAAAAACTCAGACAATTGACTGTAGACTCATAGGCAAAGCTTCACTGGCTTGAAATAACTTGAAGGAAAAATTACTTTCCCCCTTTCCTCAGTACTTCTAGAATTACACCAAAATCTCTAGACTATCAACATTTCAGTTTACAGATTTTATGCCATATTTTCATTGTCACAAATGAAAACTAGTAACCTCTGCTTATCTTTTTCTTGCACATACTGTTCTGATGTGAAAGAGGTAAGAACTCATCCTTCTGTAGTCTTTTGTTAATTGATAACATTGAATAACTCAAATATATACAAACTTTAATACTATAAGGAAATATGCTCTTCCTTATCTGAGAAGAAAAAAAAGATTATCCAAAGCCTTTGCAGATTCATAATGCAGATAACCTGTAAACCTTCATAATACAGATATAATACCCTCAATGAAGGCAATGAGACAGCCATAACAGATTGAAGAAGCTTCCATATGCGTTTGCTGCTCCCAGTTTTCTGATACAAATAAACATTTCTATTATGAAACATTTTTACTAAAAATGAAACATGACCATAGCTAAGCTAGGAAGATTGGGAGAGAAATGGAGATAAGGGATAAGTTTAGATTTATTTCTGAATAATTTTTCAATAAGGTTAACAATGTTAATATGAAGCCAGTGCTCTTCATTTTTTCTGGTAAATACTTGTAGAAGGGTCAAAATCCGCCACCACAAGAATTAAATCCTTCAGTACTGAATTAATAGAAAATTCACAATGTAAAAGGAAGAGCTAGAATTCTAACCTTGAAAGCATACATAAAATACATTCATTGAACTCATTTGAACTCTAAATTGATTTTTACTAAACATCACTCAAGGCTAAGTGAATTTTAGTTAAAAAGTTACCGTGGCATCATCTGTCCCTCTAACAAGGATGTCAAAAATAGCCTCTGGTCTACTTCCAACTGAGCTCTTCTTATCTTTTGCAGAAGCCCATCTGCTGTAACATCAATGAAGATGGATTTTTTCCTGAGTCTTTTTCAAATGCATTGACATTTATTTTAGGTACTGTAGTATGTATGGGTATTAAATTTGCTTATTACTTTACGTTTGTAAGTGAACTGTAAACAGCAAAGAGGTTTCTTTGGTGTTGGGGGTTTTTAATGTTTTTTTTTGTTGTTGTTGTTTGTTTCAGTGCAAGAAAATTCATTTAAGGAAGATTTGTAAAACAAAGTAGATTTAAGCATTTCTTTCCTTTGATACATGAATCTCTTAATAGAGTGACTATCTTTTCTAACATAGATTGTAAGGTTGGAAAAAGATTCTTCTGCAGATACTGAATGAAATTTAGACCAGCCAGAAGAAAATACAACCTCGTTGGGAATTATGTGCCTTTTCACTGCAAATGAAATGAATCTCTATGTGTGATATTCACTCTCTAGTTTGTAGATACAAGAAAAGTCCTACCCAGTGTCAGTGCCAGAGGCAATGAGCACAAACTGAAATGTTCTGTCCGAACATAAAGGAAAACTTTTTTACTGTAAGGGTGACTGAGCACTGGCACAGGTTGCCCAGACATGTTGTGGAGACATTCAAAAGCCATCTGGACATGGTCCTGAGGAACTAGCTCTAGGTGGCGTTACTTAACCAGGGCGGGGTTGAACAAGCTGACCTTGAGAGGTCTCTTCCAGCCTCAACCATTCTGTGATTCTGAATGGATGAGTTGAGTTTCAGTTAAAGTAAGGTAAAATAAAAGTGGAAGGAGATAACAGTGTACCTGTCTACTACATTGTTGGACTGGAAGATCATCAATGTAAGGATTAATTTCACTTTTTCCCAGCTTCATGAGTAATTTTTTAATGAAATCTGTTCCTCTGCTATTCAGAATTCTCATCTATAAAATAGAAAGTCTATTTGTCTGTCTTACTGGCATGTTGATTAATTCAAACACCTGGAGGTATTTTACAGAAGCGGTTAGAGAACCACTAAATTTATTAATAATAAAATGAATACCATGCAGTTCTAATAAAACTGAAATGGAAGTAAAAACAAGGGTGCAGCAGTGAGAGCAAAAGATAATTTAGGAGATTTGGCTGCACAGCTGAAGACTTGTTTTTTTCTGCACTACTCTTCTGAAGTGCAGCATAAACATTCATTTTCTGCCATCTTACATGCATATAATAAATGAAAATAGAATCAATAAAATGAATTAAGATTATGTACATATAGTCATAGCATAAAAAACCTAGCTTGTCACAGGTTTTAGTCTTAGGAAGCTAAGAGTAACCATTCCACCTTCAAGAATGATCTGACTACCAGCTGTCTGTCAAGGTAAACAGATGATGAGAGATATCTGGACAATACAATACAATACCTAATTAAAGATCAGCCAAGCCCTGAATTAGTGTCTGATCCATCCTTATGTCCTCCTTTATGCAATTCAAACAAATCCAAAGATCCCACCTCATGTTTGTTTATAATCCTTACTGCATACCAGAGGCATGCATTTTTAACTGTTTGATGGTTCTGTCTAATAGATTGTTAACAATATAGGGTTAGGCATAAGTAGTAGTTATTTAATCAGAAAACTAAAGCAACACAAACTCCCGCCCCATTCCCCATTATTAAATATCTTATTTTAAATTCAGGGGGGAGGGAGAGGGTGGAGAGGGGAAAGCCATGTCTATATGACTTCTCCAGTGTAATTTTTCAGCAAGTTTTTACAATATCAGAAGTTCAGTAGCTAAAACAGACATTTCAGATCAAAATTTGTACCTATTGTGATCCATGGCAACTGCCCATTAGTCATAGAAAACATAATGTAATTCAGATTAATTTAGCCTGTGTCTCACTGAGGGAACCTTGAGCTAGTGATTAAGGAAAATGGGACTGAACAGCCAAGAAAACACACCAACAATGATATATGAAGGGAAAGAAAGACATTCTAAAGGAGGAACAGAATTACAGCGGGAAAAAATAGTTTCTTAGTGAGCAATGAGAAGCCCCAGGGTGGGATGAGGAACAGGAGCATAGGAGGGGCCAGACGCTTGGAAGTAAAGGGGATCTGTGACACAGCTCCTTCAGTGTTTTATTTAAGCCACTGGTGTGAAGAAAAAGAATGGTCCTGGCAAGTCACTCAACGTTCCTGTTTGCAAAATGAGTCTAAGTGTTTTGTCATTTGTTGCTATCAAAACTGTAAGTGTTCATCTAAGAGTAATCCATCTGCACATATATCTGGAACAGTCACCCTGGCTAATCCCTTCCACCCACCCCCCCAGCCTACCTCTGTATCTGAGACGTGGCAAAAAGATTTTTATAGTGAGGGGAATTTTCCTTCATAAAGAGTAGTATATAGCTGATAGTTTCTCTGCATGTTTTGAAAGCTTCTGCTTATTATTTTGATTTTATTAATTATTTTTAAAATACAGTATGCAAATCCTGCCATACATTCTGACTGAAACAATTCAGGAAGTATTCCTAATAAAAAAGTTAATAAACAAGCTGAGGAGCAGAAACTTGCTTGCCGATATGTTTTAATTACTGTTTCATTCAAAAAAAGTAATCTTAATTCTATGTTTAATGTAATGCAACAGGGCCAGACTCCTAGGGACAAACATGCAACGTGATTATGAAAATCTGAACAGTTTGTCCTTGCTTTCTGCTGCTCCTTCAAATTTTGTACTTACCAAAATCTATTCTATCCAGTCAAGCCACACTCTGAGGAAACTTATTTACCAGTGCCCAGTCATCTGTTTTACAAGGGAAAAAGGCAATCTTGAATAACGTATTACTCCAGCTCCATAAGTATTAACGATCCATGTTTGCTTTATGTTCATACACATAGGTTTCCTATTATGACGTCAGTAAGAATTTGGCTTTATATCCTTGACATTGCAACCATGTACAGGAGGATAAAGTAAAACTCATGAGCTAGGGATGAGGGAATTTGCACACTTCCATCTATGCAAACTCACAAACCTCACAAACTACAGTCAGACAAAAAACCTACAGAAGATTCTTACAGTATTTTTAATAACTCAAGGTATTGAATAATGTAAGGTTTTCCTACTCCAGTTTGTGAAAACTATATAACATAGAGACAAAAAGTAGAAAAGACATAAAACATAAATTGTAAGTGATGAGTTTTATATTGTAAATGGGATTTTTTTTTTTTTTTGAGGGCTGTAATCTATATATCTCTCTAGTAGCTGCTGTTTTCAGTAACTACATTTGTGAATAACCCTCTCTGTCACTATTACTTCAGGAAGAAACAGAATCACAGTAAGCACAACATTACTGTGGTGTAGCAATGAAAAGGATGTCATAAAACATGGAATTTTAAGGCTTGCATCTAGTAAGATTATGGAGATATTTTGTGAAGAGGTTGAGTGGTACTTTTTCGTTAATATATTGTGGAGAATATTTGTATTTTTGGCAGATAGGAACAGTAAACATACAAACTGACAAAAGCAACAAAAGATGAGAACTTCTGTCATGCTAGAAGTAGTTCAATTTTATTTGTCACATAGAACAAAGCTTTCAAAACACCTTTGTAGAAACCTTTTGCTTTTATATCCTTTCTGCTTAAAGCTTAACTGTAGAGCTTGCACTTTTTAAATATAAACACTATCAAAAATAATTCCTTAACTGTCTTTTTCTTTTCATCCTTTTTTTCTGGCAGTTATCAAATTTTCAGACTACAAAACTGCAAGGACTGGACATCATGCAAATGTGTTGCACAAGGTAGGGTGCTGTTAATGTGTTCCATAATTATTTTGGGGGCGGGGGGGAAATAAAGTGAATATTTTAAAATATTTTGCAACTTTTCAGAAGTTTGTGGGGAATTTTTTTTTAGTTGGGGGGAGTCTGAGGGGGCCTGTTGTTTTTTTGTTGAAGTAGCATTTTCTTTAATCTGTCAGTTTGATAGAAAGTATTTAAGCATATACAAGTAATTACGAAAATTCTTGGAAAAAATCATGAGCAAACATCTGTCGTACAGCATTTTTTCTGACACTGACATTAAGGGCTACTTAGTACCCACAAGTGGAAAATCTGTAACAGCTGGAATAATTAAGTGATTACAAGAGAAAATGCATCATTAACACCACATGCAGCACTTCCCCTCACTTTCTTTTTAGTTATAGCCTTGTTATGCATTAAAAAAAAAAAGTCTGTGCTGATCTGTTTTCACCTGACAATCCAAATAGAAGTAACTGTAATCACTACATTTACCTAAATTTTACAATAGCCTCCCTCATGAATCAGAACTATTTTAGTGATTTGACTTCAGACAATTTTGTGCTCAGTCCTTCAGGATGTTTTCAACATTGAGTAGTCGGTGTTTCTATTACTGGGTGTTTAGCTGTCCTTTGGTCAGCTCTTTTAATAACTATTCACACATTCTGTTGTTGATATTGAAGTTATCTAAATATTTTTTCTAAGCTAGATAAAAGGATTGCAGTGTTTTGTTTGGTTTTGTTTGGGTTTTTTTAAGCTGGCACAATTTGATTGCTGAGAAGTATACCACTACAAATTGTCACACAGTCCCTTCCCTTCTGTGTGTGTGGTCGTTAAAACATGAAAATAAGTGTTAACTGTCAGAACTCACATTTGTAAATAGTGCTGCCTTTTTCTTTTCTTTTTTTTTTTTTTAACCCAAAACTGTAAAGAACAAAATACACAGACACTGCCCCCCCTCCTTTTTTCAGTGGAACCTGAAAATACCAGGTTATCTTATTAATAAATAATTCTTAAATATCACATCTCTTTTTCTATTCTGTTTTCCTCCCTTTATTTAGAAAGCTCCCTGCAATAGCTACCTATAAAATCATGCAGTTGACTGGACAATGGCAAACAATGAAACTTAATGAAGAAATAATATTCTTTATAGTTCAATTTATTGACCCTATGTTGAGTTTTCACAGGAAATGCACTTGCTTCTTCATCAAAACTCCTGAACAGCAGAACTAGGTTCCTCATTGCACCCTAGTGACTTTCAAATTCAATTCAACTTGTTGTTGAAGCTAGAGACAGAAGTTTTAATGCCAAAGGGGGAACGTCAGTGTTTTTTCTCATATTGCCAGAGGTATGGATTTCTGTCTGTTCATGTAGCATTTGAGCTGTAAAAGTCACCTGTAATTAAGGTACACAGTGGTATAATCCCCCACCTCATATATTTATCCCTCTTGAGTTTACTTTGTGTGGAATGTATGGTACTCTCTATTGTGCTATCAGAATTATTAATGAGAAACCAAATACCACTACATTAAGCAGCACTCCATACTAATAACTAATATGTGAATGTAAATAAATTCAGTAAGGATCATACCCTACCATAATTAATCTCTAGGACACTGATGACTACTGGCAGAAGGATTACAAGGATTGTATGTAGGGTATACATGTTTTAAAAAAACAGTTGGGGCTTTTTTTTGGTTTTGTTTTAAAATAATTATCTTCCCAACCTTCAAAGTCTATATTCTCAAAGTAATTCTTTCAGGCTGAAGGAAAGATTGCGTAGGTGCTTAGTTGTAGAGATTTAAAATATGTCATGACGTATGGAGATGGCAACTATTTCATAGGTTAAGGTCTCACATTTCTGACATTTCCCATGGCTTGAACACAGCTTTGCATGCAGTTGTACATTCTTTGTCTTTTACAGAACACATCCTAAATGAAAGAAGTCTTTCTCCTCTTTCTGTGTCTCCTGTTAAAAGCCAGGTTCAAAGTGGAACTGCCTTCTTACCTTCTATTAAGAGAAAAATCTAATCCTTAGAAATATTTTGAAGGTGAGACTTGCAGATTACAACCTCTTGCTTGTCAGCCATTTCCCAATCTCCTCTTTTGATCACTAGATAGCAGTGTTATTGAATAAGCAATAAAAGGCTCTCCTAAAAAAAATCACTGGAGTCTTCCAGAATAGAATGGCTATTGAAATCTCAGAAAGGAGAACAGCAAATGATCTTCAATGACCACCTACCCCACCTCTCCTGCAAACAAGAGTAGAAACAATTCATTCAGCATTCCTATCTGACTCCTCTCTACATTACATGTTAAAGTCCTCCAGATGATAGCAATTTTTAAGCCCTCCTAGATCGATTATTTCAGGGTTTCATTATTCTTACTGCTAACTTTATTCACATAGAGAATTTTAAAACTACTCTTGTCCAATACACAGCTACCGCACAGTAAGATTTCACCAGTCACTCACCTGAAAAAAAAAGTATCCTGTCTTTTTTAACCTTATTTTTAAATTAAGCAAGTTTTTTCTTGAAATTTATGCTTTATAGACTTCTGAAGATTCTCACTGCTTTTCTCTGGATTTTCTTTATTAAAAGGACATTCTTGAACAGTTCTAGCCATTGCACACTAATATCTCTGCTGAGCAGTATCTGAATCTGATATCACAGACCCTTCCTGTGATACCAACTATATTCTCAGATTAGTTTTATAGCAGATGCTTCTGCTCTGGAAGTCTTAAATACAGAAACACTGCAAGGAAAAATGATGCCACAGATCAGGACAAGCATAGATAGAGGCAATCTCCGGAAAGACAGTCATTCTCCCATCAGTGCACTTAGGGATTTCCTTCAGACAACTGTTCCGAAAGGCTATCATGTTTGCTGAGCGTCAGCTCATTTTATGTATGTTTTGTGCATACAAGTCAGTTTACCCTATATGCAGTGGTAGTTAGCTGAATGACTACTTTCTATAGTTATACTGGTATTTGCTTATGTGCAAGTGCCAGAGTGGGAAATGAAATAGAAAAGAAAGTGACTTCTTAGGAATAGGGTACACAGCTTCTGAAGAACAGGAGATTGCACAGAAAATTGGATACAGACGTAGTTGTTTGGGGGAGCATGGTATAGTCAGCTGCTACAATAAAGGGAGCCTGGGAGGAGTTGACAGTCCTTTCATTTGCAACCAATGTTTTTATTTCAACTCCTTATAAACCTTCTTTCTTCAGTAAGCAACCAAAAATTAAGAAGAGATCACTGAGGTGTACAGTGAAATCCCTGTGCCAGTGAAATCCCTGTGTAAGACCTTTCAGTTGCACAGAACTGTACCATAATGTCCATCAATCAAGACATTCTGGCCAAACTTTACAGAAAAATCCTTTTGGATAAGCTGTCATTTTCAATAGTCCCATATTGAACACAGAAAACAGGCTGCTTGGTCATCAATAAATTAGACTTTGAAGACCCTTTTCATATAGGCTTTGGATGTAACTTTCTAAATGTTCTTTTCTAAGTAGAGGGAATATTTTTGGAAGGACAAGAAACACAGGTAAATTAAAGCATCTTGGATGGTCCTCTGGATGTCACTGGGGCTGAATAATTTTTTATTAATCTTTCATTCTATTTCAAGTTACATGTTATAACATTTCTTTGTAAAAATGCTTAGTTTAATTCTGAATATTATTTTCTATTTGGTATTCTGGGATTTAACATAAAAGTAGCTGAAAAAATAATGAAGCCTTTTATTGACTCTGGAATCGTTGCAATGTTGAGTAAAGTGGGACAGTGATAAAATTAGTCTTCTTTTACTTTACACAGTTACAAGGAGGCTTGAAAAATAAAACATTAAACCTGAGAATTGCTAATTGGAAAAGATTACTCATTGATAACAAAGATATTAATTAAAGATTGGGCATACTGCAAGACACAAGGCAAAAATATGGTTTTTACATCCCTCCAACTACTCACCATGAGATTTAGTATGAAACTGTAGGGAATGAAATAATAGTTTTAAACAAAAGAATTAAGATATTATAAGCTTAAAATTTGCAAGGCAAATTTTGAAAGGCCAGAGCAATCCTACATGGAAAAACTGAAACACTAGCAAACACTGGCAAATAGTGTTATTTTCATCTCTGTGGAGAGGCTGAATGAAAATGCGTTGGCTTGTTATAAACACAATTTCCTGTCAAAATAATTTTTTGTGGAAAATCTTCATCCCATTTTACTTTTAAATACTGCTTGGTCTCACTCCTGCAGGTGCAGCAGTGTAGACATTGCACTTCTAAAAACTGCAAAGGCAGATGTGAAGGAAAGCATTTTCATATCCAAAGGGGAATAGATGGTGGTACCTGGAAAACAGCAGCATTACCTTTTAGTTCTGATCAGAAAATAATTTAAATAGTTCATCCTTCCAGAACACAATCATTTTCCTGTCCCTAAATCATACCAATACAGAAATTCTGCTAATAATTTTGCTCTTTGTCAGATCACATCGTCCCAAGATTCACCAAAAAACAACCTACAGCACTCTGTCTGAGAGGTAACTTCATGCTTTATTACTAAACACAGTTTTACCTCTCATAGCAAATTAGCTTATGGGTTTTTTAACAGTGGAAAAACATTTAGTTATAGGAACTGTGATGCTTCAGTCTCTATTACCTAAGGTGTAATGCTTATTAAAACTTCCTTTTTTAATTAATAAAGTTTCAATATTTCATTTAGAATCATCAGTATATTAAAACAGTTAAAGCATTTGCGTGTTTTAGGGATAAATACTAACAGAGAATATGAAAGACCACAGCATTTTCGGTTGAAAAGCATGGTATTGAAAAAATTCATAGTATGTTAAGTTACTGGCATGACACTTAATTTCTTGGGTTTCTTTCTTTCTTAAGGATAAGTGTAAACCACTACCTCAAAAATAATTTAGCATTTGTAAAGTTTGTGGGGAAAATGGTTTCAATTTCTCAATATTTACTGTTCTAAAGATATCCTGATGTTTGTTGCCTGTAACTGTTCACAGCATTTACTCACAGGTATGGGTAACAGCAGCAACACAGTATGGATAATAGCAGTTACAGTCTTTAGCCGTGAAATCTTTCTGATCTTTTTGTTTTTAATATTTGCTGGATTAATAAAGTTAGAATAGGTGATTCAAATATTCTTCCCATTTTGTTCAGCATACTTTCTGAACAGAATATCTGAATGTCAAATGAACATGTTTTATGTGTAATATTTTTACTATATCCAAAGCACTGAACAGTACAGATCTGAACAACAGCTTCTAGTCAATTTATAACACAAACATAGAAACTTTGAGACTGATGAGCAGTCAGACTACCTAACTACTGTCTGATTTATCACCCAGACCTCCTAAGAAGTGGCTACAAATTTACAATTATGATTCCTATACTAAATTTATTTATGTATTACTCCTTGGCTTTTCTCCATTTGGGCTCTATGAATTACTTTCTATATTGTTAAACTCAGAATAGCTCTGTGTCTGCTTCAGTTTCAAAACATCTTTACGGAAATTAGTAGCCAGAATTACATTAAATACTCCAGACGGGATTTCATTAGGCCTTTGTACAGTCACTCATAATGCCCATTTCACTTGTAAATACCCATATTAACACATTGCTTTTATCACAGCAGTATAAAATGATTTTGTAGTTTTCCAATGATCAATTCATCCATTCAGGCTTTTTTCCAGGCATATAGCCCCACACGATCTTGAGGGGTTTTCTTTTTCACCACTTCCCCTTTCTATTACTTTTGTAATAGGTTAATTTGGTTACCTCTCTCCAGGATTTTTGTAGTTACAGTAATACTCATTGCCATCTCCTCACTTAGCTTGCAATGCCCTACTAATTAACCTTTTCCCATGTTAAAATAATTTCTTGTGTAGTACCATATAAAGAACTATCCTGCTTTTGTTTTCTTATCCTGTTAAATTCTCTACCATAAACTTTATCTTTGGTGATGAATTTTATCCCATTTTCTATTCACTTCCACAACCTCTATATTATGCTTTCCTCTAAAATCTCTTAATTGAGGTGAAACAAATGTCTATTGTTGAGCAGATCTGTTCTGCCTAGTCTTTTTTAAATTCAGGTGCTATATTTGTTCTTAATCATTCCTACAGCTTGATGTTTGACTCGATAGATGTAGGAATATTCTCAAGAGACCTGCAATTTCATGTGCCAGTTCCTTCTGGCACAAAGATGATATAATCGTCCCAATTTGAGTTTACTAAGACAAAGGCAGGCACATCCTCAGGGTGAATGAAAGTCCATGAGCTCTTCCCCACCACATCCATATCCTTCACATGCTTCCCTTGTTAGCTT
Organism: Gallinula chloropus; assembly: GCF_964237585.1. Lineage (NCBI taxonomy): Eukaryota > Metazoa > Chordata > Aves > Gruiformes > Rallidae > Gallinula > Gallinula chloropus. Next base: position 84,295,483 of record NC_140086.1, on the reverse strand, counting down.
ACGTGATAGAAGACTTATCACACTTAACCCTGGTTAGGCAGCAGTACACAAGCTGTGGGTTATAGTTCTACAGGGGCTTAAACTGTGTCTGAAGATGAAGATCCCAGAATGTTTCATCCACTTCAAACATTGAAATTTCCATGTTCATGCTTTCATTCCCATTCTCTACATTACCTTTGCTCACATAGAAAATTTCAGAGTCCTTAACAAAGTCTCACATAAACTATTTATCTTCCTGTGGACGCAAAACTAGATTCTTCTTATTTCCATTTGTACTAGAATAACCCCTCCTTCTATTGTCCTCTCTGTTTGGACAGGGTTTTTTTCCAATATTATTCTTGTAATTGATGACTTCTTGACAGCTGTTAATACGTTTTGCAAGTTTTAATTCACTATATCTTTGGTAACTCCTATTTCACCTATATCTGTGATTTTGAAGAATTAGGTTATCCATGTTCTCTGTTAATTTGCTGTTTTCTTCTAAAGTGTCCTTTTTGTTTCCTTCATTCCTTGGGACCTATATTCAGCTTATCTGGCAATAGACTATCACAGAAATATCATACAGCTGCTCAGTTTTAGCTCTATAAAATATTTTAGCCTGTCTAAAAATTTTCTTATACATAAAGTCCACAAATTTACAGGTGATTTTGTGAAAGCATTTGTACATCAGCAACACTTCAAATATTTGGTTTAAAAGTTTCCTATGTATTGAGAATGTTGTGGACTAGACGTATTTTCTGTATCTCAATATGCAAAATTCCTGTATCTGATTATATTCTTACATGTATCTCAAAACCTTGAAAGGAACCTGCCTTACTGTGAGAACAACAGCAAATATTTGAAATGGCTTACAAATGGCCATCAAATAGTAGCTGTGCTTCTTCAGGGAACTGCCATCAGTTCCAAATTCCCAATAAGTTTTGAAATACTCAAATAATAATGCAAAACTCTATTAGGTGTAAGAGGTCCTGGCTATACTGTTTCTTGTCTCTTGCATGTACGGCTCTAATGTCTTGCAAATGAGAAGTACACACATACGGATAAACACAGAGATGGTAACATGTTCAAGAAATCCTTTTCTTTCATAAGCAAGTGTGCTTTAAGGATTTTAAAAGTATCACTCTGAATTTTTGAAACCATATTTAGAGATGGATTCAGATTCTTTTCTGTAAGGTACTCATTAATTTATCTGAAGGTTATGATGGGCTGGCACCAACCACTCACTGCCCTCTTACAGAAAATGCAGAGAAAACAGAAGGAAGAGAAGATTTGTGAAGTGAAATAAAGGCAGTTTAGTTGAGAAAGGAAAAGCTGCATGTGTAGCAGTAGCTTAGGAAGACAAAAAACACTGTTTATGAGTCTCTTTGCCCTTCCCCTTCCCTTTCCTCCAGCAAGGGTCAGCTGTCCCAGCTATGTTTTCTCCCAAACACTTGTCCATGCCCAGCCTATTCACTGTGAGAGCAGAATGGGAAGAAGAGAAAGCCTGTTACTGTTTACCAACAGCAAAACCCCTGGTGCTCTGTCAATGCTGTTTTAAACACAAGTGCAAAGCACAGCTCCCCATGGGCTGCTGTGAAGGAAGTTAACTCCATCCCATGCAGATCCAGAGAATATTCATTTTTATTTAGACATCAACTCTTTTCACACAAGAAAGGTTCAGAAGAAATATGAACAGGGTATCCCATCAAATGAGAAGAAAATATCTATATATAACTGAACACATAGCTTTACCCCACTGCAGTACACCTTAAGCTTGTTTTCAAGTTATACATGAATGAGCAGTGTCATACCAGATTTCCAACAGCATGTAAAATAGTGGCTAATTCCAGTGAATGTAAACAATTACAGAATCCTTCTTTCCCTTTAGAAAAATCCACAGCACATGTGATTCTGTAACAAAACATACACTACAATAACACGCAGCACACACAGTCTGCCACACTAGTGATTCTTTCTGAAATTTCTTATCTGTGGCATCTGTACAATAATCCTGCTGCTTATGGGTTTGCATTGTGAAGCTGTGAAGTAGTGAATCAGTGAACTTGCATTTACGATTTCATTGATCAGACAACCTTGACACAATAAATATAGCTGAAAGATTGTGTTTACTTTGTGATGTTGCAACTATCTCAGTAAGCTTATAGGAAATTGTGTAGAAAGCTGGGTGACACAATTTGAGGAAAAATGTAACTTCAATTTCATCATTTCCAACCCATGGCCTTTTCTGATGTGGTTTTATTGATTGAGTCCCCATTGGGTTGCAACATTTTGTTTATGATTTTTAAATATTTTTTTTACCAGTCTGATCTGCACCAAAGAGCTTTTGTGGGACAAACATGGCTGCAGAGTAAACTTAACAAAACCTCACAATATGTATTCCACGCTGTTGAGTAAGGAAAAACAGTCTCTTTATCAAAATTTAAAATGGCATAAATACAATTGTGTGTATACTCATAATGTGAACTGTTATAAGAAATCTTTTAAAAACTATTAAAGAAAAGTTAGAATATTATGAAAATAAGGCCACAAATACCTCTCTTCCTCTTTCTCTCTTTCCTCTCCCCTTCTCACGTAAGTCCAGTGGATGTATCAGAGCAACAATAAAAGGTCTACCTAATGTTTTATCATTCACTGCAGGGCTCTAATGAACATTGAAGCATAAAAGTCTTTACCAGATGGATACAAGATTTATCTGAAAACATGAGTGATTAATAGCAGGTATATCCAATGTATAAAAAATTACACTAACAAAACAGATTAATTTTTTCCTCGAAGTTATGCTTTTTCCCCTCAAGCATTCGAGTATTTTGCTCTTCATTAAAGAGACAAAATGATATGACAATGATATGACAAGAGAAAGATGGGTAAATATTTTCACATACCGTGAAAATGCCCATTATAAGCATGATTTGAACAAGTTTTTAAACATTAATTATATATTTGATAAAAAACCTGACATAAATCTCACACAGTGGAAGAGTGATTTCTTTCCAGAGTGGTCTAAAAAAAGAAGTTGAAAGGATATTAATATTTTAATAGCATCATACCTGAATTCTGTTATCACTATTCCCTTTTTTCAGTGTTGCAACTGAACCAACTTCGAGCAAATTCATGGAAATACGACCTGAATAATGGACTACAAGGGTAATGAAAAAATGGTTTGGACCATCAGGTTCAAATTGTAGTAATCAACCGCTCATAATCTGAACAGGTGTCACCTTGGCTACAGTCATAATGCCATCGGGGCAGATATTTTTTAAGGACTTTAAAAACATCCTGGAGGAAAGGAGAATGCACAATTATCAGATGGACATGAGCCTTCAGTGTTCTGGCTGTTGCAAAGCCTCACAAAGTTGAACAATGAAGGCTTCAGGCAGCATTTACTGTTTTCAAGCTTAGCGTGACTTTCACCACAGCTACACACCACTAGATTTCAAAAATGAAATCCAGTTCTCTAAGTACCTAAGCCACGGCAGCCTGCATCAAAAAATGGAAAAAAGTCATGTATCTGAGAAGACTAAAATAAGCACCTACACTTTGCATTATCTAAATGTCAAAGTAGGACAAGTTAGTCTGAATGAAAATGACTGACACATTGTATATTGCACAGCATTTATGCTCATAGTTTTTCAGTGCCTTAGCTTTCCTGGCCTACACGTTTTGGAAGTATACATCCCAGCAGTTCAGATAAGGTGAGATTTCATTGACACCAACCCTTTTTCTTTAACAGCAAAGCTATATTCCCACATTTAGTTGCTTCTACATATTGGTTCCATATTTTTTCTTCTTGAAATAATGTATTTCTAGGCCATTTTTCTACCAGACTGGCTTTTGTGCTATGGGTTTGAGGTTTTTTTTCTGGTAGTTTCTGTATGCTAACTTTGTGCCCTTCCATTGCTTAATACAGTCAAGAATTTCAATCCAGCATGGGGATACTGGTACTGGCCTCCTTATGTAGGATAGGACAGCGATGTCAGAAATATTGATCCTAAGAAAACAGGGGTTTAATTAGCATGTTGTTACATCTGTCTTAGCTTTCCCAAGCAAATGTTGTGATAACACTCATTGCATTTCCACAAGTGCATACAGAGGAGGGCTGAAATCTGCACATAGCCGTATTTCACTTTGCAAGGATGCCCTTATGCCTTGCCAGTTGAAAAAACACATGGCTATGGCAGTTAAAGCTCATCTAAACATGGCCGTAAATTTTATGACCAAATTCTAAAACTGTGGAAACAAATAATATATTCATGCAATGGTTGTATATCTTATGCAATGGGCAGTGCGTGATTAGACATGTGTTAAATACCCTTCCTGAAAATATTTTATCACCCAAATTTCCTATTTCAGGCTTTCATAAAGCCTAGAAGAGAAAACTCAAAACCAGTGTTTTCAGTCTCCTGATCTCGTAAGCATCCATGTCATGTAAATGCTCTTATAAATTTTTCTACCCTTCTGATATTTTAATTGATAATTACATTAATAATTATTATATGTCTCACTTGTGGCCAGCTTATATTTATTTTTCTTCAACAATATTGTCTTTTTGCTCTTCTCCAGCAACTATGCATTCCATGTAGTGAGACTGTTGAGAGAGCACAATTATTTTCCTATCTTTCTCACAAACCTAATTCACTTTTACAGTTCAAGCTAAAATCCCAGTAATGGTAACAATGGTGAACTCAGGTATTCTTGGTATGCTTTTGAAAAATGACAGAATAGCCAACTAAGAGGAAGAAGGATGTGCTGGGAAACTTGAATGAGTTGTTCCCATGTTTCATGACCTTTTCTCTCCACAACCTCCCACCAAATTTTATGAAAGTCTTCTTCCATCTGCTCCTTTTGCCACTATGATCTTTTCACTTTATTTAATCTACAAGGGCATTTAAGTTTAAGAATATAAATTGACACCCCAAACCACTTTGCAATATAACAAATACAAATCAGACTCTTTGCCGACAATCAACAACTTCGGGTCATGTCCTGTGAATTTTAGAGATTGATGGCACATAGGTAAGAAATGTAGGTGACACTGCTTCAACACTATACGTCATCCTTATTTTCATTGGCACAGACATGATAACACCAGTATTTACATATCAGTTCGATTTGGAAACACCTGCAGGCAACAGAGCAGAAGGTCGGAAGTGCTTTCATTCTGGCTCATCTGTAGAGAAAAGCTGCTTACTTAACTTGTATTTCTGTGAAGTGAAGGTTAAATTTAGCAGTAGCTCAGGTTAATCATGAGTAATTATGTTCTACATCTGCCCCCATGTGTGTTTCTGAACCATCATTTTCAAAGTTTGCTTGTTTTCCATTGAAGGAGTAGGTGTTTAAAAGCACAAGTTTTTTACACAGCACAACTTATGTCAGATATACTGGAAAGTCCAGCATCTACATTTGAGAACTGATGAACAGATTCTTGCTTTTCCTCTATACTTAAAGGCCACTGTTACTTTAAATAAATATTTTAGTTAAAGACAACATGACACATCATTAAAAGAAAAGTGGTTTGTTGTCTTTTTCATTTAAAGGTTATGAATATAATTGTAAGAAGTTATAGACTTAACAGGAAATATTTACAGTTACAGACTTCACTCGTATCATCTATCTCTGTGATGTTCTTTAAAAAATACGGCTTTAGAAAATCCACAACATAATTTAATTTATGAGTTCTCAAGTTTATTTTACATTGCTTTTCCTGGTTGTACTAGATATACAGTCCTGAAGATGATTCTCTTTAATTATTAAAAGAAATTTCTTACAAAGTTCTTGACAAAAATAAACTATAAACCTCAATAGAAATTTCTGTTTTTCCCACAAAGATTTTTCTAATTGCTGAAGATTTGGTGACAGGAAAAGTAAGGAAGAAGGAAGGACAAGCAGATCAGAATCACAGAATCACAGAATTGGATGGTTGGAAAAGACCTTTGAAGATCATCAAGTCCAACCATTCCCATTCTAAGCTAAACCATATCCCTATGTACTTCATCTACCCTTTTTTTAAATACACCCTGAGATGGTGACTCAACCACCTCCCTGGGCAGCCTGTTCTAGCCCCTGACAACTCTTTCAGTAAATATTTTTTTCCTAACTTCTAATCTGAACCTGCCCTGGCACAGCTTTGTGCCATTTCCCTTTGTCCGATCTCCTGTCACCTGACTGAAGAGACCATCGCCCACCTTTCTACAACCTCCTTTCAGGTAGTTGTAGATGAAGAATGTAAAACCCCTCTTCTGATGATAATGGAATTTGAGCTACATACAATCAAAAAATACCTCCGAGAAACTCCAAAATGAGATTAAATCAAACATATTTTTCCCGTGTAAATTTGTATGTCAACACATTGAAAGTTCATTTATACATGTAATTTTCTCTCTATTCTATTGTTCTTCCCCATTTTTCTTACAAAAGTCTACTTTATAATGTCTTCCTCTAAAAAATATCTTGTAAGGTATGGTTCGTCCCTGTTACATGATCTAAGCCTCTGTCCATTGTTACTCAAAATGTGTACCTCTTTCCCCTTCATTTCCTCAAAAGGAGTACCAGATATCAAAACCATGCAAAACAATTGAAGATATCATGTTCATCCTCTTAACAGTGCACTTGTAAGGTAAAAATCTTTTTAATATTTGCAGTTTGAAGATGTATTTTCAAATGGCCTGAAGAAGTGATTCCCTGCATGAAAAGAGAAGTCATGTTCAATAAGGAAGTAACATATTCCAAAAGGACAAGACAAATAACCAAGTTACCACAAAAAAAAAAAAAAAAAAAAAGAGCAAAAGTGAGGTCAATTTAGATACATTTCTAATTGATAAACAGGGAAGGTTTTGGGTTTTTTCACTAGCCGGTCAAGTTGTAATGGTGACTGAAGACATACAGCTCCATGAGTATAAAAGAATTCCAATGAAGTCATGTCAACAAGAAAATTACAATTCCGATTTATATAAAGAATGACAGTTCTTTCCAGAACATGTATATCTAATTTCCTTACTGAGAAAAAGTCTGAACATGGATTAAATAGCTAAAGTAAATAATTAAAAATCTGAGCACTGCACTTACAGAAAAAATTGTACTGAATCTCATGAACTCCTGTAAATGGGAAAGCTCCTGTAATTATAACCCTCTTAAAATTAATCTAAAAATATCATGTTTAATATTGCACTGGGTTTTAAGAATTTAATTTAATCACAAAAAAGTTTTGGAAACAATTTATTTATAAGTAGTCATTATCAGTCTATCAAAATATATGGAAAGTTTTGTTTGGTTTTCATACTATATATGCCTACATATTAATTCAATAAGTTCTTATTATTTAAAAATCATTATCTGCAAACCTGAACAGTTGCTTCATTATAATACAAGTCAAGTAAAAAGGCTCTTGAACTCAGAAAAATCCTTTATTTTTACTTTCCCTCTATAAAGAAATTAATGTGAGAACACATTTAACCCTTTGTCTTCCTATACAGAAACATTCTTGTCAGTTATTCAGATACTAGCAAAGGTTCATGAACAGCAAATTAAAGTTACTATTAAAAAAAAATCAAACAAAAAAACAAACCTCAAAAGAATAATGAATTTCCATTGAGTTTGTAATTTTTAGGCTAGTGATACAGAAATTCATCCTCCAGAAGAAACTACACATATTTATATGTCAGCTCACAACAGTTTTCTATAAAACTAGGAAAATACACCTTTTTTTTCTCCCCCCACCAGGTAAAGAAAAAAGGAACTAAAGTTTGTGTTAAAAAATTTTAAATCGACAAGATAAATCCTTACAAAAAGAGAGAAACAGATAATCTCTGCAGATAAAATAAGAAACAATCAGCTGTACAAGATTCACAGATATCCTATACAAAAGAGCCCCAAACCAAGTATTTTTTTTTCTTATTCAACGCAATGAGAACAACCAAAAAATTCCCTTTCTCCACTTCATAGAACAGTAGTACTATATGGACAAAGAACAACACAGAATAATAAAAAATAACCCACACAGTAAAGGACAGTCACCAACAAAGCTAGCAAAGTGCCACTCTGTGTGAACATGAAGCTTCAGGAAAAAAAAAAAAAAGAAAAAAAAAGGAAGTTAAAACCTAAAAAACATTACAACTGATTATTCTGGCTTTAATATTAGCATAAATGAAGACAGCAATTTGATGGCTACCCATATTCAATAGAAAATGAGCAAGAATTAAACCTCAGTACTGCCCAAGGGTCAACAGAAAAACATTTATGTTTTTTTTGATTTTTTTTCTCATTGAATTAAAATGGGAAATAATAAAATAAATTCTAGCATCTCTTCCACTCTACCACCCACTCCCCACCACCCACTGCTCCAAGCGGGAAGTTGTTCCTTCTCTAAAGGCATAACATATCCCAACACATCCTAACAACACATCTCAACAACCAGAGGTAAAAATATGACATGTTTCAAAGGAGCTATGCAAATATTATAGGCAAAAAAAAGTTATCTCCTTGTAGACAGCAGACACAAATATAGCAGTATTTGTGGACTATGTTAATAGCTATCTCCCTGAATACATACCTATTGTCAGATGGCATTGTTTGAACTAGCCCTATGTGTTTGGTTATATGAAACGACATATGTCTGAACCCAGAAGGCTGTACAGCAAAACAATGCCCTGTCATATGATATGACATATGTATGCACTCAGGCTATGGAGCTGCCACATTAATAAGGGCTTTTCTGACTTAACAGATGAGCTCTCTATTTATATGATACCTTTAAAAGAACATTTTCTGCTTCTTTAAGCTTATTTGTAATAGGGAAGCAGCAAAAAAACAGAGTAGAAAATAAGCTCCTTCTCTACTGCCGGCTTCTTCCTCCCTTCTGTATTTCTTTAAAAGTCTATCAGCATAAGAAAATGTATGTGATACTTAACATGTCTGAATTTAATTCAACAACTCTAATTATGTTTTCCTGAGAGATGCCATTTATATGATCCTCTGCCATTTTCTGAAGTGATGCAGTTAAAAAGTTAAGTATCTTGCAAAAACTTCTCATAACACAGGAGCTGTGTGGGCTAATCTGAAGCAATTCTATCATTCCTGTAGTAATGCATAGTAGAATAACTAAAAAGTTATTAAAATGATGCAGAGAACATTTATTCAGTGAGCAATGACTCAGTGAAAAAATGAAGGTTCTGGATTTAAATACGTATACTTTCTTCCTCAGTGAAATAAACAGTAAACAAAAAAAGGTGTATTTCTTAACAATGAGCAATTTAATTTAACAAAATATGAGGAACCATTTGTAGTGCTCATTGGGAACTGCAAACCTTAAAGCGCGAGTACGGTTCCAGCTGTAAAGTACTTAGCACACTGTCAACCAACCTTCTTAAAATATATTTAGTTTTCACTTTGCAAAGCAGTTATTCTGAAAAGAGCAGAAAAGTATATGTTGGCATGCCTACTCCACAGGATCATTTTAATATTTATATTTAAACTATTATTTAAGCTTTTTTATTATTATTATTTTGACATTTATCAAGAATTCATAGTATCTGCTGTGTCTGGCCAGGGTCTGTTCTCGCCCTGCAGCTCCTTGCAGTCTATGGGATCTTCTATAAGTATAGCTCTCTTAGTTAATGAAGATTTTGTGGCTAATTATTGTCACTGTGTGCTTTAACTCTCTTTGAATGTATCCGGGTCAGAGGAGGCCAGCTATTGCATCTCCTTGTATCTTTGGGCAGTACAGGACACGGGCAACTGGGACTGTTCAAGCTGACAAAGAAAGGGCTCACATGAATCTTACTGATATTAATAAATACCTGAGACAAGAGAGCCATGCTTTTTTTAGTAGTGCCCAGCGACATGACAAGAGGAAATGGGCAGGAATTGGCAATGGGCAAGAACATGAAATTGTATACATACACTAAAAACCCACTTTTTTACTGTGAGAGTGATCAAACACTGGCACAGGTTGCCCAGAGAGGTTGTGTAGTCTCCATCCTTGGAGATACCCAAAACCAAAAGGAAGACAGTCCTTAACAACCTGCTGTAGCTGGCCTTGCTCAAGTAGGAAAATGTTGGTCTACATGATCTGGAGAGGCCCTTATCAACCTAGATAATGCTGTGATTCTATGAAATAGTTTAGTCAAAGTCAGTATTAAAAATAATCATGACTACTCTTTTTGTATGCCCCATGGCAGAAATTTCCTAGTCTCTGATATTTTAGTCACATTGTGGTAGAAAAGGGGGAAATGGAGAGGGAAAATATAAAAAGGTGGAAAAAATAAACTGGGACGGAAGTAAAAGAAAAGCAATTAGGAGACAAGAAGAAACTGTAAAGAAAGCCTAGCAAAGAGGCATTGAATTCTACTGTCTGATGCTTAAACAAGAGATGTGAGAGTAATAAGAAAAAGCAAGGTTGGAACAGAGTGTTTTGGAAAACAGACCACAAACTTTTCAACACTTACTCCTCAGATCCCAGAATACACTGTTAGAGACCCTTATGCTTCTAGCCCCTGCAGAGAGAGAAACCTAATTCTTGTTACTAACAGTGATTTGTTCTCTGCATGAAGAAACCCAGATGGCACCATCCCCTGTCTTCAAAACTAAGGGCAGGCTATAAAGCTGACAGCCACACTCAGGGAAGAAAAGGCTGCTTTCCCTCTCTATCCCAATACCTGCGGCTGAGAAAAACAAACAGGGAGAAAGGGTAAGAGGAATACTGGAAGCAGGTTTCATCACTGACATTATCTACATTCTCTTTCAGCATTTGTCAGCACCTCTAATTCACATAGTTTAAGAGTAAAAATTTAAAAGCATATTAAAGAATAACAGTTTCTGTGATGTATCACTGACTCTCTTTAGATTAAATCTGAGAGTAAAAATATACAACTACCAAGACAAGATAAAGGCAATCAGAAGTTATGGGTCATCGTTAGAGGTGGGACTCTGCCTGGTTTCTTCCTTATCTGCAGTGGAAGGACATGTGTTTGCACCAGCACATTTCTAAAATCTACTTACATGGCAGGACACAGCTTCCACAGATCCTGAAGCTCATGTGTATGATTAATGAGACATGACAATGATCCTTTATTGGTTATTTTTTCCACTTGTCCCTCCTTATTTTATCAGTGATTTTATCATTAAATTTGACATTTGAAAGAGTTGTTATTATGTATGGTATATAATACTAAGATCTTATTAAAACCTTATTGCTGTTTTCATGCAATTGAATAGCTGTACTGATGGTCAACAGGTATGCCATAAATTTCAAGAAGCCATACGACTAGTCTTTGGCTACCAAAGATCTTCTTTGCACAATGGTAAGGAAAACAGTATTAATACTTGAGTCAGTAAATAACTTGTGTCTTCCTATTTTTTTGAGACACTATGTTGTCCAAGGACAGTTTATTTATCCACAAACTAAATTTTGAACAGTATCATATGTTCAAGGTTAGCTACAGATCCCTGTATGTCATGATTGAATAAGCCATGAGGCATACCTCGTGTATAAAATTGCTGAATACTTCATTTGTAATCTCCCGTTAACTACAATATAAATGAAAATGTAAAATGCTACATAGAAATCAATTTACATTAATATATTCACAGTAGCATTCTTTCCTTTGTTCTTGTCAGGTTGGACTTTGTTCTTTGTCATTAAAGAGAGAAGCACAAGCTATTAAGTTGAAGGCTGAGGTACATTCAACGAAGGGCAAAGCTCCCGTGTATTGTGAACATCATCTCGGTAAACAAAACTCTTGATGAAAGAATTCTGGAAGTCACAGGCTAGAATATGAAAAAGTAGGTCCATCTACAGAGTGGGTGTTTCAACATAGGTTGAATATGTTCTGAATATCTTATTTCAATTACGTATGTTTGTACTGTTTATGAGAATGTACTTCAAAAAAAAAAAAAAGATACAAAGAGAGCACAAAATCACCCTTTCAAGTTAATTTTGATGAAACATCTTTAAAAAATTGCCTTCTCTAAAATGGTTTTGCTGACATTTCTTTAATATTTTTTCTGATTCCTCAACAGCAGAATGAAGCCATGTAATGAATTAATTGCAAAAAAGACTTAATTTGTTGTTCATCAAACAACTCAACCCAGATATAATCCCATGCGTAGGCGTTGAATGTCAGAGGACTGCTGTATAGACATATTAATTAGAGGAAACTAATCTCAATAGTCCAACAGATATAATAGTGAAAGTTATTACCTAGTGAGAACTCAAGTAGAAATTTCTTAAATTCATAGCATATTCTATGTTACATTAGAGTCTTACTTTAAAGGTTACTTCCTAGCTAGAAAACATATAATTGCTCCATCTGCCAACCCTACAGCACTGCAATACTGTCAAAAGTGCCATATGTGGAAAAGTCAGACTGTTGGCCTGCTTATCTTATATATTCTGTAGAACCTGTGAAATCAAATGGTAACATCTCTCACCCAATCTCAAAATACATTAGGAATGTTTGTTTTTCTTTTTCCCTTTTAAATAGTGTAGGTGATATAATGAGCTCATCAGCTTTATTACTATATTGAAAGACAAATTCTGCTCACCACTGTGGACCTGAGTTTTATGAAGAGGTCCACTTTCTTAAGAAACATACCTGTAAGTTTATACCTTTAAAACATAATGAATTCTTGACAAAATAATTTGTGCAAATTCCAGTCTTTTTATTTCTATCTTGCAAGAACCTGAGTGCAAAAGTTGCCATTTATGACGTTAATGTGGACTAGCAATCAAGATTGTTAATCTGGAAAGTCTGAAGGAATAAGAAATGCTAAATTCTACTTGCTCTTCAGCCACAAATGATGTACAAAGTCTTTGTTTGTGTCCATCTTTTTAGTGTATAACAGAAAGCAATAAGTAATTAATATCTGAAAGTGTAATATATTTCTTACATTTTGCATCTAGTTTTACTGTAAATCAAGTTGCTAGAACAAAATGGTATTTAAAAAAAAAAAAAGCATGTAGTCTCCAGTCTTTACTCTGTTGAATTAAGAAAAACCCCACAATAGATTTGATAAATTTTCCAGATCTTCTACTCTAAGTAGCTGCTTTTCTGTGATTATGGTGACTCTTCTTGAATGCAATCATTACAGAAACATGATGTCATCTATTGACATCCTGTAATGTTGTATTTTAAGTTATAATTCAATAAAGCTATTCACTCTACACAAATATTATCTTCCTTTAAAAGAAAGCTCATAACCTAAGGCAGCAAGTTAATACATATTTGCCCTGCTAATATATTTACAAGCCACTTCAACTACTTTGTTCGTGCATAGGAGAGTCATCTGAATACTAACTTTGTTTAGAATGACATTATGAAAAATGCTCAGTTGGAATCAAAGCACTTTTAAAAGACAGTGAAAATAGAATCAACTCTAAACCTGCACAAGACTGTCTCCAAAGCAGGCAAAAATAGCAAGTGAGTGTTCAAAGCTCCCTTGCTTTCTTCCATTAATTCATCCCTTTCAATTTTTATGAGCTGGTGTGCACACAACCTGATATGAATAAAAGCCAGTCACTCCCCTGTAATTCCTAGGCTGCATCCCAAAATGGCCATCTGCAGTCTATGCTAGTGGATTATTCCCTAGGTCCTCTGAGAAACCAAAGTAAGGACAGATGATTTTTTGTTTGTTCTTGGATATAGTTTTTCTGGTGGACCCCTATTGAATGGCATCTATTGCATTTGCCAAAAGACTTCAAGAAGGAATGAATGACTATACTGTACAGTGCTAAATCAAGAGGTGCATGTAAAAGGGGAACAAGACCTGCTTGATTGTTTACAGAATCACAGAATTGTAGGGGTTGGAAGGGACCTCGAGAGATCATCGAGTCCAAACCCTCCTGACAAAGCAGCTCCCTAGCTCATACTGCACAAATAGGCATCCAGACAAGTCTTGAATATCTCCAGAGAAGGAGATTCTACCACCTCTCTGGGCAGCCTGTCCCAGGGCTCTGTCACCCTCACTGTGTATAAGTTCTTCCGCATGTTGGTGCGGAACTTCCTGTGCTCCAACTTGCAGCCATTGCCCCTTGTCCTGTCTCCACAGACCACTGAAAAGGGGCTGGCCAATTCCCCCTGCATCCCATACTTAAGATATTTATAAACATTGATTAGGTGCCCCTTCAGTCTTCTTTTCTCCAGGCTGAACAGCCCCAGCTCACTCAGCCTTTCCTCACAGGGGAGATGTTCCAGGCCCTTAATCATCTTTGTAGCCCTTCTCTGGACTCTCTCCAGGAGATCCCTGTGCTTTTTCTACCAGGGACCCCAGAACTGGACACAATACTCCAGGTGGGGCCTGACCAGGACAGAGTAGAGGGGGAGGATCACCTCCTTAGACCTGCTGGCCACACTCCTCCTGATGCATTCCAGGATCCCATTGGCTCTCTTAGCCACCGGGGCACATTGCTGGCTCATGGCCAACCTGTCATCAACCAGGACCCCCAGGTCCTTCTCCACAGAGCTCTTCTCCAGCAGGTCATCCCCCAGCCTGTACTGATACAAATGGTTATTCCTTCCCAGGTGCAAGACTTTACACTTGCTTTTGTTGAATCTCATCTGGTTTCTCCCTGCCCAGCTCTCCAGCCTGTCCAGGTCTCGCTGGATGGCAGCGCAGTGTTCCTGTGTGTCGGCCACCCCTCCCAGCTTTGTATCATCGGCGTACTTGCTGAGGGTGGATGCTATTCCCTCATCAAGGTCATCAGTGAGGATATTAAACAGGACTGGACCCAACACTGAGCCCTGGGGAACACCGCTAGTCACAGGTCTCCAGTCAGACTCTGCTCCACTGATCACCACCCTCTGAGCTCAGTCCGACAGCCAATTCTCAACCCACCTCACTGTCCACTCATCTATCCCATGCTTTCTCAGCTTTGCTATCAGGATGTCATGGGAGACAGTATCAAAGGCCTTGCTGAAGTCAAGATAGATGACATCCACTGCTCTCTCTGCATCCACCCAGCCGGTGATGAGATCATAGAAGGCTATGAGATTGGTTGAGCACGATCTTCCCTTGGTGAATCCATGCTGACTGCTCCTCATGACCTTCTTCTCTTCCAGTTGCTTGGTGATGGCATCTAGAACAAGTGTTCCATAACTTTTCCAGGGACAGAAGTGAGGCTGACTGGCCTATAATTGCTAGGATCCTCCTTCTTGCCCTTTTTAAAGACTGGAGTAATATTGGCTATCCTCCAATCCTCAGGCACTTCTCCTGTTCTCCAAGTGATCCTGTTCTCCAAGAGTTTACCATTTTTTACATCTATCGTAAAATCAATGTTGTATACCGAGCAAAGAAATACTGCATTCCAAAGTGACTTAAGTATTTGTAGACATTTTCATGGATCCACATTTGTATTTTTATATAAAAGCTCTCTATACAAATGCACAAATGCACTTACATATAGACAGAATCAATCTTAATTCTTTGATGGTACAGTGGGGGAAACAAAATCCTACTCTCTAGTTCTTAGTATCACCCCTCTTCTGCTTCTTTATGCATCTGTCCACCATCTCCTCTGTAGGCTAGATCCACTCTTTCAACAAGTTGTAGAGCTGAGGGTGATTTGAATTTCATGCTTATGAAAAATAGGGAAGCATTTTCAGTACACTCATAACATCAATGTTGTTCATGGTTTATTTTTGTTTCCAGATCGTACTTGCAAAGGGCAGGAGGTGTGATTTTCTTATTTTTGATTTCCCGCAGGCATATTGGAGAATCGTGAGTTATTGTCACTCATTGTTTAGGAACAATAAAGTTCAAACACATGAAGGGGATCAGTGCCATCCCTTCACCTATTTTGTGATTGACTCTGTGATTCCTCACCAATGTAGCCAGTAAAAATATATTTTTCTCTGTGCAGCTATTATAGCTCCCACAGAAAAGGTGATATTTAGAGCAAAGATTTTATTCTGAATTCGGAGAAGATAAACGGGAACCTTTGAGTAATATTTTGGAAGTCACGTAGCGCCACTGTAGAAATAGAAAAAACCCCACCAATGATTCAAACATTTTGCTTTGTACAAATCAGATTAAAATAAACACTCAGGCAGAGATAGACATACTGCTAGGAAGACCACCATTTCCCCTAAATGTTATAAAAACCTGTCACTTAAAAATAAAACAGAGACCTTTTGATGAAATGTAAGCAATCTTTTAATCACCTTTTCTTTATTCCCACTGGGTTATACAGTATAAACTTCTTTGCTCATCTTTTCTATTAAATTAAAATATCTGGTCCCTTTTCCCTCTCTTCCTACATCATTCACTTTCCTTTGGGTTGTGACTTCTTATCATCTCTCCTGACATCTCTTTCCTTCCAGTCTGGGCTGTGATAAAATAGCTAGACGAGAAAACAACTACACGGAAGGAAGCTTGGGGAACATGATGAAGAGACAACTACCACTGCTCACCTGGAAGTCATCCTATATGATGAACATAACCAGTATGTTAAAAGGCAGGTACAACAAAAATGAAACATTTCTCCCTCATGTTAAGAGGTGGCTTACCAATTCAAGGTCTGAATCAGCAGTGGCAGGAACCAGTACACATTTGCTCCTCAGCTTGCAGGGCTGAGATGACCTGGTGTGAGCCAGAAGTTACACATGGCTCTTTCCTCTGGCTGAGCTCATATCCTTCCTGACTGGTTCTGTTTGTTTCTCTAGGAACAAAGCTTTCTTACTGTCAAACCTCCTAAGTGTCTGGGTAGCTAATTTTTCTGTGAGCAGCAATTCCCTCCTCCTTCAAATTCTTCTAGGCAATTAGAGAACTTTATTTACCAGTTCTACCACCTCCACCTTTTACTGTTGAAGTGAATCCTGAAGAATAGGGTTCAGGGGAGGAGGTGTTGGTTTGGTTGATTGGTTTAGAACAACACACAAAGAGAAACAGGCTGAGCATGCTCCTTTTTTTCCCACCTTCTCATCTTTGCATGAGAAAAGGAGAACAAACAAGACAATTGGGCTCGCTGCCACTGTGCTCTTTCCAAACTACAGAAGTTGTTTCACTGCCTTTCTGAAAATGTGTGCAAATCTCCTGTTATTTTGGTTGTCCCCTACATGCACTTTCCAACTTATGCAGAAGATCAATAATTAAACCTCTCATCTTTTTTTTTTTTTTTTCAGAGAAAAAAAGAAAGAGGAAAGGAGCAGCCCTGAGTAGTAGAGCAGATTTCTGATTCAGATTCCTGCAGAAAAGCTAATGAGAAAATTACATGCCTAGTGTGGAGGAAGACCATTACTACATGCTTCTAACTAGAGCATGGGCACAGTCCTGTCTTAGTTGTGTAAAGGTCTGACCTCAAAGTGCCTCACAAGGCACCAGGACCCTCCTCTCCTAAAACCAAAGCACAGATGAATCCAGAAGTGGTTCTGTCAGAGTTAAAAACCATTTACCCATCCTGAGGAAGTATAAATCTCATACTTTCCCTGCCAGGCACATTTACCTTCTTACCACAGGAGCAGGATCATTCAAATGCATTTTAAATTATTGAAACACCAGCATCCAAAAGAGCATGGCTATTACCTTTATTTTCCAGTGACAGCAGGCTGCATCACAGGCTTGCAGGGAACAGGATGCCAAACCAAATGGGACTGTTCTCTTCCACTTTTAATTTCAGCTTTCTTCTCGTTCTCCTACTAAACATAAGGCAACGTTGCTTTCCAAAATAAAGTAAACCTAAGAAATTGGAAGAACTATCACAACTATCTTTTTTTCAGAATACATATTCTGAAATACAGAATACATATTTCAAAGATGTGTGGCACTCACTCTCTCCCCCCTCTCCATCTCCCTGAGAGATGGGGAGGGGTACGGGCAGGCAGGGCAAACCGCAGCGTGAGGAACGGGCAGTGTGCTGGGGCAGTGCAGGGAGGGGGATAAACAGCAACAGGGTTTGTGTCTGAATGTGCAAAACCGGTGATACACAACGCAGTGACTCACCAAACTGCACAACTCAGCCTGTACAGCTTGGACCCGTCCCGAAGCCGAACTGCCCCTAAA
Organism: Gallinula chloropus; assembly: GCF_964237585.1. Taxonomy (NCBI): domain Eukaryota; kingdom Metazoa; phylum Chordata; class Aves; order Gruiformes; family Rallidae; genus Gallinula; species Gallinula chloropus. The sequence continues at coordinate 84,277,495 of NC_140086.1, read as the reverse complement.
CTGCACATCCCGGAGCCGTGAGCCCGTCCCTGACTGGTCCCCTTTTATGCTGAGCGTGACATCATACACACCCTCTGGTTAGTTTGGGCCACCTGTCCTGGCTGAGTTCCATGGAATTTTTGGTGAGAATTAACCCTATCCTAGCCAAACCCAGGACAGCGTGCAAAATGTTTTTCCTGTATTTTCAAGTCAAAACATTTTTTCCTAAAATCTCTTCCAGTAAAAGTGTACTTTTTGAAAAACTATATTAGTTGATGACTAAAGACATCTAAAGAAGCTTAACACTGACAAAGTAAAAAGCAGAACAATGAGAACATCAGCAGGAAAGTATGAAATGGCTACTTCAACCTTGTCTCCCTAACTTTGTTTTTAATGACTTTCCCCTCCTCTCCTCCTTCTCTTTGAAGAAAAAATGTCATGCTGGCAATTGGGAACTTCTAATAAAGTCTTGACAATGTAAATATTCACTGACCTTTCTACAGAAGAAGTAAATATATAGAGGAGTTAGTTTAATATAAGTGGTTTACTGTACCATCTAGTAGTCCCTCACACCAAGATTTTATTACACTATATCAAGTCATCATGAAGTCAAAAACATTTACAAGTTAGGGAATGCCAAAATACAGATTGTCTGCAAAGCAGTAATTTAATCCCACTGTGTGTATCATTATGGTAATTCTTTAGATATATAATTACACAGTACTTTATTCCATATTATCATACATCGTTCCTGCAGAGGAAGGGCTGCACTTGGTTAATGAACAGCCAGTCATATTCAGCTCCATTTTTATGTGCAGGATCAGTTACTCTGCAGTATTCAACCCTGTCTCTGAGCACAGAATTATTAGCTTCTTTATGAACTAGATCATCAGTGTACTAGAAGTGCATTTAATAAATTTAAATTTACAACACCATTGTTAATTGTGAGTGGTGTATTAGAATGATTATATAGACAAGGGACAGAAACCTATGAAATCAATGAATTTACTATATCCACGTAGCCATTATTAGAGAAGCAGAATCTAACTGTCCAGATTGCTTTGCATTTTTGTAGCTTCTGTCTTTAAAACACATTAATTTCTGTTGCAGCTATCAAATCCTCCCAACTGAGCAGCCAGCAAATGAGAAATGCACAACTAATGATTGCCTTTGTGTTACATGACTTGTTGAATGTCACACAGACTGTTTGACAGAACTCCAGATCTTTGGAACACTAATGAACTACTTTAACCATGTAGTCTATCTTCTAAGCCACGCTTGGTTCTGTGAAAGGCTAAGTTACCCACCAGAGCTCCCTCTGAACTCTGAGGTAAGCAGGAACCAAACAATCCCACTCAGGGGTGCTTATCCCCAGCCAAGCCCAGGGGGGGAAAAAAACCCAACCAGCTTTCCCAGTATCACTCTGGGAATGGGAGCTATGGCTGATGGGCAGCTAAAATCTACTTTACACCCCAGGATACTTCTGTTAGGGATGGCAAAACTACTAGGTGGAAATCTGAATTTCTTTGAAACAGAATTATATACAACTGTTTTTTCTGCCATGGAAAGCTAGTTTAATCTCCATGATCCCAATGTTGCTTGTGAATGGTCTGTACCCAGTAAACTTGCCAAAGTAATGTTTCAAATAAAGGAAATCCCAGTGCAAGAAACATCAAATTCCAAAAGGAAGTTATGAGTCAAAAAGCCAATATAAAACCAAACTGCAAGAAAGGGTGAAATGCCCTCTGGCTTGGAATAGTCCTTTTATCGTTTTTGATTATGCTTCTTTGAAGGTGGAATAAAGACTAAGCTTGACAACAAATTCAGATTAAAGTAGTTCACATAGAGAAAATAGGTCAGCAGATTCTCTGAGTTGCAGCAATTTAATTGCAATGCAATTTATTTAAAATGGAAATTCAAATTTCTGAATCCTTCCCATTAAATTTCATTGTAATAGAAGATTCTACTAAATAAAAAATGGGAAGAATTACTGCTTCTAAACTGAAAAAAACCACCATTTTTTCCTCAAATTGGAACTGAACTGGAACAATCACTTCAAAGAATATATTGAAACTTGGCAACAAACCAAAGATTAAATTGTTTTCTCATTGCTCATTCACAGTACAGGTTTAACCAAAATGCTACTTGTTCTTTTAGGGACCTGTTCAACACATGGATCAATTGCAGCTGCTGAGGACTTCAGGACACCAACAAATAGCAGGCCCTTCCCCATCTTCTTTAGCTATCTTTACTTTGCAGCATGAATCAGCACATACAGTGCACTCTCATGCTTTAGCATCATGATTGTTGTACTCTGCCCTGCTGACTGGACTGGCAAATTCTGGACCTGTCTTAAACCGGCACCAGCTAAATAGCCTCACAGCTCAGCAGATCCAAAAAGGAGATGGCTTCCCAAAGCTTTCAGTTTGGTATCTCCACAGTAAACTATCTGTGGCTGCTGTGGTGATCCTCTTCCCATGGGTTTACATGCCAGTGTAACTCTTTCTGTTATTTGCAGAAGTAGTTGAGGGGGCATGGAGAATATTTCTCATTAGTCCCATAACATCAGCTGCACCGAGGACACTCCTATTGCCAGGGAAGCACAGCACCACAGCCTCTTTCCATCTTCTTATCTGTGTATGTGGCAGTGCTAGTGTATTGAGGAAGAAATCAAAATTATGTGCTAGAAATGCAAATGACATCTCAGATCTTGCCTGGACACAAAAATGGGAGAAATTAAATCCTTTCACCAGCTGCCCCATGCTGCCGGACAACCCTTCCCATTAAAAGATGTGGTCTTTTGTCAAAATGGTGCTAGCTGTACCAAATCAATTTCAACTGTAACAGTCCTAAAATATGTTTGTATGATTCCCTGATTTATATAGGTCATTATTCTGGTCTTTCCTTTTCCTGTAGGAATTGTCAATGTAAAATTGATAAAAAAAATATGACAAACTGCAACAGGACATGTTTTCTCCACTGAAAGCTAAAGCAAATCCAAACACTCAAAAACAAACAAGCAGCACTATTGTGTATTTTGGAAGAACACTTTAAGTAACAGTGAGCTTGCAACAAGAGAAAACAAAAAGGCTCCTGGGTATGTACAGTTTTGCCATTCCTGTGATGTTTCTATTTTGCAGCTTTAGTGACTGATAGGGAAAAGTACATGTGCAGATTAAAAAAAATTGTTCATATGTTGACATGAGAGAAAAAGAGAGACATGACAGACAAGTGACTTATTACAGCTCCTGAAGTGTCCACAGCACAGCTTTAGTTCCTGATATGATGACATGGAATGACCTTCCCCTGGTTTTTCCTACTCACCTTTTCCCTTCATTTTTTGAAAAACGGTGCAGGAATATTTAATATTACTCAGGTCTTTACCATGCAGGATACTCTCCTCTTTGAGATTTGTTATATCGCTGTATTTACTGATCTGGTGGTGGTCGTCTGTAGAAATCACATATGTAAATACACAAAAGTCTTCAGAAAATATGAGTTGTTAGAAAACTAAGGTGAATGTGAAAGTCAATGAAATTATTTCTCTTTTGCACAGGGAAATGAATAATGCAAGTTTTGCAGAACCTTAATCTGAAGGTAAAAAGATTTTACACAATCCCATCAGATAAAAATAAAATATATTCAAGACAATGCACAAGTTTATAATCTAAGGTAGTAGGAACTGTATACAACTTATTACTGTATTACAGCTGAACTGTTACAGAAAAACTAAAATGGATAATACATGGCAATGTATTTCAGAAGTTTTTTTCATAAGGAATAAACCATAGTGGCTCTTTTTTGTTTGTTTGTGTATTTAGTTTTTTATTTATTTTTTAATGAATTTATAGGAAATTCTTGCTTAGGTCTTTGACATTATTCTGTATATGTGTAAAAACTGTTTTGTAGTTCATTTAACAAGAGAAATTTTAAAATCCATTAAAAAGTACTGAATGTAAGATGAAGATTTTGAAGTGTTTGAAAAGTCCCTTTATTTTAGAGATGGGATTTTCAATATTGCAAATGAACTACACAAGTTTTCCTTAGGCATTTTTAAAACTCCACACAAGTCTCTGCTTCTTATGAAGCATGCTATTAAAGTTTTCCAAATTTACAGAAGAGAAAACTAGTCCAAAGTGGTTTGGACAAAGTCAGTCATCATCAGATCCCATGCAGTATCTTATATCTTGCTTTAGGTGAAAGGGAGCAGAACAAAAAGTTGAATCTATTTGTTCAATAATAATAAATTAAACCTAATAGACTAAACCAGTTAATTAATAAAGACAAGCCTTGCTAAAAAAACAGTTAATATTGTCATGGCAGGGAACTCCTAACTATCCTACTGTTGCCCCTCTTCCTGATGTTAATGCTCACCCTCTGGGCATCCCTCCTGGTGTTCAGCTCCCTCAGGAGAAGAGGATTCAGTGAGAGGAGTCTAATACTCATGGAGGGGGTCCATTCTTTCTCTCTTAATTTTGGGCACATTTAAGTCTATTTTTATACCTTTGCTCAGCACAGCCCACACCACCAACAGTATCTCACAACCCCAGCTCACCCCCAGACAACCAGGCCAGCCAGTAACACTTGGATCAGTACAAGGGGAGCCCCACAGTGTCCAGACCCTGCTCCTCCATGGAACTGTGGGGTTGAGGGGGCTTCTGTTAATGGTGGCAAGAATCATATTTTCTAGCATACCCATCTAGTACAAAAAAGAGGGGCTGCCAGATGAAATTGGTCAAAGTTTAAAAAAAAAAAGTAGGTTGCTCTTCAGAGTACATAATTTCTGGGAGAAATTGTGGATACTAAAAATTAATAAAAGTTCTAAAAATGATTAGTTTCATGGTTCAAATTCATGAGAATAAATGCAAACTGCTTAGCCTAGAAATAAAAGTCATGGAAATCAGAAATTCAATGAGCTATAAATTCATGGAAGCCAGGACAATGTCTGTGTATTTGTACTCCGTGCTGCTGTTCTCTTACTCTTCTGCAGAGAACATCTGTCAGAGACAAGGTAGTTGTTTTGGCAGAATGTGGATCTGACCTGTGCCACTCAGCTCATTCTTGCAATTTGGAGGGATAAGAATTTAAGACATTCTGTAGTAAAACTGGTAATAAGCAGAAAATAGTTGGTAAGGCATTCAAAATGCAGGAACTTTCCATCGTATTTGCCTTTGCATGTATGATTTTACAGAATTATGTAAAATATTTTTTCCCCATACTGTGAGTGTCCAGGCTCATACAGTGGTCAAGTAACTAATGAGACAAAACAATGGGTAGAAACACAATCTTAACCTATGTGGTCTATAATAAGCTTAATTTGAAGATTTCTGTGTAAAATGGATTACTTGTCCGACTTGCCCTGGATTTGCACATTAAATTTCCATTAAGTAAAGGAGAAGAACAATGAAGGCATATACTTGAAATGTTTGGGGCAACAAGCAAAACCTTTTGTCAATTTACATCACCGAAGTCAATATTACATAGCTGAGAAATCAGCACGAGTAGGACCAGAGTCGGGGCAAACATTTTAATGTTGCTCTGAGTCTTCAAAAGGGAATTTATGTTAGATTAACTCTATTCCCATTACAGCGTATGCAGCTTGTGTGCATATTAATTGATCTATAATATTTCAGATTTATGAAGACTTCTACTTGTCCTAGACATGCAGAGAGAAAGACAAGATAAAAGAATTGTGGTTTAATTAGGTTTCGGTGTATTAATTCATCTGTGAGCTCTCTGGCAATAACTCATATAGTGCAGGGCATGGTTCATTTTTGTTCCTATCTGGCCAAGAGATTGTCATGAGTTGCCTTTATCCACCTGTCCACCAGTCAAGTAACCTTTTCATATGAAGGCCTGTCATCACAAGGCATTTCCACATTGATGGTCTGTTACCCAGCAGTCTAATGAATTTTGTTGCTAGCAGTTTCCCTAATAACATGGGCAAAAATACATATTCACTACCTAAGAAAAAAGCACATCCATCAGTCCTTGGAAAAATCAGGTAACAGCTGTGTTGTTTCAACACAAACTGATTGTGCCATTACCCCGCAATTCATGTACCTTTGGGTTGTCAATCCCCAAAAAACCTTAATTGTTCCCTCTCTTACCATTTATTGCTGCATTTCAGAGCTCCTCAGAGTGGGATACTTACACCTCGATTAAACCCCTTTGTCCTATGATTGCAGGCATGTTATATGGTGTGACCAAAGCCGGCCTGTTGCATGCATAAAACGGATACATACTGAGCAAGACACAATTAATATTTGCTATGTTAAACCCAGAAAGAAGTGCACAAAATTGAATCACTGGTAACAACATGTATTTTACACTTTAATACCAACAATAGCGTTTTGCAACACAACTGGGCCATAACTGCAAAGATGCCAATGAAGCCTGGACTGATTTGTTAGTCTTTAAACAATCCCATTGCAGTGATATCTAATTTCCTAACAGATATGCAGGTCTATAAATTAAGTTACAACAGTGGTCAAACACAGCTGTGCAGCATAGTTATGTTGGAGGGGAACTGAGACACCCAGGCCTTTTTATCAGAGTAATTTCCAAGTAGCTCAAGAAGCAGATCTGTGTCATTTTTCTATTTAATTGCAACAGGGATAGAAATGCTATATTGCTTTTTGCAGACAAAGTCCCACACTGTCCCTGAGACAATTTTCACATTATTCCCAGACAGTTTATAACCATTCAACATATTTTTTGTCACAGAGAGATTTTCCTCACAAATGAGAACCAAGCATAAACCAATTAAAGCTTCATCTACCTGCCTGGGGATCTACTGCCAACAGGTTAAAATATTATTTATAGTAAAATTCTCTTTTAGATCCTCATCTATTGTTGTAACAGATTCCTTCAACTGTGTTTAGTCAGAAATGCGTCAGCATAAAAGTATGGGTAAAAGGCGTAATGTAGTACCTGCACACATGTTCACCCACTCCTACAGTCCTATTTGTGTTCATGATCCTGAAGAAAAAGACAAACAAGAATTTTAATATATATAAAATAAAAAGTATGAGCAGAGATTTCCCTATGCTTTATGGTTTTTGAATACTAATGTTAGTAGATATTGCTGTTTAGAATTCCATTTTAGGGGGTACTATGTTTGTAATTAAACTGAAATAAATTCTTCTCTGGAGATATTCAAGACCTGTCTGAACACCTATGTGTGTGACCTGTCCTAGGGAACCTGCTTTGACAGGGTGGTTGGACCTGATGATCTCTTGAGGTCCCTTACAACCTCTACGATTCTGTGATTCTGTGATTCTGTGAATAAATAAGATCCCACTTCACCAAGATAGCTCCAAGCAGTACATGCTCTTCTTTGATTCCAATTTCAGTTTTAATTTCATTTCACTTCCCTATTTAAAAGACTGAAATAGTAGTACCCACAGCCTCAACATGCCACTAAGCCAATTGGAACTGGCTAGATTGATAAATGTTAATGTCTTCATCAGCTTCTCAGACCGTGCTCCTGTTGCCATCCCTTAGTGGTCTTAATATTTAAAATGCCTTTTCTTGTCCAGTTGTCACCAATTCCTACATCCCGAGACAAAGGTGTCTCTGCAAAGCTGAATTGACAATGCATCAGATTTTCTGTGTTAATCATAGAAATGTAGTGCAACACCTGGCTCAAAGAACCAGAGTAAACAGAAGCAGCCTATCCATCACACAAAGCCCCAAGAAGAGGTGAGCCAGATCATGTTTATTGTAAGATGCTGTGGGGTACGAGCATGCATACATGGATGCCTGAAGGATTTGTGGCAAAGCTAAGGTCATGCTGCAGTTTGATGTCCAACAACATACAAAGAAAGGAAATAACTGAAGTTAATCCTTAATTCTGGTCTTGTGATGCAAAATAATATGACTACAAATTTTTTTATTTTTGTTTTTTTTACATTTTACTTCTGCCTGAATTGTACAGTGACTAGAAATAAGGCAAAACAGCAAAAAGAATGGGAGAGTTTACTGCCTTTTCCTGCTGGTTTTAAGCTCCTTTATTTATAAGCATTTCAGTGAAAGATTTTCTATTTTTTTTTCCACTTTGGGAACATATACAGAATGTATTAATAGTCGAAGGCAACTAGTGTTTATAAAAACATTCAGATAAAGCATTCTTAGTTTTACCTCATGTTGAGATAAGTGATGGGAAAGAAATGCATCACAGAGAAGATGGAGGAAAAATAGAAAAAGGGCAATATTAACTGTGTCAAAAGAAGTAGAGTTCTAATACAAGGTAAAGCAAAATCGAGAGTATTAATCTTGCAGCACTCAAAGGAAGGGAAGGGGGGGAACCTAACAAACCACAACCAACTTTCTCCCAAATGCACATTTAAGTAGCTTTTAAATTATTTTTAATCTTTCCTTTAATTAGCAGTCCCTACATTTATAGATCTACTGTAATTACTCAATTTTTTTTGTTCTTAAATACAAACACATAATCTATATTTGATAAGGAACATAAGGGTCCCTTGTATGAATTCATGAGTCTCCAGGGAAGTGTAGCATGAAACACCATTTATGGGAGAAGGAGCAGAAAAGCTACTTTAGGATCCTCCTCCAACAGTGAAATCTTAAACTGTGCGAGAACATACACCAGACAGATTCAGAGAGATGGAAGTCTGTATAGCAGCAGCCCACCTACAGATTCTGTAAGGGATATACACTGACTTAAATCAGAAGCAAAACTTGCAAGACAACCCCTTTTTTAGCCTGTCCACATGATTCTGGTTCTCCAAAACCTTAAGCCTGGTATGCAGCTTACACATCTCCCTCCCTGCTAAACACCAAATGAGAGATGGGCCACCATCTGCTTATAATCCACTTCTGTGTTCCAAATCAGCAAGATGCTTCAACTGACTCTAAGTCCCTAAGTCATCTCATTGATTTTAGCACTCATGCTCAAATGTAGGCTTGGTTTTAAGTACCTTGTTGAATTGGGACCTTAAAAGTGCATTTAAGGAACTAATAAACACAGTTAGCAGTGAAAGCTAGTATTAAATGCATCAATAAATGGTAGAGGATTAGATTGTTCCTTAATATCACTTTAGAGAGTAAAATATTTCTGTAAGATAACTTGGCCTTCAGATAGGGTGGACTGAGGGAAAATTATGTTAAATAGCAAAAAATTATATACAATTGAATTCGCTCCAGGAAGCTGTCCTGTCAGACATGTATTCCTTGAGTAAAGTGGGTGTATTTTTATTGAGACTAACGTTTAAAATATTGCCCACTAATGCGGTTTCATTGCTCATGCAGAATCCAATTTCTGCTCATTCTGCATGGAGGTTACAAGAGGCGTCTATTTACTGAAGCCAGTTCAATAACTGAATGCAGTAATGTGCATATTTACATTTACTCACAGTAATCTATCATTTAGCTGCTTATACTGCACAGAGCCCTGTTATTGAAATATATCTCTTTTTTCTACATATAATTCTCTCCTGTCTTGTTTCATGTAGACTTTCTATTACAGTTCTTGTACCAGCCACCTCCACCCCTTTAACAGCTTCTCTTTACAACAAACTCAGTATTTAAAACCCAGTAAAGATCTGCTGAGAGGATCTGCTTTTGCTCTCAAAAACCCTTAGACAAGTACATGAGGGGGTGAGGGGTGGAGAAAGACATAGCTGACACGAGAAACAAAATAATAAAAAGAGGTCCATGTGAAGTTTAGAGCAGTGTTTTTTGCCAGTGGAGGTTTATTACATGAACTCTTTGCTCACTTGGGTCAGGATCCTGCAAGGATTCTCTCCAGGCAGGTTTTAATGCTCTCTGGAGTGCTTGACCTTCCACGCAAGACAGGAGGAAATCAGACTTACCAAGTTAAAATCATAGAAGTAACCACCTCAATCATGGCTTGCACATGCTCTTTGTGGGACTTGAGGGGACAAAGGGAGAAAAGGGCTTTCCAGAAGAGTAACCACTCACTATTGTAAGTGCTGACTAAAGTGAAGGATGTTCCTAAGTATAAACATACTAAACTATTATAATTTTCTATTGCTTCTTTAGAAATGCTACCACAACATTATCTTACAAGTAGAATAAACTATTATAACCATGCATAACCAAAAGTTATGCATTTAAGAAAAAATGTTGCAGTAAGTATTTCGATTCTTCAATTCTTGAGTATTACCAGGTCTACTGGTAACACTCAAACATTTTCATATGGATCCATATATATGTAATACATTGTTTTCCAGGTGCTGTTATTTTATTTAAAAAGGAGTATTTATAATATTTCCAAGTATATAAAGGTAGGGTAATCTTAGAAGTGCTTTTACTTATTGTTCTTCAGTCACTTGATAATGTGAAATGAAACCTAAAGTGATCCAAACAGTCCACAAATGGGGAAAACAAATGCAATTTACTTCTGAAGCTATAATGTAAATGTGTAAATTACTGATTAAAAGCAGAAGTTTCTTTCAACCTTAATTTTATATGCTTGATCATTTTCTTTTCCCGACTTCTGTTTTTAAACTTTTGCTATTTTTTTTATCTTGCTTCAACAATAATCAGTGGAATTAAAAAGAATCTGCATAAAAGTTAGATTTCACACACACTAAATCGCATTCACCTTCTACTTTTCCTGCATATTGGAACAAGTTTTGCTACTCATAGAGCCAGCTATGTTTACAAAGGGGAAATCCACATTTGCCTTGGAAAAGGAAAGTATCTAGCTGTATAATCATAGTTACTATGGATTGATTTGGAACCCAGTTTGTACAGTTACTATGTGATAAAAGCAGACCTGTTGTTTTACCTTGTTGTCTGTGATAAGGGAGAGAAGTCAAGGAAAAGTTGAACTCTGTCACATTTTTCTATGATTTCTCAGTGTCGTTTTCATCCAAAATGATCTGACTTCATCTTTTCTCAAGGTGGTTTAAAATAGGGAAAATTCTGTTTCATGAAGTGCATTGACATCACCTATTCCAATGACTCATGAAGGCCAAAATGTCATTGTTATTTTTATTTCTAAATTAATCAGCACAAAAAAGGCAGGAAAACATAGCTAATAAATTGAAAACTTAAGACTGGAATTTATTTTAAATATTTCTAGTTGGTGATTGACATTTTGATCTCTCTAAAAATTTCTTTTGGTTTTGGTAAAATGATCACATAGGTTCCAAATAAATGGGTGTTTCACTGACACAGAATGCTAGCACAGTAGTACTGTCAGACTGCTCTTAGCATATTCCCATTTGACTTTCTTTTAGCTATTAAATTAACTAATCATTTTCTTGTACTATGGGTTTCAAGCTTTGAGTATGCGTTGATTAAAGTTCAGCATGCATAGTAGTCAATCACTTGCTTTGTAATTACATCTGTAATGATTCTTAGTTGAATGCACGGAGTGTCTGCTTCTGAATTGCAAGGGCTTTTTTTTTTCCCTCATTGGTACATGACTCTCAAGGACTAACCGACATCCAGAGCCAGATGTAGCTTGCTTCTGGCAACAAAGAGGTGAAGTTGTTTTGGCAAGAAACAACTCCATGGACAGGCAAGTTTTTCTCAACATAAATGTAAGGATTTACACCTCCAAGGTCAGTGTTACAGCGTGTCTTACACTCTTACACAACTGTCTGATGAAAGCTACAGATTCCGATGATAAAGTCTTTTCTTCTATCATCTGCAGAATTTTCTGAATTTGCAAGTCCCTTTCTACACTGAAGCAACTTCCCTCCCCAGTTGTCAATGCATCAGCATGCTTCTCTTACTAAATCTAATGTCATGACTACTTACAAAAGCAGGAACTTGTAAAATTCCTTTTTCTTCATAAAATTGTACTTATTCTGTAAGTGATCCCCCTGTGAATTCTACGTATACTGAAAGCACAGGACACTGGAATCTTCCTTAACAGTGGTGTTCATCCAAGCCTACTCTGTTGTCTATACACTACCTGGCACCCACTAGCCAAAGACATAAAGGAGACAACATAAATAACTTGCAACTGCTGATTAAGATGTCATTATTCTTTTTTCCAAAATCAGCCCCCCAGGAATTCCTTCTTCTCAGTGCAGGCTTTAACTTACAGGTTTTTTGTTGTTTAAAGAGATTTCACAAGTTCATGTTCTTCATGATCTATTTATTATCTGTAGGAATGCACATAATGCAACTAATATCTCATGTTGTGAGGCTGTAGAAAGTTCATCAAAAAGTGAAAAGATCTACTGTAGCAACTTGGAATTACATTGCTGTCTGCAATGAGAATTACAGAAAATTCTACTCTTACTGCCACTGGATGCACAAAATCCATATAGAAGGCCTAAATAAGAAAGGGTAAGTTCCTTACCAGTATGGAACTCAGCAGTCAACTCCAGGTTCACATTAAAATAGGAGTCAAGACAAGTGTCAGACTCCCAACATTGAGGGCTTCCTAAATGTCTATGGCAGTTTGCCAGATTTCACTTGTTCCATGAACTGGCTGAAATCAGCATAACTACAAGGCAGATATTGTCATGATTATTCAGGAAATCCTATTCCTAAGTGAGCAGAGATTGAAACTTAAAAATACTTATTCCTATTTATAGAAGAAAATATTCATAACAAAACTGAAGAGTTTCAATTCACTCAGCAGAAGCATAATAATATTTGTGTCAGAGTGAAACCAGTGCCAGCTGCTCCCTAAAGCCTGGCAAGTATGTCTGAATATCACCATGACCAGCTCTGTTCTACGTCTGCAGGGACCTTATAAATTATAATTACAGAAATACCAGGATTTAATTTGATGTGTTTTGCCCTAAGCAGGAAATCAACATTTGAGGGACCAGTAAATAGTATTGTTTGTCACAAAACCAAGTATTTTTATAGACTATTGTAGACCTAAAAGAGATACATGAAAGTTAGTATATCCATATTATAGGATTGTAGAATGGTTTGGATTAGAAAAGACCTCAAAGATCATGTAGTTTCAACCCCCCTGACTTGGGCAAGGGGCTCCCTCCGCTAGACCAGGCTGTTCAAACCCCCATCCACCTGGCCTTGGACACTGTTAGGGAGGGGGCATCCACAACTTCTCTGCGCAACCTGTTCCAGTGTCTCACCACACTAATGTGAAAGAATTTCTTCTTTATGTCTAATAGAAATCTACCCTCTTAATTTGAACCCGTTACTCCTTGGCCTATCACTCCACTCCCTGATAAAGACTCTCCCTCTTTCCTGTAGGTCCCTTTCAGGTACTGGAAGGCTGCAACAAGATCTCCTCAGAGCCTTCTCTTGTCTGGGCTGACCAAACTCAACCCTCTCAGCTTGTCTTCATAGTAGAGGTGCTCCAGCCCTCTGATCATCCATGTGGCTGTCCTCTGGACTCACTCCAACAGCTCCATGTCTTTCTTGTACTGGGGCCCTGTCCTGGTTTCAGCTAGGATAGAGTTATTTTTTTTTTCCTAGCAGTTGGTGTAATTGTGTTTGGGAGATAGGATGAGAGCAGTGCTGAAAACACACTGATGTTTTTAGTTATTGCCAAGCAGGCCAGGACTTTTCAGTTGTTCGTGTTGCCCTGCTAACTCAGGAAGCTGGAAGGGGACACAGCCAGGACAGGTGACCCAAACTGGACAAAGAGGTATTTCATGCCAATTACATCATGCTCAGCATAAAGGGGGGCCTATGGGGGGAAGAGTGCATGGCTCCAGGACTCACAGTTTGTAGAGATGGTTTCAGGACTGCTATGAGCTGTACGGCCCGAGTTGTGCGGTTCAATGAGAAATCATGTTATGTATCACTAGTTTCATATATTTTTGCTTAGAAGTTCTATTATTGTTATTTTTCTCTCTCTGCTGTCCTAGTAAACTATCCTTACCCCAACCCATGAGGTTTGCCTTTTTCTTTTTTTTCCCCTTTGCCCCACCAAAGCGAGAGGCTGTGTGGTGCTCAGCTCCCAGCTGGGGGCAGAACCAAAACAAGCCCCCAGAGCTAGATGCAGTAGACAGACTAGAGGTGCCGAATCACCTCCCTCCATCTGCTGGTCATGCTGGGTTTGATGCAGGTCAGGGTACCACTGGCTTTCTGGGCTACAGGCACACATTGCCAGGTCATGTTGAGCTTTTCGTCAAGCAACAGGACCAAGTCCTTCTCCTCAGGGCTGCTCTCAGTGCATTCTCCACCCAACCTGTAGTTGTGTTTGGGATTGCTCTGACCCATAAGCAGGAACTTGCACTTGCTTTGTTGAGCTTCATGTGGTTTGCATGGCCCGTATCTCAAAATTGTCAAGGTCCCTCTGGATGGTATCCTTTCCCTCCAGTGTGTCAACCCCAGCACACAGCTTGGTTGTCAGCAAACTTGCTGAGATGCACTCAATCCCACCATCCATGTCACCAACAAAGATGTAAAACAGTGACAATCCCAGTACCAACCCCTGAGGAACACCACTTGTCACTGAGCTATTGATTACAAGTCTATGGGTAGACCATCCAGTCAATTTCTTATCCACTGGGTGATCTGCTGAATCCACAATAAAATTAAGTAACCCACATTGTCATCTCTATAAGATATGAAAGAGTTAATATTTTCAAACTACCTTTAAACTCATATATGAATTGCTTATATTAAAAAAAAAATCCTTTCTTCTCCTGGTATTTACATATTTGATAACATAAGAAATGAAGGTGACTTTCCCACATAATCTGAGTTACTATCTGAAAATGGCATGTAAACTTTAAAAAGCCAAACCTTAGAATATTTATTTTTAGTTTTAGTTTTTTTTCTTATCACTTGGTATGTACCAAATATATAACAATGATACATCAAATGTCATCAGTTTTTGTTTAGTGTCAACTACTAAGGCATTGTGTAGGCTTCAGTTCAATCTTCATCAACTTTGTAGATGCAATTAAAATTTACAATATTACTGTGCTAAACTAGTTATGAAGAATCAGAAAAGCAAATTTAATCTGAAAGTTACTGAAAAGCTGATTTTCCCCCCTAAGGGATCATGTCTCCTTTGCAGTTGAGGCATCTCCTTTATCAACTAATGGAAAATAATTAAATGATGCCCTGAAGACAGTGGCTGGTTTTTTTTTTGGGGGGGAGGGGTTGTTGTTTGGTGGTTTTTTTTAATGTAGTGTTTGAGTCTTTTCAGCAGTTAGCCAGTTTGTAGCCTCTTTTGTGGCTGTCAGCTGAGAGACCCAAGTTTATGACAAAATGACAAAAGAAGTTAGCATCCCCATTAGGTACAGAAATAAGACCAATACAAATTGACTAGACAAGTGTTGAACCTGTCTGTAGCTATCAGTTCATGATGATCAGATAGGTTCCAAGGTGTAAAATTCGGAAAAAAACCAGATTGTTTTATTCTTCAAAATATAAATGCACTGGTTTAAATATATGCTAGATTATATCCTATAATATTGTGATCTTTGCACCACTTAAAACCTGAAGAAACTTACTCTCTTATAAGTAGTTGTATCAAATTTGCACTGTCCTGACCCTTACTCATATGAACGAATACTATTTTTTAGGCTACAATTCATGCAGGTAGCAAGATTCTGTCTACTTAGTGACACGTGTTTAACTGCATTACTGGAGTTTATCAGAATATCTTAAAAAAACCCCAACAACCTATACTCAGAACCTCCTAAAATTATAGTTCTATTAAAATCTAATATATGTAAGACATACTTTCAGATGCTAGAGGTGGAAAACATATTAAATCTTTTCCTTTCAAGGAATGAGTCTTACTCTAAAAAAGTCAGCTCTACATATAGAATCTAACTTCAAGACAACAGTAGGATTAAAGTACAGAGACTAAAAGAAAAAAACTTGTGGTGAAAGATTAACCACCTTATCAAGAACTCAAACATAACCCAGATGATAGACACCCCTACTCGAGGGGATGCAAAATTAGATGTGGTAGTCACCAATGTATGTGACCTTTTCAGTGACACCCAGAATGGAGGCAGCCTGGGATGCAGCAATCACACATAGAGTTCAAGGCCTGGACAGGTATGGGACAGGTGAGGAGTGTAGTTAGGACACTCAATTTTAGGAAAGCAAACTGCCAGCTCTTCAGGGAGTTAATCAGTAGGACACCTTGGGACACTGTCCATAGGGATGAGCAGAATGGAGGTGGCAGATCTTTAGGGTTGCTTTCCATAGAGCACAAGAGCTCTCAATTCCCAGGTATAGGAAATCAGGCAGGGAAGGGAGGAGCCCACAATAGTTGAGACCTGCTGGTTAAACTAAAGAACGAGAGGTGATTGCACAGACAGTGCAAGCAGGGACAGATAGCCTGGGAAGAATATTGGGATTCTGCCTGGTTGTTTAGAGATGGGGTCAGGAAGCCCAAGGAGCAGCTAGAGCTGAACTTGGCAGGGGATGTAATGAATAATAAGAAGACCTTCTACAGGTATGTCAACTGGAAGAGGAAGGTAAAATAAAGTGTTCCTGCCCTGATAAATGAAAATGGAGACCTCATATTAACAGACGAGGAAAAGGCTGAGGTGCTCAAAAACGTCGTTGCCTCAGCCTTCACTAGCAACAGCTCTCCTCGCCCCTCCTGGGTCAGTGGGTAGCAAGATGGGGCACAAAGGGGTAAAGCCCCTCCCACTGTAGGGGAAGATCAGGTTCATGACCACCTGAAGAATGTGAACACATGTAAGTCTGTGGGTCCCGATGAGATGCATCCCAGGGTCCTCAGGGAACTGGTTGATTCAGTTGCAAAGCCACTCTCCATCAGTTGATGAGGACTGGGTCAGGGATGAATTAAGCCACCTCGAAATCCATAAATCCATAGGTTCTGACAGGGTGCAATCGAGGGTGCTGAGGGAGCTGGTGGAAGTCATTGCAAGGCCACTATCCATCATCTTTGCTAAGTCCTGGGAAACAGGAGAGGTGCCTGAGGACTGGAGGAAAGAAAATGCTAATCTAGTCTTCAAAAAGGGGAGGAAGGAGGACCCAGGTACTATGTGCTGATCAGTCTTACTCCCATCCCTGGAAGGGTGATGGAACGACTTATCTCTGGTGCTGTCTCTAGGTGTGTCAAGGATAAGAGGGTCATTAGGAGCAGTCAGCATGGTTTTACTAAGGGCAAGTCATGTTTGACCAATCTTATAGCCTTTTATAAGGATATAATCAGGTGGATAGATGATGGAAGGGCAGTGGATGTGGTCTACCTTGACCTCAGTAAAGTATTTGACACTGTCTCCCACAGCATCCTCATGACTAAGCTGAGGAAGTGTGGTCTGGAGGGTCAAGTAGTGAGGACGACTGAGAGCTGGTTAAAGGGAAGAAGCCAGCAAGTTTTGATCAATGGGACAGAGTCTGGCTGGAGGCCTGTATCTACTGGAGTCCCTCAGGTGTCAGTACCGGGACCTGTATTATTCAATACAGTCATTGATCACCTGGAGGAGGGAATGGAGTGTACAGTCAGCAAGTCTGCTGACAACAGAAAACTGGGAGGGGTGGCTGACACACCAGAGGGCTGTGCTGCCATTCAGCAAGACTTGGACAAGCTGGAGAGCTGGGCAGGGAGAAGTTTAATGAGCAAGTGCATCTAGGGAAGAACAATCCCAGGTGCCAGCATAGGTTGGGGACTGACCTGTTGGAGAGCAGCATAGGTGAGAGGGGGTCTGGGGGTCCTGGTGGACAGCTAGATGACCATAAGCCAGCAATGTGCCCTCGTGGCTAAAAAGGCCAATGTCATCCTGGGCTGTATTAGGAGTGTGGTTACTAGAGGTCCTTCTCCCCCTCTAATTTCCCAATTTAGATTTCAAAATTTAGAGAGAAAATCAGTGTATCCTTGATAATATGCATCACTGGTCGACGGTCTTTAATACTAGGCATTTGCTATGTGCTATAATACCCCTGTGTGTTGAGGTATTACTGTGTGTGGGCTACTGAGAGCATCTGGCTTTACTACAATGTAGTACACTGGTTTTATGTATTTGGATTTATTTCCCTTGTCTTTAATTAATTGTGCTCTTTCTTTTCTGATATCATGTGCAAATCATTAATAATTTCCATCACATTTTATATTATATTCAGTGTATATGCTACACATTTAATTCTATAGATTCTATAGTTATAGTTTGCAATTTCATTATAGATATGCACAGAATATTAACTTAAAGCATATGTTTAAATTATTCAGATTTGGAAGAAAAGCTCCAAACATGTTAGAAGTGGTTTTACATATACATTACATTTGCTTTTGGGAACTGCCATGGCCATGAGACATCAGCAACTTCTTAGTCAGTTTGCTACACCAACCTCAGCTCCAGTACAGGTGATACTAGCAGCATTCCTTCTGTACTCATTTTTTTTGGTATAGATGAGTATGAATAAGTAGGTACATCAGTTAAGAGGATTTAGTGATTCAGAATATTGTCTTCACAGTATTCTCTCATAGACTGCCATGCCTTAGATTCTGCTATTGTTTGAGACATGAGCTGTTCAGGACAGCTCATTTCTGTGACATCATGAGTAAGGAACCAGGAATTTTTTAATTAAAAATTAAAGCCCCTTCTGTGCTGTGGGAAAATATTGTCAAACCATATGCCAGCAGGCAGGACAGAGTGTAATCTTCATTGGTGCTGGAGAAACAAAGGCTGAGTTACTTCTACTTAGCTAGATGTTTCATTTTAATTGGTTTGGGCTGATGATGATTACCTGGTAGCTATTTAAGAAAATAGAAAATTTAAAAAAAAAAGAAAGAAAGAAAAAAGTGACTTACATACCCTGCTATGATTGACTGACAGTTCCATTGTTCCATTTATGACTTTAAAATGGCAGACTCCTTCATGACTGGCTTTCCATCAGTATTGAAATGAACTTTTGGACAAGGTATGATGCATATTATATGGTTCTCTGCATAACATCATAAAAAGAGAATGGCTGGTTTATAACTTTTTTTCTGTGTAAGTTTATTTTACCTCTTCTGCTTCTGAAACACTTAAAGAATAACTCAGTCCTCAGACCTAATGATGCTTAGATAATATAAGTACCCTTGCTCGATAAACACTAAGAATATCCAGGCTACTAATGAAATCAGCAAGGTTCAGTAGCTTTTTGCTATATAAGATGAAAAGTTCCTCCTTGAGTTGTAACCTATGCAGAGTGTCCAATTATCTGTTGGCAAAGGTGTGTTACCTTTCAAAATTTCATCTCACTGGCAGTGCTACATAACCCATTGCCTGACAGTTTTTTGTGAGATCTACCATGGAAGCAATTCACATCTAGATCAGGTCCTAAATTTTTACTAAATAGAAAACAAGCATTTTTCCACTCTATTAAATTGTCAGTGTAAACAGTATTTTGGCAGCAGGTTATCACAGAGTTTCAAAATACTTTCTCCGCAATCCATGTTTAAATTTAAAGTGACGTGCAAGTAATGATTCTTAGCAACACAGAAGAAAAAAAAAAGCTACAGATTTTCTTACCATATGAGATATAGTACACTTGTGGGTTCACAGATGGCCAATGAATATTTCTAAATAAATTTAATATCCCATACCAGGAAAGTTTGAAATCTGACTGCCTACAGTGAGGTTCTGTATTGATATTTACATCTACAAACCACTAAATACATCCCCTTGTACCAAACTGCTGAGCTTGTGAAAGTTGAATCGAAGAAAAATGAGTTGTAAGTGCTGAGCACTTTGAAAAAGCAGACTTAAAATACCTTTTTTAGTAAGTAGGCACAACATGTAGTGCAGTACAATTAAATATGTATGAGCCTAACTTTAAGCACATACTTCAAAATATTTGGCTGACATTTTCTAAGAAAATATATGGTTTGCATATTCAATGCTTTTTAGATTAAAGCAAAAATGAGGAGATAACATTTATTTAAACTGTTTATCAAATATGATTATTTCTATTAGTTGGCTTATACTAGCTGGTTTATATTAGTAGGCTGTTACATTTTAAAGCTTAGTAAAGTTTAGGACAAACATTGTCAAGCTAACATCTTGCAATAGGTGCACAGGGAAGCAAATCATTTTGTGCTTAGATTCTCATGGATATCAATAGGATGTAACTGATATGATTATGAAGAGAAAAGACACAGAAAGATGGGTGTTACATATTTCATCTGTGAAAACTGTTCCTCTGATTTAATGTTGAATCCCTGAGTGAAGATGGTGACACGTTTTTTGGATCAAGGGTTGATTTTGCTTAGTTTAATTATATTTACTGAGGACCACAAGTCATTTCTGCAAAATGCTGCATAAATACCAACAGACTAACTCCAGAGTATTCTGTTTACATCTCCTCTACAGACACTCATGCATATAATTTTCTCCTGGACATGTATTCTTTTGTGCCTGCCTTCATCAGGGTTAGTTTTTCACAAAAGACCAGTTGTATCCAGCTTTGTGAAATCTTCTCAGATGTATAAAGTAGTGTTCTTTGCAGGGTTGGTTAATTAAGATGTGAAGTTCATCTAAGGACACGAGCTCAGTTGGCTATGACAGCTCGTGAGAAGGTGGCACAGGATACTGACAACTAACACAGGGGCTAAGGGCATGGCATGAAGAGCAAGGCAGAAGTGAGAGTGACAGGACGAATCCACAGCAGTGCTTGAGGGCTGTGCAATTAGGCTGGAGAGGAAGTTCTGCCTAGGCTTGCACTATTTGTGACAAGACAGAGGCTGAGGAAAGTCATGTACATTGTTTCTCACACTGTCATTTGCATCCCACCTTGCTGATGTTTGCTTCCAGTAATCCAAAACAAGCTGCTGTAATCTCTCGAGCAGGTTGGCGCCCTGTGACACAGAGAGCAAGATTCCCAGATACCAGGCAGTTCTCTGCTGGGCTCCTCTTATCTTAGATTGTGTCTTCCATCACAATGCCCCTCAGACTATGAGCCACAGCTCAAAATCCCTGGGAATTATTTTAGGTAAGTGGTTCCTTGATGTCAGTCCTACCCAGCATTTGTCAGGTGTCACACCTGCCCAGCATAGCCTCTGCTTTGCTGTTGATTAAAATGTTTTCTCATTTTAAACATGCAGGAGAAAGGTAACTGCCATGGAATAGGGAGGTAATGGAAGTGGATTGTCACAAAGTTTTTACAGAACAGGTCTTCACAGAGAAGTAGCATAATCAGGGAGCTCAGGAACGGAAAAGTAGGAGGATGGGAGTTTTGATGTGGGGGCATGATTCTCTGAAGGAAGGTAAGTAGTACCCACGGTGGACTGGACTGGGAGAACCTCTGCAGCAGAGTGGTTGGGGACTGATGGCTTGGCAGTGTTATGAACTCTGAATTGGAGCCTTACCTTATGTATCACATTATAGACCTTTCTAGATAGACACAGGGTTCAAAGATGAGAAGTGCCAGTGGAAGATTAGGATCAAGGGAGAGATTATTTGCAGGAGCTTTATACAAGTTCAAGTGACAAGATGAACTACATCCAAGGGTACTGAGAGAGTAGGCAGATGTCTTAGCAAGTCTGCTTTCTATCATCTTTGAAAAGTCATGGAGATGTGGGTGGTGCCCCTACTGTTTGGAGAAAGGCTAATGCTGTAGCATCTTCAGAAATCCAGAAAACCACATGCTGTTCAACCTCACTTTGGCCTCTGGGAAAATCATGGAGTGTGTCCTTGGGGAACACATTTCTGAACACAAGAACAATAAGATAACGGGGAAGAGTCAACATGGTTTTGCAATGACTGAACAACATGATTGCCTCCTGGGACAATATCAGCATCTTACAGCCCTAGGGGCTCTGAGATGTGGTCCTTTGCCTGGCAGGGACCGAAAGAGCTAAAAGTGCCCTCAAGACACCTTCTTTCTCTCAGTCTGCTTTATGCACCAAGATGAAACACTGTTCTTTATCACTGCTTTATTTTTTCTTTGATGTCACTATAAAGATCTAACTTCTGTTCTTTTGCTTCATCGTCTCATTTGTGACATACATAACTAAGCTTACAAAACCCCTATGTTTCAGCATCTGCAAATAATGAATTAAAATCAAAAGTCACTCAACAATTACCTTTTAGTCCAAGAAACAGCAGCAGTTATGCAGTTTGTCCTGGGTTTGTCTAGGATAGAATTAACTTTCACAAGGAGCCAGAACTGGTGAGCCAAGCTGGCCAAGGGTGTTTTCCACACCATGTGACATCACGTGCCACATAAAAGGGGACTGGGTGGGGAAGCGCAGGTCCACATGGCTCTGGGTTGGCCTGAGTGTGGGCTGAGCATCTGGTCTGTTGTCAAGTCTGCAAGTGCCTTGTGTTATCATCACCACTGTGTATGTTCTGTTGTAAGTCCTGTTGTTGCTGTTTCCCTCCCTGCCCTCCTGCGCTGCCCCAGCACACTGCCCATACCCTGCCCTGCACTTTGCCTTTGTTTCCCCATTCTTCTCCCTGTCCCACTGGGGAGGGTACATGATGCTCAGCTGCTGGCTGGGGCTGAACCATGATGCATTTCCATGTCACTTATCTACCAGTAATGAAGAACCTCTGTGGCATACTCTGTAAGGAGAGTACTCTTAGGACCTTTTCCATGGGCAACACTCAATGCAACTTTGGACCAGAGATCTTATTTATTTATTTTATCCATTTATGTTTACATGACTACTAATAATATGGTTAACTCTATTTGGGGCAGGTTTTTATATTTGTACATTTCGATTCTAGTTCCTCATTGTTCTTCAGCTTCTATGTACTTCTGTCAAAAAGGGAGTATTGTGTTTTAAGTGAATGCAAAAAATGCAACGTAGAACCTAAACACTGTTTAAAAGAAGTAATTGTGTCCTTTTGGTCAAGAGCAAATGTGTGCTGGAAACAGGGCCTAAGTTGCGTGCATGAAAAAACATTTTGCCAGCTGGAACAATGAAAATGTTTACAGTATGTTCACAATATGATTTATTGGAGTTTACAGCTCTGGGATGGGTACATTCTCTACGGTACTAGATTGCCTAGAGCCTACACATTTCTCCATGTTCTTAAATTGTTTCCAAACTACTTTTAAAGTATATTAGATATATTTGCTAAGCCGTCTTGTTCTCTGACAGCCAGAACCACAAGCACAATCTGTGGAATCTATGTGAACAGATGGATGTTAAAAAAATACAACAACCCCTGCCCATGTGAATTCACCCCAAATGAATGACCAATGACTTGTAGATACCACTTCTACAGTAAGTGGCAACATGCTAACACTTTGATATTACTGGGAGCAATGCCTACTTGAGCGATAATTTTTTTTTGTATGCACACTATGTTGAGAAACAGTACATTTATTTTGGTGAAGAGGCAGTGCTTTTAAAGGCTGATTAAGTGATGATGAGGTTCCTGTTGTGAAGTACAGCCCATACTCAGAATAAATCAAAGTGCATACATAACACCGTTCTTGCCCTAAACAATCTACCTTCCTTAAACAGCATGGGTGGGGAGCACTTTAAAACAGCACTTTAAAGCATTTACAGCATTTAAATTCTACAGCATTTTAAAGTTCTGAGGTCATCTTTACGCAGGAGGGGATAGAAAGGCATGACCTTGAAACAAGATTTAATATTTTGGCAAAATAATGCACTAGTGCAAATACTTGATTTCAAAAGCAAGCTTTTGAAATACCAGTGTTAAATCATGAGGCTTTTTACACATCTGCTCACTGTAGTGTAATGGGGAAATGACACTCACTCTGCTCACTAATGCACATGAATAAATATATATGTATAACTGTCCCACATGGTAAATGTGTAAATTAGATGTCACAAGTAACAAAATTTGACACGAGATACAGTAAGGAAAGAAATGCATGGCCACCAAAATTATTCCAAATATAACACTCAAGTGTGGTTTACATGTTCTAGCATGCACTGAGCTTGCTCTAGTCCATCATGTCATTCCTGCCTCCAATAGATCATGATTTAGTATTACTTTTATGTAACATTTTACTCTGCAGACAGGCTCCAAGGCAGTAAACTCACTAAACTGCATCAAACAGCTTTTCAAAACCTTCTAAGAAAACAAATAGTCTGCATAAACAGCAGTCATTTATTGAGTAGGTATGGTTTGCGTTCCTTGTAACTAGATTTATAACTGTACATATGGCTGTACAAAATAAATAAATGCTACTTAAGTACATCACTTATCAAGTAATCCAAACAGTTTTGTTTGACTCTCTTCTCTTCATTCCACTAACTTTTATGGCATATATAAATCTTCCTAGGAATGACTTTCATATTTACATCCTGATCATGGATTAAAAATATTAAACAGCACTACCTCAGGCCTTGTAGGACCTGCTTGAAATAATTTCATTTGATGTTTGTTTTCCTCATCTGTCAGAGGTAGAGATTTGATAATTACCCAGTTTTTAATGATGGCCAATGCATTCTCTAGTTGCCAAGTCCACAAAGGTTATCCTAGATGTAGTTTAAGAAAATGCCACGTTCCCTTTTTATGTTATAGGAGAAATGTGACCCATTCTTACACATATCAATATACAGCTTACTTTAACTCTTCATAATTTATAATTTAAAGGAGTCTACACTTCATAGTGCAGAATGCCTGAAACAATGTGTAGTAAAAAACAACCAGAACATGGAAGTTTTACATGTTAGTCATTATTATAACCATTTTGACATGAAGAGGTAGTCTTTAGATATGAGAGCAACCTGGGTCTAAGCCATGATGGGATCTGAATCCTTAAAGATCACTAGTACCTCTGTTTGCTCCTCTCCTTCCCTGTCACGTCAGGAGCTGAAGCTATATCACAGAAACTTAAAATACAATTATAAATAAAGATTTACAGAATTAGGTCTTTCATTATGTCTTATCAGTAATATTTCCTCCAGAGTAATTGGTAACTGTGATCTAAGTAATTGCTTTCTATGATATTTCATTTAAATTATATAAGTCAACTCACCTGCGTAACTGAGGAATAAGGAACATTTCTAATGCATTATCAAATTTCTTTCACTTTTAGTTCCTTTGTCCAGTTTCATTTATTGGAACTGTGTCTTAATTATGAACCAATATAGACATTTTTGCTTAAGGTAA
The DNA here is from genome assembly GCF_964237585.1 of Gallinula chloropus. NCBI lineage: Eukaryota > Metazoa > Chordata > Aves > Gruiformes > Rallidae > Gallinula > Gallinula chloropus. The sequence goes on along the minus strand of NC_140086.1, from coordinate 84,252,560 downwards.
AGTGGTTCTTTCAAAGATGTTCAACCCATTCAATACTTAACATCCATGTGGCACTAAGGAATTTTAATATTTTGTTCCTGAGTTTAGGAAAGTAGCATGCATTTTACATTGCTATCATCTATTAATTCTTATTTCTTAGTTCTTTAAGCACATGTGTATAGCATGAATAAAATTCAAGATTCTAGTAATTTCTTTATTTACTTATATATTCATCTCTACAGTAAGTCAAGTAGGTTTAACATTTTCATTGAGTAGAGATTTGATGTGAAATCCAACTTGAGAGTCTACTGGACACCAAAGATAGTTAAATCTTCACAGACTTCACACATTGTGCTGTTCTCCAAGAGAAGCTACCTGTTCTCTGTATGCAGTGTAGCCATGGTCTGGCATTATAGAGTAGAATGGGGAAGTTACCTTAGGAAAAATGGATAACAGAATCAGAGCTCCTGTTGTTTCAGCATTCATATTGGGGCAATGCCAGGAGATGCCTTTAAGCATAAAGATTGGGCTGAGCATAAGGGAGTCTTGACAACTTGATATATGAAGTCATACTCCCTAAATAAAATTTATTTTTTTCCTACCAGCTTGCATGTAACTGGTTTTGGCTGTTTTCATGGGTTGCTTTATTTTCAGGACTGCCTAGTGTTTTAGTCTACTGTTGTATCGTTAATATAATGAAGGAATGTCTTTCCTCTGAAAATTGGAATTTATAAGATACATTAACAATTACTAAACATTAAGCATTTTGCTAAAATGCAACCAAAATAGATGTTATTAATAAGCATAACTGAAAATCAAAGTACTTTCATTGAAGAACAGTAGTCAGGAAATGAATGACCAATAACTGATACAGTTGAAGTACATATCAACATCTGAAAAAGTTTAATTTCAAGTGTATGTATATGGTACTGCATTGAAAATGTTAAACATTTAAAATTAGCATTAACTATTGGAAAATGCTGGAATCCATGGCATACTATTCCTATACTGGGTACATAAGATGTACATCTGGGCCAAGCCAGGTTTCAATGAACCACTATGCTATTTGGAAAACCACTGACTTCTAGCTTATGAGCACTTATTATCTGTTATAATCAATCCTGAACTTTTTTTCTATTTATTTCATCTTTCATCAAAAAAAATGTACAGGTGCTGTCTTTACTATCTCCCTTACTGCCCGCTCTTTCCCCTCTGCGGGGCTCGCAGGGCTGTTTCTCCCCACATTTTCCTCAGCCCCTGCTGCCAGGCAGCACTTTGCCCTGTCTTACCCAATGGACAAGGAGAAGGCTAATGTACTCAACAAGATTTTTGCCTCAGTCTTCAATGTAACCCTCTCTTCACACACCTCTCAAGTGGATGGACCACAAGACAGGGAAAGGGACAGCAATGTTCTGCCCATTGTAAGAGAAGATCAAGTTTGAGACCATCTGAAGAACCTGAACACAGGTAAGTCTAATGGGATCTTACAAGATGCATCCCAGAGTCCCAAGAGAACTGACGGATGCATTTGCCAAGACACTCCATATTTGAAAACTCATGGTGGTCAGGTGAAGTCCTTGGTGACTGGAAAAAAAGGAAATACTGCACCCATATTTTAACCAAGGCTAGAAAGGAGGACTCAGGGCTCTATGTATCTGTCAGCCTCACCTCTGTGACTGGGAAGACCATGGACCAGATCCTCCTAAAAGCTATGCTAAGGGACATGGGGGGACAATGAAAATATTATAAGAGAGGTGGAACAACTCCTCTGTGAGGTCAGGCTGAGAAAGTTGGGCTTGTTCAGCAGGCAGAAGAAAAGGCTCTGGGCAGACCTTACTGGAGCATTTCAGCACTTAAAGGGGGATTATGAGTAAAAAAGGGCCAGACTTTTAGCAGGGTCTGTTGTGATAAGGCAAGGGGTAGTGGATTTAAACTAAAAGAAGGTAGATTATGATTAGATATAAGGAAGAAATATTTTACAACAAGGGTGGTGAGACACTGGAACCGGTTGCTCAGAGAGGTGGTGGAGGCCAAATCCCTGGAGACATTCCAGGTTGGGTTGGATGGGCCTCTGAGCAACCTGGTCTAGTTGGATATGTCCCTGCTCATTACAGGGGGGTTGGACTAGTTGACCTTTAAATGTCTTTTCTAACCCAAACTATTCTATGATTCTGTGATATATGTTATTTTGATATAGTTCTCTTTGTATTTATTTCATCTTACCTCTGAGCTAAAAAACCCTAAACCAATAAACTTTCTTTCATCAAAAAAGATCCCTATTAAATGCTATTCCAGAATGGGTTTTGAAAATCTTTACATTTTAAATCTTTTTGACAGCCTCTTAAAATAATCTGGTTATTGGTAGGGTGTAATTATATCAGTCTTCCATCAATTTTCACTTACACTGCTGCAGTTCACCAGAATTAAATGGATTATACGTGATCATTAAGAACTGCTAAATCTAATGCCATATTGAGAGGTAAATTACCTTAGTAATATTTTAAACCTTGGTGAGAGCTTTAGAAATGGTGCAACTTGAACTATATGTTCTCCAATATTGCAGATAGCTCAGTGGTTTTGCTTGTAAACATTACTGGCTCATTTGAATTTTGATTGTGCCTCTGAAGTGCCTGTGAACATTTCCAGACTGTTGTTCTCCTGAGTTATTTACTGATTTCAATGCTCTCTTATTAATTTTTATATATTTTTCCCCAGCTGTTTGTGGTATATTCAAAGCATGAGCTTGATTTGATGAGAAAGTTGAAAAGGCGTATCATGGGGGGAGATGTTTCAATGTAGTTTCAGATTTGACATATTAATCTGTATTGGTAATAATGGTCATCCCAATGTAGCAGCTGTTGTCACCTGATTTCAGACAGAAATTGTATTTCACTCAAACCGTGTGTTCTTTGGGAAAGAGATGACATTTTCTGTTCCTGATTCAGTTTTTTACTGAAAAAAAAATGAAAAAAAAAAATCTCAGCTTCTCTTGATTTTAAACTTTTTTGTTAGATTAACCCTATCGCAAACCTAACCGTAGTGCTGATGCTTTATGAATATAGGCACGTAAATGAATATGAACATAAGCTTTGCAAAGACATTCCGTTGAAAAAATACATTTCATTACAGTTTTCTTCTGCATTTCAGCCTAAGTTCCACTAGCTTTGTAAAACCCTTTAACCTACCCATGGAAATTATATCAGGAGAAAGACTGAAAAAAGATAAAATGAAAAGGAAACATATAGCTTTGAAAAAAATAAATTAAATTTCAATTCACACAAGATAGTAAGAGTAAATAACAGGTCATTTTGGGGAGGAAAATTTATGTAGGGAAATCTACCAACAAGTTTTAGATTAACATTCTAAAAGCCTGTCTGTACCTACATTTTCATCTTCGACTTGCATTCCTATATCTACAAGATTCAGAATCACAATTCAGCCCTACAAATTGGAATGTAAAATTGAATCACATCTGTTTGCTGATAGGAACCCTATTCCTTTCACATTTTATTTTATCCTTCTTTCTAATCTACTAGTATGGAAGGGTTGTTTCATTAAATTAAGCTAAGCAGAGACTGATACCGTTAGGCTATATAATATTTGGAAAATATTTGTTTCTACATCATTTTAATATTCTGACATCAGAAAAATTAAAATAACTTTGGGTTGATTCTTAACTGGATGGACCTTAATGTTAGTAGTGCTTTCAGGCTGTGTGCCCTTACACATGAGTATGCGCCTTTGATGAAGTATAATAGATTCTCATATTGGATACTAAATAATTTTAGTGGCATTTTATAGCATATAATTCAATGTAATATACTTACAGTTTCTCAGCTAATTGATATTAGCTGGGAATAACAAAATAAATGATGAAGTACTGTGTAGATTTAATGTCAAGGTTCAGCCCCTGCTCCAGCTGAGCACCACGCAGCTATCCCCCAGTGGGATGGGGAGGAGAACGGGCAGACAAGGGAAAACGGTGAGGTGTGAGGTGGGACAGCACAGGGAGGGAGAAACAGCAACAACAACAGGACTTATGACAGGATACTTGTATATATCATGCACAACACCATACACTGCTGTTTCTCACCAAACTGCACCACTCAGCCTATACAGCTCAGATCCATCACAAAGCTGGACTGTCCCCAGTCCACAAGGCCTGGAGCCAAACCACCCCTCTCCAGCTAGTCCCACACTTCGTGCTGAGCATGATGTCATATGGTATGGAATACCCCTCTTGATTAGCATGGTCCACCTGTCCTGCCTGTGTCCCATCTGAAATTCAGGTGAAAATTAACTCTATCCTAGCCAAACTCAAGATGTGTAAAAGAAAATCTGGCTTCTTATGCTCTCTGAAACAAAACCGGAGGATTATTTGGGACTAAAAAATAGCAAGAACTAACAAAAAATAATAACCTGCACTTTTACTAAATTATACTATGTATTTTAATATTTTTAATGTAAATGTTTCTTGTATTTCAGTTTAAAACTGAATTGAGAGTTTTTTGTCCCTTTAATAATTTGAATTGGGTTGAAAAAAATGGGAAATACATAGACGCACTGAGAAGACAGAGCACAGTAATTGGGCAAACCAAGGAAGACTGTCTGGTAGTGGCAGTTTGTAAATAGTTCTGGCATGTTCATTTGGAGAGAAGTTTAAATAAAATTTTCTGATTTACACTACCAACCTCTCTCATAGTCAATGCCATCTGTAAGATCTTATTCCAAAGCTGCACAGAAGCAGAAGACGCCTTTGTTTGATCTAGGGGAACAAAAGATTTCCAGAAATGGAAGTGGTTCTGATTATATGGGTTCTAGATGTCACTTCTCGCAAACCTGACCTGTTTTTTAGAACACAGCAAGTACATGTATGTGAACGCACATACAAACTCAAGGTGATGTTACATAACTTTGAGCTACCTCACCTTGTGAACACTTGTGATTTTTTAATGTTTCTGCTATTATAATTTATAAAATGCACTGCATTTACTTCCCACAGCTGTTTATTTCATAGATAAATAATTTGTTTACATTTTATAGCCTTTATATTTGACCCCCAGAGAGAACTGCAAGTTTGAACCAATCTGTTTCCCATCAGCATGGTTAATCCTTAAAATTGGACGTGGGTGCCCTTTAACAGCCCTCCAAAATCCTAAATGTTAGCAGTGGGGGAGAGGTCTGACACAGGTCTTTCTAGAGCAGGCTCAGCACCAGCATAAAAGCTATAGCCTAAGGCTTTTTTGGAGCACCTTGCTCTCTGGACAAGCCACTACTACTGAAAATTCACCTTGCTTTCTTTCATGTTCATCTGGTATAAAAGGGGTTTCTCAACCTCCCCAATGTTTTTCTTCCATTTTGCAAGTCATTAAATGGATTCTCAGGTTGTAAACTTCCTGTAATGGTATTAGGTTTTAGTAGATACTTTAGTGGGTACTTGCCAACAGCTCTCCAGAGGAGTTTAATAAACACACCATGTTTTTACAATGTTGAACAGGAGAGATTAGCAATAATCTTTAAATAGTATGCAGTCAGTATTTGGGAAAATTCCAGTGTGGACAATGTTACGTGCATCTCTCTTTCTCCCCTTTGCTTGCCCCAAGTTTCTTAGTAATCCCGGTCTCTTTCTGCGTAGCCTCTGAACTTCAGAAATCATCATCTGTCTGTTAGTGTGGCAATTAGAGTAAGTCCAGAATCAGTGAGTGACAAACAGCTATTACTTGTAGGAGGATTTATCCTGTAGCTTTTATTTCTAGCAAAATCTACTACAAACAGTTAATGTATCTACACATGGGATTGCACTGTCATTTCAGAAAGTTCACTTGGAATGTCAGAGGCCAAGGCTGTGACCCCTGGTAACATCCCATCATGACCAGAAAAGTAAACTATTAATGATATTTCTGTCCACACCAAGTCAAAATTGTACATTAGAGATGGGTTTTCAGCTTTCTACTTGACTTTTTTGTTGTTGTTGCTGTTGAAGGCTTGCTGAGATTCAGAAATTTTCACACCTTCAATTTTTCTGCATGATTTGAGCTTCTACATGTTCATAGACAAAAACTTTGAGGGTCTGACACTTTTACTTATGCAGTCACTTTAACATTGTCTAATGATGCTAAGTGGAGCTACTGGCAAAGAGGACAGCTTGTTTATTTATTCATAACAAAATTATTCTCATGCTTTGAAATGGGGTATATTGCACTTTTCTGTGATAGCTTACTGTTTACTCTAAGAAATGTCTGTTTTTACCTATTTCATCTTCTATTTTGAAAATGTACTAAAATGTTTTCTGAAATTAATGTCTCATTAGAACCTTGGCAGGTAAGAAAGTAAAGTGTTGCTACAGCTCTGTTCTAATAACATAATGCAAAGTATTACTATAGGTCAGAAAAAATTGGTCAGTTTAATCCACCGGTATTATGATTCTAAAGTGGCAGATTTTGAAATATTCTAATTATCTTGCCCATATGTTTAAATGTTTCTTGGCTTTAGGCCAGAAAAAAATACATTACAGCTGAAATACTGCTAAACAGAATGAACTGAATATTCTTCATATAAAACCTGAGCCACTGATAGTGATAATTTAAATTCCATCTCTGTCAACTGTCAGCCCATCAAAATTATTTAGGGCTAGAGTCTGTCTGCCTTTATTTGGAACTGAAGCATATATAGGAATAAAAAGGGAAAAAAAAGACTGAGCTTTCCCTACCACCTGAGAAGTCAATATTAAGTCTAGATCTGTTGTCCTGGAATTAGGAATTCTCCGATATTACTACTATTACATAAAATTCCCCATAGCTACTAGTAAGTCCAAATAATAGAAAATGTATGCAAAAACCTATCTGATTTTTATTATATAAGGGGAGGAAACATACTATTTTCTTTCAGCATCCCAAAGCACAAAACTATGTCAATTAACATAGGAATATTCAGGAATGTCTTAGAAACACAATGTTGTTTAACCAAACGTATAAAAATAGAATTACTTATGGAGTCTAATATTCTATATTTGTAAGAAACTTTTTTTGCAACTATTTCTTTCATGTTTGTGTTTTGTTATTACAATGTAAATCAATTTTATTGAAATGCAAATGAGATTTTCTTAGGAAACAACATAAAATAAAGTTTAAGTCAGTAGCAGTGTTATTTCTTTTGTTTGAAACTGTGCTAACTAGACCTCATGAGGATTGGAATTTTTTAGATTGTGTTACTTGTGCACCTTTTCCTCCAGCAATACCATTACTGCAAGAATGAGATTTTTAATTCAACAAACGCTGTGTAAAAAGCAAACAGCATAGTGCTACTTTGACCTTTTCAATGTTCTTTGTTTAAATGGGTGCTCGTGTACCCTGCTTCTATAACTCTCACAACCTCTGAGGATAAAAGAGAAGACAATCAACCAATCAAAACACATTACATTTAAAAAGTCAGAGTGTATTGAAGGCTTTATGGGGTATTCATCTTCCAGATATTCATTTTAAAGAAAATGGAAAACTGCACAAACTCTTACCAAAAAGGCTGTTCAGTTTTTGCTGGAAAAAGGTTCCTTGCAAATAAACTGCAAATTAAAACATTCTTTCTTGCAAGAAACCTGGTCATTCTAATGAAAATACTAATGTGATGCATTTGTTTGAAGAAGAAATTCATACAGAGAAGAAACGGAAAAGAAATGTTGAAGGTTACAAAACATGAAATGACAAAGTGAATCTCAAAAGCTTGATGTCATGGTGATTGAAAAAGCCCATTTAAAAGTAGCCTTCCTGTCAGCTTGGAACACAATTAAAGCTTGCCTTATATTTATGGCATCACTGTGTTAATGCAATGTAAGGGAGAACATTTTATTACTATGTATCTCATTAAATTCCCTCCTTAAAAAAAATTTTTAAAAAGCAGATCAGTAACAGAACAAGCATTACTTTTGAGTTTTATTTCATTCTAAGGCAGACATTGTGACTGCCCCTTCCATGGAAGTGTTCAAGGCCAGGTTGTATGGGGCTTTGGGAAACCCCGTCTAGTGGAGGGTGTCCCTGCCCATGGCAGGGGGGTTGGAACTGGATGATCTTTGAGGACCCTTCCAACCCAAACCAGTCTGTGATTCTGTGATTCTATGAATTAAAATAGACCAGATCAAATATATTTTGAAAGTGCATGGTTTTAGTCTTTGACTGAAAAAGTAGTTCATATTATTAGCTTAGAAACAGATGCCAACATTTCAGGCACTATAATTCAGGTAGGATGAATCTTAATTTTTTATGTCAGTTTCAAGGATTAGAACATATTTCCACTTACACATTTTACTATTAAAATAATGGGTTTCTTTTTTCCCATTACTTTCACTCAAGATGTGTTTCAGAATCTCACTGCTCTAATGGATATGAAACTTTCTTCAAATGTCCAGCCTATGCTTTTTCTTGACCAAATTCTTTCAATAAATTCTTGTTTCAGTACTATCTTTGCTTTCCCCAAAAGAAATATGAACACACGAAAAGCTTCTGTTCAGGTCAGCAGTCTTTGCTCTTTCTGCTTCTAATGCTTAAACATACTCTGAAGTGTCTTTCCATTCGACTTCAAGATGTGATTCACCAAAGCCACTCAGCAATGTTGATTTCATTGTCTTAGAGCATGAGCCTGGTCTGGGTGGTGCTGACTGCCCTGGCTGACTGGGGGTGGGTGACTTCTCTTTTCCTGCAGGAGAATGAAACTGAGAATGGCAAGAGATGCCCAAGGGGTGAGAATTAACACCCTGGAAAAGGGATCAATGTTAGTAAAGTGTCTGGTTTAATAATTTTAAGGCTACTATTATCTCTTTATTAGTTTGGGCTATGTTATTGCAACTAGACAGCTGATAACTGCTCATTAGGTTTTGATTAGGTTGATAAAATTTGCTAACAATTGAAATGGGATGAGGCTAATGGTTTTAAACTAGATGAGGGGAGGTTTAGATTGGATATTAGGAAAAAGTTCTTCTATATGAGGGTGGTAGATCACTGGAACAGGTTGTCCAGAGAGGTAGCAGAGGCCTCATCCATCCCTGGAGATATTCAAGGTCAGACTTGATGGGTCTCTGAGCAACCTGATCTAGTGAAGGTGTCCCTGCTTACTGCTGGGGATTGGACTAGAGGACATTCAAAGGTCCCTTCCAATCCTTATACATTCTATGGTTCTATTAAATATCTGACTCCATGCAGCGTGGTTCTGGTTTTGCTTATGTCAAGATAAGGGTAAAAATGCTTCTCATTCATAAGTCACGTGCACCTATCGGAATCAGAAAAGTCAGCCTTGATGAACTATATTCTTTCCAGGTAGAATAGTTACTGTCTGTGCCCCAACTCGCCACTTGCCCTTTTCAGAGACTTCATCTAGCATTGATTTAAATTATCAGAAAACCATGAGAAGATCAATTCTGCTGGAAAAACAGGTAACACGGGAGAAATACGTAGTGTTAAGGGAAAATATTTCAAATATTGTGTGCTTGAGATGCATATATATATATGTATTGCTGTATCTGTCGAAGAATTACAGTTATATTACAATTAATAGCAACTATCACTTTGAGAATCTTGTACGTGAGGGCAAAAGAACAGTAAGTTTATTCTAGAAATAAGCCATGAAGTAATAATAAAAAATAGCATAACAACACTGTAATACAGTAAAAATTAGGGTACTCAGCTATTAGTTTCAGCTTTTGCTTAATATAAATGCTAACTTCAGTTTGTACAATGCGATGAAATTTAAAAAAATTAATCAATCAAAGAATTATAACTGCTTAATACCTGTAGCAGCCTCAAACAGATCCCATATGCTTAGAAAAGGTGAAGAAGATGAAATGGGGACAAAAACCCTAAACCAACCAGAAAACATTTCTTGTGTTTGGCCTTCCTTGCAAAGGATCTCTGAATAGGAAAAAAAACTAATTAATGTAGCAAAACACCACAGCAAAAATGCATGAGCTGCTTAGTCTAAAGACAGGCTGGACTAGTAGACTTTTAATGGAATGTAAGGTCAGCTGATTTTTTATTCAATAGCAAGTAGAAATTCAGCTTTCTTATTTTTCTCCTTTCTCTTAAAGTGAATGTAGCCCACATCAAAGCTCCCTTAAAGTATCAGTGCAGTTGCCTGAAAGAAGTCAAAAAGAACCATGTGCTCAAGGCCCACTTTTCCTTCTGAAATTCGCTGGTAATTACTAATATCATAGGTTCTTTGAATCAGGCTTCAGACTATTGTTTGATATTTTAAATTTACTGCTGTTTTCCTCACTACAATACTTTATGTCAAAGTAATTCACAGATGGTGCAGTAATGCTTTTATATTCCTGTAGTGTCAACTTAGAGCCGAAACTGGGCTTAAGAAAAATTATGGACATACATTTGAAACTTATCAGAACTGAAAATCTTTGCCAGCGCCATTAGGTTCTTTAAATCAGGTCCATAATTGAAGCAAAAATTATGTCTACACATACTTCCAGGTACTGCCATTTATTTCTCCCCCTGCGAGTCAGTGGTTACAATATAGATTTGTGCTTTTCAGAATTACCGCATTAGAGGTGGTCATGTATCTATTGACTTTATGTCTAAATGGAAGAACTGAAGGCTATTACAGTTATTAAAGTGTAGTGGAAGAAATGAAAGCAGTTTGACTAGCCTTTCACAGAACTCATGCTTGTGTTACCTCATCACCTTTTAGAAAGTATATCCTTAGATTGTAAAGTGTCTCTTGGCTGGATTATTGCTGTTATTGAAAGCCTTCCCAAAATTACATTCAAGAGCTAAATAGAAGATGGACATCACCCCCTTATATGTTCTGCATCTTTGGCTTTGTATCTATATTTATGCTTTAGATACCTAAGTTTGATAAAATTATTTAATTTATTTTAGATTGATCAGAGACCACAGAATGTCTAATGTTCTGCAAAACCGGAGAAAAAAAAATACCTATGATGTCTGAAACTCTGAAGCTTATTATTGAAATAATTCTATTAACTATTTTAAATAAATAATTCCAAAAAATTTTCAGACACAGTAGTGTTTAGACTAGTTAGGTACTGAATGACTCCAAAACTTTCAACACTTGAACTATGGTTAAGTTGTGCCTACTGACTCTAAAAGCTCAGTGAATGTGTTGTAGCTAAGCAGTGTAGCTAGCTAACGTATATTAAAAGGACAGCGTGAGTTTGCCTTGAAATTTCTCTGCATTATTTTGTTTCTAGGATGGATGTTAGCCAGTTTTGTCTTTTACAAATACAGCTGAACCTCAGGAATGAGAAGTTGAGGCATGCCAATACAACCAAGGCAGTTTTAAAAAGTATTTTATTTTGATGCAGTTGTGAAAGGAAATAGTGGAAACTTTTTTTTTTTTTTTTTGTTATATGCTATATAATGAGAATACTTCATTTAGTATAGGGAAATCATTGAGTATTTCATTCACTTACTGCTGAAATTTTATGGCCAAAAAAACCCCCCAAAACCAAGCCATACATATACATATATATATATATGCACACACACATACCCAGTTTTTTATTCTATAGATAGTTAAGTGATTAGGGTTTTTTTTTCTGCACACTCAAGTGGAAAATGTGTAGCCTGAATTCTGTCCAGTATATCTCCATGATGTCTTTAATGTGAGTTTTTTGATAATAATAACTTTCAAATAGCTTGACATAAGTTGATATATGTTTATGACAGTCAATATAAGTTTTATTTTTTCCAGTGTCAAATACATTTGGTTACCTCTTCATTTTTAAGTTGATTATGCTTTTGCATAAATGAGGTTGAGATGATGATATTACACCAAAATAATCTATCAGAGCACATTTGATGATTTCTGTTTCCTTTTCTCAGTAACAGAAGGTCTGTTAGTCAAAATAGATTGCAATAGCATCTTGAACACCTAATTTAGAAATTATCCTTTTAATAGTCGATATAAGATAAACCTCATGATAAAGCCTGAAGTGACTTTTGAAACAGTATTAATTCTAATATGCAAGAGGAAAGGAAACTCAGGAAGGATGCATGAATCAAATTTAGACCTTGACATAATTCAAACCCTTTCTTCTCCCTTTCCTCCCCATGCCATCCCCCACAATGCTCTTCCTTAGCATTCTTGATTAAAAGGACAGGTTTCAGACAGATGTTTCCTTATAGAACATTAGTTCTTTACTGATTGTTTAGTGAAGTGGAAAATATATCTGAGGGTATTAGTGCCCGCTGTCCTGGGTGAATGACCCATTACCGTGGATGCACATTAACAACCTAAACAAACAATAAAATCTAGTGCTTCTTGCATTCAGCCTGTATTATCACAGAATCACAGAATGACCGATGGATGTTGAGAGGAGGCCATCTTGCCCAACCTCTATTATGTCAAATCAACTCTGGTTATAGCATTTGAACAATGCATATTAATCCAGGTTTAGGTTCATCATCAACTATTGCATTTTTAAAACTGGATTAAGATTATTTTATCTGTAAATCCATACCTTCCAGTAGCTTAGATTTACTTCTAAATTATAGTAGTTTAATTTCTTCAAACTTTCCATTGCATTCCCTGAAAAATGAAATTATTTTACACTTTCTATTAATTTCAACTACTAATTTATTAATTTATAATTAAAATTAATAAATTATCAGTGGAAACTAATGAAAAGTCATATATTATCTAGAGGAATTTAAAAATAACTCTTAGAATTTAAATATTCTGTTACTATGCAATACTACAAAATGGCTTTAAAATGCTGTCCTGTTCTGGTAAATTATGGATTTAATTTTGAAATAAATACCCCAGACTAGCAATATATTTCAATTAAAGCCTTTTTCAAGTAAAAGCTCAAAGGAGAAAGATTCCAATACTCAAGAATAATCGTAATTTAGAATTGTATGTATTTACTATGAAGTTGTTAGCGGCTAACTACGGCCTCTGAAAGAAGTTTTCAAAAAACTCACCAGAATGAAGATTAACTGCTTAAGAAAGCTGTAAAGTGAAATTACTTTAAACCCCTTATTTTTACTATTAGGGTGCTTCAGGATGCTTCATCACAAAACATCATGTTGTCAGTGGGACAGGACAGTTACCTGATGTAGCATCAATATGATGTGTGGTTCAACAAAGTTGATGAGTGGATCAGAAGTATTGATCATGTACCTTGTAAGAATTAAGACAGACTTGAGTTGAAATAGCTGAAATTTAAAAGGTAAGACTGGAAGAAGTGAATAGCTTCCTGTGATCAATCTGAAACGAAGAAAGAAGTATAAATAGCTTCCATAAAGGTTGTATCATGCACTGGATGAATACTTTCCTAATATTTGGGTTATGTTGCTAGTTCAATGCTCTTAGAAAAGCAAGCTTTGGTAATATTCAGTTTTTATTTCCCTAAAATAATATCTTTGACCTCATAATACCAATATTTTTCAGAACCTAACATCTCTCTGTTAAACCCAAGAGTGACTTTGAGAGGATAGAATGCTTTACTTGAAAACCTTTGGAAAAAAAGCATCTCCAAAACCTGTTTCTTTTAGACATCATATTATCATGTGAAAGTATAAAAATTAGAATTATTATTAAAATTATTAGAATTATTAAAACTTTGATTTCCATCCAAAAGTAGTACTACATTGTAAGCTTCTTGGTTTAAATGGGATAAATATCAGTTATCCATACAATTAAACCCTTAATTATATACAAAAGAGAAAACTACGTCTATCCTTCTTTCATCACTTTTGTCGAACAGAATGTGGTATAAACAGTAAAATAGTGGGGTTTCTCTTTCATGCTAATTGGGTTTACCGGTTTGGTTGATAGTATATATATACCTTATCATGCAACACTGGAATATCAAAGAGGGCTAGCAATTAGGTTGCTGAAGACTAATGCCAAACTATGCCAAAAATGTCACTCGAACTTCTTAACTTCCCAGCACTGCTGTGAGATGACTGCAAAAATGAACACTATGATCTCTTAATGCTCATATGAAGACACTATCTGCTCAGGACAAAAAAAAAGACTAACAAGAGTAATTGTTCCAGTGGTTTTGTCATTGGTTGCCTACATCTCACAGCTGTTCTGTTCATGTCAAGTGTCAACACTTATGTAGCCCGAATCAAAGGTGTGATCAATGGCTTTGATGGAAGTTGCACTTCTTGAAGGTAAGCAATTATCACAGCTTTCATTCTTAGCTAAAACATACTTATGATAAATGTGAAGGGGAAATATGTTGTTACACAAGCAAATCTAACATAGGATTTCAAACTATGTACCATTTTAAGTAGTTTTAGTTTACATGAAAAGATATCCATTTGGTTTTCTTCATACAATGTTTTTAAAGGTGTAGTAAGTGGAACAAAAAAAACCCAAACCAAAAAAATCCCCAACAAACCAAACATCTAATTAAATTCCTTGAGAACAAGGAATAGATTCTATTGATTTGTTTGAAGTTGTTAATAAGAACATAGTAGCTGCCACACCAGGATATCTTTCAGAACCAGAAATGTTAAATTTTACGTAACCTATATTTCTTGTAGGATTGCAAACTGAGGTACATTATATCTTGATTTCTGATGTAATTCTGAATTAATTTATTGATCTCTACTTCAGTTCATTTTAGAACTCTATTTCTGTTTGTTCCCTGGAGGGTCAAATGTTTTCACTCAGAATCTAAAAAAGTATTAATGTTAAAGGGCATTACAATCTGTTTTACTACATCAATATGTATTTGGTATGTCCTACCTACATCCTGCATAAGAGGCAGTAACCTCAATATGACAATGTATTAGTGCAATTATATAATAACATTAATGCAAACTAATTACTGTTTTGAAATTAATACGTAGTTACTTCATATAATTTACATTCAATGCTATGTAGAATATGATATGAAGTATCTACTTGATTAATGTTTCTTGAGACATTATTTCTAATGATGGTCAAAGTTTTAATGAATTAATTTGACCATCATTATGGGTAATGTGCTGGAGACACATTAATCTGAGTGATATCTTATCATATCCTATGCAGAACTAATTCATCTGAATGGGAATTTGGCAAATTAATTCTGGTTCCGATATGGGAAAGGAATTGATGCCCAGTTTTGATTCAAACAATGAATATAGTCTGGCATACATTTTTCTGTTAAAAGTTTATGAATTTGGGAGGGGTGTGGGTATTTCTCACAGATAATATAGTTACGTTCCTGCGAGTGTACAAGTGTAAGGAAATGTATGAGGCTATGAATTTTAATGTGTAATAAATTATTCTTTCACTAGAACCGAAAAAAAATCTGCAAATTACAAAAGATAATCATGTCTCTAATTATGTAACAGTTTCCAAATCATAAATAATGCTGCATGTGTAGTATTCAAATCAGAAAGGAATAAGCTGATTTAGAAGTGTCTCCTGAATTAATGGTCTAGCACAAAGTTCTGCTTCTGCTCTTTCCAGCAGATTGAGATGTTTCACCTATTAGCTAGCTAACTGTATGTTAGATTTCCCAAGTTCACAATCAACATAGGCTTTCTGCTCAGAGGTTTCCAATGAAGTAGAGTTTGTGATGGACAGAAAAAGGGCCTCCTAGCAAATACTCTTACATTTTTCTGTATTTGTTTTTCAATGTTGTGTGGACATATTCCAGTTTGGTTTACTTTTCTTTATGAAAACAAGTATCTCTATTACAAAACATAGCTCTGTGATAGGATTATCTTATTATTATTGGTTTATTTTATATAAAATAATACTCTAATAATGCAGATCTCAGAACACCTATGATAGGATCAAGAAACTATTAACATTTTTGAACTTATTTTTGTTTGGCTGTGAGCCTAAAGCAACCGCTGAAGAAAGCTGAGCACTTTCCAGCTTCTTGTTCTTTGTTGAGCTCCACATGTAGAGCATGACATGGTAAATTATAGTCCATTATTGCAAAGGAGGGAAAATCTTCCTACTTCAAATAATTTCTAGTAACTCTGTTTACTCCATCACAATCAATTGCTAATCATTTTTTATGGAGTCATTCTTCCATATGGACTATTGGCAGAAGCTCAAAGATCCGGTTTCTGAGAAGATTGTTAGAAAGACAGGAATGAAGGACAGGAATGAGAAGTCAGACAGGAAACGAGGAACTTGCCAGATCTCAAGACTCCTTGTGCTTCTGTTTAATTTTCTAGCCTTGTGTTTTATGTCTACTGTACACCAATGACAAGAACTACCTCTCTAAAATCGTGACTAAACTATTTTTATACTCAAACCCTGAAGGCACCTCCAATCTGACTGTGCCTGCAGAGTCCTCAGGTGTCCCCCACCCTGCCCCCAACCCAGGACACTCTCTCAGTCCCCTGGAAGTCTCCCTCCCTTCTCCCCTCCCCCCTCATATCCCAGGCCCTTATGTCAGCACCTGGGGGCCTTCAGTCCCAGCCTTGATGGAGGCTGACCCTTTTTTGAGTGACTGTGGATTACAGAGCTCTTTTCTTCCAGGCTATTTTTTACTGTAGTTCACACACATGCAAATCTTTCTGTTTGTACAACTATACTTATTACTCTGCCTAACTACTTGTCACATATGTCAGTCTCTAAAAATCTGTTCACTGATCTGTTGAGCTTGATTTTAAGTTAGTGAAAAGATGATGCTACATATACTGTAGTAATCTAAGAAAATAAACCAAACCCGAACACAAACGAAAAGTTCCTTATCTCACATTCTGGCACAGTAATAGAATACTTGTCCATTTAAAGTGTGTGTTTTTTTCTTTTTTTTAACAATTAAGAATCCTGTGAGTTTATGTCAGAAGTAGACAAAACACCATTCTAAATGACTAAAAATACAAGCAATATTAAATTTCAGCTCTCAAGCACATTCATGGTAGATGCTGTTAGATTACCTTAAAAATTACACTATAATCTCTCCCAAAAAAGTTCTTTTTATTCATTTCATCAGGAATATAGTATAATAAAGTAAACAGAAATTGACATGAATCAAATATAAAATCAGCTTGAAAATATCTTTCTTAAAATCTATTTAAAAATAAAATTATTACTGAGATTAATATTATTTACGTAGGAATTCCTGTAAAAACATGTTTTAAGGAAAATTTTGGGGTTTTTTTTAATTAACATGTGGAGGGAAGGGTCAGCTAGGTCTTTAGAACATTTTCTTTGAAGTCTTTATTTATGCACACATTCATCTACAAACTTTCCTTAATCCATTAATACTAGAAACAAGTAAAATTTAAAGCATAACTTGTACAGTCAAATATATTTAATACGTGAAACATAATAATAGAAATGTAATTTTTTCATTTTCTCTTAGTTTTAAATCATTGTTAACATAATGTCAAATAGTTTTCTTATGACACAAAATGGAACAATTTTAACCAAGATGGTTAAAGTGGATTTAGCAGTATCATTACAGATTATGCAGTATTTTAAAGACTACATTACATTTTGGGTTCTATTACAGATGATAGTGCAAAAATTAGTATAACATTATAGTGATTGGGAAAAAATGGTAAAAAATACTTTGAACTTTAAAAAATCCTTAAGAAAATAAAGATGACAAATGTTATTTGAAGTCATGAAATAAAAAGTCTGAAAAGCGAAGATTTTTTTTTTAACCTGTAAGTCCTTTGCACTTGTTAACTTAAAGTATTTAAAAATTCCCTCTATTTTTCTGAACAAGAAAGCATGTGATTCTAAAATGTCAGCTTTACTATAAAAATTACAACTCGGGTTTGTATCAGATGTAATATTTGATTAGATACCCTGTGAATAATTATGCTTTATAGAAGTATGGCAAATCTAAAATGAGACCAGTTAGGGAAGTTTTAATGATGTTAAAAGTAAAGCTTTGCATGTGTCCTAACTTTACCCCATAATTTAGCCAAATACTATAAAATTAACTGTACTTTTTTTTTTTTTTTTGAGCGTTTTTGCTGAAGTGTGTTGCTCCTCCATCTTCTTCTTCACAGGCTGCAGTGCCTCCTCCCCCCCTTTCCCTGGCCTTGGTGCCTGCATAGTTCCTTACATCTTCTCACTCCCACTTCTGGTGGCAAAAAGCAGATGCTTGCATTTTTCTCCTCCTAAATGTGATCCCCAGTGGTGCTGTGACCATCACTGATGGGCTCGGCCTTGGTCAGCAATGACTCCGGCCTTGAGCCAACTGGTATTTGCTCTGTTAGGCCTGCAGAGAGCTTCTGGCTGGTTCTTGCAGAAGCCACCCCTGCAGCCCCCCTCCTCCACCAGAACCTGGCCATGCAAAAACACACCACCTCTTTAATTGCCCTTTCTCTCACACAATATGAATCTTTGCCTCTTTCTCACAGCTTTTCTAGAGTTTTTCACTCTGTCATTTGTGAAAAAAAAAAAAAACCCAAACCTAATATAAAAGACTCTAATACAAGTATATTTCAAAAGTCCACACAAATACACCTCATTTGTAAAAGGGCCTGACATTACATTTCCTTGTTAATGCCACTTTTTATCTCTGGCCTTTGTAATATTAAGATGAAAGAATGAACCAAATGTGTCAAGTAGAAAATTTAATTGTGTCCTGTGGTAAAGAATTCTGATTCAAAATCCTGTCAGTCTACTTTATGATCTTGCTTATTTGCTACATAATAAGAAATTCAGATTTTAATATCAATTTTTTTAGGGACCTGTTATATTTCTAGCTATACAATCATTCAGATGCCATTCAGTGTGCAGAGTCTTCCTGCCTGTTCCTTTAAGTTTTAATGAAAGTAGTTCTATGATATTTATCCTCACTGCATATGAAATAATACAGGAATTGTTGCTGTATTAAGTGATATTAAAAATAATTTTAAAAACTATCTGGTTTTTTTAGAAGAGAAATTGAGCTACAACTTCAGTAAGTTCAGTACAGACAAATTTGTAAGGATTATTGGGTGGAAAGTAGGGAAGGTTTTCTGTCAACCTGAGAGATCTTAGTAAGAAAAAATACAGGACTAATCAAAACAGCATCCTTCCCACTTCCTATAATAGGTACAAAGCTCAAGAAATATCTTGGAATCTTGCACATCATTCACTTAACCTGGCAACAACCTGGGGAGGTGCAAACAAGCAGTCTTTATCTCTACTAAGCAAGATCTTAATTTATTTCCAAACAGCAGAGGGGGGAAAACAGCTGATTCTGAAGTAAATATAGATATAGAATGTATTACAAGTATAGGCCAGTTTTAATATTATCCAACATTCAGGTTGTTTTTACTGCAATTCTAATAACATTCCTCTAATAGAAGAAACTCATGCTAAACTTTCTAGAGACAGATGGACTAAGATACTGAGTGCTTTGGTAGAAAAGTGGCTGCAGCACAGGCCAACAGCAAGCCACTCCTCAAGGACAACAGAAGGAAATTATTTCCCAAGAAGCTTAGACAAGGCATGGTGGAGTTTGTCTTCACAACAGAACCACTGAAAGTTGCTGGACATGGACAATTAAACTGTAGGAAAGCATCCACCTTTTGACACAGTGAGTATCAGGGAATTTTTTTCACAAGCTTTTTTATTTCTGATGGTCCTATTCTGAGCTTTGGACTTTTGAAAGAATGAGATTCTAGTCTCTGAGCAAATTAGCACTTTTTTAAGGTTCAGATGGTTGGTGTGTTTGGGGTGCCTACTTCATGGAAAAGATCATGGGTAATCCACCTTAAAGCAATGACTTCCTGGATTCCATCATAGCATGAAGAGCACATGTTAATGCATCAAAAACACGTATCTGCTACCAATAAATGAGACCAATGACACAAACCTTTCAGAACTACAATTTATTAGAGATTATTTGTACTCTTGGTTACAGGCAGTCTCTGATCTTGGATATTATCTCACTTCAAAATGTGTCTTCACACACTTAAACAGACTGAAATAAGTTGTTAGAAAACCAAATTGTACATCATCCCATAGGCTTTTTATAAAACAAAGTTACTTGGTAACCATTTCTAAAAATTAGCAACTCTCATATATATATGTATATTCACAGACTTTTAAGCAAAATGATTAATCTTCATATAAAATGAGAATATATATTTTATTTTCACACAAATTAAGGAGATACTAGTTCAAGAAAAAGCTGCATAAGGAGAAGAGTATATAAGCAGTTCTATGGTATATGTATAATTGAATTATTAAGAACATATGAGAAAGTAAATAGATAAAGCTACAAGTAGTACCCTTTATATATTAAAATAACTAATTTTCTACTTGGGTGGGACTAAATTAGCTGGTTTGGAATGCATCCTTATCAGTTGTTCATACTCTGGAGCACATACCAACACAAATAAACCGTCAAAGAAATATTTTGTTTAATAAACCTTCAGCAGCTGGATACTACTGTAATTGGAAGAGCATATAAAAATCTGTGTAATAGGCAGCAGAGATGGAGAAAAGGACATGAGCAGGAATCCAATTAAGCTAACTTGCAACAACCAAGAAAAGCAAAGCTTTTCTAAACTGCACAATACTAAAAAAAAGGCTGCAGGTTGTATAATGTAGATTTTGAAATTTGGAATTAACCATTCTTTCAGGAAGCCTCCCAGCGAGAGTAGTGGGCACATTACCAAATTCTATACAAACATCTCAACGTGCCTTGTTTTAGTGTCATTAAAAGGCAGAATGTGAGAAAATACCCAACTTATTTCCCTCCAAAGCTCTGACTAATGAACTTTAATTAAATGCTTACCAATACAAAGGAAGCAATATATAAAAAAAATATTTTTTTATTTTTTTTAGGATTGAAAGTAGACTGAAATTTTGAAGGAAGCTTAGAATTCCATCAATGAAGTGTTTTTGTTCCAGTAGGTGTTAATAGCTAAATATTGAATTTGTCAAAAACTCTGGGCAACGAACCTAAACTTCTTAAGTAGAAGCACGTATAAAAAGGGATTTTCCTTTTCATTCGAAGTCTACCTCTTGATTTTATTCTGTCATACAATGAAGTCACTGTTGATGGGCACTGGATTGTCTAGAAATTTGTATGGTTGTACAGATTTAATGTAATGTAATTTCCAGATCATAAACTGTATCTTTTGTTCTCTACATAAGCTATAAGCTTTGTTCTCTATACATAAGCTATAGGTTTATAACTAATATAAATTTCCTAAAAACATGATGCTCTTCCTTTTTGCTCTGAAGATCTTTTCCTATAGAAAAAGGATTTGAACTGTACATATGTGAAGATACCTTTAAAACTTAGTCAAGTTTGATGTATTTTACCATATGTATGTTTTTATATTTGTATGTAGACATATAAATATTGATTTTAGGCAGAAGTTGTTGTGTCTTGGTCTTATGTTTATCTGCTAACATTTTTAAACTTTCCATCACACACTACTGCTAAATACATTTTCCTCTAACAGGCTAAACAACTGATGTTGTATTGTCTGGCTAGATTGTAAACTCCTTTCAGCTCAGCATTCCCATTTCATAAATGCTTCCAAACTTCAGAAGAATTTGCTGTCATGAACACAACAAAACACAATAAAAATCAAAGTCTTTGTTTTGACTAAAACTACAATCATAGGCTCAGGAGATCTACTCTTCAGGGTAAAGTGTTCATTTAGGAGCTTTCAAGCTCATATTCCTCAGAGGAGGTGAGAAGTAAATATTCAGGTAGTATGCACTGCCCAATAATAAAACTCTTATCTCATGCTTGTAAACAGGTAGCATTTGCAGCCTGACCTACTTGTCCATAACCAGATATGTGGGTCCTGCTTCTCCTGTGGATATACAGTTCTCAGCAAAGAGCCAAAAATCTGAGACTGCAGATGATAAGGGAGAACAGAGAAGTGAGACTATGTCTCCCTACTTAGGAAAGCTGAAAATCCAGTTAGGTGTTTTGCTTTTTGTTGTTGTTATCCGTGTTGAGGGGGGTTTATTTCTATTATTGCAGGCAGCAGTCAGAGCGCAGCATCATAAGAGCTGTCTTAAGGATCTCTGATGAAGGTAATCTAGGTAGGGGAAAGAATCTACTGTAGTAACAGCATGAAACTTCAGTGACATTAATCTACACTGGTTTTCAGTAAGGTTGCATAGTCTTCCATTTTGGTTTTCTCCCCTGGGGCTTGGGGAGGGACAGGGGGCAGAAGCTGTGAAAAAAAATGAAGAGCTCATTCCAGGTACCAAGGAAAAGGCAGGGAAGAAGATTTTTTTAAGAATTCAGAACTTGTTATCAATAAGAATATATAAGAATATAACCTATGCTTAGACAAACCTGGCTTTACTCTAGTACATCCTGGTTGTTGTGTTTCCAAGTAAAATCTAACTTCCTTTGCTAAGTTAATTAATGAGAACTAAAGAACACGCTTGCATCTCCTCACAGTTTTTGCAAAAGGCCTCTCTTTTGCTATTGGTAATTATTTATCCTTCCAATCAGATAGCTGATATAATGACTGGCTTATGGAGAATCAGCGTTTTGGCTAAAACTCATTTACATTATCAACATGCAGAAGCTTACAGTCTGGGAACAGTGACATGTTTACATTTGTGATTTGGCTTTGACATATATTCATGAGATTGCATCTGATATTTTTGTTATTTAGCATTAAAAAAGGAACAATTTTGAGACATATTTTCCTTCTGCTGAAAATATTTGAAAATTCATCATAATATACCTTCCTTCAGTAGCCTTTACACTTCTCGGTAATATATGGAATCTGCTGGTCCCACAAGCAAAAAAAAACTTGGTAGTTCAAAAAACTTCTATGTTTATGACTCTTTCTTTAAGTTTGCTTTTACCCGTTCTAATTTTCATTTGCTTTCTATATGTTTCAGTTTATGGTCTCATTCTAAGGATTTTGCTTAGCCAAGGTATTGATTTTAATAGGGAAAGTCCTGGACACATGCAATAGTTTATTCTCTTCCATGTTGCATTTAACATCCTTTTTTATGTTGCCTTTTACTCCTTATATTTAGAATGCTACTTAAATGTAAGCAGATGTCATATGGAGTGTAAATTTGTAGGTTTCTGACAATTGCTGTACAAGTTCACTGCTAGTGTTTCTTCTGAGTCTTAAAAAAACAAAGGGGAGTTGGATCAAAACTGGAAACTTAAAAGCATATGTAATTAGTACAGTTTCTTTATCTGTTTAGGTACTAACTTTTATCTAAAACCTGAAGTACTCATATATATAAACTATACAAATAAATATACCCTACAATACAAAGAAAAAAATCCAATGAAATTGGCTGCTATAAATTTTCAAAAATATTTATGATCTTTTTTTGTTGCAAATCATTACATTTAAAACAAATATTCTATTGAGTATACTCTACTAAGTATTAACATACTTGTACAGATGAAGAAACTTAGTTTTGCATGTAAGCCTTAGCTATATACTGCACATAAGATATGGTTCTGGAGAGCTAATTGATGGTTTTATTCTCAAGAGAGAAAAGTTTATCTTAGTTCGCAAAAAAAAATAGTGTACAGACATACTGCTAGACTACCCATTTTCGTTATAATTTTTAACCTGTTTAAGTATAATGAAATATTAATTATACTTTCAGCTACATAAATATCATGTTTGGCATACATAAATATAAATATTGCACTTCTTGATATATAAAAAATTAAGATGATAGCCATTTTTATCTATGTCCTAATTCCACTCAAAAGAAAAGATTTTTAGTCAGTTATTACTAATCCAGGAGTTTCTAACCAACCTCAATATGCTAACTGCAGTCATCCAATCTTCTGTCATTCTTAATAAAGAACAGGAAGTGAATTTTTAAAATTGCTTACATAGGTATTGGATTGTATGAAATTAAATTAATTACATACTCTTAATCTCTTAATTAATGGCTCACTCCACACCTGTCTCCACAGTCTGAACTGTTTTATTATTTGATTTGTAACAATGTTATACCATGCAGACTGTATAGATTCAATCTCTTTTCCAAATAAAAGGTGTGAACCCATAGCTTATAAATTCACTGTCGATTTCACAAAACACAGCATATTGTTATAACAAGTAAAATAAGAAAGTTTGGAGTTTGGTTTTGGGTTTTGGTTTTATTTTTTAAATCTAGAAATTTCTTTCCCCAGAAACCAACGAAAAAGATTATGGGGCTAGATTTTTTTTTTCTTTTTTCCCTTCATTCTTGTTATAACAAATCCCATTCTCATAACAGTATGGTATTAAAACTTAAACTAAGCTGGTGTACAGCTTTGTAACTTAATGAACTGTCATGGAGTTAGTCCCAAATCACACCAACACCAAGAATTTGGTGTATAGCTTAGCTGTTATTTGTGTCAGTATAGTAACTTGTGTATGAGTGTGCTAATTGCCTTAAATTGTTTCCATTACACTTAATGAGAGAGAATGACATGTTTTAATCTACAGTTGCTCTCAAACTCAAATTATATGGAAAAGAAAAAGAATCTGTGTTGTACTAAACGCATTATTCAGTAAAACATTTCCACAAGCCAAATTCAATATGCTTTGGGTAACATTTCAGTCAAAGAAAAAATATTGAGCATTACATGGAAGTTATAATATCTAATAAGGACATGAGAGGTGCCCTATCTGTCATGTATTCAACACACTATGAATTACAGTTTACTGAAATACAACATACCTGTCTCAAGAAAGAATATACTATTGTGTTTATTTAACATATGAATGTGTTTTTGTAGCTTTTGGTGGCGAGGGGATCCACTCCTGAGAATGAAAATTTGAGACAGCTGAACAGACCAAGGATACCATGTTAGCAGTTGCTTTTTCCTTCATTGCAAGTTTGTAGTTTTGAAGATTTAGATTTCTTTGTGTCATAGGTATTCATTTTCCCTTTTTCAGTTGCTTTTATTTCCTCTCCCCCCAAAAAAAGACACCATCACTTAGTTTAGAAAAACAATGTATAAAAATTTGTATAAAATGGTATAAAATGTATAAAAAATTGATAAAAAAAGAAATCAGAAAAAATTTAGAAAATACTTCATGATATTTTCTCAATAAAAATGCTACCAGTGTCTCCAAAATCCACATACCACCAAATCTTTTGCAAAACCCCCAACCATTTGGAGTCACCAGCACATGAAGATGTCACTGCATTGTAATGAAATAAACCTTCTGTTTCCTTTTTTGACAGAAGATCTTGTGAATAGTTTGAATAAAAAGATGTATCTTGAATTGTGTAAGGTTTTGAAAAATTTATTGGTGACATTCTGATAAAATATGGAATAAAGTTGATGTAAATATGCAACGTATACATAAGAGTCTCAAACTAAAGGTGAAGGTTACATTAAAAATCTGAAACAGAACATTTCTGAAGATGATATGAGGCATCAAGCACATTAATAAATTAATTAAACTCTAGAAATATTGTATGGCATCAAAATCAAACGCCTTGTAAACAAATGGGAGATACTATACTTCAAATGAGAAATAAATGGAAAATGGAGACTTCTGAAACAGCTATACTGTGGGAAGGATTTGGAAAAATATAGAGTAAAATTTTGTCATGCTTTGCAGTACTAAGGTCATAACTCGAGTATGGTGTTCTAATACTGTTCAGAATAAAGCTTTGATTTGACATATAAAAATATTTTCCTGAAGAGATGGAAAGAATAATTTGGGAATTAAAAGTCATGCTTAAGGGCCTTGCTTAGACACAACATTAAACAAGGGAAAGGGAAAATGGAAGGGAAAGTGAAAGGAAAAAAGCTACCAGAACTTCTAGAGATTATGAAAAGGTGCTTAACACATCTAATGTAGAAAAAGTTAGAGAATCTCTCTGTAATTCAGAAATAAAAGAATAGCTTTTTTTTTGGATGGATTTCTAATCTTCAGAGTGTTAAAGGAGACAAAAGTTCAAACATACTCTGTTAATGGAGAAAAAAATTCTTATTTCTGCCGAGTGTTAACCTTGTTGTTCAGCCAAAAGAAAAGATGTGAGAGAAAGTAGACATTACAACACAGAGAAAAAAGAATCATGAACATCTTCCAAACCAGCCAACAAAAACCCCATAGAAACAAGCTATTGAAAGGAAAACACACATTTTCTCAGGACAACAGGTTGCAAATCAGCTAGTAAAAATAATCAATATACAGGCCCAGAATATGAGGAACTGATCCAATACTGAAACACTGTTTTCATTGATTGAGGCTTCTTTAATAAAGCTCAAACCTTACTTGTTTATCTTAGCCTAAAATGCCAGCAATATTTTTCAAACCCTGATATTCAATACCTTCTGAGAGTTGATCCTACAAATTCAAGTAACATAAGTTATATGTATCCTTGATAAATGTCAATAAGTTATATTAACAGTTTCCTTTTGCTTTCTTCAGTGGATTAAATTTGTTAAGAAAAACAAGCAGCACTAATATAAATTATGTTTATGTCTCCCAATATTCAGTGTTTAGCTATATACATACTATTAATTTTTAAGGTATTGGATAAAACTAGGGTATCTTGATGGGCAGGTTTCATGTCTTGTATAAGACTAGCATTAGCGCATTCAGTCTAAAGATACTGCTCCACAGGCACCAAGCACTTTCACAGGTAATTAAGAAGTCTATTTAGGTAAAACATATTTTTTAATTCCATAGAGCACGAACCCAGTTAGATGTAGATTTGCTGATAGATAAATTGAGTTTTACTGAGGAAACTGCATCATACCAAATTAGTTAAGATACTGCTGTCATTATCCTGGGAGAAGTTCTCTGTCCCAATATCTTTTATGCTGCTGTGCTAGTATAAAAGGAGTAAAACTAACTTGGAAGCCTCCCCTATGTATGGAAAATTATTCGCCAAATGCACCACTGCTTATTCCATTTCCATAGAACTCTGCACAAGGAGAGAATCAAGAACAAATTTTAGGGGAGAACATAATAACTTGAGTTCAGGCTAATATCAGCTGCAGGAGACACCAGTTCAGCTGGGGATATTGCTAATCACTGCATGTTTCACACCCATGGATGACCTGTGTGATAGCATCCATGGTTAAGTCCATCCCTCGATCATAAACCCATCTATATATTGCATCTCTTCCTTCCTCGATGAACTGAGATGTCAAAGGCCCATCAAAATATGTATAATTCACCCTTATCAGTCTAGGATCTACCTGAGCCACTTCGATCTTAGTAGCCTGATCCATCTGCTGGTTGCTTTGATGTTCCTCCAGCTCTTGGGTACGTGGATATCTAACTGAAGTACTTTCACAGCCAGCTTCTCCAGCTGGGCAGCAGTATCTTCCCATAAATCAGCAGCCCAGATGGGTTTGCCTCTGCACTGCCAGTTGCTCTGTTTCCATCACTGCAACCACCCCCAGAGAGCATTGGCCACCATCCATGAATCGGTACAGCGATAGCACGCTGGCCACTTTTCTTGTTCAGCTAGGTCTAAAGCTAGCTGGGATGGCTTTCCCTTCTGTAAACTGGCTCAATTCACTTCCTCCTTCAGTAGATTCTGTGACTTGTATAGGACTCCACATGGCAGTCTTCCACCTGTGATGCTTTCCAACAGTGGGACAGGACCCATCAGTGAATAAGGCATATTGCTTCTCCTTTTCTGATATCAATTGTTATATTTATTGTTTATTGTACAGTGGGACATCTTTGCCATGTATCACCTCCATGTATCACCTCTGGTGCTATTCTGAAATCTTTGCCTTCTGTCCAACCCATGGTCAGTTCCAGAATTCCTGGTCAACCATGGTTTCCCACTATGTGGTTAGTGCAACCTACTTACACCATGTAACATCAGCTGCATGATGTGTAGAGAGGACTCTCTCTTTGACTATCCAGCCCAGTAGCAGCAGTCAGGGTGCTTTTGACACTCATTCCCGGTTAGAATCGCTTCCTCCTC
This sequence comes from Gallinula chloropus, assembly GCF_964237585.1. Taxonomy (NCBI): domain Eukaryota; kingdom Metazoa; phylum Chordata; class Aves; order Gruiformes; family Rallidae; genus Gallinula; species Gallinula chloropus. The sequence continues at coordinate 84,224,780 of NC_140086.1, read as the reverse complement.
CAGCAAAAACAACTATTGGGAACCCCCTGTCACTCCAGAAATACAGATGGGTTCTGCCCCTTCTTAGCTCAATGACATTAGGGTACACCGTGCACCAGTGTCCACTAGAACCTTTTATTCTTGTGGATCTGATATGCCAGGTCATCAGAATCCACACAGTCTAATAAACCCAGATGTCCCTCTGCTCCACCTGCCCGGAGGCAGGGTCCCTCTAATCCTGCTCATCATATTTATTACTTACTTTTTGCACAAATTACATAGAAGTCCCTTCAAGATGATCATAAGTACAATCACACCCTCTACTCTGTCTGGGGAACTGTCAGCCGACAACTGGAGCAGCATTTTTCCTGGAGGAATCCTCACTTCTGATTCTTTTACCCTGCCACTTGTGCCTGTAGGGTCAAGGTAGGCTTTCCATCCCACTTCCTCATGTCCTCTCCATGGTCACACAGGTAAAACCACAGCATGCCTTGTGGTGTGTAATCTATCCTCTCTCTGGAGCAGAGGAACACTTACTTCCAATAGTTGAGATACTGGTCCCTATAGGTGGGGAATAGGAAATATTCTCTTCAAGTTCCTGGGACAGTTTCTCCACAGTTGAGACAAGGAAGAGAAATTTTCTTTGTATTCCCAGAGTCAGTCATCCACTTCATCCATCACTGGTGCCTCTTTGCCTTACCAGTCCACTGCTGCCAATCAGTTGGCATACAACTGTGGTGCACTCCATGCAAACCTCTGCCACATGGTTCACGTACATTGGACTTCACCTGGATCTATGAGTAACTGTCTGGGTCATAATAAACCATCTCCTACACAGCTAATTCCCTCAGGTACTGTATACTTCATAGTGGTCCTCTTGCTTGGTTTACATCCAACTTCTTCACTGAAGGGTTAGCATTCATTCATGCTTGAAAGAAGTTGCCTCCAGAGGCTGAGGGCTTGTGTCTCTTTCCCTTGTCAGAGCCCCCTTCCCTAGGCAGGGATCCCAGCTGCTTGGCTTCCCTCCCCACTAATTGCAGCCCAGCACCAGAGCAGCCAGGTAACAATGTTCTCAGCTGGATGGAAGCTGAAATCTTTTTGCATACCTCACAGCTCACTCAGGGACAGGCATTAGGTGATCATCTCCTGGTTTTGACTCTTCCTCCTGTTCTTGTGATGGTCCTGGTTCATTGGCACCCCTTACTAAGCAAGCTGATATTTTTCTGTAGTTCTTGTGTATGGGGGTGACTGATACCAGTACAGGTTTGGGTATTTTTTTGTTCAGCTGCAGTGCCTGTCGCTGGCATTTGGGTAGTCACAGTGCCTGTCAGTTTGTTTTCCCCCTCTTTTATGGGATGACGCTGCCTACCACTGAGCAGTGTCTGGTAGTCAGGGCCCAGCACAGCACAGTGACTTGTACCTCTTTGGAACAGCCACAGCATTTCCCTTTCAAATATTCTATCACTTCACTGGGGTCCTGTCACTGTTTGGAAGTGAAATGCTAAACCACTAGAAGTGAGAAGGTCTCTAGATACCTGCCATATTCTCCCACGTGCCATGCTACCCCTGACAATCAAGCCTCATGACAGATACCTGGTTGTTATTCTTACACTAATTTTCTGTAACCCTGAAAAATACTTGAAAAACATTCAGGAGATATGGCAATAGGCTCATGGTGGATTGAACATCCCAGGGGCATTCAGTATTCTCAAAAGCCGTTGGAACCAGACAAAATGGAAAAGGGGAGGTGAGAGACTGGGAGAAAGTATGTCCCTCGGTCTTCCCCATAGATTTGAGTGTGACAATCAGTTCTGAGAGATGTTATACAATGTACAGGCATGACAGCAATGCCACATACAAATACCAGCTTAACCTCATGACCAGTGATGTTATCATAAATCAAGATCACACAGTACAGTGGCATAAGAATCCTGACCCTTCTCCTAGAGGTGATAACCAACAGTGCAAGGATTACATACAGCAAGTAAGGATTCACATGCCACAGCCATGTGAACAAACAAAACACCAAGTTGGGCATCAAAAACGACTGTTGTGGTTTAGCCCCAGCCAGCAGCTGAGCACCATGGCGAAGCTTGCTCACCCTTCCCTCCCACCCTGCTGGGAGGAGAACCAGAAGACAAAGGCAAAACTTTGGGTTGGGATAAGAACAATTTAGTAGTAGAGCAAAGGAAGGGGAAAATACCAGGAACAATACTTGTAACAGAATATATAAAGCAGGTGATACTGAATGAAATTTGGTCACCCCAGGAGCCCAATGCCCAGCCTATTCCCAAGCTGTGGCTCCTCCTATCCACCCAGCCCCCTTTATATACTGAGCATGACAGTCATACAGTATGGACTACCCCTTTGTCTAGTTTTGGCCACTTGTCCTGGCTGTGTGTTTGGCCACTCTATCCCAGCTGAAAACAATGTCAAGCAGTTAATTAATGAGCTATAAAAGGAGGGATAGAAGTAAAGGAAAGAAGCCAAGGCTGTTGACTGTAAGCAATTTAACTCTGCATTTGGAAATCATAATATCATCTGTTTGATGGATTTCCATATGAACAGCTCATAAGTGATAAAAAAAAAGTAAAATCATGTTGGAAGCCTATTTTTCATGGCATTTTGTATTTTCATTCTCATCCCCTGATTATAAATGTTGATCAAAAAGGGTGCAATTCAACCACGGGTCTAAATTTATAAAAAAACTGAAAAAATACATTTTGGTACTCTAAGTGGTTTAAGGCTGACAGTGAAGTTCATAAGTAGCCTTGGTTGACACTGTTGTCTGACACGATGATCGTAGCTGCTTCAGTATGACTAGAGGAAAAACTAGCTGTCCACTTTTATATAGAGATGATTTTGTCTGATAGCATCAATAGCAAATTTCTAAGCAAGTTTAACGATACCTAAAATTCATATGGAAATATTTTCTCTAGAGTATTCTTCGATTTTATGGCACAGAATCCAGAAAGCCTTTCAGTAGACATTCTTGTACTACTAAAATTAAATAATTTATCATAACATATAAATGCAGTTATTATTCTCATAATTTTTTATACCAGTAACAAAGCTGTTCATTTTAGAGTTGGGCATTGCTTATATGAGTATAAATGAGAATAGAATCAGTCCAAGCATAATTAAGAAATTAATCCATATTAGCTTAGTAAACATCTAAGAACTGTAGATATGTGAAAAACATATTAATATTAAAATGCCAAGTAAATCTAGAATCATTCTATACCCTCTTGTGTCAAACATGCAGAAATATGGACCATATGATCTCACAGGAATTTAAACACATTAACTACTAAACAAATACAATAGAAAATAGGTCACAATAGTTTATTTTCCTAAAAATCACACATTCTTTTGTATATGCAGTTTGACATACCATTCTTGTTTATTACAATTCGTTGCTGTGTGCTATACATCTTACATAATTCTGGGTTATTAAATTCCTGAAGCATGCGATACAACGAATTTAATAGATTTTATGCAAATCATTATATAACAGCATAGGAGCAGATGGTCCTCATCACATCAGAATCTTTCCATAACAGTTTCATATTTTTTTTTTAAATTAAACAAAACATAAAGGTACCTCTATGGCACCTAACTTATTTTAATACATTCTACCCCACTGTTTTTCTTTCCATTTTCCTACTCCTTTTTATAGCATTAAAGTAAAATATTTGCACCAATGTTCCTCAGATATTTAGTTGCTTACTATTTCTGAATTGTGCCGTGAAGCCATACAGATATTTGTTTATTCCTATTTATTTATCAGAAGTAAATCTATTGCTATCAATAGAGTACATAATTCTTCTCACAGAATTGCCTGGAGGAAAGAAAGCAAGCTTTATACTGTGAATCTTAAACCACTATCTTTTAAGCTCTATTGCTATACACTCTATGACATGTTTCCCTTAAAACTCACTCATTTTACATTCTCACTGCCACCAGTAGTGTCAAAATATGAATGACAGAGAAAATCAAGCTATAAAAAGTTATGAAAACAAAAAGGAACTGAGAAAAATAAGAGCAATATAACTTTCTTCTGTCCTGAGATATTTTAACAGCATATCTGAGGGTGGTCTCTCCTGTTGCCATGTGAAATAAATCTCTTACTATCTTTTATATATATTACAGAAAATGTTCCAAAACCACGTCCAAACCCATGTCTGATATAACCATGACTTTGAACTTGCACAATAGCTAAGTGGGTTTTTAATAAGCAATGAATGAAGTAGGAAATAGGCTATCCAAAGCTATTGCGAAAAGCCCCATTATTCTGTCTTGTTTTGAAAAAACGTTCCATAATATCCTAAGTTAATCTGTTGACTTATACTATTATATATTGAAACATTTTTCAGGAAAAAGCAGTCTTCCATTCACTATATTTGTCCATTCTTGGTTTATGACACCCTCCAGAGCTTACTTGCTCTATCTTTTAAATTTTTCTGAAAAGGAATAATGTAATGTAGGAAACTAAAATGCTGGGCACTACACCACTAGAAGTGGTTCAACAAGTACAAGGGTGATAACAAACATGGTTGAAATACAGTAACTTTCCCTCCCTTCTCATTTTTTTTCCTTTAAATTTTCTAAAACCCTTAGCCAAGGACAATTCTATTCCAAGACATATGACCATATAATATTTGGGGAGATTATTATGGTATTATCATCATCTAATAATCTCAGCATATCAAGTTTCCTAAATCCTACCAGAAAGGGGGAAAAGTCATCACTTACAGAGTTAATCAGCACAAGCTACAGAATTTAAATTCGCTTATTTTCTGGGAAAATAATTACTTCCTGATTTTCTTAATATAAGGGAATAATTATGAATAAGTTCACAGAAATCAGCAGTCCCAAGAACTAGTCATGTTGTAAAATCTTATGAGATTGCACCCTGTTTACTATGCCTTGGTCTCAGCAGAGATACTGAAGTCGTATTTCAAGTGTACGTTCACAGTAACAAATTAAATTACTAGTCAACACACCTATGACAGTATTGGTAGTAAAAGAACAGCAGGGTCTGAAATGCAGAAAAACACATTATAAAATATTATTCTTCTTCAACATCAGGGTAACTCTACCCCTCAAAGTAGAAAGAGGAAGACGGGAAAAGACGCATGGTTTTGAGTATCAACATTCCTTACGAATTTTCTTCTCCTATGTTCCAGAACACTATAGAATCCTCTCATCAGGCAGAAATAATCCCTCCTCTCTCCATTCGTTATTAATACCAAATTTTCCAGCTTCCTCTTAACAACTGTGTGAGTTCAGTCGATGATACCCTACTGCAAAATAAACCAAAATGTCTGTTGTGGTATAAAATACATTAGGATCATAGAATAATTATGGTTGGAAAAGACCTTTAAGACCATAAAGTCCACCTGTTAAACTAATACTGCCAAGTCTTATCCATGTCCCTAAGCACCACATCTACCTACACATTTTAAATACCTCCAGGGGTGGTGACTCAGAAGGTATCCAAAGCAATATTTATTATGTAGAAGTTCAACAGGTACTTTTATATTTTGGTTGTAAATTATACTTTTAATTAATCAAGTATTTATTTTAACAGTAAAGGCAGATGAAAAGCTTTAGAACTGGTCATCAGAGCCCTAAGATTTGGGAGCTGGTTTTCAGTCTCTTAGCCTTACAGGATTGTTTTGGAAATCTCCAAGAGGCGGCTTTTTTGTGTTTCTCATGTTCTTGTAGTTAGCTCCACAATACCACAAGAATTGCACTTCTTATGGTATCTTTTTGTATACACTTCAGGAAGTACAAAGATTTATGGAAATTATACCATATTAGACTTTTTTTATAACTACAGAAATGGATTAATCATTGATTTCCTGTTCAGGTAACTTGTACTTTTTTCATTTTTTTTTTTTTACCAGGGCCACTTCTAGCATAGAGTAATTTAAGGATATGAACAGCTGTTGTAATTTATAACAATGGTTAGCATAGTTCACTGCAAAACTTATGAGAAAATATATTAGAAAGGAAACTTAAATACACAGACAGGAAGCATAAGGGGAAAAAATGGAAAGGCAAGTCCTGAATAGTATGATTATAGCACTTTTTTTTTTTAACATGATTTTATGCATATATATTCTTGTATCTGGCAAACTCTCTTAGTGACAATATCTATTTTTACCATCAAGTCTCTGTGCTCTAACAAATATGTTTTTCTTTACTTTGGATGACAAGATGACTGAAGGTACAATGTGTGTTCTGTAGAATATATATTCACAAAGAAAAAAATCCTTTTTTTATACAAGTTAGTGTTACAAGATTGTGTTGAGACTGGCCTTTGAAGTGCATCTTAAATGAAAGTTTCAATAAATAAATTCTTTATTTTCCTTCTATTTTCTTTTTTTTTTTTTTGCAGTTATATATTTTGCTTTCAAACCAGAAATATTTTATTTATTTTTAAAATTAGGGCAACATTATGCAATGTGTTTTGAAAATGTATTTTTTAGACAGTCTGGGTTTCCTTTAATTTTTCTATTTAGTAGTACTTCATGCAGACTTTAAGACATTCAACCAGGAATACTTCTAGTATGTAAAGATGATTCTTTTTAACTTATTAATTAGAGAGAAGTGATCCTGAGAAGGAGTCTGATAAATGCTGAGTATACTAAATTATTATTAAATTCTCTTTCCATTTTCCCAAATTGTACAAAGTACTTTGTACAAATCCACAGAAGTTTATATTTTCCTTTTACTCATCATTTTAATCTGCATATCCACCTACACATACACAACATATGTAAAGATGGCCAACCCAAAAAGTTTTGTTTTCTACAATAGGTGTATTGGTCACTGTATTTTACAACCTCCAATCTTTGAAAGTAATCAACTGAACCATAGCAAATGCCTTGATAGAAAAATATTCTTTGTTTTGCATGGTCATGCCATCCAATTGCATTCATCTCCCTCATGGTTCTTTCCATATTTTGTTCACAAGACAAAAGTTATTCAGGGAATCAGCTTATTCAGTCTCTCAGTCAACTAACTTTGAGCATTTAATGTTTACTAGTTAAAAAAAATTAACAAACTAGTACTTCTTATGTGTCAATAGTCCAGGGTGTTATACAGTATCCATGTAAACTAGAAAGAAGAATCATAGAATGTAGTAAGTAGGAAGGGACCCATAAGGATCAATTCTCTAAAATCTTTTATATACATTTACTTTGTCAAGGCTTGGGTTTCTTAATGATACAGTATGTACATGTTCCCATAATGCAGGAGTTCTTTGGGAATTTCAGTTTTAAGAAAAATAAATTGGAGCAGTTTTCTATTCTGATTAACCTTTTTACAACTAACCTAAATATGTTCTTCGTTCATTTTCTCTCTATAATCCTATGCATAACTAAAGCTAGTCTCAGTGAGGGGGATACAAGTAGCTCTATGTTGTCAGTCTCCTAGCTTTTCTTTCCAGCTGCATTACAAACGAGAAGCCACTGTCTAAGTCCCACTCTGCCCTCACAGGCATGTGCCTCTAAAGTCTTAACTTGTCTCTGTTAGGTATATACAGACTGTGATGGTTCAAAGTTTTATGTCTGAGACAATTTTCTGAGACAAGTTTCCATAGGCAAAGACAAATTCAGCAAATGGTACTTATGGCTTCTCATCTGCCAAAACCTTGCTTCAGAGAGATCTTCCTAAGAATTAACTAGTTGCAGGGCACTTGCATTACTAGTTTTAATGCTAAAGACTACAGAACTGTATTTGTGGAAACACATCACTTGCTTTTCCTGTTCACCTACTAGTAATAGCAACACACATTCATACTAGGAACAATTGCAGCATTTATCATTTATCAAGTAAAATTTCAGTCTATGTAGCTATAATTTGGTATGGTTATCTGTTACTAAAAAGAAGCTATTTGCATGAAAAACATTGGACCACCTTAAAAAATGATGATATTAATAAATTAATCTGTAATGATGAAATTATATATGTTTGTATGCCAAATAAAAAAGCAAGAGATAATTGAAACAAAAAAAAGTTAGAAAACAAAGAAAACAAAAGAGTTGATTTACAATGCAGTTTTCAAAAGCCAGAACTGATTATCATAAACAAAGAATAACTAGATTGAAATAAAAATTAAACTAAAACCAGGGAGAAGGGAAAGCAAATAAAATACAATGGCAAAGAAAACCAAAATAACAAAGGCACTACCGAAAGAACTCAACATTACATAAGATAAAATGTAAAAATGGAATGACAGACAGTAGATACCAAAACCTATCTACATGTTAGACCCATTAAGAGAGAACATAAAAGATGGAAAGATTTCCTCTTGATAATTTTTAAACTAAATAAGAATTTAATTTGGTTCTTTTTTTTTGAATCACGAGTTAAAAACCTTTTACGTGAAATTGCTTTGGTTTTAAGTGAACATACCCAAGACTGAGAATGTTTCCAGTCTCCTAAACTGTGTTTGATTACAAGGCAAACAGAAAAAATGCTAAACCTCAACCTTTCCAGCAAACTAATTATGATAAATTATAAAAAGTTTTGAAACAGATTTCTGCTCTGCCCGCTGTGTCCTCACAGTTGCAAAACTACCCCTGTGATTCTGTCTTTCTGCTCTGAATTTGTTACTCACGTTGCAACAAGCTTGCTGAAAAAAAGGAAAAACAAACAAACAAAGAAAAAAGAATACAAAAAAAAAGAAAAAGAAGGAAAACTGGAAAAGAAAAAATAAAAAAGGAAAATGTACACTTTTTGGTTCTTAGATTTTTTACCAACTGTAAGGTATGGCTTTTTCTCTGATGCCTGTTTGTTGCCTGCTCCTCTCAGAAATCTCAGCAGAGACACATAATACAGGATTCGGCTATATGGAAATTGATCCAGTTGTTCTCAGAAAAAGACCATGCCCTTTATCCCTCCTTGCAAAAGACTTCCTCTGCTTTGCCATACAATAGCAAAGACAAGGTGAACATTCACATTTCTTTAAACAGATCAGTCACATAGAAATCACATGACAAACTGTGAACAAGTCAGTAAGTCTCCTTTCTACAAGCCTGGACTCATTGTAGTATGGGAGTTACAGCAAAACAAAAAGTTATAATAACACCATCAGCTCGTCAGGAAAAGACACATTGTGCCTCCAGTAAACTCTGCTCTCTGCTTTTTCTCATAATCACTCTATCGTGGTTTCAGCTAGGGTCAAGTTAATTTCAGCAAAGAGCAAGCACAGGAGATCCAAGCTGGCCAAGGGTGTTTTCCATACCACCTGATATCATGCTTGTCATAAAAGGGGCTAGTTGGAGAGGGGTGGTCCTGGGATGGTGTGAGTACAGAATGAGTGATGTGTTGGTTGTTGGGTGGGTAGCTACCTTGTGTTATAACTTTTTGTGTCTATTTTTTTCAGAAGTCCTATTGTTATTTCCCCCTCCCTGTGGTGTCCCAGCCAACTCCCCTTACCCCACCCTCCAGTTTGCCTTTGTCTGCCTGTTCTCCTGTTGGGTGATGGTGGGGGGAGCAAATGGCCACCTGGTGTTAAGATTCGGTATCAAGATCAAGGTGCTGTCTTACCTTCCTGCAGTTTTGTTTTACTTTGTTCAGCTGTGATAGTAATTTTCATAGTTGATTGTATATCTAAAGGTAATTTGGTTTCGTTTATTTTTGTGTGGTACAGTCATATTTTTATACAGATAGCTGTAACAAGCATGTAGTCTATGTAGAATGGCATGACTGTGACTCTAAAAGAAGGATGAAGTATAGGGAAGTGAAGGTCTGGTACAAGAGTGAAGCTTTGAGAACAGACACACAATGAGGTGCAGAGGAGCACAGACATGAAAAGAGATATGGCCCAGGGTCAGCAGAGGAAACCCACAACAATAAACAACTCTTCAGCAGTCAGAGCAATGCAGGCCTGGATGCTGACAGCTCGCTTAACACCCCCCAACTGCAACCTCCACTGCAGCAAAACACCAGGAAAAGGTATAGTAGTAGCTAATGTGTGTCGTGTCATAATTTTAACTGCACTACTCTTCTTTCTTCAACAGTATTTCATTTAACCTATCAATGATTTCTTGGTGTTGCTTATATGTAAGTTCTGCTCCCTCTTTGCCCATGAGCAATACTGCAATATTTTGAATGCAACATTTTCTGGAATACATTGTGGTTGGGATTGATTCTATGTGTATGCTATCTGTGATGTTGCAGAAGGTCCGATATAAGTGAAAGAAATCGTATGAAAAAACAGACTCATGTGTTGTGGGTTTTTTAGCACAGAGCCAATGTCTAAGTCACCAACAGTTGTTTCCACTTCAAAATTGTTATGACTGCCTGGGACAGCCATATACCAGTCAAATTAGTAATGCTGTAAATTGAAATGGATGCAACAATTCCCAAATTTTTACTTGGCTGTCTACTGAAAGGGTTGCTGAGATATCATGAATATTAAAACTCCTGACTTAAGCTGCCAAACTTCTTGAAACTAGAATATCTGTTCCAGGAAAAAGAAAGTCTAGAACTCTGAAATAATTTAGTGACATTTTGGAATGAAAAATTAGATTTTTAAAAATTTCTGCAAAAGAGAAATAGCAAAAAGTTAGAGATAGTTTAAAAATAAAAATGAGATTGAAAATGCAGACTCTGAATTCACAGCTCTGACATAATCCCCAGGGTTTCTAGTCCTGTGGCACAGCAATATGGAGGCAAATGAGAAACAAGCTGGAAGCCCAGAAATCTGTGAGGGTTAGGAGCCAAGGCTCCAATGTAGGCTGGCAGGAACCCCAACTGCCTCTGTCTGATCAGAAGTTCGGCATGAATAATGCATTCTCACTCTTCTCTCACCCCTCCAAAATCATATCATCATTTTCTGAATGCAACCTGTGACACTCAAAAACTTGCAGCCAACCCTTCCATGTTGGAAACTGGAATGGTACTAAGTAATGCCACAGTTGCCTTAGGGTATTCTCTTGTTTTTCGGAATCTGAAACGTTTCTCTGGCTACTAAAGAAGTTTTATTGCTGTCAATTTATCTATTATAATAATCACTTTGCTATTATCGGATTAATAATGTGTAATTAACAACTGCCAGATGTATTTGCAGATGGATATAGGATATATACAGAGTTTTAAACTTAGAATCAAAGTTGTTTTAACACTTCTTATCTCTAGGAAAATCTTCTTACCTGTGATTGAGAGTATTTGTTAAACCTTAAGGAAGGATTGTGACTAGTTTTGAAGGATGATAGGCTCTTTGATGTACTATGGGATCAAAGGGAGTGATAGCAAGGAAATGATCTGTTTCATGGACAGTGTGTTCTGCTAACAATAAACTAATAGCAGTGCTCTGGGTTTTGACCTCAATTAAGCATTTTAGCTACTATATAACTACATTTTTCTTCATGTCTTACCATATATTTAGTACCATACTGTCTCAAAAGGCTATGAATAGATTACTTCAGGGAGAAGACAAGGGTACACCAGTTACACATGTTGTATTAAATTGCCTGAAGAAGTTGGTTTTTCTTAAAAAAAGCCCAAACCAAATCAACCCTGTGGAATTACTGAGGCAAGACTTTACAAAAATATTTCTTTTACAATGTGATGCTTTTTATGAGTCCAGATGCAGACAGTGTAAGAATTCCCAACATATCATATACCACAGAACAATAAGAGGATTTTGTAACTGACACTGTATTTGTTACTTCAACAGGAGAGCACATGATTTTCATTCAAAAGCAGGAAAAGGAGAGAGAAAATGACTTGTTAACCCATCACACTACAGGATCTGGGACTGCACCTTCACCCCTACCTGCAAAGTTCCTAACAGAAATACAGGCTTTTTCACTAGGTAGCACATACCTAGTGAAAACCCCTGAGGTTCCCCAGAAATGACATGGAGTGACTCCGTCATGACGGGAACACCGGTATCCTGCTGGAGCTGTACATACCACCTCTCTGGCACATGCACACCAGCCAGCAGAAAACTTTTCGCTCTGGGATAGCCAATGGGGACTGGTAACTATTCCCACACTGGTGAACATTTGCCAATTGCAAACAAAACTTCATCATGGTGAGTTGGAATTGCACCCGAGAGATGAGTCTCCAAAAGCAGACAGGATATTTTGTTTCTGGGTTTAAGTGGTTTAAAATCAGACCCCTAGTGCATTTTCATTTTTAGGAGTGGCTAGGCTTTGGGGAACATACACAGCAAGTGCCAGCAGAACAGGACAGTTTCCATGTTCTTACGGACATAAGGCTTGTGTCTTGAACTGCTGTGTGTAAGGTCGCCTTAAGCCTTTCCTCACCCCTCCACAATGGTTGGGACAATATTACATTCTGGATTTATCAGCCATTTTTAAAAACAGAAAATAGAGAGAAGCAAGACAAGGAATACAGTGTGAGCATAAAGCAAACTTGAAATTAGCTACCACTTTGGGGTAAGCCTGTAAAACATAAAAAAAAAAAAAGGGTTTAAGATTGGGTATTTTAATGCTAGGAAATATAATAAGGTAAGTAAGTAAGCATCCTTGCCTGGAGTAAATAATGATATAATTGAAGAATCATAAACTCAAAAGGAAGAGACGGTAATAGAAATTGTAGGTTGAATTAAAGTGCAGTACTTTCAATAGCTATACAGAACTAAAATTTATTAGCTATACTAATCTTCAACTGATGACTCACAATCATGAATCATCTAAACAAGCATTTACTAATACAACATTTTATTAGCTGGTGGTGTTATGTTTTTTCCCCTCAATATTTTAGTGAAAATGTAACAAATAGCATATGAAAATAGTATAAGATTAAAATGTCTTACATGTATATATCAGATTCATCATAATACATGTTTGAAATTTCCATCCTTATTTTTTATTATTTTTGTATTTTTATATAGCAGTGGTGATTCTGCCTCAGTGATACATACAGAGCAAGCTCATTACCCATTATGTCTCAAAAAATATCAACTTTAAAGAAAAAGTATACCACAGATTTATATTCCATTAGTGAGGTTCCTGTACTGAGGTACTTTCCTTAAATTATATACATGGTAAAAGCTCAGAAATTTCACAGTTCCTTATTTTTTTTCCAAATGCAAAGACTAGGGTCATTGCATTGTCATCATGTAGCTACTTTAATGTGTATCTTCAGGTGGCTGATGCTTAATAAATATTGTAGGGACTAAAACAAACAAAACCAACTTAAATATCAAGCGGTGTTTTTATGAAGTGTTTTACGTGCAATTAGTATGACAGTATCTGTCACAGTTATCTGTGACATCTCTCTGAGCCTTTTCAGTCGGTTGTTTTCCCCTATTTCACTTTACACCACCAATTCTGGAACACTTTGGGGAACACCAGGCCACACAGCAGGAACATAGCTGGTGCCAGCAGTGGCTAACCAGACCCAGCCCCCAGCCCGCTAAGAAAAGGGTGCTGCCTGAAATCCCACTCCCACCTTGTGCCCCCAGACTGGCGGGCCAGTAGGTCACAGAGCAAATCAGTGAGTGGTTTCCAAAATTGGGATCATGGACATGAGAGTAGTTGGCCTACACAGAACCGTGGGAGAACAGAGAGAAGGAGATCAGCACTACTTTACATAGTTAACACCAGAAAAAATAATATTTTTTTCCTCTAGACAATTAATATTGTTTCCTCTGCTCCTTCCCCAGTCCCAGCAGCCTTATGCGGGGAGCGCAGCTGGGACTCAACAGGAAGGCAGACCAGCCCAAATGCCCTGGCTTCCCCCAGGTCCAAATGGTGATCCCACTTGAATCACTGAATGATTCATGTCTTTCCACTTTCAAAGGTGTACAGCCACCCATCTGCTCGTCTTGCCAGTGGGGCTTCCTGGCACCCACTAATGCCAGTGCCTTGCCTGTTCCCCATGGGAGCCCCAGGGCCAGCAGCAATTGAGCACACATCTGACATGAGAAGTGGAACAGAGACAGCAGGTTGTAATAGGCAGATGAAAAGTGAAAAATTGATGTACTGGCAGAGGTGGAAATTTATCAGACTGCAGGTAGTGGCAAGGAAACACACGTACACACCAGTGCTGTATGGCAAGTGCTTCCATGGGTGAACTACATCAGAGAGACCCTGATGAGGTCTGTAACCCATTTTCCATGATCTCACCCCTCTGGTGGTCCATGAACCTCACTTAGAGACACTGATGCCAGGCCCAGTTCTTCTTCCTGGCCAGCCTGCCTGGCTGCCTTCCAGATGTTACATTTCCAACTTGTTTCATCCTTATCCACGCAATATGAGGACATAACTCTTCAAAAATCTGTTACATAGAGAGTGAATATTTGCATGCAATACTAAAAAAGCAAGAGTTGTCTCGTGTTTTAGACTTGCCTGACATCATCACAAACACTAGCAGATTGAAAACTGAAAGCTTAGAGGATGTTTTAAGTATTCCCCTGTAAAATTAATGTGAATTTGAACAGATATATTGTTAACACATCCTCCAGCTAAGACTTTAAAAAAGAAACTACATGGTTGCATACTGTAATTTTCAGCAATCAACAACTACCTTGCCATAGACTCTATTTCTAAAAGGACCTGAACAGTGCCCTTTGAAATAAGGTGCCTGAAATAGACTATGAAACACATTTTAAAAGGGGGCTATTTTTTCCCTTCCCTGTGTACAGGACCTTGCACTTGACCTTGTTGAACCTCATGACATTCACATGGGTCCACTTATTGAGCCTGTCCAGGTCCTTCTGAATGGCATCCTGTCCCTCGGGCATATGAATTTCACCACACAGTTTGGTGTCATCAGCAAACTTGCTGAGGGTACTCTCAATCACACTCTCTATGTCATTAATAAAGACATTAAACAGCAGTGGTCACAATATAGACCCCTGAGGGACCCTACTTGTCACTGATGTCTATCTGGACATTAAGCCATTGACCAGCACACTTTGTATGTGGTCATCCAGCCAATTTCTTATTCACAGGACTGTCCACCCATCAAATCCGTATTTCTTCCACTTAGAGAGAAGGATGTTGTGGGTGACTGTGTCAAAGGCCTATCTGGACAGAAGTCCAGATAGATGATAGCTATTGCCCCTCCTTTGTCTACTGATGTAGTCACTCTATTGTAGGAGTCTTCTAGGTTATTCAGGAAGGCATTGCCCTTGGTGAAGCCATACTGCCTGTATTGAATCACCTACCTGTCCTCCATGTCCCTTTGCATAGATTCTAGAAGGATCTGTTCCATGATCTTCCCAAGCACAGAGGTGAGGCTGACAGATCCATAGTTCCCAGCATCCTCCTTTCTAGCCTTGGTTAAAAAATGGGTGCAATGTTACCCTTTTTTCCAGTCAGCAGGGACTTCACCTTATCTCCATGACTTTTTGAATATCATGGAGACTGGCTTGGCAACTCCATTAGCCCATTCTCTGGGGACTCTGGGGTGCATCTCATCAGGTCCCATTAGACACATCTATGTTCAGGTTCTTCAGGTGGTCTGAAACATGATCTTCTCTTAGAGTGTAAGAAGACCATGGAATTTCTTCTGCCATTACTGTCTTTCTTGTTGGTGAAACACATACCCTTCATGGGTTGTTCTTCCAAGTAATTTTGATTTGATTGTCCCTAAGATGCACTCATTGGGTAGAACTTTAGTCTACAAAGTAACCTAGTCAAATATAAAACAAATAGATGTATGCACTAAATATCACAGACTCAGATTCAGAAGAAAATAATAATGTGTCATTAAGTAGTTGTCTCCCCAGTTATGACAGAATTGAAAGAATGACCCATGACTCTGTCAGAGAAAGTCAATCTGGCTTAATTAAAAAAAATGGGTATGACTAGCATGCATTCCTTGACATGCTTAGGTTATATGACATGTATTTTATAAATGGACAAAAATTTCATTGTTCTTCACAGTTATCTATTTCATGTATTTTTTTTTTCTATTTCTTTTTATTTCTTTTTTCTTTCTGTGACACATCACCCTTGTAACCTCAAATAGCCAGTTTGGCATCTTACTGAAAATAATTTATGTTGTCTTAACTTCAGTACATTCTCCTGCTTGACACTTACTATGTGTGTCCAGGTTTTGGCTTGGACAGAGTTAATTTTGTCCCTAGTAGCTGGTGTAGTGCTGTGCTTTGGATTTAGGATGGGAATAGTGTTGATAACACACTGATGTTTTAGTTATTGTTAAGTGCCTACACTAAGTGAAGGACTTTTCAGTATCTCATACTGCCCTACTGTTGATGTATCTGGTGCTGCACAAGAAGCTGGGAGAGGACACAGCCAAGACAGCTGACCCAAACTAGCCATAAGGATATACTATACCATATGACATCATGCTGAAGATATAAACTAGGAGAAAAGCTCACCATGGGACCATCACTTGGGGACTGACTGGGCATTTGTAGCTTGTTGGTGAGCACTTGCTTTTCATTTGTATTGCCTGTCTTCCTTGGGTTCTATTTTTCTTCTTGCTATTTTCCTTTTCATTACAACTTGTTTGGTTTGTTGTTATTACAATAATATTTCAATTATTAAACTGCTTTTGTCTCAGCCCATGAGTTTTCTTACTTTTCCATTCTCTATCCCATCCCACTGTGGGCATGGGGGGTGGGGAGTGAGCAAGCAATTGTGAAGTGCTTAGTTGCTGTCCGGGCTTAAACCACGACAATGTTGTTTAAGAATACTTAAGAGTTATATGCTTGTTAGCTGTTTCAGCAGCTTATATTATAGAACAAAAACAACAACAAAAGCATTTAAATATATTACAGTACTTACTTTTAGCATCACTACTATCGCTCAGATCAATTGCTGTTCTGCTACGATTGACTCAAATACTAAGGGAAAACTGTAGAGTCCAGGGATTATCTTTGTTGAATGAACATGTTCAGATACAGTTCTGAAATCAATGAACTGGAAAGATGTCTGCTCATGCTGGGAACACAACTTAGCTGTATGGTAATAAACACACAGGGAAGGTGTCATGCAAACAAAGCCATAGCCTGCAGCAGCAAATGACAGTTCTCTGAATTAGTATCCTTGTCCTTGAGCTTAAATTTGGATATGCTTCAAATCTTTCTGATAAAATGCTCAATACTGCACTGTGAAGTTAGCAGATTAATGCCTCTCTGTTTTTGCTGGATAAAAATCACAAGAAGTGCTATGAAACAAAAAGCGGGGCAGGGAGGGGGGGGGAAGTTCACTCTCCTCATTTTTTTCCCTTTGGAAACAAAAATGTTGCAAAAGTTATGGTATTCCATAGAAATGTCAGCACTGCAATCTGTCTGCAGAAGTCTGCATAATTGGGAGAACTTTCACTAAACACAATGTAGAAGCAGAACCAAGTAAAAGGTCATGTGTTATTATTCACTGTGTAGTGCAAGAGGGAAGAGCAATTAAAAAAGCCAGAGGGAAAGGCAAAAGCAGCAGCAGTGCACCTAAAGCTCTCTGCTAAATTTTAGAAGTGGCAGAGTGGGAGCATACCATATGTATTGGTCCCTAAGGCTAACATCTTTAATTTCTGGGTGAGATGAATCAAGGTAAAAACAAGTCACACAGCCTAAGCTATCAGCAAAGGTAGCAACGAACTAATTAGAAAAAAAAGCTATTATTAAACAAAAATACAGTAGGAAAGGAGTAATAAGCTATAATAAGTCATTCAACTCCCCCTCCCAGTATGCCACCACCAGCACATACAAGCCCTGCTATATTACTGTTACAGATAGGAGAAAGCTTTTCCACAAAATGAGACTGCATCTGGACAGATTCACCAGTATTTATGTGTTTTGTGAATTCCTGGATTACAGTTATTTTCAGTTTTTAAATACAATTTAAGAAGCTGGGGTATGCAGATTACTGGGTTCTGTTTATCCCTAAGCTCACTTTTACTTTTTCACAGTAGTTAATTTTTCATCTTAGGTCAAAGTAATCCATTGCTAAATCCTGTCGTGAACAGGGATGTGACTGAGTGTAAATTCATTTTATTTTCTCCCTGTTAATCATTTTATCCAGTGGGGACAATAATGGGAACACCTGAAAGGCATTTTTTTAATGATCATTAAGACATGGAACTACTAGCTAAATGTAATTTACACATAAGTTCAGTTTCCTGAAGTTCATTTGGTCTGGATTTTCAGTAGTGTGCTGTAACTGTTTTGGAGGCATGGGACTGTTACCTACAAAATCTTCTTGCGGGCAGAAGGGAAACACACTTTATAGATAAAGTAAATAATGAATAGCTGGTATAACAGAAATACAATCTCAGTCTAATCAATGAATTGTTTTCAGCCCAGATCTAATTAGTACAGACAAGAAAAAAAACAAATTCAAAAAATTCTACAGTTACAGACGGTCTCAGTGCTAATAATACAGTTGGAATAGGCATATGTGCACTTCCTCACATGTATCTGTTCTTCTGGTCCTATGTTCAACCTTTCATAGACCTTCTGGGTCCTTAAGGTTGATAGCTTCAGTTAGGTTGTGGTGTACAGCAAGTTATCAGCATCTGAAGTCCTTCCTTCAGGAGGGGTATGATGGATATGCTAATTTCATCTTCACTCTAGGATTCAGTTTGGTTCATTTTTGTATGCTTGCTATGTACTTTTACAAGTCCATGTTGACTCTGACTTTTCTGTACATGGTAAATTTTACATAACTTACATGCTTGTGGTGTCATGTTGCCCCCCACACCCCACTAGTTAGTCTTAGCTCTAGGTCTGCTTTTCTTTAACTCACATTTGATGGGTTTTATAGCCCTAGGATCTCCATTGCCTACCTTTGCCTCCTCTCTTTACAACCTATGCCTGCACTGTGTTCCAACTTTTAAGCCACACTCCCACCTCCCCCCATTACACCAAGGATATATTCATCTACACTGTATCACTGTTTTAAAATGCTTTATATTCAATTCTGCACAGAATCAGTACTTGCTACTACTATTTGTATAAAAGTATGATCGTATCATATGAAAATAAGCAAAAATAAAGCAAATCACAAACCAAATCCTGGCCTGACAACCCTCAGTTTTCAAACTCAGTGCACTGGGCTCACTTCACTTTGTGCTTCAAATATTCCGAGAGGGAGGGTACAGCAATAATTATGTCACCTGATCATGTGCAGCCTTTGTGTTAGAGTAATTTCTATGGCAATTCTGTAGATTTTTAAACAGACTACACGTGGCTCTTAAACTGGCCACAGGAGGGTGAAAAGTTCTTAGTCTTCTAGCTCTCTGCCAGATTGGTCCGGGATCTGGTATATGCTGTGACCAGAAGCAGCACGTGAAATGACCACGTTTCTCAGCTTTCATGAAAGAGACTAAAAGAATGACAAGCATAACCCATCAGCTTTAGACTTCTTACACCTAATATATAATATACAGGCTACTATTGAAATATGCAAGAATTTACTGTGCTATAGTTAGTTTAAAATTTAATTTAATACCATGTAGATTTAATGGAAAACTTCCACAGTACGTGGATTATTTTTTCATTACTTTGAATCTTAGTCTCAGTAGCAGCAATTAGAGCGCATTTTCTTTAATTATTCATTAACATATCTGTTATGTTGCAGTTAAATGATACAAATACAATTAATGAATTGTTACAAAATCATTATAGATCCTTACCTTTAATTGATACTTAAGAAAACCTTTTCACTGCCTTTTTATTAATAGTATACACTGGTGGTACACAGTAAGTTCCAGTGTGTTTTGGGAGGGGGGCTTGTGTTGGGTTTTTTACTATAATAGAATATCCTGTTAAAACATTTAATTGGCTAATAAAGTCCAAAATAACCTTTGGGGTAAGTGTATGGGCACAATATTGCATTTAGTTTTCCCTTTTCTTTTAGCTTCAGAAAATCTTAATGAAATCCAATTTTAAAAAAAAGAAAAAATTTGCAATGAACAAGAGAGGTTTTTTCTGATGACATATCAAGCCATATGTGAAATGCAAGAGTGACATTTTATATAGTTTTCAGTAAATTGGGTTGCATTGATTAATATTCCTTACTGCTCCTTGTAGCAAGTTATTTATGGTGTGATGAGACTAAATACCTATTGCACCGACTCCTTTGTGCAACATTAACTGATTCTTAATATTTTTCAATGCAGTTTATTGCCTGGGATTTGTTTGGTTTGGGTTGTTGGGTTTTTTTTGGGTTTTTTTTCTTACTCGGTGGCAAGGTGCTTATATACTCTCTGGTTGTCTAATTTTTATGTATAAACTACTTTCCAGATAAATAAGATCATATATTTTAAGCTCTGCAGAAGCAGAAATGGTAAATCTAAAGCTTAAACAGTCTGGACCAAAGCTTCAGGATATGTGTCTCATGCATAATAAACGTCACTGCAATAACTAAATCAGTTATTAACTTGCATTTTAATTGACAGTGAATTAAGATGATCATCAATAGGAGAGTAAATATTACTGCATAGAAATTCCATGTGTACGTCAATGAAACTGTACCATGTCTTTATAAAATTAATTTCCCTTGTGTTACCAATTTTTAGCCACAAACCCTTCTTTAGGAAAAGACAGACTGGTGCAATATATGGTGAAAGAACTACTAAAAACTCAACACAACCACATGAAAAATATTTAACAACGTAAAACTATAATCACTGAATAAAATACTTATCTATATTTCCTTCTCTGAAAGGGAAAAATCTTTCCATGATCTGACATAATGTTTTGTACAAATCCTAAATAGTCCCCAGTTGAGAAGCATTTTCTTCCCAAAGGCAATATAGTGAGATATATTTTAGGTGTTTGTGTCCCTATGTTAAAAATATTGGTATTGTATATTCCAATCATCTGTAACTCCAGAGTAATATTTAAAAGAAGCCAAAATCCATTAGGGACTCGGTGGTGAAATAGGGAAAAAATACATTTCATGTTGATATCCTAGCTGGGTAACATAATTTCAGAATATAGATTACAGGAACACAGGCAAGAGATGCAAAAGATTATAGAAAGTTGAGATATATTAGCAAGGAATGAGTATGTCAGGAGTGGTATTATGATAGTAAGTAATGATAGGATACAGGTGATCTTATGGTTGAGTTGCACAGATGACTAGATATCATATTTACTGATTTAATTATACTTCTAGTATTTACTTCTCTAAGAAAGTATGTGGATGCCTACTGGAAATAAATTTACTACGTACATGTTGTGCCCCACTACTCACACTGAGACCACAACAATCTGCAAAAGCCTGCCTGGTTTTTGAGGAGTTTAACATAAATTCATGTGCAGTACTGAACATAAACAACAGACAAAGTTATGTTCATGTAACTACTGAATTAGGACCTATGGGATTTGTAGTCATTTTACCTTTCCTGTGTATCTCAGAAGTGCTTGTATTGAATTCATCATAGTTTGTAACACTGTATAGAAATAGCGCACAGAAAGGTGTGACTAAAAATTCATTATGAATTCATATCACTCTTCTTATCATGCACCACACTAACACTACCAATGGATAGAGATTGATAACCTCATCTTCCTGCTTCTGCTGAAATTGAATGTCCTGTGGGCCTGGTTTAAGAAAACAACAAAAATAAAAATCTTAAATAACCCCAGATCCATAAAAGCAAAGGTAAAATATTTCTAATACCTAATAGAACATTCTGAAAGTCTGGTTAATTTATGTAAGGTTATGTTTTGTGTTCCAAGCCTACGTAAGGAACATGAATTTTAAGTGCTGTCTTTTTTCTTCCTTGTACTTCAATTAGGATTTGGCTGTAGTTCAGTTTCCAATTTTTTTTTCTTTTTTCTTTCCTTAAAAATATATCCTTAACAATAAAAAGAGCTCACCAAATACCAAATAGAAATGGACCTATAAAACTATTGGAACACTGTAGGAAAGGGAATTTTAAAAACTCCTTCCATTTTAAATGATTGCTGTTTTTATCACAAGCAAATCTACTTTGTACCAGTATGTAAATCAGATGTAGCAGCTTAATTCTTGCCCTTCCCTTCAGAGGAAACCAAGAGCTGCAGTTTGTCAGGATCATTAGGTATGTAATGAACTCTTCAAACACAAAAGGAGTGAGTCAGATTATTGTAATATACTAGTTAATGATGCCTTCATATTAGCAATTGCCAGAAACCATGTCTTTTTGATTTATATAAAAAAGTAAGGTTTAGGTGTTGTTTTACATTTGTATGCACTACTTCTGTTATATGATGGTATCTAAAAAGAAAATAACAGACCTAAACAATAAACTACATAGTTGCAGTATATACTACATAAATATCAAATACATAATAAATTGTGTAGCACATAAAATAATGTTTTCCACCTGTGCACTCTGCTCAGCGATTTATCTATTAACACTCTAACATATGGGCCATTGTCAAAATTGCTGCCATATTTTTGTGTTTGTATTATAAGTTGATTCGTGCCATTAATCAATTTATTCTCTCCCCCTGCCCTTTACTTAATCCTCATACTATGTCACTAATACAAAATACAGTAAAAAGGCAAAACTGATCTTTAGAAGCAGATTTGGAATATTGTTCTTATGTCTTACGGCTTTCTATCACTAGAGTATTTTCCAACAGGACATGCAGCATTTGCTGTTATAGATCTCATGTCGTAATAAAATCCTTCTCTGAATCCTGTTCAGTTATAACCACAATATAAGAACAAAGCTAGGCATCTGTTTCATATCTGACATTAGTGCTATATAAGCCTCTTCATAGCAGTAAGCAATCTGTCTCAGCTAGGTCATTTAGTTAAAAAAAAAAAAAAAACAACCAGGAAAAAGCTAAAATATTTCTAGAATATTGGTTTTTGTAACATAGGGAGTAGGGGGTTTTATGGTCATGTCTCTGCATTTTATCTGAGGTTCTTGTTTTGTTATCCACTGATAATATTACTAGAAAACTTTTTTTTCTCTCTCTCTAAAATGAATATCATAAAGCAAAATGGTGAACAATTAATCAAGTGGACTGAAGGAAGACTGTATGCTCTGAGAACTTTATGAGCATTTGTTTGACGATGGCACATTACAGTACATTGAATATTGAATTTATCTATCTGAATACCAGTGAAAAATTCACATACTGTCATGCGTTTTATTTGGGTTTTGGTTTAGAGCATATATGTTATTTATTCGAAGTCTTTTTCTTCTGCTGCTTTTAAGTTCAGATTCAATGAAATAAAAAGGGGACATGAAATTTAGGTTAAGAATAAACCTTTATTTTTTTAGAAAATACTTCTTCATTATTGAAAATTATATTATATTAAAGTATGCTAACCTGCCAAATGTAGAAGTTCACTCTATCTCATTGAATGCAGAGGATAGCTCAGATGACTCAATGTTATATAATTACTCCTTCAAATATTTTTCCTTTTTTAGAGTCATATAAATAGTTGAATTTTTTTTTGCTCTTGCACATAATATGAATATGAATTGAGATTAATTTAACTAAATTACTTTAAAAATTTGTTTGGCAGTGCATATTGTCAGGTAATTCCTATGGTCTTGTATCTAAAAGGAATGTGATTTTTGAAGAGTTGCTATCAATTAGAGCTGAAGAGTTGCAGATTTTTTATTGCAAAGTTTTGATCTGGGTAACTTTCATTAGGGGTAGTAACTTCTTAAAAGTTGCTTACAGTTTGCAGTAGCAGAAGTACTATTAAAAAGCAGCTTATGCTGACTTGTGAGCATCTTTGCTGGATATAATTTTGATTCAAAAAGAAGAAAAAGCAATGTTGTTATCTCTAGAGCTAACCATGCACTAGCACCCCACTGTATCATGTTTCTTCTTGTTTTCCTATCTAAAGAACAATCCAGATACAATAGTCTCAATTACAAAAAGACTTCACAGTTGTTTATTTTTTAGCACAGATAATAAGTGGCTGTGTATGTACAGAAGAAAAGCAGAGGATATTTGGGGCAGAATGAAAATTCTGACAAATCTCTCAGACTAAAATGTAAAAATGACTTCATTTATGTTGGTAAAATATCTTATTATAGGAAACGTAAGCATAATGAATCATAAATCTTTAAAAGCGTGATACTTGAGGGATTGCTACAGGCAAAGAAAGAAGTCTTGCTACTGGTACATCATTACTGGTCAGCTTCTGATTAATGACTATCACTTCTTGTAAAAAAAAAATCAAAGAAAAAATAATGATTCTAGCAGCAAAAGGGAAAAACTCATCTATGAAGAACACTTGAAGTTCAATGGCATGGAAAAGACTAGAGTTTTTATTCATGTAGCTGGTATTTTATTGTATTATATTATAATCCTTTACTTGATGTAGTTTTGGGAGTTATCTGACAGTCATAATATCTTAAAGACTAAAACATTGTGTGCTGTAACCATGAGGTTTAATATGCATGAATTTCAGATGGTTGTATCATCCACTTAGTGAGCAGAATTAAGGTTATCCCAAGCAATAGCCAGCAGAAGTTTAAACTACAATACAAAGAATTTATTTTCTGTAAGCCATATAAAATTAGAATTATCTCTACAGGTAAGCTACTTTACTAAGATTCCAAGTGACTTTTTGTTCTTTTATCAGCACTACTTTCTTTTGTACACTTCAGCAATAGAAACCCTGACAACTCCATGCCATTCAACAAGTACCAAGCATTCTTAAAGGAAGATTAAACATTACCATGATCTTGTACAGAGCAGAGCCTATCCCCTGTTTTTTCAGTTCATTTCAATGTATTTGCGACAGGCTAAAAATAGGTAGCTAAGACAAACTTTCAGAAATGAGTAGAGTAAGTAAAACTTCAGAAAATTCTAATAATATTGCCCATGGTGGTAACGTTAGGTGCCTTAGGA
This sequence comes from Gallinula chloropus, assembly GCF_964237585.1. Lineage (NCBI taxonomy): Eukaryota > Metazoa > Chordata > Aves > Gruiformes > Rallidae > Gallinula > Gallinula chloropus. Next base: position 84,200,020 of record NC_140086.1, on the reverse strand, counting down.
ACACAAGTCACTCCTACAACATTAAGAAACACTTGTACAATCTACCATATAGTAAAATACTAATTTTGTCTTAAAGTAAAATAATAAATGAGGGGTATTATAGAGGTAGTGAAAATAATAAACAAAGAAAATATGTGTATTTTACTATTAGATTTTAAATACTCAGGAATACTCGTTGAGAAAAGCAGATTGCATGAATGTTTATTGAGGAAAAGAAATAAAAAACAAGTGATTTTTTAATATTCTTAGCACAGAGGAGAACAACAGAATAAAACCCATCTTGAAAAGGAAGTATTTTTTGTATTCAAAATGAAATTTCCTCTCAAGAATTATCTGGCAATACTGATGTCAGTTTAGACACCCTGGCTTGGATTGCACTATCTCTGTGGAGACAGGACAAGGGGCAATGACTGCAAGTTGGAGCACAGGAAGTTCCACACCAACATGCAGAAGAACTTTTTCACAGTATGGGCGACAGAGCACTGGGACAGGCTGCCCAGGGAGGTGATGGAGTCTCCTTCACTGGAGATATTCAAGACCCATCTGGATGCCTATCTGAGTGATATGTCCTAGGGAGATGCTTTGGCAGGGGGTTTGGACCCGATGATCTCTTGAGGTCCCTTCCAACCCCTACAATTCTATGACTCTATGATTCTATGATAATGAAGACTCAGGACAGGATGAAGAAAACATGAACTCTTGAACACTTGTTGTTTACTAAGCAGAACGAAAGTAAAAGGAGCAGAATGAAATCCTTAGCTAGAGCTGAGGCATTTGAGTCCAAAAATACAATTACACAAACCTTTTCAGAATTATTTTCAGTCCCAGGGTGCAATGTCATAATTTACTTTCAGGCTCTCAGGGAACAAGTTTGATGAAAACAGCCAGGACTGCCAGGACTGGGCAGCTCTTTTTCTGATTTGTAACTAACCCAGAATCCAGGAACCAGGCATTTTTCATGTAAAGCTTTAGAGGATCTTCATCTAACAGACAAGCATAAGGTTTAAGAAACCAGTCTGGCACCGAGTTGCAGATTTTTCTTTTAAAACGGAACTAAAAGCAGATCTGGTATGGGTAGCAAAGCTGGGGATTTTTCTTTTTACTTTTTCCTTTTTTTATTTTCTTCTAAATCTCATGATTAGTTTAATAATTGAAAAAACATAGCTTGGATTTGATTTTCTCTAGAAAGCACCACCTTTTTTTGAGTGGATGTTAAACACTGGGATACATATACCTAGATACATATATGTGAATTTATTAATTCACTCTTTCTCTCCTTCTTAAGGGAAATTTTTATTTTTTTTCTATACCACTTCATAAACCAAGATTGAAAGGGATTTCATTTTAGAATACCTAAATTACCTGCTAAGGAAGACAGTTTTGGGGAACAGAGATTTGAATTGCTACATTTTAGCAGAGAAACTAGATGATGTCTGTTTGAGGATCCTAACACCAAGCACAGAAATAACAGGTTCCTCCAGCAATTCTGTTTTGCTAGCAAACTGCCTTCCACAGTTCTTTGAAAGAGCCGTTACAGGAGAGGCTTCCAAATCCTTGATAGAGTTGCTTAAGCCTCAGAGAAAATCTCCACCAGACAAGCTGATACAGCTTTATGCTTAGTTTTCCTTTTGCCTACTCCGAGTGGCTCACAAGACAACAGAAGGATTTTGAGAGCTGCCATTTTAAAGCACCCAACTCTCTCCAGAGACTCTGCAAAACTTAGGGAACTTCACTCACAAAAGACCTGGTGTCATTAAGCGAAATTAAGTCTCTCATAAATCTTTTCTGTGCCTATTCACAGTAAACACATCAGACTGACACAGAGAAACTGGTTAACTAAATAGGCTTTACAATAGAAAATGCCTATTTTCTGCCCCATGCTGCACTCACCATTGTTTCTATTGTGACTGTTACTGAAGTTGCAGTGACGCAGAATTAGCTCCAGCTGAGGTAGGTGTAGGTACAGACAACTGTTGGGCAGTAGCTTGCGGGCTCATTCCTCGGTTCAGGATAATAGTTCCTATTCTGATTGAGTATTTTTTCTTCTTTGATAAAGGCAACGTGTTGCTGCTTGATTTGGGGGTATTACTTTTATTGGGATATTGATTTTTTTTCTTTTAATTCAAACTGATTAGCGCAGTGCTAAACCATTTGATTGACTTCCGTTTACTACTGACATAATGAAAGGGTGTATGATTTCCTGCACGCCTTCTTACTTTAAAAAAAAAAATGTTTTATTTATTTATTTTCCTTACATGCCAGTGTTTGGTATGTCAAGAGATCAAAATCAGAGTACCATCATGGATTTGTGGCTTACTTCAATTCCAACTGAACACAACAGAAAAAAATTCCTGTGGGAGTTCAAAGACAGAAGAATTAAGTTATCTTAAGGGAAAAAAAAAAAGACCATTGTGTCTGTTTCCATCATTTGTGTAATCTAAATGATTACTTAATAAAAATGTAAGAGGGAGTATTAATAAATCCTGGTCTATGGTGTTCCCTTAGGGCGATTGTCTAGATATTAGATAATAAAAAACAGAGGGAAAGTAGGTAGGCAAGCTCCTTTGTCACAATCCATAAAAGATTGATTCCTACCTACTTGCCCGTGGGTTTTTTTTCTATTTTTTTTTAAGAACCTAATTTTGCTGATAGTCTATTGAAACTTTTTTACCATAAAAAAGATATGTCAAACAACTGAAAAAAAGGAGGGCAGTCAAGGTGTAATTTCCTTTTCCCTCCTCTTTCTCATTTCTTGTGATTCATGGATCTGGGTTCTCCTCACTAAATATGTTCTATTGAACTATTTTTCTGTAACTTTTATATATTTATGGGTATGTAGCATAATAAGGCTTTCACAGAGTGAGAAAGCTTGTTGCGGTAATTTTGGGAGAGATTGCTGTGATATATAAAGCTATTAACACATAACCTCTTATGGTAGGTTAGATATTATTTGCCATTCTGTTGGGGTATAATGTCACAGTGATTTGTTTCGATTGCAGTGTCTGCTTGTGCACCATAGCCATGCCTTCCCATCAACACATTGGTCGTGTCAGTACAACTCTTGTAAGTTGTAACCCCATGGCTGAGTAGCGAGCTGATTGGAGTTCACCACGCTGCTGTAGCTGTATGGAATTTGGGGTGGTACTAGGACAAAATCACTGTTATGTGTAAACTAGCAGTGTTATTGGGGAGTGAGTGAAGGGAAAGGTCATAAAAATTAAGCTGTAGTTTTGGTTGACTCTGATAATTAGGTTTTCCCTTAGTCTGCAGTTCCTCTGCTGTGCTCATTTGTGCTTATATGAGAACTACGAGTTGTAGCTGTGCCTGTAAAGATTCCCAATTATTTAATTTATTTTTAAGCAAAATCACTTGTGTTAATACTTTGAGAAATTTGGAGCCATGCTTATCTCCCTCCTTCAAACAGAGAATTTTCTACTTATATGACAAGTGTCCTTCCAAGTAAATCAGTCCCTTTTACTACAGGAAGAGCTAAGGTAGGCTGAGCAGTTGCAGAGGTGTAAGATAGCCCCCTGCAGTAAAAGAACTCAGGTTGTCACTGCTTCCACTTTTGTCAAAATGGATGAAGATTGTTGTGTTTTTTAAAATAACGTCTCCTAACGTGCCTGGGCAGTAAGAGCATGATTTTGAGCTTGTTTGTTTTATTTCATTAAAGGAATAATGTTGCATAATCTAAATATCAGCAAAACCAGCTCAAGAATGAAAAGAAAAAAAACCCCAAGACTTTACGTGTTCTGTGTTGTTTATTTACACTGAGATGAAGGGCTGTGTTCCATCTTCTAAAGCTTCTGTCATTTTCCACTGTCAAAGGCTGAAGCTTATCATCAGTAAGATGCAGCTACGTCAGTGTTCAGTTTGAAAGTAAGGAAAAAGTTTTAAACTCTTGTTCCAAAGAAATATTATTTGTCACGTTTTTATTTGTGCAACCAATGAATTTAGCTGCCATAAAAATCACATTGGAGTTTGGCAGAATACTGAAACAACCCGTCTATTGACTTTTCATAATTAGCATTTCCACCACAATCTTTCTGCACTTGGGTGTTCAGTGTTGTTTTCTTGCACATTTGATATCAAGATGTTTCTCCAGGGTTTTCATCAGAGAAAACATTTTGATGAATTTTGTCTGGATGAATATATACTGTGTGGATGCTTGCATGAGTGTTTCTGATACTTCACCCTCTTAATTGATCTGGTGTTTGCAAACCATAGAAAATGCCTCAAAGGAAAATGTTATAGAGAAACAATCTTGAACATTGTCTTAATTTGTCTGTTTGAGTGAGGTTTTAAACATCTGTTTTGCTTTCAACCAGACTTCACAAATATTTTGAAGTTTCACCAGAGCACAGTTGATCAAAGTACATAAGGGGCCAACAAACAGGAAATGGGAACAAAGCAGGAAAGAGAGAGAATGTAAATGCGAAACAGTCATGTGAAAGGTGACAATAGAAGAAAAAGGAGAGGGAAATAAGACTAGAGATTCCTTTTTCCAGTGTCAGTTTCTTTTGTCCTCAATGGATTTCTCATATAATAGGAATATAAAATGATGAGAGAAATACCAAGTGGTACTCATACGCCTAGTGTGGTATGACCTGCCCCGCAGACAGATCATCCAGGCATCATGAAAAGTAAGAGAGGTCTAGTGGAAGTGGGTAAGTTACATTTCTCTGTTTTGTGGTTTCTTGAAGTTTTGTGTGATACATTTTCATTCTAAGTATTCCTGTAGGTTCAACTTCAGAAGTTCCTGTGTGCATTACAATAGCAGTAAATCCCAGAAAATACTTTTCATTTTAACTGATGTGTAGTAGAAAGAAAGAGAACAGTAGCTAAAACTTCCCAGTGTCCTTTCAACACAGTGAGGGCGCATCTTTAATACAGATGAGAGCATAAATTATTAACACAAGACAACTCAGTAGGTATGGAGAGAAATCATTTTATTTCGTTCTGCTTTAAATAATGTTAAGTGTGCTGGATTTATACTTACATAAAAGAACTGTCTGTCTGTGCTGAGGTGTCCTTGCCATAACTTTAAAATGTCACAGATAGCATATCTTCTCACACAACAGCCACTCTACCTGACTCAGTAACGCTCAACAGAGTACTTTACGATAGATTCTTACAATGACCACGAGCTGATTTTTGAGGGAAAATTCTCAGGCTGGTAGCTTGAAATACACACGGTCTGCAACCAGATTAGTCATACTTAAGGAGTATTGCAAAGCAAAGGAATATAGGTTTGAGTACATACTTAAATGTAAAAGTTAACTCTGTGCATTTAGATTTGGTTTGTGTTGTATGGGAATTTTCAGGTAGCGCTTTTGTTTTCTTTGTCAGCTTATAGGACTGTAGCTGGAACAAGCCAAACTTTTTTCTGCTAAGCAATACCATAAGGGTTCAGGAAGCTAACAAAAACTTGCATGTGTGTATCTTCATAAGAGATCTCTGTGTTAATGAACAGGGATACATTCTTCGTCTGTGGTTCGACTTAGGCCAAGCAGGAGATTATGGAAAGCTACACAATCTCTAGGGAAGTGAGTTATTGATAAATCTGAGCAACTGGTGTATAAAATGGCATGGGAAATCTGGGAATCACAGAATCACAGAATAGTAGGTGTTGGAAGGGTCCTCAAGAAATCATTGAATCTAACCCCTCTGCCAAAGCAGTATCTGTTTTGGCCCAGACCACAGACTATATTCTAGCCTGCTGCTTTTTGAATTTATGAATTTTACAGATTATAAAAAGGAAATGCTATTTTTTCCTGATTCAGGAAGAAGATAAATCAGGCAGTTTTAGAAGGTCAAACTTGGTTTTAAATTCTTAGTAAAAAACATGAAAATATGAAAATAATAAATAATGAGATAATTGAATCTACTTCCAAAAATACAAAATTACTGCTTCTTCCTTTTATCTAAGTTTGTATATTAAAAGTTACCTGAACTGTGTAGTGCATCTTGGCATTATTTTTTCTCCTGCTTTGTCATTGTTCATGTGTAAAATCTGTTAATGGACTTCCATAAGCAAATGGCTCATTAAACCATGAATTCTTTCAGAGAAAAAAAACGTGTTTTTTTTTTTTTTTTTCCCTGTCAAATTTGCTAAAGACAAATTTTCATGATGGTGTAGTCAGATCTCCATCACTGTCTGATGGAATTAGCTAAGTGTATTAATCCAATTTCACTTTCATTGCTACACACTATGGCTACCTTTCCAAAAATTTTTTCTTAGTCGTAATATTTGCTCATGGAATGAAAATAGCCAATACTTTTTTGCATGTAGTCCAAGTTGGAGAGAAAACACAGGTTCCTCTCATGCAAACCTGCACTGAAAATATTTGGTTGAGTGAAACAATAAGTGTCCCTTTGAACAGATACTCTACTGTTTTAATTTATATCTGTGAAGAAACATTTGATAAGTAATGTTAAGTGGTGTCATGCCTATGGTTTGCTTTACACTCTTGGAAATGTTGTATCATCTCCTAATATATGAAAAGACTAAACAGGAAGAGGAAAATTAGCTGCACAATAAAGACTTGAAAGGGTTCAGGCAACTGAGTTATAAAAAAAGAAAAATCCAATTTTTCATAGGCATGAGAATGGACTTCATACTTACGATATATCTGTTTGAAAAAGGTCCTTAAATGCAGAATTGTGCATGGAGAAAACAAAGCCCATGTTTCTCTTAGCATAAAAGGCAAAGTCGGACTGTGAAGGTCTTTTTTTTGGATCATTCTTTTGCTTTCGTGATCTGTCATTGAAGTTCTCCCATCACCATGTACATGCACCCCAGAGAATATATAAGGAAATCTGGAATATTTGATGAAGATCTGTATGTCCTTGGGAAGACTATGGCTCTATTAAAACACTGTCATCTCCCTTGAAGAGATTATCTATATTGTTTCTCTTTGGAACAGTGCATGGGCAGCTGCCTACATTATCTTCCTGTGAGAAACTGTATGTCTCTCCTCTGCCTTATCCAGGCTGACGTCCTTATCTTTCACATTGTAAAGGATGATAATGTGAGAACAGGATGTGAGGTGATGAAATATACTCAACTTCTGGAAAGGGCTTTCTGCCAGAATCTAAGTTGGCTAAGGCATGATGTGATTCATCAAGCAATAATTTGAGTGTGGATTGGATTAGGAATGATTTCTTAAGTGATAAATTGGGCTGAGTAAATGGCTGTCTCCTATGAGAGCCCTTTTCATTGTTCTGAAGAGAGTAGAATGTTGTGAACTCCTTTGATTTAATTGAAAATTCGGTGGCTTTCCTAGACAGTAGCTCCTAGAGCTGTACATTTTCATGTAAAGCTCAAGGTTTCTCTTATCTATTGTTCAGTACTTAAAGGATTATATGTATTACCTAGATGATATTTATCATCATCTTTGTTTCCTGATGATGAAATATAATGGAATAAGACATTTGGACTAAATATGTTCCAAAGGAAAACCAATCTATGGTTACCAAAAGAAAGAATTTGGAAACATGATCATTTGGATTTTATTTGCATCACTTTCTAAGAAAACAAAATGTTACTCTCTCATTGCCTCTTAAAGCCTCAGGAGCACAGCACAAGTCTCATACAGAAACCTTAAGTTCTTGTAGGGGTTACTAGCCAAGTGTAAAGTTCGAATTTTACTTGGCTAGTCCTGCTCAGATAATTTTAACTTAGCCCAAAGGAAACCTGGAATGCACAAGTACTCTTAAAATACATTAATTTCTATATGTGAGCATCTAATCATGGAAAGTATTTTAATGGCATCTAATCATGGAAAGTATTTTAATGGTATATGCCAATTTAGTTTCTTTTTTTGTTATTTTATTTCTAATCAATATTTTACGTAACAAATATTTAAAAGGATTTTTCTTCCTACAAAAACTGCCTTACTTATTAACTATTACTTCTTCTGATTAATTTAGTCTAAACAAGTAACTGCTTCGCAACAAATAAAGGGAAAGATAAAAGGCCATAAATATAGCAAAGAAAACTACATAACTCCCTCTCAGTTTATCAACATACTAATCTTTTCATTGACCTTTCTTCACTCCTTTAAGTAAGAAAGAGTTATGGAGAAAGAAACTGAAAACTTGTGTTATCTCATGTTGTATCACACACTTTCATAAAAGTACTGAAGTGTAGTGTCATCTGGTGTGGCATAGATGGTAGTGACATTCTCTTCCCTATGCTTCAAAACTACTAGATGATATACTACATGTAAAATTTAGACAAATTTAGAAATACTTTGTACTGACACTGAAGAATGCACCCATGTGAGAAATATTTTGAATTTATATTTAAAATTATTTTCTCTCTTTCGCCTCTTGTATTGCAGAGCATATAAACTTATATTACGTACTTATATGAAAGTGTGAAGGCAAAGGACATTTCATAAAACAAAAGAAATGGAAGGGGAGAATAGCTATTGCCACATGCTCCCCAAAGGAGCAATATATACTGAGATTTCTTCACAGAATTATTTTCAGTTTAATACCGATGAAAATGATGACCTCTGTTTCTTGACACCTGGTTCCCCTATTCCAAATCAGTTGCTTCCACAGGCCTAGTTTACTGCAATACTATGCATTTCCTCTGCATGTTTTCCTTAGGAAATCAGCGTAATAGAAATCTTCATATCACAACAAAAAAAATTTGGAAAATATTTAATTTTCTATTGTCAGTTTCAGAAATAAAAGGTAAGCATAGAGGAATGAATCTTAATTTATTTGCTAAAACCACTTAACATTGACTATTAGTTACATATGTTTAAAAAGAATCCAAAATAAAATAAAATATGCAGGCTAAGTATAGATTGCACAAATTAATCATACAGATCTATAGTAGTGTCTGTGCACTTGCATTCAGAGTGACCTTTATTTTCTTTATACAGTACACTGATATTAATTCTAGACCTCACATAAGGTAAGAAAATACACAGCACTCCACAAAAACATGGACAAATATCTACAATAGGATGAATTCCTTTCTACTTAAACATATGTAGGAAAAAGGATATGAGCTTTTTTTATTAACATTAAGTAGCTTTAAATATAGAAATGTTTTAAAGTATTGTTTTTACTTAAACTACCTTCAGCTCTTATGAAAAATTAACTACAGGTCACCTAAATACCAATATTTTATGTCTATTTCGATACGTTGTCAAAATGGGGTTTTAACTATCCTGACTTTTTTTCTCAAACCTCTTTTTTTTTTTCCACAACTTTTTTTATTTTTTCCAAATCCTCTATGAAGTACTAATTTAAATTGGCACGTGTTCTTCTTAGGATAATCAAAGCCTGCCTTATTCATGTAGTATACAGTATACTGTTGTTGGGCTACATGGCACATAGTTGGATGTTTGTGCACGCCTAGCTATTACCTAAACAGACTTAGTACTAAATAGACTTTCTGCTAACACTACAGTGTGTCAACAAGACATGTCCTGAGGGTTGGCTGACTGGCATCCATAATGCAAAAAGAGTTTATGTCCTGGTATATAGTAACTAATAACTAATCTTTGCATCACTGAACAACTCATGCTTTGTTCGGAGTAGGGAGACTGCAATGTATGCTTTTCTCTATGGTAATAATTGATTCACCAGGAAAAACAGCAAAGTTTGTCTCACATTTTCTTTACATCCTGAAAGTATTCTTCCAGGCTGTGGTAATAAATGGATCTCTGGTAACTTCTTGGTGTTTGTCACTGTCAAGCATGGGTGATGGGCTTGATTTTTCTATGAATTTCCTTGGACTGATGATGAAAACTGGAAAAATCCCAAGAGGTGATATTCAATTTTCTGCATTTGTGATCATCGTCTTAACTTATTTTCACTAGGAGATAATAACAAACCTAGGGTTTTGGCTTCAGTTTCTTTGGTTTTTTGGTTAGGTTTTTTTTTGGGGGGAGGGGGGAAACTGAGGAAGAGCAAGAGATTTAGGTGTACATGGAAAAAATGTCATTTTAAAATCTGAAATTAAACCTTTTATATATCTGTAATATATTCTAATTTAATTTTTTAAGCCTATAACACTGCTTTGCATTCAACAGCATGCAACACTTCTGCAGACTCAGTGGCAAAATGTATCTGCAGTGTGAATTGGTAATGGGGCATTCAATCAGCCTAAAACAAATTCTTTCTACACAGAATATATTATAAGGTGGAAAAAAAGTCTGAGGTCTAATTTGAGCTGTAGCTTTTTGCTTTAAATCTGTTTTGAACTATGCTTACTGCAACAGTTTATGGACTGGTTTATGCAGTTGGTAAAGATAACTGGAAATGCCTAACACTTTTGCAGAATTTATTAATACAGAGGGGAAAAAATATCAAATTCAGCTTCTTGATTTGAGAGGTCGCTTGAGGATAATCATGCCACTGTTTGAGGTCTATTTGTTTAGTACTAATGATACTCTGTAGATTTGTAGTTATTGTAAGACATATTATGCAGGTTACTGAGCATGACTGGTTTTTATATTAAAGGAACAATATGTAGATACATTAGTCAATGGAGAATAGTCTATAAAATTCTGCACTGTAACTGTCTTTTATCTGAGGCAGGATACTATTTAATCATTCAGATTCCTCTTAAGTGCACAGGAAAACTTAACCTATTCCATACATTTAGTGTAACATTTATGCATTGATATCTCAGATGAAAAATCAGGCATATCATTCCTAGTTAAACTTTTAATCTAGGAAGATTCCTATCTGTATACAGTTTATATTGTATAGAGAAAAGTATTCAACTACTGTACTGCGAGGTTATTTTCACAGTGAGCAACCAAATAATGATGGTATTGTGAACAACATAAAATCCATAGCAATTTTACTTTTAAAGTATTTTCATTGTGGATTTGCTGTATGTTGCATTTCCCCTCATTCTCTCCCACCTCCAAAAAATTAGTACAAATTTAGGACAGACTGGTATTATACTTCATGCTGAAAATACATGGTAGGGCAGTGTGGTGGTTATATTTATACCTGCTAGCTCAGTGATTATTTCATAGAATCATAGAACGGTCTGGGTTGGAAGGGACCCCAAGGATCACAGAGTTCCAACCCCTCCCTGCCACAGACAGGGCCACCAACCTCTAGGCCTAGATTCATTTATTCCCTTTCACTGAGTATGAAAGATCCATTCCATCCTCTGACTGAGGACACCTGATCCCATAACTATGTCTAAACTGAACTGACTGTAACATAGTAAGTTATCAGCGTTCTACTGCATTTGCCTTTCCTTTTATTACAAAGGTATGAGAAAACCCCACCTCCCGGGTAGAGGATTGTACCAAATATTTGTTGTAGCTCATACTAAATGAATTGCTTACCCTCACAAATATTTCTCATACTGTCTTTGTAAAAAAACATGAAAATAAAAATAAATCAGTATTAATTTATAGGAACTTTTGATATTTAAAAAACACTTTAAAAAAAAGTTCTGTGAATTCTCAAAATGTAGATAAGTTAAAGTGCTGAAAGTATAAATGTCTGCTGCTGAGGGATTTAATGAATTTGTGCTCACATTATGTACAGTTGGAGATGTGACGCATGATGCAGGAAACAGGATCCTACAAAATTATATTAATGAAAGATTTGAGCAGCTATTCACACTGGAAAATGAGCTTAGAAAGAAAGGAAATACATAGGAAAATAACTCTCAAAATCTGATATGTGTGAATGGCTGTCAGCTTAGGCCCCATTGCTTTACATGTAAGTGTGATCTCTTCCCTCAGACACTATGGTGATGATTCTCATGCGTACATATGTTTGTGTGTTACTGTCTGCTAATAGCTCTCAGGTATATAAGATATGTAAGATCTACATAACCACATATCGGTGTAGAACAAGGATGGCAATTACAGGGGATGGATTTGTGATCCTGTTGCCATTTCCTTCATTTTTGCATCCTCCCGTCTGGCATGAGAACATGCCATCATCCCTTTTCCTTGGCATTACAGCAGCTGGCATGCCTTCGTGCAACAGGGAAGGAGGTGCAAGAGGAGAAAGTGTCAGGATACTGCAGAAGTTCAGAGATAGCAGACAGTGTCCAGGAGGACTGTGCTAGCTACTGATCCATCCTCTCAGCAGCACCAACATACTCTCATTGCCAAGCTATGAGTAGCGACTAAATAAACAGGTATTCCTCATCTCTTTCAGGGAAAAGAAATCAGACCAGATGGCGGTAATAGGTCTCCAGGGTGTCATTTGAACTGTGCAGGACTAAACTGTGTCTTATTAATCAGTTTGATTTTTCTTCCTCGTTATCAGAATGCATTGTCTCCTGAAGAACACTTTAACATCTAGATAGCCTGTTTATGTATTATTTGGCATGCTAATACAAAAGACAGTTTAAACAGCACAGTCAGAATTCAAAGCAGTTCCAACCGCACACTTAATTCAGTTAAGCACAAGTGTCTTTATTTGTCAAAGAAGCTGTGGAATGTAGAATCAAAGAATCAGTAGGTCGGAAAAGACCTTTGAGACCATCGAGTCCAACCATGCCTGTCCCCTACTAAACCATATCCCTAAGCACTTCACCTATCTGTCTTTTAAAAACATCCAGGGTTGGTGGCTCAACCACCTCCCTGGGCAGCCTGTTCTGATGCCCAACAGCCCTTTTGGTGAAGATCTTTTTCCTAATGTCTAACCTGAACCTGTCCTGGTGCAGTTGGAGGCCACTCCCCCTCGTCCTATCACCTGTCACTTGAGTGAAGAGACCAACACCCATCTCTCTACACCCTCCTTTCAGGTAGTTGTAGCCGGCAATAAGTTCCCCCCTCAGCCTCCTCTTCTCCAGGCTAAACGTTCCCAACTCCCTCAGCCTCTCCTCATTAGGTTTGCTCCCCAGCTCATTCACCAGCCTGGCCGCACTCTAGAACCTCAATGTCTTTCTTGTAGTGAGGGGCCCAGAACTGGATACAGTACTAGAGATGCAGCCTCACCAATGCCAAAGTACAGGGCCACAATCACTTCCCTGGACCTGCTGGACATGCTATTTCTGATATGTGCCAAGATGCCATCAGCCTTCTTGGCCACTTGGGCCAAGTCCTTAGAAGGACTGATACAAGAAGGTGACACATGAATGCTGTCTTTAAGAAATGTCTCCTTTCTTGTTTCTGCTGCAGAAGAAGTACTGCAGACACTCAGTAAAACAAAAAACAAACAAACCAAAAAAACAAACCAACCAACCAAAAAAAAACAAGACCCCACAAAAAAACCCCTCACTAAAAACCAAACCACATCACTGTATATAAAAGGACTGAATGACTACTGTTGAAGAAGGACATAATTCAAACTTAATGTACCCTTTCTGTATGGTGTATTATCTCTCCATTGAAAGAAGCAGTTTCTGCAGAAAATTTGATTGTGGCACTTAAAAACTTGTCCCATAGTGTGCCAGCATGTAAGAAGCTGAACTGAATGTAGGTAGTAATCAACTTGGACTTCACTAAATTCTGAAGCCTTTGTTTTGCAAGCTATGAGAGTCTCTTCTTGTGGAGAGCAAATTAAAAGATTTCTATGCATTATTAACTGGTCTTTAAATAGTTCAACTATTTAAGTGGCTGCCTTTCAACACAAAGGATTTTATGATGGCAAGGACATTGTCCCTCAAACATTTTCACAGATTCACAGAATTGTAGGGGTTGGAAGGGACCTCCAGAGACCGAGTCCAAGCCCCCTGCCAAAGCAGGTGCCCTAGAACAGGTCACACAGGTAGGCATCTAGATGCGTCTTGAGTATCTCCAGAGAAGGAGAGTCCACAACCCCCTTGGGCAGACTGTTCCAGTGCTCTGTCACCTTCACTGTGAAAAAGTTCTTCCGCATGTTGGTGCAGATCTTCCTATGCTCCAACTTGCAGCCATTGCCCCTTGTCCTGTCTCCACAGACCATTGAAAAGAGGCTCTGTCTCCCACAGTTCAGATGTTTATAAACATTAATCAGGTCCCTTCTCAGTCTTCTTTTCTCAAGGCCTTCATTCAGCCTTTTCAATAAGCCTTTCCTCATAGGGGAGATGCTCCAGGCCCTTAATCACCTTTGTAGCCCTTCGCTGGACTCTCTCCAGGAGATCCCTGTCTTTTTTATACCAGGGAGCCCAGAACTGGACACAATACTCCAGGTGGGGCCTGACCAGGGCAGAGTAGAGGGGGAGGATCACCTCCTTCGACCTGCTGGCCACACTCCTCCTGATGAACCCCAGGATCCCATTGGCTCTCTTAGCCACCAGGACCCCCGGGTCCTTCTCCACAGAGCTCTTCTCCAGCAGGTCATCCCCCAGCCTGCACCTTTTTCTTTTTCCCTGACACACTGAATCTGCTACTGTAGTATGAAAGCAATTTTTTCTGGACTATGTATTTCAATGTTATTCATTTCAATGCATCTTCATATGTACTAGAATTACTGTTATATAAGTTATACAAAACAAAAGAACAGAGCACAACACTTTTCATAGTGAGAAGTCCAAGTACATCCCAATAAGCAAATACTTCATCATAATTAACCTGAAATGTCTGGGAAAGCTATCTTTTGTGATCATTCTCAAACTGCAAATTACTCAGAATTTGACTTCTAGTTCTAAGACTATTTCAGAAATACTGTTTTGATAATTTACAGGTGCTTAGCATTCCCAATGATATTCACATTTCAAATGAAGAATATAGCTTTCTTGCCCACCAAGTATCAGACACTTTCAAAATCTATACTGCCATATGAAATGTAAGTATTAATGCACCGGAAATGAAAATCAAGAATCAAGTCAAGTTTCAAGGTTTTATTTCTGTATCTAATTAGGAACAGATATTAATTCCTTCTTGAGATTTAATAATTTTATCAGGCCTACGTGTGAGCCTTGTTTCCTTTTTTAGCAAGGTTGGTAAAAGGCAGTCCAGTGAGACATCTCTTTTATTTTGTCACAATATTTGTAAAGTGATAGTGATGGATAACAGAGCAGTCACATAAATTACTTAGAACTATGTTGGGCTTCAGTGAGAAAAAAAATAAAACCATTATTATCTCACACCTCTGTATCTATGCCCGAGTTACCCTGATCTTATACTTTCGGTGGCCAAGAGAAAGCTGGCTGTTCAACAAATTCTTCCTGAAGCACAGATGGAAACATTCTACACTCATGAACTTCTAAGAAAGTCTGTCTATTGTGGATGGTTTAAGAGTACACTGACAAGTCAAATAATAGAAGTAGTATAAAACGGAGAAGCTAAATATAAACTGGGTCAAACCCTTGTGGAGTTAATACATATCTTGAGTGGACTTGCACTCTCACCAAAAAATTGTTATAATACATGCTCTGTTTCTAAATGCAGCCAGTGTACTTGAGCAGGTTTTACCCCCAGCTAGTTGGTTGGACAAAATTACTTTGGAGTGAGGCAGGAATGATCTTTCTATAATATGTATTACACAGGATAAACAAGGCCTACTTGTGCTAAGTATTTAGAAATCATTAGAAAAAAAAAAAAAAGAGATTTGACCTACTGCAATATTTAAGAGTTCCAATTTAAAAAATAAGAAGGGCATGAGTCTTTACAAGCAGGAGAGTTAGATACTTAGTTACATCCGTGTTTGGATAGAAAGGAAATTTAACATGTACCCTTGGGTGTGTTTCCAACCCAAACTGCAATGAAACTCCCTTTCTTTTAACTTTCTGGGTCTGTTAGGTCTGTTACAACCTATTGAGTTAAACAAAGTTTTTTTCTGTGAAGCTGAAAGGATTTGTTTTGGGTTTTTTAAATTTCTTTTAAAATGTTCTAAGTATCATCAAAAAACTTACTTCATAATAGGAGATGAACATTCCTAGCTCATTAAGATTCATTAAAAGTTTTGAAAGGTGCTGTCAGTAGAAATTGTTTAAATTTTAGAAAATGTTACTAATTCATTGGGTTGCTGCTATAGTGTTTTCTATTAAAATATTTCATATGATTTTCATTACAAAACACTTGGTTATTTAAATTACCAGATTCATGCAATACTGGTCTCCTCCTGCACTGTCATTAATGAAAGAGCCTGCTGTCTTACATTTCCTGCTGCTTTACACAGTTTTCTTTTTGACTTTGCCTTAGATTACTTTCAAAACTCAACTGGTTTGTTTGGGTTTTTTTGGTACCTGGCCAGGACCCCTGAATTTAAAGGGACTAAAAACTAATTTTTTTTTTTTTTTAATAAAATGCTGTGGGCAGATCAGTCTTGAAAGAGAAAACCATGAATCATTTCAGCAAATGTAGTGTCAAATCATTAAGACTGACATAGGTGCAAGTGTGCTCAGATATTTTCAGAGGAAAAGATTTAGGGGTGTGTGCATTGTACATTGGCAGTCAGCACCGGATGCATATGAAAGGTCATAGCCAAAGTAGGCAGAAGCATGGGAATTGTCTGAATATGTATTGCCTGTTCTGCAGAACTACTAGTAGTTTCAGAGATTTCATCATAACAATGTCATTAGTTTAATTAAAGGACCTTGAGGTGAAAAAAAATATCTGAAATGTTTTTCATAGAAAATAATCACTATAAAAGTAGGAAAAATGACTGCCGCTTGAAACTGCTTTTAAACATCAGTTCTTGAAGTTTTGGGAAAGAAGTCAGACTACTGACTAATCAGATGGGACAGAAATGTCACAAGAAAGAACTGAAAGTATCTATGAGGTGAACCAAGAGAAAGTTGTGGGTTTTTTTCCAGAACTGTGGGAACTTAAAGGTGAGATAGAAAAAGGATACAAAAGGTGTGAGAAGATTTTTTTTTTTTCTTTCAATGGATGAGATGAGGAAGGGTTTGTGATTTGAAAGAAAAGGGAGGGAAAAAGGAGTAATAAGAAGGAAATCATGAGGGAAATACTGAGAGACAATGGAGGACATCAGTATTTTAGAGGGAGGGAAACATTTAAAAAGGGGAATAAAGTTAATTTCTTCATGCTGGAAGCAGAAAAACTAACTTAACAATAAGGACATTTACTATCTTTGTGAAGGGGATGAGGACTGATAACACTTTGGAAGATAGAAATTAGACTCAGCAACTCTCTAAAAATAAAATGCCACTAGAATACTGAATTACTAGAACCTGACGTGCATAAGTTTCCCCAGTGTTCTGCTAATTCCCTCTCACTATTTTCAGATTTTTGAGGACAAAAAACCCTCAAAAAAAAGTTTGATCCTTTCAATTTTCTACTTTGAAACTACCATTCATATTCATTAAGGGCAGCAATACCAATATTACCAATGTCACTGAGACATTTGATTAAGTCTTGCCTGACTTACCATGAAAAAATTCTGGATTTTCATTGCCAGAACTTAGTTAATTCCCATCTTCCTAATTGGATTACCTTTGCGAATTCAACTTGCATTTTAATTGTGAATAGTGTTTCAGAATGTAAACACTTTCCAGATTGTCAGAACGCCTGAGATTTATTTTTGCAATGTGTGAGGTAGAGGCCTTGCAAACTTTTCCTTTCACATGTGGAACATTTTGTGTGGTGTAAAATCTGATTTCTATTAAGGTTTGAAGGCCAAACAGATTAGATAGTGACAATGCAGTTTTAGGTTGTTGGGTTTCTGCTACAAAATAACATTGAGAAACCTAGTTTTATTTCCAGGCTTCCTTTCTGTGGCATCATCACAGTTGTCATGCTATCTTGTCTAGCTACCAGTTACTTTATCTAAGCACTTAAAGTGTGCTTTTTGGGATTTTGATTTTATTTTTGGAGTGGGGTGTTTGTGACTTTTTTTTGCAAGCTACAATTAAAACATGAAATTATATTCTATTCTTAATGATACATCATTTTATTTTTGCTATGAACAGTGGAAGGGTACTGAATTTGGTCTCTGCATTGTTCTTTCAGGAATCAATGCAATAGTTCTTCATTTAGAAAGAAGTGCCTAAGCAGAGCATCTGCATGGGAAGGTGTGTGTCAACAGGGAGGCTGTGTCTGAGGCCACACAATGGATTAACGGCCATTACCCACAAAAACAGATTTTGGTCATCTTATTGCTTAAAGGTTTGGATTTATTTGGCCAAAATTCATGAAGTTTAATGAGATGTGGATACTTTAATGTTAATCTTTATACTTCACCACAGATTCATATAGATTCAAACCAGGAGCTACTGTTGTGTATTTTGCTTGACTGATAGTTCACTTGTGTGCTATGCCAGAGTATAAAGCCATGATTCATCAGCATAACTCGTATGACACATCACAAAATTTTTCAGTATTCATTATTGTTACAAAAGGAATGCTGTTACTTTGGAAGGCAACTTGCAGTTTAAAAACAGTGCCACTTGAAGCTGCTGGTACATAGAAAGGATTAAATACTTTTTTTTTTCAAACTGCTGAAAGGGTAATTCAGTTCAAAGAAAAGTGTATCAAGATTAGCACCAGTAACCCGTAGGACATGTCTAATTTAGGAAGCTGATAGACTCTATCTTCTGAAAACTCAGCTGCTAGAAAAGACTTGGTTTTTGTTTTGGTCAGACAGGAGTCTGACCAAATATGTCACAGAACACATGTCCCTAAAAAATGATCTACCACAGAAAATTGTGATGTAGAAGTGCACTTAAGTTGTCTCTTGTAAATGGAAACACTGTCAATCAAGTTAGTAAAACTGCTGGGAAAAATCCAAAGTTGTGTTAAAGCAATTTGAGCGGAAAGTTCATAAGGAATCTCAAATATATCTGGAAAACAGTAGGAAGCTAAAGCTCTCTCCTCCAGGCTGCTAAGCTTTTGAGTTTCTTGAAATGTCACTGATCATGAGACCAATGGTGAATCTATTATTATTTCACTATATTCCATTTTACACAAAAATAACCTTATTGAGCTAGTATCTAGAATATACATTTCCTACTGATATTTCAGTGTGAGTCTTACATCTACAAACAAGATGAATTTTGTGTTCTTTAATAACCTGAGTGGTACTTGACACCATTCTCAAACCCTGAGTTTGCCAGAGATCAGAAGCATGATGATCTCACAACGGGTTCATTCCATATAGTTATTTCTAGTGATACTGACTGTCCCAAGCAGGCATTCCAAAACTGGGCTGTGTAATTTGTAGATAGATACGCTGACCTGAAATGTGATTGTTTGCAAGTCTTCTCTAGGGCTCTATAGCCAGTCCAGTCTGTGCTCGCTGTACCTCCAACCACATCAGGTTCCACATGGGCTCAGACACATGGACGTTACGGGATGGAGACTTCAGGGCTCGGGGCAAGTTCTCAGGTGCTCGCAGCAGGGTGAGGAGGTGCCGGGGCCTCCTCACGGCAGGGACCAGCTGAGCCACTCAGGCCCGGGCGGGCGCCTCTGGGAAAGCCTGGGTAAGAAAGGGCAAAGCGCTGCCCGGCAGCCGGGGCTGAGGGAAACGTGGGGAGAAACAGCCCTGCGAGCCCCGCGGGGAGAGCGGCAGGAGGGGTGGAGGGGCTCTCGATGTCCCGGCGGAGCTGCCCCTGCGGCCCCGGGACAGAGCCCGGCGGGGCGGGTGTTTCCCTGCGGCCCATGGGAATGGCCCAGGCTGGGGCCGGGGAGCGGGGTGAAGGTTGATGATACGGGCACACCGCAGACCCAATTCCCCATCCTCCTGCTGCCCTTGGAAGGAAGAGGCAGAGGAGCTGGGGATGGAGGAGTGAAGGTGAGCCTAGGAAAATAGAGGGGGAGGGAGTGAGCAGAAGTTGTGTGTGAATTTTTTGGTTTTGTTTCTCACCACTCAAATCTATTTTAATTGGCAATAATTTACATTCATTTCTCCCCTGTGATGGTAATTGGTAAGTGATGTCCCTGCCTTTATCTCAGCACATGGGCCTTTTCATCCTTTTTTCTCTCCATCCAGTTCAAAAGGGAGAGTGGGAGAGAGGTTCGTGGGCACCTAACCATTAGTCATGGTGAACTCACCCCATCTCCCTTCAGAGTAGCTGTAGGTAACAATTAAATCCTCCTTAATCTGTCCTTCTCAAGACCAAGCGAGTCTTTTCCTCAGGCATGTGCCCCTCTGCTTGGACCACTCCAGTGCATTATCTTTTGTACTGGGGAGTCTATAGCCAGATCCACTTTCCAGATGTGGCTTTGTATGTGCCTGTTGTTACTGAATTAGGACATCCACTTCAGTTAATGTTGGAGCTCTGCTAACTTTAAAAGTCACATAGTTTATTTCAAAGTTCTCTTCCATTTGAATGATCTCTGTCACAGAAAATGGAGATGGAGAAAATTCAAAATAGCACTTATATTTGGGTAGACAGAGAAAACCAGAATAAAGCTATGGAATAAAAATTAGTAAGTTATGAAGGTCACAAGTGACCACTGTGATCAGATAATATGATATCATAGGGGAACTTAATTTATATGTTAAGGCTTTACTAAACCTGAAACTGTTAAGCTACCTATTGAAAAGGCATACAAAAATGAATACAAAAATTTAAGAGATATAGAGATCTTACTAATATCTTTAGTAGATTTTGCATTTTCTAACTAAATAAGAGAGTTTAAAAAAATAATTGAGCCATTGGATCTTGCTGTGTACACATCCAACAATGCTAGATTTATTTTAATAGTGGGAATTTCCTTCACCTGTTTGGTTTTGTTTTTCTATTTGTACACAATTTAGTCTTAAAGCAATATACATAAAACTGCACTAGAAGCAAGTTTGCAGCAAATTCTTATGCAACCGTGTCAACATAACATTTCAGATATTTACAGTCCTTAAGGGCGCCAGTTGGCTGACACAATGGTATTCTTGGTCATTTAAAGAAAATTGTGAAGCGGTGACAAGGCAGAAAAAATTACTATGTTAAAATATTTCCAGTTCTTAAAAGTCTTACATCTGTTGGAGGAGGAAAAAAAAATTTTAACAGCAAAGTGTAAACGTGTATCTTTTAGCAACAAAACAAATCAAAACAGCTGACATATTTTAAAGTAAACATTATACCTTTTGGAAGGAATTTTATTATCTGCTTGTAGTACTTTACATACCCATAGTGGACTAGTAGATCATTTTCCCTGAACCCTTCTCTTACATATTTTCATGCACGCAGTATATAGATATTCCTATATATATTCTAAATGCACAATGAAAAATCCCTCTTAGACAGTTAATAGCATTAACTAGTAGTGCTATGACTACAGGAGAAAGAAACCTCTCTTTAAGAACAAAGTTTTCTGTTTCTTTAAGGAAGTAAAACATTCCTGTAGATAATTTTTCCACTTTCCATCTTAGAAATGGTTTCTGAAAGACATATTGGCAAGAACTGGAGATTTTCAATAGAGTCTAGAACTTATTACTCTTGATGTAAACTTAGAAATATTTTAACTATTTCCCTTAATTCTCCTCTCTTTCTGTCATCTCTACCCCGGTTATCTGCTGTACATTTCTGGTTTTCAATTAGTTGCATCATAATGGTGAACAAATGTGTCACTAATGGTTATTGCTTAAATGGTTTCCATCCAAATCCTTGCCTCAGATACTTCGAACTATCTGAAATGTTTACGTTTCTATTGTATAATTTATATTAAGTTTATTCAAAGCTAGAAATACTGAACAGCATAATGCATTTGGTTACCTAATGAAATATTACAGTGTTATTTAGAAAACACAACTTTAAATTATCCTTATAAAATAGTTTGAGATAACTATGTTAGATACTTAACTTTGGAGATTGATACACAGATCACAGGGTTTCTACTTGTTGATGTTCCCCCCTTTGCATTTTTGTAATTACTTTTCAGTTTCAGGCATTTTTAGTTCTCCTAGGTGGCTTTTTTTTTTTCTTTTCTTCTGCCTAGTGTTATTTAGCTTGTGCATTCCTGTGAAGGACAACATTTGCTTTTTCAGCAGTTAGAGCAGACGCAAAGCTGCACTGCACTGTGCTGAAATGAGAGTGAGTCTCTTTTCCAAACCTTTTATTTGCCATTGTGAGTCCTTTAATCTGTGCCTGTGCATCACCAAGATCATTGTTATGCTGCATCAGCATAACATTTGGGAATGTGAATGCTAAAAGAAATTTTAGTTTGTTGTTTGAATTTGCAGTAAAACTGTATCTGTCATTAGAAAAATGAATGCATGATTAAAGGGTTTCAGTAATTGCTCCACACTATGTAACTTGTTAGATGATTTTCTTCCTGTGTTCACAGTACATATCTTCCAAATTTTTGCAAGTTTTATCCAAAGCAGATTTCCACTTGTTTTACTTTCCCTTCAAAAGAAATTTCATTTTAACTGAACTTTCCTTGTTTTAATGTTTTCATGTGCTGCTACCAATTTTGATCACAGAATCACAGAATGGTAGGGGTTGGAAAGGACCTCTGGTGATCATGTAGACCAACCCTCCTTCTAAAGCAGGATTACATCCAGGCAGGTTTCGAATATCTCCAGAGAAGGAGACTTCACAACCTCTCTGGGCAGCCTATGCCAGGGCTCTGGGCACCCTCACAGTGAAAAGGTTTTTCTCATATTGAGATGGAATTACCCGTGTTCCAGTCTCTGCCTATTGTCCCTTTTCCTGTCACTGGGCACCACTGGAGAGAGTCTGGCCCCATCCTCCTGACATCTGCCCATGAGATAATTAAAAATGTTGGTGAGATCCCCTCTCAGTCTTTTCCTGGCTAAAAAGACCCAGCTCGCTCAGTCTTTTCTCATAGATGACATGTTCCAGTCCCCTAATCATGCTCATAGCCCTTTGCTGGATTCTCTCCAGTAGTTCCCTGACTTTCTTGAACTGGGGAACCCAGAACTTCAGACAATGTTCCAGAGGTGCCCTCACCAGGGCAGAGTAGAGGAGAAGGATAACCTCTCTCAACCTGCTGGCCAATGATCTTCTTAATGCACCCTAGGATACCATTTGCCTTCTTGGCCATGAGAACATGTTTCTGGCTCATACTCGTCTTGTCCACCAGGACTCTCAGGTCTTTCTCTGCAAAGCTGCTTCCCAGAAGGTCACCCTCTAACCAGTACGGGTGCCTGGACTTATTTCTCCCTAGGTGCAGGACTACACTTGTCTTCATTGAAATTCATTAAGTTCCTCTTCATGCAATTCTCTCATTTGTCCATGGCACGCTGAATGGCAGCGCAGCCGCCTGGTGTATCAGCCCAGTTTTGTATCATCAGCAAATTTACTGATTATATACTCTGAATCCTCATCCAGGTCGTTGATTAAGATGTTGAATAAGAATGGACCCAATACTGACCCCTGGGCCTCCACCTAGACTCTACAGCGCTTGTCACGTCCCTCTGGGCTCTGTCATTCTCAATCTACCTCACTGTCCACTCTTCAAACTCACACTTCCTAAGCTTGCCTATGAGGATATTATGGAAGACAGTGTCAAAAGCCTTGCTGAAGTCAAGGTGGACAACATCCACTGCTCTTCCTTAGTTTACCCAGCCAGTCATGCCATTACAGAAGGCTATCAGGCATCGTTTGTCTCCGGTGAATCCATGTTGATCACTGCCAATAACCTTCTTTTCCTCCACAAGCTTATTGATGAGACCCAAAATGAGCTACTCCATCACCTTTCCAGGGATGGAGGTGATGCTGACTGGCCTGTAGTTTCCTGGGTCCTCCTTCTTGCCCTTTATGAAGACTGGAGTAACATTGGCTTCCTCCAGTCCCCAGTCATCTCTATTGTTCTCCAATTTTCAGAGTAGTGGCCTAGTGATAACACCTGCCAGCTCCCTGAGTACTTGCGTGTGCATCCCATCAGGGTTTTGACCTCTTTCTGATTTTTTTTTATTTTTTTTTAACTTTTATATAAGGAGAAAAAAAAAATTTGTGGATCTCTTCTTTGCAATTGTATTTGTTGTTTTGGACTTTTTTTTTGTCTTGAGATTAAGAGTTAATCTTTCAGAAGAGAACAAGGTGTTCTTTGTAATGGGAGTTATAGAGACAAAGATTTTGAAAACGGACCCATCAAAACAAAAGAAATTAATGAGACTTTAAAAATTTGGGCTTTATTTTCAGAAATTCAGTGAAATATAGTCAAACAACTTCATAGAATGGAAAAGTTATTTTGTTGGCACAAGATTTTCTCTTTGCCTTTGTAGATGACGTAGCACTTCTGCAATATTTTTACTGTTGCTGTGACCTTGCATTTTCCTTATTAGCTTACTGTGTAAAGTTTAAGCAATTATTTGATAACCCTATGTACAAGAGGAAAATCTCAAATTCCTAGAAAACGTAAATATGTGCTGGTGATCAAATTGTTCGGTTCACAATGTTCAACAGGCATTTCAGCTGAGCTGTGTAGATCACCCTGGTATAAAATGCAAAAATAGTTGCTTTGGGAAAAAAAAAAAAAAAAAGACACAAATTGACACTGTTTTAATGATTTTCTCCAGCGCACTATATACAATTTTTAACTGGTGCACTGCATGAATCCATACTTCTTAAACAGAATTATTTAACGTGATTTTCTAAAGGAATTAACTGCACTATGTCCAATCTTACTTAAGTCAGAAGCAAGTTAATGATATTTAAAATAGCTAATACTGAAATGCATCATTATTATTATTTGATTTGGTGGGTATAGACTCTTTCACATTGTGACACATTTTCCTGTGTATTTCGTACAACATAGAGCAGCTCTTACGTGCCTGGATATTTCTACTTCGAAAAAGGAAGAATGAGGGAAGAGAAGGTTTTAGTAACAAAGTAAATATTTTTTGGTTACAGGATAAGAGGTTCTGCATTATTAAATATATGGGTAACTTGCTAGTATCAGTTTTATTTAGGTCTTGTATTTTTTCCTCTAAGTTCTCGAATATGTGTCTCAAGGGACTTTATATACCCTGGAGTACACTGATAGTTTGAAAAAGCAGCTGAACGTTGACAGCGGCCTTTCCAGGAGGCTTCAAATACAGGAAGCAAGAACTTGTCCAAACAGACTGTACACAACTGTGTACCACAGATACAGGAGATAGTCGTTGATTAAGCAACAGATAGCTCTGAGTATCTGTGTTCCATGTAACTTGAAAATGGTCTCAAAAAACAAAACTAATCTGATCTGTATTAAGATGTGTAGTATTGGATGTTTGGGGAGCAGGCCTCTAAGTAACAAATGTTTAAGTGAAGAGATCATGCTTGAATTGTATACGTCGATATTTTACATTGGGTAGTTTTTGTAACTCAAAAACAATTAAAAAATCCACAGCAGAACAGAATGAAAAAATTCTTTCTGTCCTGATCAAACAGTTACTGTTTCAACAGATAAGAGACTTGATGAATTTTGATAAATTAGGTCCCACTCAAAAAAAAATTTGTCTTTGACTAAATTAAACCAAGTTTTGCCTATGGGAGAGGTGAAATATCCTTTTGATCTTTTTTAATAATGTAACTGAGGTTCATATATCATTTTTCTCTCATTGCACATCATCATTAATGCCACTTTAATATCAATACCCTGTCTAGCGTGGATGGTAACCTAACACAATGCTGTACAAATTGAGGCAGTGGTTAGTTACAAGTACCAGCTGGTTGTGTATACCAGTGTCGTAACCTCTTCAGCTTTTATTTCCCTGTGGTATTAATGTTACCTATTTATGCAAAACCTCAACTTGAAAAATTAATTGGTGTGCTATAATTTAGTTTGAAGATGTGTCCCAGGCAGCCAAAGCATTGAATTTTTTTTTTTTTTTAGTCATTACTGAATGGATACCCTAATAATGCCTCCTATTGATTGTGTTTTGTAGAGCTGTTGGGACTTTTGGGTTTGGGGTGGGTTGTTTTTGTTTTGGTTTGGGCTTTTATTTTTATTTATTTATTTATTATTTTATTTTCCCAGAAAAAAATGCTGTATTTCTTTCTGGAATAAGTGGTTTTTGAACTTATGAAATCAGTTTGACAAACTATGTAGGTGCTGCCTCCCTATTTCACCTCTGTTGAAATAGCATTAAAGCTTTTCCTAACTAATGGCTCAGTATACTAAGGAAGACCGTGATAAATATTCAAGATCTCTTGACTTGTTGATGCTCTTAAGTAAAGTTGGGCATCTGTCAAGGGAGAAAATATAGTTTGCTCTTTTGGTCATTCATTCTGTTTGGAATTTAACCTCAGACCTCAAAAAAAATAAGATATTCACGGGCTAAGATTGATATATGATTAGTAGAAGAACTTGGTTTCAGAGAGTCAATAAACTGAAAACTTTTTAGGTGCTATGCTGACATAAACAATAGAAAATAAGAAATTACATTTATCAGGATCAAGTAAAAAAAACCTCAATATAGAACTCTGAGTTGGTGGAAGGCTTACCAGTTTGTAGGAGGCTTAATTTCCAGTGCATTTGTTCATTCTTGGTTGATTTTTTTAAGCTAAATGATACTAAAGATTTAGTGCACACTCACCCTTAATTAGATAGAAGAAAACACTCATTCAGGAAAGATGATAGAAATATCCTAACACAAAGAAAACTTTTGGTCAGCATCTCTCATGGTGCAAACAGAAGTATAAAATCCCTCTGCCATTGACTGCTAGGTGTCCTGCTCTCCTCTACAGTTTTGATGCATAAGGTATTATTTTTTACTGGAATACGAATGATTCATTATTGATTGCCTTTTGCATAACCTACCTATTTCAACCTGACATTCAGATCATACAGCTTTCCAGACCTCCGTCCCAAAATCTTCTGACATTAATAAGGATGTTTAATTATATTTGTATTAATGTAACATTTTTCTGCATAAGATTTGTATGTATATGCATGTGCATGTAGATAACTCTCTTACCTTTTTTAAAATGCATGACAAAATAGAATCTTTGTGAGAGCTTGCACATTACTGTGATTTCTTCTGTAAACTACCAAAATGATACATAGCACAAAATGTGATGTTTGCATAAGTAACTAAATTACTTGAAAAGAATAGAGAAATGCCTTGAAAAAATTATGGTAATTCTCTGAACTATTTAAGACAGCTAGCCATGCTTTCTTCAATTTAGAAAAAAGTATAGCTTATTTGGAAACGTTCTTTTACCTTCCACCTTGTCACTGACCTACAGGGCTTACTTTAGTTAAATGTATGTCTATTTTGTTGTTGAAAAGATGTATTTTCAACTCAAGATGAGACCGCATCTCAAGATACAGTACAGTGTATGCTTATCTTCCGTTCCTTATTGCATCCCGGTTCGGTTCAGTTTTTAAAATAGAAATTAGTTACTCCTGCATACATAATCATCCTGACCCAGTGAGTTTTTTTAATTCCCTACTCTTTCAGTTAGCTGGTAAGAGAATGAGAAGACCAAAACATAATGAGAGTTCTCAAAAAATTCAAACTCATTCTCACATACATATGATCCCTCTTCCATTCTTGATTGGAAAAAAAAAAACCCAAACCACAATACATCCTCTTAACTGGAAAACAAGCATTTCTGTATCTGCTTTCTATAGACATCACGGATGTAACAAATACTTATCCATATTAACAGAGATTTTTCACCTTACTTGGAGATGGAAGAGGCTTTAGGGCATATGTAACCTAGTCCTAACCTATTGTATCTGCATGCAGGTATCACGTATGGATGACTAGTACGCTTCGGGCTCTGGGAATAATAATTAGACAGCTACTGTTACAGAAAATGCCACAGCTACAATAGTTTAACCCAAATAATTTTATAAATTCTTTTACTATGTGGAAGCTCTCTTGATTGTGGTTCACATGGAGAAGTACCAGCAAGTAAAATTAGAAATACTGTGCCATTGTCCTGAGTGATTCATTCACTTCACACACAAGAAATAAGCCTGTATTCCCTGGTTACTTATTGATTTGTTTACACATTGCTGGAGAGAGATGGAATGATTTCTCTGCACTTGCTTAGACCAGAAATGTTCTATTAAAAAAAAAAAAAAAAACAAACCAAAAAAAAGACAGTATATAGTTTAGATGAAGACATTCCCTAGATTTGGATAACCAGTAAATTTTAGCCATCCCATGTTATAACAAGTATATCTGTTGTAACGTACTTTCCCTCTTTATCTCTCTTTACTCATCTTTTCCACAGGTAAATGCAAGTCAAGCAGAAGTTTTGAAACAGAAACTGGATGGTGGTTCTTCAGAAATGATCTAATCAATGGAATAGAGCTGCTCATGCTCAAAGTAAGTAGATAATAAAAGAGATATTTTATGGATTAGCTTGCTAATAGGGCTTTTTGAAGCCCTATTCAAAGACAAAATATGTTAGAGGCTGATTTCTTGCTTGAAAATAAACCTAAACGCAAATTTCAGAATTTACAAATAAGGCTGAGATCGATACGTTTTGAAATCATTAAAATATGCTACATAAATTACTGTTATAATGAAGTTGCTTTCCATCACAGTATGTCCAAGGTTCCTTTTTGAAATCTTCATAGAAAGAAGGATTTTATTCCTTAAAATGTACCACATTAGAGATGCCCAGAAGACCAGACAGTGAAACAAAGTAAGTCTCGATATGGCTATTCAGTTATGTGCATGTTCTCAGCATATCGGATGGAAAGTCAGTGGGTACATGACCTAAATATAATATCTGTCATATGAGAGATAAACTTTTAAGGCAAACTCTGCAGCAACACCTTTAATAAAGCACAATGTTCTTGTACCTCTCAGTTGTTGTTTTCACCAAATCTGAAGGGATATTTCGAATGTATACATTGAAAGTAAAAGGTACTGACTGAAAAAAACCTTCAGAATATGAATGTAATCTAAGAGTTTTGCTTTTGATATTCTGGGTATTCTAACAAGATTAATTTCTGTCTTTTATATCTGCAAAGATTTAAAGTGAGAAATAGGGATTTAAATCAAAAATGCCTTTGAAATATATCATGCTGTTATGAAAGAACATAATCGTACCTTGCCTGTATGATGTGAAAGGTAGACCAACAAGACATACTGCTTCCTCCAGAAAACCTAACTTTCTGTTAGTCTGACCCAGAAAGAATGCCATTTTGAGAAAAGCAGCATGTCTCTAATGAGCACAACAGGTGTCTTATTTTGGATTTCTACTTGACTTTCTGGTGATCCATAGCAGGTTTGTCTAATCCTAACTTTGCACTGACCTCAGCTCTGTAGGCTAGAATGTTTTGTTATGATTTTTTTTCCTTTCTTTATTTTCTTTCAGCCAGTATTTCTTACCTGTATGTGTCTTGGCACAGTGAAAAGCTAACTGCTGCTCTCTGCGGGCACTGTTTCCATCTCTCTGTGCATAGGTTCTCATTGGGGAACAAAAGATTGTTCTGGAAACATTTCTGGATCCTCAGGAAAATTTTTTGACATTTCAGTGGGGGTGGGGACCTTTTAACTTTGTCACATTTACTATAAACCTTAAAATTGCTCTTCCAGTCCCTAATAAAACAAAAATCTCAAAACATTTTTATAAAATATTATCCATGTTAATACACTTTGTAGAAATCATTGATCATTATAAATTGTTAATATTTATTTCTTTTATTGTTAACATCAAATGTTTCCAACAACATGGTATGAATATCAGCATGGCACGGTTCTTGGGAAAGACAGTGAATAGAAAATAAATATTTAAGATTATTACTTGGCAGTATTTATTGAAATTATTTCATGTTCTTTAATGACAACTGAGGCATTATTTCCCATTATATTTCGGCTAATATTTTGTGGAAGGTCATTAGGAATTTGTGAATATGTGTAGTTGGTAATAAAAGGTTAATTACTTAAACACTAGATTTACCTAGTAAGGGGAAAAAGTATAGTATCATATATAGGTTTCCAGATGAAATTAGCTAGCAGTCAATGTGTTTTAGTGGAAAAAACTGTCGTCAGATGAGAAGTTGAAAGATTAATTATGCAGAAGAAGCATAAGGAAATGGTAAGCTTTGCATGAGCAGTTTGCAAATTGAAGGTGAAATGTATTAACTCTGTATTTAATATGTCCATCGTAGTGATGAACACAGATAAGTGATGGGCCAAAATTCACAAAAGGCATTGAAGATTGAGATGGAATAGAGGTGATTATCTCTGGAACTTGCCATGTGTGGTTGCTGTTAGACTAGACAGCCTTCACAGTTTACAAGCTCTTGTACAACACCCATAGAAGTAATTTTCTGTTTTATCAGCATCTTCCTATTTAGATTTTTCTTCTCGTAGCAAATCCATTACTATTGCATGATATTTTATACATCATCTTATAGCTCCCACATTTCAATGTTAAACTTTACATTTTTGTACTCAAATTTAAGTTATGCCAATTTTTGAAATATTCAGGAGTGTCCTTTTCTTCCCAATGAAACCTTGGAAGCAGTCATGGTAGCCTCTTTGAGTGGACTGTAGTTTCTTCTCAACTGTCCTGAGACCTATATTTACACAAATTTTCTCACACACATACCCTTTTTTTTCTTTTACTGAAAAGCAAAAACTAATCCATAGTATGCTTAAAATGTTACAGAGTGGTATTCTGGTTTTCAGGGTTCTGTTCTTTCCTCTGCATCTCTTAATTTCTAATTTTAAATATGGCATTTTTGTCAAAATTAATATTAAAAATTATTTGCTAGGTCCATGAATAGAGTCCTGTAACTTATTGTACCCTGTAACTTCATGTCATACTGCGCAGAAGTATAATTAAAGAAATTCCAGAACTTTTATCTCACAAATGCTTACTTTCATGGTGATGAGTATGTAGCACAACAAATAACAGGGGAGTGGATCCAAAAGTTTTTACTGATACCCAGGTTCAAGATAAACTATAAAAGGTTGTTGGTTGTTTTGAGTCTTCCTTCTTTAAGGTGGGTTGTTGGGGTTTTTTGGGAGGGGCATTCTTGGTTTTTTTTTAACGTGACTGTCCTGAGGCTAGATTTTCACAGGTTTTAGAAATCTGTATGCAAAATTCATTTCATGGTACGTTGGGACATTTTTGAATTGAAAGAGAAAGTATTAAGGGACTGAAGTGTGAATCGTTGTTTCCGGGTTTATGTTACTGTTCTTGCCATAAATGCCATGTTGTGATGAAATGTAGAAAGGTCAGAGCTTAAAGGTAAATTCACTTCCTATAACTTTGAGGTCGCTTCCTGGTTCCTACGTAAAAATATATCATGTTTCCACATAAGGTACATATTTAATTTTACTCAGAATATTTCCTTTTATGCATCAGTGCATTTTTCAAAAGACAAGGAATAGTTGGAAATAACATTGTGGTAAAAAATATGTTATCTAAAGCCCAGAAAAGTTTTACGTATACTTTTGGAATAATATCAAAGTAACAATTCCTAAACTTCAACTAGTAATGGAAGGAAAACAATTCACATCTGTTGCTATCAAAATATCTGAAACCCCACAAAAATAGCACTTTCAATTTGCTTATGCCTGAAAATGAACAATGTTATGGGGGAAAAAAGCATAAAGCTGTACAGAAAAGTAATATACAGTGATTTTAAAACATAGGCTTAACTGTTTTATTA
Source organism: Gallinula chloropus (assembly GCF_964237585.1). Classification (NCBI taxonomy): domain Eukaryota; kingdom Metazoa; phylum Chordata; class Aves; order Gruiformes; family Rallidae; genus Gallinula; species Gallinula chloropus. The sequence continues at coordinate 84,168,644 of NC_140086.1, read as the reverse complement.
CATTATTTACAAGAATTTTCCCTTGTCTTATTCTGACTAAACCATGCAAACCAGAAAGGAAGCAACACATTGTGTGTATTAACTTTCATTCTATTTAGGGACAACAAAATGTATCAGATTTATTTATTTATTCATTTCTTTATTTATAAATTTTAAACTCATCTGATTTCACAGGCAATTTTCTGCACCAACGTTTGTTCATCCATTTTTATTTTGGCATCAGATGTTATGCTGTTACCTAAGCAAATCTTTTTTTTTTTCTCCTTTTCTGATGAGTCTGCCAACAAAGTTGCTACTCTAATTAGTCCTGATAACAATTTTTATGTGTGTGTATTTATGATGTGGATACTTACTCATTGGGCAGTTGTCCATGGCACTAAAATGATTTTATTTAAATAACTAAGTGGACATTAAATGATGAAGATTTCTTGTATTTATTAACTACAGACTAAATTTTAGGATGAGGTACCTGCAGAGTCATGGCTTCAGTTTTATATTTTTGCCTATTCTGATTACATCCATTTCCAAAATGAGATATCACATTATTTTGAATTGCAGTTTAACATGCTGTTATTTGGCTAAAAGGTGGTGTCATGGTTTCACACCAGCTGGCAACTAAGCACCACCGAGCTGTTTACTCACTTAGCCCCATGTGGGATGGGGGAGAGAATCTGGAGAGTGAGAGAACTCATGGGTTGAGATAAAGATGGATTAACAGGTGAAACAGAACCTACACAAAAGTAAAGCAAAACAAAGAATTCATTCACCACCTCCCGTGGGCAGGCTGGTGTTCAGCCATCTCCAGGAAAGCAGGGCTCCATCACGCATAACAGTTATTTGGGAAGACACCACCACCACCTCGAATGTCCTGCCCCTTCATTCCTCTTTCCCTTATATGCTGAACATGACACCATATGGTATGGAAAATCCCTGTGGTCAGTTTGGGTCACCTGTCCTGGCTGTCTCCTCTCCCAGCTTGTTCTGCACGCCCAGCCTACTGGTTGGTGGGTGAGTTTTAGGAGCAGCAAAGGCCTTGGCTCTGTGTAAGCCCTGTTGAGCAGTAACAAAAACATCTCGTTATTGTCAACACTGATTTCAGTACAAATCCAAACCACGGCTACTGTGAAGGAAAGTGTCAAAACCCACCCAATTGTCTTCTGACAATTAACACATTTCTTTTTCAGAAAGCTTAACGATGAAAGTTCTGCACACAAAGTAGATGCTGATCTTTTAGCCAGAAACAGCAAAAGGCAGACTGGCTTGCAAATGAGACATTCTTTTGATGACACTTTGTAGTCTTCCTCCTTCAGTATAGAAAGATCATATTTCAAGGCTTGAGAAAGAGCAACACTGTCCTCCAAACGTGTCTGGGAACATTTGTTGACTTCAAGTAATTTGCCCCCGGTTAGAGTTGAGCACATACCTGCATTCTAAGGTCTTTTCTGCCAGGTAAGGACAGTCATTCTTCTGAAGCCTGTAGTTCTTGGTCTCTTTTTCATCCCACTGAAATAAATAGTAAGAGCATGAACTCTAATCTATGTTACTATTTCATGCCTAAATCCCTGCAAGGCTTCTGATTGATGACACTAAACTAGGAGGATATGTTGATCTGCCTGAGGGTAGGGAGGCTCTTCAGAGGGATCTGAACAGACTGGACCGATGGGTTGAGACCAACAAGATGAAGTTTAACACAGCCAACTGTAGAGTGCTACACATGGGACATAACAACCCCATGCAACATTACAGGCTTGGGGGAGGTCGGCTGGAGAGCTGTCAGGAAGAGAAAGACCTGGGGGTGTTGGTTGACTGCAGGCTGAATATGAGCCAGCAGTGTGCCCGGGCAGCCAAGAAGGCCAGTGGCATCTTGGCTTGTATCAAAAACAGTGTGGCCAGTAGGTCTAGGGAGGTAATTGTGCCCCTGTACTCAGCATTGGTGAGGCTGCACCTTGAGTACTGTGTCCAGCTCTGGGCTCCCCACCATAAGAAGGACATTGAGGTCCTTGAGCGAGTGCAGATAAGGGCAACCAGGCTGGTGAAGGGGCTGGAGGGCAAATCATATGAGGAATGGCTGAGGGAGCTGGGGCTGTTTAGTCTGGAGAAGAGGAGGCTGAGGGGAGACCTTATCACCACCAACAACTACCTGAAGGGAGGTTGTAGAGAGGTGGGCAATGGTCTCTTCAGCAAGGTGACAGGAGATAGAACAAGGGGAATTGGCATGAAGCTGTGCCAGGGCAGGTTTAGATTGGATATTAGAAAAAAAATTTTTACTGAAAGAGTTGTTGAGCCCTGGAACAGGCTGCCCAGGGAGGTGGTTGAGTCACCTTCCCTGGACGTGTTCAAAAAAAAGGTAGATGAGGTACTTAGGGATATGGTTTAGCATAGGACAGGAATGGTTGGACTCGATGATCTTCAAAGGTCTCTTCAAACCTTGTGATTCTGTGATTCTGTGATCTGTGTCTCTGGTCTTGTATTTGGAATAGAGGACCTGATGATTTGCCTAAATTTTCCAGGAAAAAAAAAAACAAATAGTAAAATATGTGAAACTGGTTCACACTGAGGTTAGTAAACAAACAATTCTGCTCACAGATATTGATGATGTTTTTGCAAACTATAATAATACGGTTTATTTCATCCTTTTCCCACATCCTCAGAGAAATATATTGTTATTCCTGTAGCAAACATACTTGCATGAAGATGTTTAAGTCATACTGCTATAAGAGTAAAAAAAAAAATTTAAAAATGTTGTGTGCAGCAGCATCTACATTGCTTTAGCACAGATGCAGAGATTCAGTGAATTATCTGTCTTTTTTTTTGTTTGTTTTTTTAAAGTGTAATCCTTCTGTTTTACGGGAGCCTATTGTTGGGCTTTCCCCCCTTAATTCAAAGGAAATCATAGAGATGAGAGATTTGACTTTGTAATTGGGAATTTAGGGCAAACTTCAATGTTAACAAAATGCCTTTTTTTTTTTTTTTAACTCTGGTGCTTTGCTTTCTTTACCACAAGAATAGCAAGACTCCTTTCTGCTGCTTGGTACATGTGTTTTAACATCCATCTATGCAAGATACAAATTTTTGGCTTAGAGTGGGACTTTGTTTTCTTTTACTTCTAGTCTAAAATATATCAGCAGCACCGTATATTATTCTTTACAGCATTCATCACTCTCCCAAGTTTTCTGCCTTTATGATACCTATTTATAGATTATTAATGCTTGTATTTATTTCTATTTATTCTGGGATGTTATCTTTGTATATTGGTAGAGAAACATTATTAACAAGTCTCTGTTGCAAGCATATCTTCTCTGGGATTATCTACCCTATTAATACAAGTGCAGAGGAAAATGGAGAGACATATACAGAGAAGAGGACAGTTCTAGCAGACTGATGTGGCTGATAAGACTCTTCTTAATACTGTTATGGTCTAATCTAAATGGCAAAGGGCAGAGCATTTAATACTTCTTGCTGCTTCAGCTTCTTAAAAGCCAGCAGTGACTGTAATGGCCTTAAGGATGTCCTTCTGAGGAGAAATTCATTATTACCTGTGGAAAAGTCAAATCACCTGACAGTCCAAGCAGAAAGGAAGAAGACAACTGTAGCCTTTTGGATTAGGAGGAAGTTGTATTGCTGAAGTGCACCAACATAGGCAACATTCACTGTCAGCTGTGATGTTTGGTCAATTGGCTGGGGTATGTGAACCCTTGCTTGCTGTGTGTAATCCTTGCCATGTTGTTTATCACCTCTGGGAGAGGGGTCTGGATTCCCATTTTATACAGTGTGATATCAATTTATGCTAAGATAACATCATTGGTCATGAGTTTAGCTGGTATTTGTATGTGGCATTGCTGCCATGCCCGTACTTTGGACAGCATCTCTCAGAATTGAATAATAGTCACACCCAATCTATGACTGGGGGGAACATTTTCTCCCACTCTTTCACCTCTCTTTTTCCATTTAGTCTGGTTACAATGGTTTTTGAGAATACTGAATGCCCCTGGGATGTTCAAGACAGCATGAGTATTTCCATGTCCCCTGAATGTTTTTCAAGTCCGTTTCAGGGTTACAAAAATTGTTTTAAGAATATCCCCCAGAAATGTTCCCCAAGGCTGAACAGTCAGGGGTGGCATGGCTTTTGGAAGAGTATGGGCAGATATCTAGAGACCTTCTCACCGCCAGTGGTTTGGAAATTCACTGCTGAACAGCAACAGTTCCCTGATCAGGTGTTAGAATATTTGAAAGGGAAATTCTGTGGGTGTTCCAAAGAGGCATAACTCACTGCGCTATGCTGGGCCCTGGCCAGTATCTCCAGACACTGCTCGATGGTAGGCAGCACCAGAGTGGGAAAACAAATCGACAGGCACTGTGGCTACCACAACCCCACAGCTACTCAAACTCCAGTGACAGGCACCACAGCTGAGCTGAAAAAAATCCCCCATACCTGGATCAGTTGCCCCATAAGCAAAAACACACCATCACTCCTGCCATTAGAGATGTTACGTGTCCTGGTTTCTGCTAGGATAGAGTTAATTTCCACAAGGAGCCAGCACAGGTGAGCCGAGCTGGCCAAGGGTGTTTTCCACACCACATGATGCCATGTGCCACATGAAAGGGGCTGCTTGGGGAAGCGTGAGTTGGCTCTGGGACAGTCTTAGTGTGGGATGAGCATCCAGTCAGTCAGGTCGGTAAGTGCTTTTTGTTTTCACCGTTTCAGTATATTCTGGCCTAAATCCTGCCGTTGTTGCTGCTTCCCCTCCCTGTGCTGCCCCAGCATGCTGCCCGTACCACCCCCTTCTCCATGGTTTGCCCCTGCCTGCTTTCCCCCTCCCTGTCTACTGGGGAACAGTGAGAGAGCAGCCATGTGGTACTCAGCTGCTGCTTGGGGCTGAACCATGACAAATTCCCAATTCCATCATGGGACATTTTTAAGTTTATTTCTTTTTCATCCATTGCCTGTGTTGTTTCTTTGAAGACTGATTATTTTGGGGGTCTCACACAGTGCTGTACTAGTTTCTTGAGGTCACTGATGAAGTGAGTAACCACTGAAGGTATTGTCCTGGCTGTGAAGGGCATTTTATGAAGACAGAATAGGCCAAAGTGGGAATATTTGTTGGGAGGGAGATGGAAGATCTGCTCCAAGAATTTTAATACAAGAATGCTATGAGACTGGACCAAGGAATAGTTTTCAATATGACAGAATATTGGAGTTTTATGTCATCAAAGGTATAAAACCCATATTTGTCTCAGTAGAAGAGAGACACAGTTCTACAATATACTTATACATTGTACTAATAAAATATATTAGCTTGTTTGGTTCTGACATAATTAAAACATAAGAAATCAATTGTTACTGATACTTTCTGCCTCCCAGATGAATGCTTTAAGCACAGAGATTAAGAAAAAATCAAGTAATAATTATGCATTTCATTGAAAACAGCTCTTGTTGAGCATCCTGACTGCTTCTGCATTCTGAACATCACATTTCTCAGAATCTGATTTTGCATCAAATTAAAAAAAAATAATTTCAACATGTAACAGTGCTTCCTCCTTCTCTTTAACCCTTTTGCTTATGCAGTGGATCATATCCTGTAAGGTCCAGGAGAATTCTGACTCTGATAAAAAGATAACATGTGCTCAAACTATTACTCTGCTATTCTCCTAGAAGAGACGTGTGTGCCATTTTCAGGTACTTGAGTAAAATGATTTAAAAAAATAATTTCATTGAAGTTCTACAACATCCCTATTCAATTTATAATTGATATATTTGCAAATTCTTGTTGCTTGGATTTTTTGCCAAAAATTGTTGGCTTTCCATCTGGCAGGTTTGAAATGCATGCTAATACTACTGCTTACATAAAAGATGTATGTCTTGAAATATCAAATTGAGCCTTCAGTAACGATGGTAATAATTGAAAGAATTCAAGGTTTGCCTCTCAAAAGTAAGAGAGTTGTATTTGTTGTTTGTAACAATAGTCTAGCTAAGGATAACTTTTAACTATTTCTGCTTTTGGCTATCTAGACTTCACGAGGAGGTGCAGGTAAGTAGATGAATTTACTACCAGTCTCTCAGTCCTTAACATAGGGATATTGAACCACATCATGGTCGGTTTGTATACATGAAGTATTATGTATGCATACGTAAATTGTGGGTTTGTTTGTTAATCTGACTTGCTTTTTAGTAAAGGTCCTGAGTAGTAGATAGATTTTATAGATACCAAGAAGGAGACTGAAAATGCAAACCAAAAACTGATACCTCAATCAGTGCTAATAAGAAAAGACAAAATATTTTGCAACCTCTACTGTTCCATGGTTTTGTATTCTCAGTCAGAACATGAATTCTCATCCAGTCCCTCCTTTAAGATGGAGGCGTTTCAAATAAAGGTGGAGTACAAGCACAGGGCTGATTCCTGTTAGGTCCATTTATAGGTGCAAACTTAGAAGGAATGGAAAAGGCTACTAATGGGACTTCCAGACATCCTGGTTGCAGCTTGACTGGGTAACTGCAAATAATTTAAGACCTGTTAGGAAGAAATTGTGGGGGAAGGGGGTTAGGATTTTTTTTGTTGTTGAGTTGCTTTGTGTTATATTTTTCTTTGTCTAATTTGTGCCCACTTAACCTCTTGTCTTAATTTGTGCCTCTCTCTATGGGAGAGAGGTTCATTGGAAAAAAAAAAAAAAAAAACATTTTCTTGGGAGTTCAGATTTGGACATTGGAAGCTTGATTCATGTAAGTGAGAACATAAGAAAGAACCTGTCCTTTATGATTTCTGCTATCCTGAGGATAATTTTAACTCTTGATAAATAAGAAGGTAGCACAAGAGTGGTACTTTTCATAATGTGCATCCTCCCAATTCCATATGAACACTTCAATGATGCAGTTTAAAATGTACCCAACTATCTCTTAATCCAAGTGTGATTTAACTACAGTGAATGAAAAGTGGGCCCAGGAAAGCTGCATGAAGTTTGGCAAGGCCAAATGCAAGGTCCTGCACATGGTTCAGAGCAATCCCAAGCACAACTACAGGCTGAGAGGAGAATGGATTGAGAGCAGCCCTGAGAAGGACTCGGGGCTGTTGATGCATGAGAGGCTAAGTATGACCTGGCAACATGCACTTGCAGCCCAGAAAGCCAATGATGCCCTGGGCTGCATCAAAAGAAGTGAGATCAGTAGGTCGAGGGAGGTGATTCTGCCCCTCTACTCTTCTTTGGTGAGACCCCACCTGGAGTACTGTGTTCACCTCTGGGGTGCACAACATCATAGGGACACGGAGCTGTTGTAGCAAGTCCAGAGGAGGGACACAAAGATGATCAGAGGGCTGGAGCCTCTCTCCTATGAAGAGAGGAGGCTTGAGATTTTTCATCATGGTGAAGAATTTTTTGCAATTTTCCAGTACCTGAAGGGAACATACAGGAAAGCTGGAGAGGGACTTTTTGCAAAGAGATGGAGTGATAGGGAGATGGATAATGACTTTCAGCTGAAAGAGGATAGATTAAGATTAGATATAAAGAAATTCTTCACTATGAGGTTGGTGAGATACTGGGAACAGGTTGCCCCAAGATGGTGTACTTGCCCCATCACTGACAGTGTTCAAGGCCAGGTTAGATGGGGCTTTGGGTCTAGTGGAGGGTGTCCCTGCCCATGGCAGAGGGGTTGGAACTAGATGATCTTTGAGGTTACTTCCAAGCAAAGCCATACTACTGTACTTTGATTCTGTACACATGTTGAAATGTAGCATTCCTTTGTTTGTTTGTTTGTTTTTTCTGATCAAGATTATGCTTTGCTGTCTGCTTTTGTCTACAGATGTAATTCCTGGTATGGTTTAGCCTGAAAAAGTATGCTTAATTTGATTTTGTTCCTCCAGAAATACAGCTTCTTTCAAGTGTGAACAATTGATCTAAAGCTGTTTAGCGGTTTAGCTGCTGTTAATGTACCACCATCACATTTGTCAAATGCAAAATTGATACATGTTAATCTGTGTTCTTCCAGGTATTTTATCAATGGAGGAGGGATTTCTTCCCTATTTGTTCATATATTTGATATTGCATCTATATGCACATTCTTATTTAAGTGTAATGGGATGGCACTAACCCTTCTGACAAACCTGCAGAGGCAGATATATGTATAACAGCATTGGAATACGATAGCAAAATTAGAACCATGCAGCTAAAGCAAACATCTGAATAAACTCTCTATATAAGAACATTATTTACTTGTGAATCTAGAGAAAGATATTAATGTTAGATGGGAATCAAACAACACATTGCTGGAATTGTTTGTAACATTTCCAGTGCGCTTGTCACTGAATGGAAACTGAGAAACAGAAAGACCAAGGAAAAGAGAAGATCTGGTAACTTCCACGTCATTATTACTAAGGGCATCTTGCATAGCAGTGTAATGACTTATGGCTGCAAGTAAACTTCACCACTGTTTAAGCCAGTGTTAAGAGAAAAATAGCAAAGAACTGACTGGCCTGAAAAGGGGTAATCCACGGAACAATTTCAGTGAAGTCAAGTAAAGATATTTTGTTATATTTTTTTTTCTTAGTGTTGTACAGAAATAATGTCCCCTTTTGTCCCAATCGTAGGATATCTGCCCTTTCAAAAAGGCTTCTGTCTGTTTTTTTTTAATACAGCATCATTTCCAAAAAGCATTCTGTCTGTTTGTGCTGGTAAAAACATGATAAGCATTTTGAAAAATGCTACCAATAAGCCAGAAAGATTTGTCTTTATGGTTTGTTTTAAATTTTTTTCATAATCATTAGATAAACCATCGCCAAGTTTGTATACATATAGATGTTTTATTGACATCCTTCATAGTAATTTCATGGTTTGAATGTGTAGTCTGTTGTATGAATTATGTTCCATTTATATCACGTTTATGGATGTTTTCAAGGTAACTATATAAAGTTTTTTAGTGTTCTGTCCTAAAAGTCACTTGTAGCATCAGAACATTTGAACACTCAGAAACAGGAGTAGGAGGGCAGATGATTTTATAAAAACAAAGGAGTTTCAGTAGATACCAGGAAGTGTGCCCTTTGGAATTGCAAAGAATAAAAGGATGGGTAGGTGGTTCTTTGGAGACAGCTAAGTTCTTAAGGCTTTTAGTAGTTGGGGTAAAAAAAATTGTTTGGCTTAAAATGAAATGCCAGAAATTCAAACAACTCAACATGTTGGATGTTTTTCATCACGACAGATCAAGTAGATTAATAACAGAAGTTAGGGCAGTGCAAGGCATTGCTAAACTGCGTGGAGATGTGGAGGAAATGTTACTGTCAGAGCAGGAGCTGCAGCTGGTGTGAACATTACTGAATGGAACATAGTGGCGGCATTACTTTTAGAAGAGTAACATTTTGGACAGGGTGCTGCTCAGTTGAACTTTGAGGGTTTTTTTCTTAATGCATGTACTGTGAAATATTTTCATCTTCCTTCATGAGCAGCCCTTTCGTTCCTTGTTCCTATCTGTGTGTTCTTCCACAGCACTTAGGCTGTTTGACATGGAAGATTCTGCTCCTTTATTGCCACCAACCTTCCTCTACTATGTATCATTATTTGCTCCTGTTCTGTTTTTTGGGTGGGTTTTTTCTCCTTCTTTTCACTTATCCACCTTTTTGTGTTGTGCCGTACATCCCTTTATGGCTTTTAGGAAAAAAATCCCTCTGTGTGCAATCTGTTGCTGTCAGGCTTTTGTCTCTGTGGTCTCACTGAATCACTGTGTGGTTATGGTTGTCAGAGAAATCTGTAGGTCGTCTTTTCAACTCACCCCTGCTCAAGCACGGTCATCTAGAGCCAGTTGCCCAGGATTGTGTCTAGAAAGCTTTTGAATATCTTCATGGATATAGTAGACTCCACAACCTCTCCACACAACCTGTGTCAGTGCTCAGTCACTCTCACAGGATTTAAGTGTTTCCTCAGTGTCAGAGGGAACATCCTGCATTTTAGTTTGAGCCCATTGTCTCTGGTCCTGTCACTGGGTACCACGGAAAACAACCTGGCTCTGTCCTCTTTGCATCCTCCCAAGCTGTTTCTTTCATAAGATCTTCACTCCCTGAGCCGTCTATACTCCAGGGTAAAGAGTTCCAGCTCTCTCAGCCTTTCCTTACATGCGACGTGCTCCAGTCCCTGAAGTGTACTTACAGACTTTCACCAACTCTCTCCAGTATGTCCATGTCCTCTTGTACTGGGGTGCCCAGAAATGGCCCACACACTCCAGGTGTGGCCCCACTGGTGTTGAGTAGAGGGAAGGGTTCCCTCCCTTGAGCTGCAAGCAATACTTTGACTAATGCAGCTCAGGATACCATTAGCTGCCGTTACCCCAAGGGCACCTTGCTGCCTCACGTTCAACATGGTGTCCAATAGAACCTCCTGGTCCTTTTCTGCCAACCTACCTTCCAGTCGGTCAGCATCCAGTATACATGAGTGCCTGGGGGTGTTCTTTCACTGATGCATGGCTTTCTTAAGGACTTCTGTAATGCTTAACATCTTTATAACAGTTTAATGTTTTCCAAGCATTAGCTTATCATTTCAGTAAGTGTCTGATGTGGGGTGATGATGTTTACCCTTACCCACAAAATAGAATCTGAGGCAGAGAGATAGACTGTGGCCAGAAGAACAAGATGACTTAGTGACAAGACACAAAGCACCAGACTTCAATTTTACAATTTTTCTCTTCCTATAGCACAGTGTGTGCTGAAACTGTGAGTGTTCAGTACCTCTTTATATGTCAGATCCAGCTCTTCATTCAGAAACTTAGAAATGATAAGACATAATAGGAAAATACATATGAACAAAATCTGGTTCAAGTGACATGCTCAGCATCACAGAGGCACAGGTGGCAGAGGATTAGATATGGTCTAGTACAAAAGAGAATGTTTTCATTGTGAAAACTTCTATGTTCCCTTCCATTCAGCTTCATTCACTTCACTGGCTTCTATCCCATAAAAGACTTTTTTTTAGACAACCATTGCCATGTAATGGCTTACCCATAGACCATTCCATCTTGTGCAGTGAGGAAGGGTACCTGTGGGAGTGCTTGGAGGGAGATGGAAATTAATTAGATGTGTGTAATAAACCAGCTTATTTTCATATATGCAGTATAATTTATTTATTTATTTTTTTTTTTAGTTTTCCATTATACAGAGATAAATAATTCTGGCCTTTGTTAATTTTGGAGTACTTGTGTTTTATTGTTAGGCTTCTGTATGCAATAAAGTTTAAAATATATCAAACACGGAATAAAAACAATGAGAAATGGGATCATCAGATTCCATACGGACCATTACTATGTTTGGAATCTTTGAAAACACCATGTTGATCACTATTTCATGAGCTCATGAAGCAACTGATGTGCTGCTCTCTTACTCAGCGTGGGCCAACACTGTGGAGAGATTTCCTGTAGGTTTGATAGACATTTACTGATAGTGATACTTAGGAAAATGGGGTCTAATTCCAGATTTTTTCTTTCTCATCCTTCTTACACCTCATCATCTTCCTACAAATGCAACTGTTGGCTTCTGGGATCTCTGCCAAGTTCGTATCCAGAATTGAAAAGCAAGGAAAGCATCTCTGCTGTAGTCTGAGTAGGTAGCATACTAGACCTATCATTTCAGAGGATAAAGATGCCTACCTTGAAGATAGAGATGGAAAAAAGCAACCCCACAGTCCCTGGTAAGGTCTGTATCTCTTCCTTACTTTTTGCCTCATGTGCTTGTTTGTTGTTTGATTTTTTTCCTTCTTTTTTTTAGACCCCAGGTTTCATTGTTCAGTCTCCATGGATTTATGTCTTTACCCCTATTCTGTCACTGTTTCTTCCTCCTTGCTTATTAGAAATACATCTTTTTTTTTTCCTTTTTTTTTCCTTTACTGGCCAAGAAGAATACATCCTCCAGCCTCCACTCCTTCTGCTCCTACCACTCTTCCTTTATTTTAATGCTCTTTGACCTAATCTGTACCCATTGGTGAGCTTCTTTGACTCAAAGGCCAGCTGTACCCTGTGGAGTTACACATCCTGCCTTCAAAGCAGATCTCCTGTGAGAAAATTCCAGCTGTATAATTTTTCCTCGTTCTCTGAAATCTCAGTATCGTTTTGGCTGAAATGATTTTAAATGATTTCTGCCTGAGGCAGACCATCAGCGTAGAAAATTTAATCCTAAATAATTTGGTAAATTTATAAGCAACTATAAAAGGAGCCTTCTAATGGGAAGTATTAGGCAGTGTTAAAAATAGGCTCTGATGCCACCTTGTTTTACAGTTACTGTCATGTGTATGAATAAGTATATGGTTGAATAACTGTTTTGCCTTAGATATCCATATGTTATTGGTATAAATAAATAGGGGGGTTTAAATAGTTGACCACGCTAACAGAAACAGGACTTACTAGCAAAGTATGACTTTTCTGCAGTTAAACCTTAACTTGGGAAGTTAGCCCAATTTAAGAGTGCAAGTTGGACTTTGTGTAAGTGTGCCTGAATAAATTAATAACTCTCTAGGATAAAGATTAGTTCACTCTAGCTGAATAAAACCAAAGCAGAAATATATTAAAATACTCTGCAGAAAAGGGTGCAAGTGCACATCCAGTGACTGAAGTTCTTGTTCCTGAGCAATTCCACTGGATCATTTATTTTCTTTGACTGCAGAATTCGGTGTAGCCCTGTGCATGTTTGCATCTGTGTGTGCATCCATAGAATAAACTTTTGTATGTATACACAAATTATTATTTCCCGCTTGATGGTTGCAACTTACATAATAGAAGACAACGTGTTAAAAGAAACAGGAGCTTTTAACAATTTTCAACACTCAGTACTTTGTTCATCCTCCAAAAAGGAGTCCGGTTTTAAAGAGGTACTTCCCAGACGTGTATTTGTAATTCCACATATTTGTGTTCCTTTCTTTATAGTTTAATTTGTCTGTATTACTGAATTGAAAGTGTGATTTTTATTCTAAGACAATCTTTAGCTTTCTACTATAGAGTCCAAGCTTAGATCTAGTATTTTAGGAAGCAGAAGAACAGTTGTACTGTCAGAAGATAAAATTCCATAAAGTTTGCCTTCAGATCAACATGAGAGGATTTTCCTAAAATAAAAGAGAATCTTATGCATTCAGTTTTGCACAAATAAACGGGTAAACTTGGAAGACAGCGCAGGCGATGGCAGTTCCACATGAATCACTGGGAACTGTGAATGTGTCTTTACATAGTGTAACATCAAATGGTGGCAGAGATTAGGAAGCCTGCCTTAGGTTCTGTGCTCTCCTCCTTTCCTGTGGAAAGACTGAGAATAAAGATCTTTGGAAACCAGGAACAGGTGGACAGACAGCTATTCTACTTTTTATATTGATACAACAACGGGAAAGGGAGAAGGAATTTATGTTACAGATGTGTTACGTGTTCCACTGTGTATTTACATGCCCAAGTGCAGCAAAGCCAGCGAATGCAATTGCCTTTCCTGGAAAGATTAAAAATCCATCATGATAGATAAATTTTTCAAAACCAAACAATTTCAGATACGGTGGTAAAAAGCGATTCTCCCAACCCCACCCCCTGGCATTTTGCTACTTAGCTTCTTTCTGCCTGCAGACGAGGTGTTCATGTGCTTGCATAGCACATTACGTGGGTGCTGATTTGCTCACCTGCCAAAAGGTTGTGTTGGCGGTGTGGGCCACTTTTTCTCTGAGTGGTCACAGCTCTGGGGAAAGGGCTGTGGTTGGTTACGCCGGGGAGTGACATGGGGTGTGATGAGGCCCTCTCCTTCCTTTTCCACTGTTAGCTGGAAACAAATAAGATAGTTACACTGAGCAGCATAACAACCACCAGTGACCGGTCTGCTCCTGTGTTAGATTTTCTAATAATGAAACTACCCCTGTCTTCCTCACTCCCAAATACAAAATTTTTCAGCTCCTATTTTAAGAGAATTCGGCTGTGGTTTTGTTGTGGGTTTTGTTGGTGGGTTGTTTTTTTTTGGAGGGAAGACTTATTTTTGCAACCAGAGAAGGTCCGTTACAGCGCTTTTCAGATAGAGCAATACTGACATCCATTGGTTTAGTCTTACGTGACTATTTGTTAAATCTCTCCTAACTAATGTACACATAACGCTCCACAGTATCGCAGTGAAAGGATTGGGCTTGATGCGATCCAAGGAGGATTGTGCTAAGTCCAATTTGCTGTATTAGAAACATGAAACCAGCCCAGATTAACTTGATGAAAAGGAACACATTGCATAATGTGAAGTCCGAACGCAGGGACTGAGATAAAACAGAAACGGGCATTTGCAAGTATCAACTGGGGAAAAAATATTAATGGAGGATTAGTAGTGATACTGACTTGCTTGTTTGGTTGGTTTTTTTAAATAACCTCTGGAAATATGAAAATACCTAGTAGTATATGAACCTGCCTTGTTTTATATTAATCATAAAACTGGTGAAGCATGGGGAAAAAAAAATGCTCTTAATCTAATAGGATAAGCAGTTCAATGAAGAAAATAACCTCTCTCTAGTTTCATCTGAAACCTCTGAGATTCTCATTTAAATTGGCACTATGATTTAAAAAAAAAAGAAGTGTGTGTGTGTGTATTATAAGCGTTGCCATAAGACCACTGGCGGTACAGGAAAGTGGCTGTGTTTCATCACGAAGAAAACGCACTACAGAAAGTGTCGGTGTTTTCGGTATTTACTATCGCGACAAGCTCAGCAGCTGAAGCCGAATACCTTGCGCTTCCAAAACAGGGAACCATTCTGCCGGCTGAGGGAGGGCGACGACAGGCTTTAACAAAAAAAAAAAAAAAAAGCAAGCAAAGAGAGAAGCAGCAGCAATCTCTCCCTCCGCTGCGCCCTCCCACCGCATTCACTTGCAAATCGCGGTGCGCTGGGCGCAGCCTGCGCTTCCCCACTCTCCAGCCTGCCCAGGGTAAGTGCTGCGGCTCCGCCGGCACCGCCGCTCCCGTCCTCCGAGGGGAGGGAGCGTGTGCGTGGCTGTGCATGGGGAGGGGAGGGGATGGGATGCGATGCGATGCGGGGCGGGGGGGGGGATGCGTGTGGTGGTGTGTCTTTTTTTTTTTTTGTCTTTTTTGTATGTGTGTGTGTAATCAGGAGCTCTGAATGAGAGGCAGTCAGAGGGAGAGCTCCCCCTTAGCTTTGGTTCTCGGCTGTCCAGAGTTAAGTGATGCTGGGAGAAGCTCGAGTTAAGATCCAAGTAGGATCAGTCCCTAGAAAATAACGGGAGAAAACAAACAAAAAGAGGACTCTAATAGCTCGTTTTTCAGTTGTCTTGGGGGTGGACGCTACTTCACTTTTTCAGAAGCGAAATAAAAGGTAGGAGCCTTTCTTACTGTTATTTCCTTAAGCTCTTTGTTGTTGTTATTATTATAATTACTGTTATTATTAGGTGAATGGTATGGTGCTTAATGCAATGCATAGAATTGTTCAGCTATGTGCAACTTTTTTACCTTTTATAAATATGCTTGAGTACAGAGACAAGGGATAGGAAATAACTGCTGTGTCTTCTCTCTTCAGAGTAAACCAGTATTTTTATTCAGTATGGAAAAACTCAGCTTTTTTTTTTTTTTTTTTTCTTTCCCCCTCTCCTAGTAAGCAGGCTATCTATTCAGCAGCAGTTTCCATCTGTATTCAGTTCTTGCAAATTTGGGGGGGGGGAGACACACAGACACCCCACACAAGACAATTCAACTTGAATTGGAAAAGAGCAGAATGTTTTGTAGTGTAATTGTTATGACCATAGCATGAAACATACACACATACGTGCCCTCACTTTCTGTGTACCAGTGCAAGTCTGTTACAGCCCTTCCTGCTATTCATTCTGCCCTGAAATGAATTTCAGAATAATTACACACACTTAGAGCAAATGCTTCTTACGAAGGAAATCCCTGTGGAGAGGGATAGCAGGGTGGATACAAGCAATATTTCAAATATCTCTACAGAGCTGTATGCACACAAATGAGGAAAATATTGCCAGGCTTGGCATTTCAGCAAAGCTGGGCGGGGGGGAGGGGGTGAGGGAGAGGGAGAAGGGAATAGGTGGAGGGAAGAAAAATTTAGTCTACACCTGTGTGAGCATTTACTGTCACTGCTGCAATAAAATCCATATTTGATGTGGTGTTAAATTAATGCAGCACAATGCAAGCCTAAATCCATGTTCCCAACTACCAACTATTGATGGCATTGTCAGCTGCAAGAGAAATTTGCCATAGTCTAATACTGTACAGGATGCTAGTTGCAGCCCTAAAAATCGAACAGTCCTTCAGCCTAAGAGAATGCATCTGCACGTGCAATCAGTGACAAATAGCATCCAGCGTTTTAAAACTGACCTATCATCTGTGTTGCTTCCACACAAATGGAGCTGTTGCCTGTAATCTTCATCTTTCATTTCAGTAAAAGCCTCGTATTACCCCAACTGCACATCCGTTGCTTTTGAGGTATTTAATTATACAACTTGTTGTGTATGTGTGTGTGAGCGTGTGTGCACTGTGAAGAACCAGGTTTGTAAAAAATTATGTGGTTTTGGGGTTTTGGTGGGTTTTTTTCAAGCTGCTAGGCTTTAAATTTACATGGTGATATTACTGGAGGGGGAAAGCAGGGAGTGGGAGACTGCAACATACTTCTGAATCTAAATCCCTTTTAGATGTGCCACTTAGTAGTAATATAATGAGTCCGGTACAAGCATTTATTGAGATTTTTCCAGTTACTCAAACTTTTATATTAATTGGTAGTAATAGTCTGTGCTATTTTGGAGAGGGAGATGAAAGAATGAACTTAGGGAACTAGGGAAGGCAAGTAGGAGAGAAAAGATGTCTCTCAAGAGTTTAAAACCAGTTTTTTGGACTTAATATGGGTTCACATCAGGACAGGAATACTTTTTTTGGATTATAAACTGGCAGTAGAGTCTATGAGGGAGTCTTACATTTTTGTATACTTCTTCGTTCATACTTTAATAATTTCTGTGGCAGTTTCTGCTAATTTTAGTTTGGCTTTTGTGTTTTCTTTGTGTGGTGTCAAGATGATTCTGTAGACTTGAATAGGGGCTCTGTAACGTCCAGGGAGTGTTGATTATAATACAGACATTTAAACTTGAAGCTGATGACGATTTTTTTTTTCCTCTACTATAGGTAGCATTGGATAATATGTCTTCATTGGTTGCTTTGGCAGAAGTTTGCATTTATAATACTTTGCAACAAGCAAAATACATGCTAAAGGGACTGTCTACAGGGTTTTATAATTCTTAAATGATCTTGTTGCATTTGCGTTACAGTAAAAGAGTGTAGATACACTCAAACTTCATATTTTCACGGTCTCAATAGACAAAGGATCCGCAAAGAAACTGATGAAATACTGAAATATGCTCACAGTAAACACTGTGGTCACTGTTCTTTTCTGTGGCTAGCTGTAGTTGAGAAATGCATAAAAATAATGTATGTCAGAGCAAATGAGATCATCGTTAGTGAAATGTAGACAGTGTACAAATTTCAGCTAAGTAATATGCAACCTACCTTCTTCGTTAAATAATTAAACGGAACATGCAGAAAAGGCTGATTTGAAAGCAGTATCTACCTCTGATTCTGAAAAAGGAATTTCCTGGTCTCGACATGATTTCCCAAGGAAACAAGTGGCTGAAGCAGAGCCTGTCTCATCTGGAGAGTTCTGCGCAGGTGGCTTAGCTCCTGTGTCTCCTAACCATATTTACAGGCAGGTCGCCGGTGGTAACTCACTGCCCTGGAATTAGTGTAGCTGCTTACCTTATCACACCACCAGGTAGCAGCACTACTGCAGGGGGGTCAAACCAAAGTTGAAATACTGTCGAATGGTAACCAGGGAATGAAGTTTCTGGCTGTTCTCATACAGCTATTTCTAATTCATTCGTTTGTATCACTTGAAGCCAAGTTTGTAAACACCAAGGCATCTTAATTGGACTTCACAATATGTCCTTGTTTATGGATCTGAAAAAAAAATCTGCTGTACGATTAATTCTTTGATCATACGTGATAGACAGAAATTGGAGGAAAACACTGATTATCTTGGCAAGTAAATGGCAGAATATAAGGGTTTAAGGATTGTTTTGTGAGTGTGTTATGTGAACCACATAAATACACGTTCTGTATTACTGTTGTATTTGCCGTGGGTTTTTTAATAATGTGCTAATTGATGTATCCTTTATTATAAAGGAGGAAAATTTAAATTGAGAACTAAAACTTCTTTACTTATGGGCAGTTTAAACATGCCAAGGTAAAACATTATGGTGACGTCACTACGCAGAATGATGCCAAACCATAGCACGTTTTCAGTTGCTCTGATTAGTGTAACAGGTATCAATGAAAGCTCATGCAATGTAAAAGGTGGCAAACCTTGGTGTGGTACAGCACATACACTGCACATCTTGTACCCTCAAATCTTCTAATGTGAACACTTGTTTTAGGGAAAAAGACACAAAAAACCACTTCCTCTTTTGTCCAACTCTGAAAACGACTTGAAAGTAGGAAGCACGAAGCACAGTAGTATTCTGTATTCTGTCTTGAACTAAATGGCTCCCAAATCTCTCATCAGGCCAAGAGAAACTCCTGTGCTGATTGCTGCTTGTTTTTAGCTTCCTGGATTTACTGCTCTCCGGTCTGCGGTCCTTGGCACAGCGACTTCCCTAACTTTTCTGTTTCTGTGGGTTAGCAGGTCTACAATAGAGCAATAGAAAATAATCCTCATCTCCGGGGAGCCAAGTGTGTTACAGTTATCAGGCTGCATTACTACACACAGAAAAAAATCAACCAGAACTGAGCACTGGGTTTTTTCATTTTTTTCTTTGTTCTGTTTTTATCTGGTGGGAAGCCAGCACACCACCCAACCAAAGAGCTATTGAGCTTAGACTTTCTGTTTACTGGTTTATCAATCTAATTTTTAGTATGTGGAAGATCTGCCAAAAAAGCTGCCAGTTGAAGCTTTTATACATGTTTCTCTATACATGCAGTCTTCCTGGCTATTGAACACCGGAGCCAGTTACCTCAAACATGTGTGTGTGCCTGTACAGTAGAGGCAAAACCAGGGAAAACCTTTGTCTTGCACAGGGATTGTGTTCTACCAAGCAGGATACTGTACAATTTCTCCCTTAATTTAGATCAGTTTTTTTCTTACTTGCCTCTTTCTGTACGCTCCCATTACCATCTCTTGCCTTTACTAACTTAGATGAAACTGATTATTACTTTTTTTAATAAAGAACTGTGTCCAGAAGGAGGCACAAAGCTCTGGTGGTATCTCAGAGGCACTCCCCAGCTTGTACTGCCACAGGGCATCTCTTCTGGGATATAAACTAGAAGTCTGCTAGTTGGAAGTGTGTAGTACTGTTTCTGTGCCAACAGGCTGCAGCAGGGGAATACAAAGACTTAGCAAGTTAACTGAATATAAGGGAAAGCAACATGGCAGGAGTCCCTTCTAATGTTGTTCCTACATGCACGTTATTCTTCACGCAGTGCTTTTTTTGCTTGTTTTTATTATGGCATTTCTTAGCTGTAACTTAAAGGGAACTTAGAATCATATTTCAAACAACAGGAAATCGTATAAAGAAGAGAGCACCTGTATTTATGTTTATGTAAAGGTAATGATTCAAAAAATGAATTGGAAATAGATGTTTCCAGAACTCTGTTGCTGAAAAGCTTGAAATATATTCTTCTGTGTTTAAAAAATCAGCCCCCCCAAAAACAACCCACCCAATAACAAAAAACAAAAAACCTCTCAAAAATAATTTGTCATGAAGGACTTTGTTATGTAATATATATGTATGTTTTATTATATTAATGTTTAATCACTTGCCACATTAGAAATTTGATTGATTGAATTATCCTTTTTCAGTGCTTTGAGTTACAGCCTAAAGAACATGACATGCCATCACTTGGGCCGATCAGATCATGATCCTTTAAAATTAATGCAATCACCATGAGTTCTGCAGTGGTATAATGTTCAGGTTTTTTAAGACATAGGTACCAATGTGATTTATGGTACTGTGAGCAAAGATCAAAATGCAATGTAGAGAGCTGGTACTTTTTTTCCGCAAAAATTAACATTAACTGAACTGTTATGTGTTTGTGTACACCATACTTCAGTAGTTCACATGATATTTAAATGTGTTTAATAAATGAAAATGTTATCTTGTTAATTGTTATGCTATTTTAGTAGTAAGCACAAATAAAACAGATATACCTCTGTCTAGGAAATTCAGATGCTGTAGATTCCATCATTGGTTCCTCAAAGTATCATGAGTTTGCAGCTGATCTTTACTTCAGCTGGAGTGATAAGAGTTTTGTATGTAGATTTTCTTAAACATGTTACATATCTTACAGATGAGACAAAATACATGGAAAAATCTTTGAGTTTTTAAATGAGCGTCAGAAAAGAGAGAGGTACCTAAAGTATTTCTAATTATTTAGATGAAGTATTCAGGACAGATGGTCAAGTTTATCTGGCTTCTAGGTTTTCTAAGAATGATTATCCCTTAAATGTATAAATTCTTTCTCTTACGAATAGTCCCTTGTCAATTTTCCAATTCCTATTCCATGGTGAGTGGAACTGGGTCCACAAATGCACCTAATGCCCAAAGTGCAAAACTCATTCAGTATCAATAATGTTGTTGTGCACACAGTTATTATCATCCTTACCTCTGTCCCCTGCTATCACAGGTGGAGTCTCCTAAAAAGGGATCTGGACACCTTTTTGAAAATAATTAAAGACAGATGGGGAAAAAGAAAAATTGAAATTTAAAAATGTCTTCTTTCAAACCTCAGGGTGATTTCTCTCTTTCTCTTTTTTTTTTTAAATACATGCACTTGCGTTTTCATATTTCATGTCAGGAAAGTATCTGAGCCTAAACATATTAGACATGGTGTGAATCTAGAAGGTTCTATTTGGATCTCTCTCTGGTTTATGTACATAGGAAGATTCCTTGAAGACTTACATTTTATCTGCTTGTCATCAGCAAATAAGTTAAAAGTAAACTTAAATGTCATTGAGGTCTCTAAAGACCTTAAAATCTGAAGACTTTCAGGAATACATACACTAGAGGTGTGCATGTGCTAATGAGGTGAAGATTTAAATCTTAAAATAATGTGAGGTGTTTATTTGAGGTTTTTTAATGTTGAGGCTACTCTGAAGATGCCCTGGATTTTCAGTAGCAGACTGACAGTTGTTACAAATAATCACAAAACAAACCCCAAGAAAAAATCAAAATAATACGAGGGGGGGGAACCCCACACCATACCTCTTTAAAACAATCAAAAATATCCCCGAGCATGCTGAATTGAAGAAGGCTAATGTCAGTATTTCAGATCTTATTTTCTTACCACCTGTAGGAAGAAACTGTAGTAACGAATTATGCAAATAACCTTTCAGAAAAACTTTACATCATGCTATGGAACACACTTCCATTATCAGTAAAGATGCTGTATAATTTATTTTCATTTAGGAGGTGGAGGGCTTTTACATGCTAGCCCTGATGTATGCTACATTATTTTTTTTCTTTCAATATAGTCTTGATTCTGCAAAGTAAGCTATGTAGAGCCATTAGCCTGTCCTCATGATTTTCTGTTAAAAAAAAATCAAAGCAAACCCAGTTAATCGAGCTAACTAACCCTTGGGTCATCTAGTACTGAATTGCAGTTAAATACACAGCTTAAAACAAAACCCCACCCCATCAGAATCTACTAAATCACTGATGCAGAATAAGGGGACTTTCTGCAGGGATCAACAGCGTTCAGCCATTTAACCATCAGTCTTTAATCAAAATAGTCCTGTATTAAATGATAAGTAATAGTGTAGACCTCGACCTCAATTTATGAATGAGTTACACTGCTATAACCAGTCATTTCACAGCTATATGAAAAAAGTTCCTCATTCCTAAGATGAGGGAAGTTAGACATTTCATTATGACATGAAAAATAGTGTCAGATCTGCTTAAGCACATTACGTCCAAGTAGTTCCCTAAGTATGCTACTGCTTCCCAAGGCCAAGTTTTTAACAGTATTTCTGTCTCCTATTTCTGTTTCCCTTTGGGACAGTTTACACAGGCTTTTGGCAGGAATCTGTAGTTTCCATAAAAGAGTAGGATTTAAAGCACTTACTGTGAGTACTATTTTAGGGAAGTATTATTCCCCCCCGTTTGATGAAGTTTTTTTGTGTCATTAATATGCTGAGATGGGCTCTTTCCCTTGAGTAAGAGTATGGTGCTCATGGTCAAGATATCACTGAAGCTGACAGCTTGATTAAAATGAGCGAACCAAGCCCCAGGCATATTAGTACATTTGGTACTCTCCATGACTTAATACATGGGGGCATTTTATTGACAGTTTGTGATTAAGAACTCAAAAGCTTGTGTTATGTGCTACTAGATCTTTTTTTTTTTTTTTTTCCTGGTAGTTACCTCTTAATGGGAGATGTACAGATACAGATTGATCGAATTTCCTATGTAATGTTATTCTCTTATGAAATGCTTTTCATCTTTGCTTACACAGTTCCTTCAAATTTCTCTTCTAAATTGGATTCAAATGAAGTACTGCACTGATTGGACTAATTAATTTGAGAAAAGCTTTCTTAAAGTGGACAAGTATTATTTATTTCTATTATTTAGACTGCCTTTAAACATTCTGATGATCAGAAGAAACTGATCTTTTTTTCTAAAATTTAAACATGTTTGTGGAATATATGTACTGAGTGGAAAATGAAGACAAAATCATACACCAGTTCTTCCAATCTGTGACTAGAAAGGCATCTGAACTCTGAAAAACACATGGTATTTCCAAATGTATCCTAACTGTGGCTTGGTTTCCTCTAGATTTTTATTTGAGGTCAGAATACTAAGTATTAGAAAAGGATGATGAACTAAGACATCGGGTATTATAGTAATAACCCTATTATAGTTTTGATGAGCATAAATTCTCTTAAAGGTTTAGGAATCAATAATGTGAATAACAAAGGTCATTGGGCTTGAGCTATTCTAAATTGGATACCTAAAAGCTTGTGACAAAGAGGAAATTAATTATTTAAGCTCTGAAATGCAGGGGTTTATAAAAAGTAATATTATAATTGTAATTTTTTTACATTCTGGGGTTTAAATTATACTTTTTATGCTAGTGCTTTAGAGCAGAACTTAGAAGTAGCCATCTACAAATGAGATGCTTATGTTTTCTTGTCTAACACTCACATAGTTGGAGTTAAACACAAGTGGTAAAGCTCAAAGTAGTTCAGCCTTCTGAATTACAGGACCAAAAAAGAAAAAAACAGATAGTAAAGCACAGATTTCTTGCAAAATGTTGGGTTATGTATGTTCAGGAGAGGGAGCATCCATCTTTATGTTCCTCCATGGCTGCAGCCATCGAGATCCAACCAGTACATGCTTATGTATGAACAATCAGAGGTGTTTTGCCACTTGGACAGCCTGTCAAAGCTGAGTGTGTGGGATAAAAGCAGCCTTCGTGTGTCAGTCCCACAGCTCCCAGTTAAATGGTTCCGGCTTAATCTCTGTAAAAGCACCCAGACAGTCTTACCTTACATGGCTGCATATATGACGATGGCAGCATACAGGACTGCGTAGCCATTTTAGGCGTGAGTGGTTCCTTGTGGCTCTGGGTATGCTGGTTGGAGTCCATTTTCACATTAAGATCATTCACACAGAAAAAGGGCACTAAAGAAAAATCCTGATATTTCAGCACTAGAAAAATGGATTTCCAGACTAATTTAGAAAGCATTTTGTTATAATGGATTAAATCTTATCTATTTATTATTGGACAATAACTTGAAAAATGTGTCATAATGGCATGGTGGCTGCAAAGAAAAAGACAACATTTTGAAGGATTATATTAAATTCTATTTAAGTAAACAGAACTCATCTCTGATTCTAATGTGTGATCAAGCACTGACTTCTCAAGAGCAATCCATTAATGGTTTAAAATATATGACCTAAAATGGTGTACAGAAAAATATGTTTGAAGGGAGCTTAATGTCTTTCTGTACAATCAGAAGTACTGGCAATGAAGATCAGGAGAACACTGACAGGAAAATAATTATTTTATAATATGTACATTAAGGGTCTTTTTTAAAAGAAACAATTATAGTGACTTAAATATGCCAGTGAATTGGTGGCTTGACATTCTGAGATGCTCAGCTTCTTTCTGGCTGAAGGCTGTGAACACTCGCTTGATAGTTGTTCTGTTGTGTGTGTGTTAATAGCTAAATGAAATGTACTACATGAAATAATTGCCAGTGAAGTAATCATGAATTTGAAATATTTCCTCCCCCACAAGGCTTTTGGGGTTTTGTTTTGGTTTTATGCAGTTAGTGCACTCTGACCTGTTCCCATCATATCATATTGTTCTTTGTGAAGGATGAGGTTCTGCTGTGGGAATAGAAAAGCGTTCAGTTGACAGTGAGTCATCCTATAAGCTAGAAATACTGTTTCTTCAGTATTCCTCACATTTTATACTTTGCAGCTTTTTTAAGAATTCACTGAATTTGAGGTAAACTCTTTTTTATTTTTTTTAAATTGCATTCGAGAGGGGGAAATTGCACAGGGTAAAAGAAAAAATTCTAAATGTATGAGGTGTTGAACTTTAATTTGACATCTTCTTTAAGGATGAATATAACTTGTTGATAGATTCGGAGTGGGGTTTTTTTATGCCTATTTAGCTGGTTCTTCATACATTTGCGTGTTCCTACTTCCCGACCCTGAAAAGGAAAAGTATCGCACTTAGCGTCTGCTGCTTGTTCTTTGCTATTTGTAGGAAACTTAAGCTTTACTAAAGCTACCCTGGGAAGTTCCTGGTTTCCATTCAGACGGGAGCCTGGGGAAAGCAGGTATTTTTAATCTTGTGGTGCCATCTCGTGGCAAGAGGAGAACTGTCCGAGACCGGGAGGCCCTCCATCCAGCCCGCGGTTTCTATGCCTACCAGCAAAATACGTTGTTCTGGTGGTAGGGAACGTTAGGTATTAATTTTTTTTACAGTGACGGTAAAAATACCAAACCAGATCGTGTGCAGGAAAAAGTTACTCGCTGCTGCTGCTTTTTCTTTTCTTTTTTATCTTTTCAAATTCATGGCTGTAAATATTGATAGAGAAGTCTCACAAAAAGTGGACTATAATTAGCACTTAGAAATAGATTTTTTTAGTCTGTAATGCATTAGATCTTTGTAGAATACTTAAATACTTAGCTAGTTCAAGGCAATTTTCGATAGTTGTTTTTTTTTACTGCATTAGCTTGTTAGATCTCTGTAGAATACTTTATTACTTAGCTAGCTCAAGGCAATACACACTTCAGCATCCTGTAACGTTTAACAGAAAGCCAAGGTCTGTGCTAGCATTCTTGTTTTTCATTTTGTTTTCTGGTTTTCCTTGGGAAAACTTGTACTACCTTGCATCCAAAAAAAAAAAAAAAAAAAAAAGAAAGCAGTAACAGCACGGGAATGCTGTTTATTTTCGTGATGTCTTCATTGGGATTCAGCAAGATGTGGAGTTTTGGTTCTGTACTAAATGAATACTGGTTTAATACCTATTTGGCTTTTTTTATTAAGATAATGCTTGTAGAAGTCTGCAATCAGTACACATCACATTCTTGCTCAATTTCCTGAGGAGTTTTCTATGTGATAGTCCATTATTTGCTTACTTATTTATCTCTGACTTCCAGTCATGCTGAAAGCCTCTAGATGCAAAAATATTACTCCCTGTCAATAGCTGGAAATCAAGATGTCAGTCCTGCTTTTACTTAAGCTAGTAGTTTTCATTCTTTCAAAAGTAAAAAAAAAAAAAAAGAAAAAGAACAAAATCTTCCTTGCTTTTTTTAAAGACATTTATTATAGTCTAATCCAAATAACAAGCAAATATCTTGTCATTAAAGATCAATTGTACATTATAACTTTCTAAGTTATTCTAACACCCTTTTTTTAGACAAGGAGTATGAAAACATATAAAGATTAAAAGTGCTTATACCTCAGGGATAGAAAACAGACTGAAATTCAAAATTTCAGTCTACGACCATAGTCACAAAGGACCAAAAAAAAGTATTTACAGTATTCTTGATAGTATATCTTCCCGACTGAAGGAGGAAATACTGTCAGCCAATGTGAGTACCAAATAAGAACACAGTTTAAGGTTTCACCTTTAAAATTGAAGTAATATTCTGTCTGGATGTTCTTGGCAATGGCAGATACTTCCATTGCTTTCTGTATACATGGGCAATACTACCTCATTGTGTGTTATATTCTTTCTAAACTTATGCAAAAATAAAAATACAATAGGGATGTTAATACAAGGTATGTTTTCTAGCAATTATGTGATCTCTATTAATATGTTAGTCACTAGAATGTTATTTTTAATAAGTCATCGTGAGCTGAGGTACACTTGTATGCTGCATCACCTCATGCCGCCTGTGATAAATCAGTCAACAGTTGAAGGGTTCATTTTGGATGGTTAGAGATCGGTGATTTCTCTGATTAAGGTTAGCTGGGTTAGGTAGAGATAAAACTCTGCCAATTATAAGCAGCAATGGAGAGAAGAATCACGTTAATGTCATAAGATAGAATTTCAGCAGTTTTGCACATATAGACAATGATGTGCTTATTAATTTTTCCTGTTTCCAGTAAATTTCTCTTGAAAATTAACACACTTGAATGTTTCTTTCTTTTACTGTATCTTTTGGTGCCTTCTATGGTATACTTTGCCTACAAGATTAAAGTGGTAGGTGAATTAACTAAAGAATTGCTCATTCCAGTGAAATTCCTTACAAGGAAGACAAACCTAAATATCTGTCACAGTCTGTTTGATAGAAAAGTGTGATGCTTAAGGCAGGACTCTAAATAGCATTTGTATAAATAAAGTTGTATTATGACATATATAATGTGCTAATGATGATGTTGAAATCCAAAATACCATTTTTACCTTTTGCAACCCTTATAAAATCAGTTTCTAGAACATTCTATGATTTGCTATCTAGGCCTGCCAGAGACCCTTTCTCTATAGTACATTTCAGAATATGTTTTTGAAAAAAGTGGAATTGCTAGAATTTTCTTATCTCAGTTGCCAAATCCCTTATATGCCCTCCCAAAAATTACACCTGTTGAATAGTCAATTTTTCTCTTTCAATCCCAGTGTGCTTAATTTAGTTAGAATTTTAGGTAGGTAAGTAAATACATTATTTATGCTGGAAACTGTTAGATCCTATATACAAAGGGCAGACTAAAAAGTGTCTGTCACAGAACTTGTCTAGATGATCAAAAGGAAAAACTGTTTTTTAAAGCTCTTTCTGGGGTTAATCCATCAGGTAAGATTGATTGCTGATCTGTGGAACTTGTATATTTAGTGCGTTCTTCTCCTGACTGCCAGAATTATTTATGTCTACTGTGACTATCCGCTAGTCTAAGCAACACACAGCTAGGCTGTGGCAGTGAAAGAAGAAAATTCATCCTGTTCTACGACTGCAGTAATATATAACTGACATGTTTCAGGGCCTGAATGCCTAGAGATTTCTAAACAAGATATAAAAGTCACAAAGGCACAGGATCCCAACAACTATGGGTCCTGTTCTTGCATACAAAGCACAGGTGTGCCATCATTCCAGACACCTGCAGGATCTTTCTGAATGAGTTTGTTGCTATGACTTTGGTCTTTGGACATTACTGTATTTAAGGCAACCTAGGAAACAGTATTTAAATTTAAAATAAATAAATGAAATTCTAAAAATGAGAGTAGTGACACTGAAATTTCAGCTTATGTACTTCTTCGCATTAGGTTAAAAGCTCTTTCCTCTGACAAAGTGAACGTGGCTGTCTTCTCATGAAGATAAATAGAGAAGCCTATATATACATTAGCTGCAAATCAAGCACTTTTTTCCTTCCCTACCTTTTGCAGCATAGAATTTAAACTGTTTGAGGCATGAATATACAAATAAGTAAAAAAATAAAATTACATTTTATTGGAACAATGTAATGATGGCTATGAGCTTCAGAAATAAAACTGTCTTTTCCTGTAATGGATTTATATCCATGTCCTTTGATGCAGAGCAAACTGTGAAGCACTTATGCGAAGATAGCTGTCACTTTTGAGTATTGTAAAGAGCATTCAGGAAATGAAATACAAAAGAAGTTGCAGTTCCTTAAAAATGGGAGCAAAAAGTTTTCCCTTAAAAATTGTTGTATTACACACACACACACACGCACACGAATTAACAATTTGTCAATGCCTTGCAATGTCTCTTACAGGAAAGAAAAAAAATCAGAGAAACTAAACCCTTGTGTTTCTAGAACTGTCTTTCTCCAACAACATGAAATCAAGTCCTCCTCAGCAAAAAGGAAGAAAAGCCCCAAAACTCCAGATATTCCAGTAGTCTTATGGTAGTCTTAGACCAGGCTACAGCTCTTTCCCAGCTCTTCAGATTTTGACAGCTGATTTACTAGAGAAAGGAATCGTAACATTGATCAGCTTTCCTGCTTTCTCTTTGTGAGTCCCCATTGCTGTCCACCTGAACTCTACAGTTTTGACACTTTGAAAAGACCACACTGGAGTCGTCCTTGCTTCTCATTTGGGTGTGGGGGGTGTAAAATCCTGAAGGACAGTAGATAAGAGTTAATTTACACTGCCTCTTTCTGTGTGTTTTGGTACTTTCTCTGAAAGGCATTTTGGTTAACAGCAGCAGTCAGGTGCTCTTGTCAATTAGGCCATGCTTGAAGTACTGTGTACTTCTTCATGCGGAAGAGCCCTGCGTTTGAAGAACTAGAAGATACCCGGCTGGACAGCGCTGCAGAAGCTCCTCATTGTCAGTGGATTTCTGATGCCCTTTTTCTAATTAGGCAGAAAGAGCTTGCCTGCAGGACAGTTAAAAGCCACCTCCTACTATGGATTGCGATCTGGGAGTATGCACTGAACTGCAGCATTTTGAGGGCCATAGTATGTTAAATTAACATACCTTTGTGCATGGGAGACACCAGCATTTTGCAGATGACCCAGGCTCGCGTTCAGTTTCTGTCTTCATACAATTTGGTCATATCTATAAATTTAAGCACATTTAAATTGTTTTTAACACTTTGCAGATATGCACACCCTCATGTGCTTTGGCCAACTCAGTCCTTAATCAAAGCTGTGCCTTGCTCTAAGACTTTAATTTCCAAGTAGAAAATAAGAATAAAATGGCTCTGTATTTCTGAGATTAACTGGGTATTACCTGTGTTTGTGTCATTTTGTGTTTAGCTGTACTGTATTCAGGACTTCTGATTTTTTCCAAACATCATATTGGTTTCCACCTAGATTTTAATAAAAGGCCAATTTTCATCTCTCATGAAGTTCTTAAAAGGCAGTGATTCACACACACACACACCCATAACCTTTTAATGATCTCCAGTAAGTATTTGTCAGGTAGTTGATTTAATTGATTTAAAGACCAAGATGAGCATTCTGCTTTAGTAATGAAATGCAGAGGACAGTTGGAATGAATGAATTATATATAGAATACATGTGATCAGACCTTGTCCTGGAAGAGAAGTGCAAAATGAGAAGCTACGCTGAGATGATCATTCCTATTACCTAGGAAGCGCTTAATTGAGCTTTTGTTTCAGGGTTCATTAAACAGAAATTTTCACATCCAAAGCAATATCCAGAATTATATAATTAATAAAATATCAATGTGCTATTTCAATAAAAAGGCTACAATGTTGTAAGTCAAAGACTGCCAAATATTTTAGGAATACTAGCTATTCAATGTAAAACTATGACATCAGATTAAAAGAAAAATGAAATTACAAGCTTTAATTTCTGTGATGGTTTTTATACGTATATTTTATCCCTAAAATGTTAATGTTGGTCATGTTATCCTTTGTGTTTCCATTCATTATCATTCCAAAATTATAAGCAATGCTTTTGGAATGTTTCCTATGTTCTAATTTTGCCCAGCCGTTGCTCAGGACTTGATCGCCAGCTTGCTTTCTGTGCTCTGCGCTAGCATTTCGTTGTTCCTTTTATGTGTCATGTTCTTTGCTGAGGACATACTTCTTAGGTACTTTGCTTCTCGCTTCATATTTCCTGACAACCACAGATGTTTGGCTTTCATCTGTGTAATGTAATATGGCAAAACAAAAGTCAAATACTTTGAAATCCTGGTTCTTGTGAACAAGATGGGTTCACTGTGACAGGCTAAAAGGATCCTGAAGTCCTCTGTGAGAAATTTTATCATGCAGTGCAGACATAGAACTATTTTTAATTAAAAAAAAAACCCAAAATGTTTTAATTTTTGCTCAAAGTAGCTAAGTACAGTGTCAAACTGCTTCCAGGTATGTTCTTCCTGGGTTGTATCACCAGGAACGAAAAAATTGGTTAAACTTTGATAGACCTTTGGCAGCAATGCCCTGAAGAAACACGCCGTTAAAAAGTCTATGTGGCACGCTAGCAAAGAGAAACATTAAAAAATTGTGATAAATCCCTTTATATCTCTCCCTAAAAATGGACCATCTCTAGGTATCAGTACAAACACCCAGATACTTCTTAGACACTATATGATACTTTGCATATCCTTACAAATATTTTTTTTGCTTGTGTTTCTTCAGACACTTACTCGTTTCTACATGTGGATTTTATGGTATGCTTTAGAGCTTTTAAGAATATTCAGTGCTGTCAACAATGTGTATACTGTACAGCTGTAGTATCTGGGTAATTTTCGGTAAAAAATGGATATTATTTACAAAGATTTAATTAACAATAAATAAAAATAAGGGGGTTTTATAATCATCAGTTATTAGCTATCAATAGGTATGTGAAGAACTGGGTTTTTTTTTCAAGTTGCAACAGTTTTCGTGCTTAGGCACTGTCCTATCTATTTGGGCACGTCCTGGTAGTTTGCAGAACAGCTTTAGTATCGCTGGAGAGCTCTAGCCCTTTTGTCCATTTAATACGTTCTAACTAACAACAAAAAACCCCCACAAACTATATACATTCTATTTAGTCTATAGTCATATTAACTCCTAGAATTTTTCTGATTATGTACAGAAGTTCAGGCAATGTACTACAATGAAGCAAAGACTATTTAGAGAAATATGAAAGAATTCATAATTCTGTAACTGATTTTTTGTTTGTTTTGAATCCAGTCTAAAATAACATTCAATATTCATTCAAGAGCGGGAATACTGCTTTTACCACTATATACCAGGTAAAACTTAAAATAGTAGAATGTGTAGGGTTGGAAGGGACCTTTAAAGGTCACCTAGTCCAACCCCTCCCTGCAAAAGCAGGGATACCTTTACTACATCAGGTTGCTCAGAGTTCCATCAAAACGGACCTTAAATATCTCCAGGGATGGATGGGGCCTCTGCTACCCCTCTGGACAACCTTTTCCAGTGATGTACCACTCTCATATTGAATATTTTTGTCCTAATATCCAACCTAAATCTTCCCTTTTCTAATTTGAAACCGTTACTCATCATCCTACTGCTACATGCTGTCATGAACAGTTCTTCGCCAGCTTTCTTATAGGCACCTTTCAGGTACTGCAAGGCTGTTTTAAGGTCCCCCTGGAGCCTTCTCTTCTCCAAGCTGAACAAGCCCAACTCTCTCAGCCTGTCTTCATAGGAGGGATGCTCCAGCCCTTTGATCATTTTTGTGGCCCTCCTCTGGATGTGCTCCAACAGGTCCATGTCCTTCTTGTGTTGAGGACTCCAAAGCTGGACTCAGTACTGCAGGTGAGGTCTCGCCAGAGCAGAGTAGGGGGGCAGAATCACCTCTCTTGATCTGCTGGATAACCTTCTTTTGATGAAGCCCAGGATACGGTTGGCCTTCTGGGCTACAGATGCACATTGGTGTATCTGTAGTATCCATGAATACTCCCAAGTCCTTTACCTCAGGGATGATTTCCCGAACATCATCTCCTAACCGGTATGGATAATGGATAGTGGTGCAGGACTCTGCACTTGGCTTTGTTGAACCTCATGAGATTCACCTGGGCCCAATTCTCCAGCTTGTCCAGGTCCCTGTGGATGACATCCCATCCCTCTGGCACATTAACTTCACCACTCAGCTTGATGTCATCATCAAACTTGCTGAAAGTTCACTCAGTCCCACTGTCATTAACATTAATGAAGATATTAAACAGCACAGGTCCCAGCACAGACCCTTGAGGAACTCCGCTTATTACTGTCTTCCATCTGGACTTGGAGCCACTGAACACCATGCCAGTCAGTTCCTTATACACTGAGCAGTTTACCCATCAATCAAGGCTTCCCGATTATTTGGGATTATCATAGTTGTGAATGCATATATATTGAGAGCAGAATTTCATTTCAGCTTCATCTTGGGAATTTATCCTACTAATTGGGCTGCTTTATGTATAATCACTGTGACCCTTTCTTTTTAAAGACATCTTGATTGCACTTGGTTAACCAGTTAAAAATCCATCCATCTCCCTTGAATGCCCGTGACATGATACTTGCTTGTGGAAGTATTGAGGAAAAAGTGTTTATGCGGGAAGAGAAGAGCCAGGAAATCTGAGCTACCTAATGGGAGATGAAACCTGTAACCCAGGGTAGAAATAATGTGTATCAGGGGTGTGTGGTTCTCTAAAGTTGTTCAGCTTTACCCATTTAAAGCTACAGAGAAGTGAAAATCAAACAAAAACATCTTACTGCAGTGTGTTGGGGCTTTCAGCAGTAAGACAGACATGTACTAACCACCTAGTCTAGGTGCTTGGATTTTCTTCCTTTTTCTGGGCCTCTGTATGGAAGTGCTGTGAGCTGCTGGAGATGGTCACATATATATGGCATCTATAAACTAAGTGGACAAGACTGGAAAAGGCTGGGAGGTGAGGAACCCTCACAGAGGTTTGAAATACATTTTACTAACTCACACTTCACCCTGCTTGAAGGTTTAAGACTAGAAATAAGACTAGAAATCCTTTTTTTTTTTTTTTTCCCAACTTCATCCCTGTCTAGTGGCTAGGTTAAAATAAAAAACAAAACAGCAAGCTATCGAAATACATAATAAAATAATTTACGAAAAAGAGGATTAGTTCCTGGGACCTTTCAAGGCTGATGAAGATGTAGTCTAGCAATATAATAAAATGCTGATTTAAAAAAAAAAAAAAGGTGTTTTTTAAAGAATTTTTCTCTTAAGGAAAAAAAAAATTATTTCTTCTGTTTCTTCCCACAACAATCTCTTCGGAAACATAACGTTTTATGTTTGATGATAAATGACATACTGCATTAGAGCTAAGTGTGATTTGAAATGGCTGAAATATCTAAAAGAATCAAACATCATATGGGAGACAGGTCATCCTTAATAGCAATGTGATTACAGTTTTCATACTATTTTTCCCCTTTCAGACAGCGTTTCTTCTACATACTTGGAATCGTTCCATCTTCCTTTCCTTGAAGACACAGCGGGTATATAAGCTTTAACCATTGTGTGTTCAGGCCCTTGGGCTATGCATCCTGTTTCCAGTGATGTTAAAAGGTACTTCTGAAAATCCAGTAGTCTAAAGTGACAACTCTAAAAAAGCAAATGTAGGGTGAGCTACTACTAAACAAAATATGAATAGGCATTTAGTATTTCAAATTATGTTTAATCCCTAGAGGGCTGTGGAAGCCAGCCTGCAAATATTACTTGTTTTATGTTGAATCTAGGTTGACAGACTCTTTTATTATTTTTTTTATTATTATTCTTTCACAAAATAGGGTCTGAAGGATTAAGATTGGCTAAAAAGAATTGGTTCTCCTACTTTGTTCAGTTACTGTGTGGAAGTGAAAGATACTTGAAAGCATGTATTACATAACAGCCTTTTATTACTTTTTTTTTCAGTGTAAATAAAATAAAATTCAGGGTTGGTCTTCTGGGTATAGCACTTACAGAGTTACAGATGAATAGAGTCAGAAGGGGAAGTTAATCTCCAAGACGGTTTTAAGAGACAAATTGTGCTATGTAAATGTGTGCTATGTCTGTCTGTAGATGTAATTATCGTTAAGGTTACAAAAAAATCCATTCGCCAGGTTTGGTAGGTTGGGTTTTTTTCCCCAGCTGCAAATCATCTCAACCATTACTTGTCACGTTCAGCAGATATTGGTAAAAGATTATCCCATTTCTTTCACAGAAATCTTAGATATCTGAAAGTTTTAACTTGTTCTCTGCTCTCACATGCTTTTCCTTTCTAGCCTAGTGTCACGTCTGTGGGCGCTTCTCAAGGATAGTCATGACAGTTCCTCTTTTACCCTGATTTCTCCCCACCTCTCATCTGGTGTGCTGTTCAAAAATGGATCCATTTCTTTATCTGAGCCCTCTCCATTGTTGCCTTATTTTTCTTGTACGTAATGGTCCTTATATATCAGTTTCTTTTTTGGACCTAGATGATGCTGTTAAACCATTTTCGGTGTTCTGTTTGCCTCACTGGTATTGAGATAGTTGACATTTACTGGTTTTTCTCTGTCTGCAAGGCATGATGATTATTCAATTATAGAAAGAATTTCATGTGGAATTGGAGTGGAAAATATATTTTTAAATAAGGGAATGACTAATTATTCTGAAACTGCTTCAGCCAATTAATATTCTATACTAGTAATCAATTCATTAGACCCAGTACTTAAAGTGTAATTTCCAGTGAACAGTATTTGGTCCTTGAGCATGCCTGATCCCCATGCTGGGATGGTTTTATTTTATCAACATGTGAATGTGTAGATACTAGGTTCCTCAATTTTCTGAATGTCTTGTCGCTGAAAGAAGAGTCCCATAACATAAATGGGCTGCTTTTGGCATAGCTGCACCCCTTGGCCAGCATTGTTCCATCTTCTCCAGGGGGAATTCACGTCACTTCCAGCCAAGGAAATGTTTATGGATTCCTCCAGTCTCTCATGGCTCTTACTTGCAAATCTAGCTCGTACAACAGCTAATAGGATTTCATCCTTGTTCTTTAATTAATCATCCTGATTTTTTCTTGTTTAATGTTGAGATGATACAATCTGGCTGCCAATATTATTTTTTTATCTACCTGCTACCTGTGAAGTCAGATGTCTCTGACTTCACATTTTATCTCAATTTTGCTCATTTTGCCTTTTTTGCCTGCTATACTCATATATAGCAATATATTTCACATTTTTTAATGTGCTTGCTTCCCTGTGTTTTGAACTAAATGACAGCCACTTAATTGAAGTGTGTTCTTCACTGCTTTTCCTATCTCACTTTTTCTTTTTTATCAACGGTTTCTCTCAAAAACTACCTCCTATTTTGGTCTTCCTGTCTTTCTTGCACAGAATATCAAAATTTTTTAGTCCTATGAGATATTTTTCCAATTCTGTGTTATGCTTATTATATGATTTTCAACTTCTAAAACAAAAGACATCATGATTTCCTAGGGTTTGCTCACTGTGCCTTTTGTACTAATGTACAGATGTCAAAGATGTTTGATAGATGGCCAATGCAGTGCCTTCTTCATTCTCACTTTTTCACCTGTTCTTTTTTATCCTCCTTGCTCTCAGGCTGGTTTCCAGATATTTCCTGTTCATACCTGAATTCTGTGTTTGGTAGCATACCCATGTTTCATCTTGCTTTAAAAACCTCAGCACTGAGTTAGTAACAGAATCTTCCTTCCTTGTGTCTCTCCCTTCACCATAAGAAAGAAGTCCTCTTGAACTAAGAGCTCAGTGAAAAATGTCCCCTAAGTGAGGAAGCCGAAGCAGTCCAGGTGACACCATCATTCATTAATTTATTTCCAGCATATTATTCTACAGAACTGGTGTTTCCTTCCTAGTGAGCAGGTTCTCTAAAAGAAAATGAAAGAAAGGAGCTTGATAATGAAAAGAGCAAGTGTTACAGAGGTTGATACTGTGGGCAAAGCTTGCATACCTTGGTATGGATGAGCATTTGTAGCGGGTCTCAGCATTTTGCATAAATAGAAATTTGGGGGAGGAAGTTTCTGAATTAATTGTAAAAGGTTGTGGAACAGGATTTGGAAAAACCCTGAGGCACAGAGGCTTTGAAGAGTTGCAGACCAGAAGGAGCGACACACATGCAGCATCTGTCAGGACTGAGGATGGAAATGACAGCAGCTGTGCTGCTGCTGTGATCCAGCTGCTGTGTGACATGACTTCTTGCTGACCTCATTGTTGGTTGGTGGTGTTTGACATCTTACCTCACAAGTTGCCAGGAAGGTGCAAAGTTTTCAGCAGTGGGAATGGCCACTCACTGAATATAATATAAAGTCACTTCTAGGTCTGGTGTATTCATTGTGGGTTGGGTTTCTTTTTCTACACTGCAATACAGCTGTCTGTCTTAAAGAGTTGGCATTAAGTAATGCAGTGAACACATTGCAAATTGGAAGGTTTGTTCATAAGCACAGGAAAAATTTACACTTGAGTTCTTCAATCTTCACTCATATAACAGTTATTAGAGATGATATATCTATTTTACTTTATAATAGTGTTTCAAGGAGAGGGAGGAAACCATTGCTTGACATTTTGTCTAAGTTCTGTTAATGTGTGTGTATATATATATGATAGCATTGTATTTCTGTGCTTCTCATCGCTTAGGAAAAATTCCCCATAGTTTAAGTACAGAAATAAGTTTTAAATATATATCTCATTGTGCTCTGAGTGGCACCAGTGAGTATCTTTAGCAAGTACACTTCAGTCACTGAAGTAGTTGACTTTGTGGTCCTGAAACTGGGAACAAATCCTTGACGTTCTTGAAGAAACATAAATATAACACTTTCATTGACATTAGATTCTTATGCTAGCCTGGCTTTCTCAAGTGTTTGGGAGAGGACTAAAAGAAACACCAGGAATAAAATTAAATGATTAGGAGAAGAAGGGATAGCTGTCAGCACACCAATTAAAATCTATGTTCAAAATAGAGACTGGAGCAGATAACTCATGAATGACACCAGATGAAATTTGCAGAAGTGAACAGAAGGGGTCATAAGAAAAAAAAAGTCAGTGGGATCTGTTACCATTGAATTTGTGTGACCTTTACAGCCTGCTCAACTTTTAGCACTTTTACTTTCAGTTTAGAACCATTGTTCTTTTGGATCTTAATGGATGTAGGACTTCAAGTTTGTTTGTCTGAAGTCCTAAGCTTCTTGTCATTGCTTGCTTAACTGTCAAGCAAGCTACAAACAAGAAAAGGAAGTTTTAAATATTCAGCATTGCTTCTTCTCATGCTGACACTAGCATTGGGTCCATGCATTTTTCTTGACAAGTCCAACAAATAATGTTTGTAGCAATATGACAGAGATTCAGCCTGAAATAGGAAGTGAAAAGCTGGATGTCTCTCTGTAAACACATCAAGGCAGATTGCCTTTAGCTGCTAGTTAAGTAATAGTGTGCTTTGGACAGAAATGGATTTGCTTCCCCAAGAGTGATTTTGATCACAGAGGGTCAACAGTTCCTATATTGACATTGCAGAAGATATCAGAGTGTATTGTATATGTAGGTCTGCTCTTGATTCTGTATCTTTGTGGATTTATTTCCTATTTTTTAAATTATAGCATTAGTAGCAGATATGAGATTCAGATTTTCCTGATAACTTTGCAACACAAGAATGGTAAGGGGAATCTATCACAATAGTTCTGTGATCTTATATAGTGCTTCCCTTGCTTTAAGTGATTTGAAGGTATCTGTTGGCAAAAAACATACAGGTCATCTGGTGGTTCTTGTCCTGAAATACTATCTTTATTGAACATAGTATTCTGTAAGGAAAAAAAATGGATGAATGTCGTAGGTTAACACTGGTAAACAGTGAAGCACCTCATATCTGCTCCCTCATTTCCCCTGCAGTGGGATGGGGGAGAGAAAGGGAAAGATAGAGATGCAAAAACTCATAAGAGTCAGCTTAATAGGGAAAGCAAAATCTGCGCATGCAAGCTAAGCAAGCCAAGGAATTTCTTCCCTGCTTCCCATGGGCAGGCCGATGTTCAGCCATCTCCAGGAAAGCAGGGCTCCATCACGCATAACAGTTATTTGTGAAGACAAACACTATCACTCTGAATGTCCCCTCCTTCCTCCAGCTGTATATGCTGAGCATGATACAGTCTGGGACATCCTTTTGGTCAACTGGAGTCAGCTATCCTCACTGTGTCCCCTCCCAACTCGTTGTGCACCCCCAGCCTACTGACTGGTGGGGCGGTGTGAGGAGCAGCAAAGGCCTCAGCTCTGCATAAGCCCTGATCAACAATGGCTAAAATATCCACGTGTTACAACTGTTCATAAACTGAAAACTCAGCACCATCTGATCTACTACTAAAAAAAATAATTTTATCCCAGCTGAAATCAGTGCAATGGGGAAATGAATTTAGCCATGAAGTTTCTTCCTGTCATGCACATAGTGCGATAAAGTGGTGAGATTTCTGTGCTTTTTGCCATAAATGGGTGAATACATTAATGTATTACTAGTTTTACAGAAATATCTTGTCTGCTCAAGCTATTAGTTTATAGTGTTAAGAAATTTTATGTAAAATACTGCTATATTCTACACATATCTATATATATTTCACATATGTAGGTTTGAAAGAGTTTGCCTTAAATATGGGAGAGCTGTTAAATTCCCATTGTCCCAAGAATAACACCTTTGTTCAATGTAGGTTTCTCAGGGAACTAGGTGGTATTTACATCATTATTTTTCCACTAATGAATAGGATGGGATGGAAGTCTGTTTATCACAGAGTAGACATTTTGTTTGAGTACACTGTTGACTCTAAGAATTAGAAAATTATTTTTTCTGTAGTCACCTCGTCGATACCTATTTGTGGTCTTTACAAGAGAGATTTCTGTTCACTTGCTGTTCCAGACTTTCAGTACGTTTACAGAAGGATATTCTGTAGAGAAAAATGGGTACATATCGCCTAAGACAGCATTACTCATGCAGAAACGATATTAAAACGTTGCATTTGATACAGCACAAAGTAGAAATAAGGCCTTATAAAAAACACTTTTTATTGAACTTTTTTTAGAAAAAAATAGCTTTGTAGTTTCTAAGCCTCAAGATCAATACATCATTAATCACTGATAATTTGTTTTCAGTTTGAAAAAAGGCTTTTAAGACACAACCCTTAAGTTTAATTAGAAGCTGTACACATCATGATGAAACAGTCACTAATTCTGAAAAGAAACAAAACCCAGAGACAGGATGACAGACATAAAGCATTATTACAATCTAAATTTCTTGTATTACTCTTGTATGATTACTTTTCAGGCACATTAAATACAAATAAACAGCATCTTTCACACAAAAGTATAACTTTTGCCTCCTAATTGACTTCTGGTTATAATTAAAGCATAAGTGTTCAGTTTCCAATTATAATAGTAATTTATTCATCTTAGAGGCAAAATTAAAAAAAAAAGGAAAAAAGATGATAAATACTGTGTGCATCATAAAATGATTTCTTTACTTGCGTAAACCTACAGAATTTACAGTAGATCAGATGTATCGATATAAATAATTGAGTTTTATTGGAGTAAAGGCAATCCCACACCAGATTCTCTCAGGAAAATTACAGTTTTTCTAGTTAAGTACAGTGGTAGAATCATCTGAGTGAAACAGCAAGATGTGTTGTCACTCTGGGCATGGTGTGGACCATCTGCCCTACCTAGTAGAGACCCTTGCAGCTTCGCATTTCCAGCTTGGAGTAAAGAGAGCTGTTAGGCAAAAGATAAATCTCGCTGGATGTGACATGGAGGGCCGGTCATTACTGGTGGAATAGTTACTGTTGGTTGCTACTTTTTGAATGTCCAATAGCTGTGTAAAAGGAGTCTGTGACTGTAGTGATACAGAGGGAAAAGAAAACAAACAAGAACAGAAGAACAAATGAAGCACAGTCGTTCAGAGGGGACTTATCAGAGAAACAGAATAGAGGTGGATTTACTTGAAACAGTCTATTGAACAATAAAATGTAAATTAAAAATCAGAATAAACTTTTGGATGTTTTTCATTTTCTCTTCATTTCCCTTCAGAACAGAATTATTTTTGTCTTCATATGATATTCTCACTTCTCTATACTGCACCCAGAATGGGATAAATTAAAACTTCATCAACTGTCCAAACACCTCTCAGATAGCACTTGCAATAAAGCCATTACTGTTTGAAGAGCTCCAGTTTTGTAGTCCTGATTCCAAAGCCTTTCATGAAATTAAGATCATCTCACAGAATTCAACAGAGAATAGAAAGCAGCATAAGACTGAAATCTCTCAAAAAATCTAGTTATACAACTGTACTTCCAATCACTGTTTTATAAATACCTAAAGCCCAAAGTAAAAGTGGAAAGAATCCTTTTATTTTCTGAACTGTGTGTGGTAAAGTAATTGTCTATGAAATTTCTTGAGTTGTCTGTAAGTGATATTGAAACCTTGTTCTTTTTTACTACAGAATGTTATAAAATAGTTTACTGTGCAGATGATACTCTATGCCATTCTGTCATGAAACACAAAGAAACCCCTTAACAGCAGTACCCATTGAAGGTTATATTGTTAGCTGTTGCAAAACAGTTTAATCTAGTCTGTCAGATTATTGCTTCACAGTGACACCAGTGGTCATTGGGGAGGGGAAAAAGAAGAACAACACTTTCTGTCAGCATAATCATGACCAACTTGTTCAGGTTGTCCACAAGTTTAGAGCACTTGAGTTCTCAAGTTCCTAAGTAGAACAAGGCTAGCCTGACATTTGTGGATAACTGGAGCTTTTTTGTGATTGTTAGATGAAAAATTCGGTCCCGCAAATTTCCAAGTATGTTTTCAAAACGTGTTAGCACCCTGGAAATTATTGATGAAAGCACTGTTTAATTCAGGTTGCTTTGTGTGGTTCCTGGAGATACAAATTGGTGTTGCAAGCAGAAAGCAAGAGCAGTGAGAGACTGCCAGAATACAGAATAGCATCAACTGTAATACAATATTCTGCT
This sequence comes from Gallinula chloropus, assembly GCF_964237585.1. Taxonomy (NCBI): domain Eukaryota; kingdom Metazoa; phylum Chordata; class Aves; order Gruiformes; family Rallidae; genus Gallinula; species Gallinula chloropus. The sequence goes on along the minus strand of NC_140086.1, from coordinate 84,127,786 downwards.
GGCTCTGATTTTTCTTCCTCTGAGACCTTCTTGAATGGAATGACTACTGGGCTGCTGTCATTTTCTCTCACCTTTTTTTCTATGTTTCATCAACTATGGAAAAGTCTACAGCGTTGAGTAATTTCAGTGAGAGGGGCTGTGAGCGGGATCCTAAAACCTGGTGATTAGAACAGTCTTGTGGACAGGGATGGCCTGGCTTAACATCTCTGCCTGATTAGCTGCCATCTGTACCTAATTTGTGAATGATCTTGGAGTTAACAAAGTTACACTTTGGAGAGAAAATATGCTGGGGGAAAAAAAACAAACCGTAAAAACCCAAACCCCCCCAAAAACCCCTGACCATTAAACAAATCCTCCTTTCTCATATTAATGATTTTTATAGTTTATATTTTACAATGCTTAATATCTGTGTAGCTCCTAATGGGCTTAATGCCATGATAGAGGAAAAACTGGGGCAAAATACAACAAAATTTAATACCACAGCTCCAGGTAAATATTTTTTTAGATTATATTTTTTTAATGCACTCTTAGCCATGACAATAAATTCAAAACTGAAATTGAAAATCTCAGATCCAGTAGACTTTTTCTTAAAGATCTGTTATGCTTCAGGCGGTCTGTGCAGACCATCAGGAAACATCTCAGACGAATGCCAATATCTGGGAAATTTCCCAGACATTCTCTTGTATTCTTTTACAGCTCTTTTAAGAGCAAGTTTGTCTATAATTATGCAGTACTGTTCCTGGCTTTCTTAATTCAAACCACTCTGTCAGTTTACTTTCACTTGCTCCGATAGATCTTTACTTCCCAAGCTAAAACAAATAAATATGGCACGTGTGCAGTGTGGGATAATCATTCCTTTCAAATTGCACCAGGAGTCAGAGTGACTTCCCTGCTTGCCATCTGACCCCTCTCCTTTCACATGCCCTTAGTCTGGAATATCTTCATGCTGTATACCCCAGATGTCGTGACTTTATTCCTTGCTTTTAAGGGTGGGAAAGGAGATACTGAAAAGTAAGGTGCAGATTCCCTACAGCCTTTCCTCTTGACTCTCCACTTGCTAGTAGTTACTCATTCTCCAGACACTGTGTGTCACACTTAGGCCTTCAGGATAGGACTGCTCACACACTGATTACAGTTCCTGAATTTGCCTCATATCTCAGATTTTAGAAGACAATGCCTGCTCACGCCTACACACAAAGCTTCACTCAATGCTTCTGATGCTTAGGTTTCTTCATTTGGGGCAGCAGATAGTAAATGCTTTCTATGTACAAGTGCCCAAAAACTATTTCAGTGGTATCAGTTTTTTGCAGCTTCTTTCTGGAGAGCAATGTCTCTCTTGCATATCTCTTTAACAGTTCTTTACTATTATTTATTCTTCTATTATTTATCAGTCCTTTGCATTTATGTTTTAATAGGTTACCAACTTCATCTTTTCATATGTGGTCTCACAACTTTAGACAGGCAGAACCAAGTTTTAAATTCATATTAATCATATTTGAAAATAACATATGGATACTTCTTGGTCTCCACGTTTTCTCCCACATAATAGCATAGATAAATTAAGTAAAACATTGTTAGTCTTCTTATAGACTAAGGAGATTCTGCTTGTTATTCCACTTCCTAGTTGCTCATCAGTCCACACTCAATTATGTCAATGCTCTATTGCTTGAGTTACACCACTATAATAATGTCAGTGTATTTATAGCTCTTCAGAGCATAGCTTTATCCTACAAGTAGGAGCTTTTTTTCTTGTCTTCCACAGCACCACCACCCCTGCTGAGCAGCTGAATTATTTCACTTGACTAATAGTAAGTCCATTGCTATTCATAAACTTGACGACCTCATCAAACAGGTTTGAAACAGGATACCTATGCACAAGATAGAGAATAGAAAGCTCTTAGAAGAGGATAAATGAAAGGCTACTCGGCATTATACCTTGAGACTTCAAAACATGCGATTTGCCTCCTTGCCTGTCACATACTTGCTCTGCAATCTCAGGTGATCACTTTGTCTTTGCCTCACTTTCTCATTCATACAACCTGTAATAACAGACTTGAATAATAGAATAATATTTTATTCTTGTGCTGTGTAGAAAAGAGTATATTCCTTCTCCGCATCTTGGATGAAGCAGTAATGAATGCCATAAAGACTGCCAGTGTTTTTGTAACTGAAATCATCCCAGGACTTAAAGATGAGGTATAGATTTTTTAATAAAATAAAAATATTTTACTATCTTGTCTGGCTGTACTTGGAAAAAAATACATTCTTTCAGACATAAAGGGGTTTTTTAGATCTGAAATAGAAAAAGTGGACTTAAATATCAAACAAAAGTTCAGGACAAATTATCTCATTTTAATTAGATAGCTATCAATTACATGAGCTCTGTAAAGCAGAATACATATATAATTGTCAGCAATGAATTAGACTGGTGTGAGAAGGGTGCTGAAAAAAAGAGATATTTAGCTTGCAAAGAAAAGAGAGTTAGATAGTTTATTACCTACAGATATACAGAGGCTAGAAGGGAAAGGAGAGATTATAAAGTTCAATAAAAACCATAAACTCATTCAAGTCCATTGTTACTTGCTTTCAGCTGAGTTCTGAAGTGCTGTTCTAGGTTTATCTTTGAAAGGTGTTTTGTTTGTTTCCTTGGAAAACTGGGAGTGAAAGATCAGAGATGGATTGACTGTTTTGAAAAAAAAATGCATCTACTGCGGCAGCCGGGTCCAGCCCTTCACCAGTTACCTGTGCCAGTTCAGCCCAGTGCCGAGCGGTCGCTGATGTCCACCCGTGTGTTTAGCAGGAAAGCATACAGCGCAGTGCGTGACGCCTGTTATCTCACGGGGAGAACACTCCTGTAGAATACAGCGATCTGTTTCTCCAGAGGAGTGTTCTTTTTTTGGAAGAATTCCTCTTCACGTTACTGATGTATTACAAGTGTTCTTCAGTTCATTGGTTATTTTTTCCCTGAAATAATAATTCTTAGGTATCTGTTTTGTCAAGCAGTGTTCTAAGTAGATGACATCTGGATGGGAATTTCCTTATTTGCTTTCAACACAAATTCAGTAACTGTCTTCTGACTATCTCTATAACAGTCCTGCACTCTTAATGATTTTCTTACATGCTGTGGTCAACATCAAAAAGCATAACCATTAAACTAAACTGTATAGACAACCAGAAAAGCAATTTAGACAGTTCTGTATAAACAAGAACTATGAAAGATGTGTTAAAACAACTTGTATGATACTGACTTCTTAAGTATCATCAGATTTTCTCAGATAATATTTCTGAAATCTGCAAGTTTATCTGACTTTTCCAGCTAAGCTTGCTAGTCCAACAGAATCTAATGTGATGGCCTAATCTCTCTTACCTTGAAGACTGAGACAGTAACAGAGATCGTGTAAAGCACAGAAATACACAGATACTGCAGGAGACATTCAGAACAGTCTTGATACAAGTGGGGAGGTCAGGGTCGGAATATGCATATTTCATTTATCTGATCAATGTCTCCCTCTGTGTACCAGTATTTGTATAAAGGTTGTTCACTGAGTGTGAAGAGCTCTCTGAGTGACAGTGTAATTAGTGCCGGTGGCATTTTGCAGTTCACAGAAGCATTCTTAAGAGAAGATTTCCTTACCTCCAAAGTCTCTAATTGACCCATGTCCGTCAGAAGTTTATCAAGCCCATATGCAATACCTTATTGCAAGGGCAATGTGCTGCATAAGAGCAGATACCTCTTTTCAAAGCTAGTCAAGGCAGATCCTTTTCATTACTGAGTTTTTATGATGTGAATCGCAGGTCCTTATAGTTAATCCTGGTGTAAAACTAATCTTGAAAAGATGTTAATTGCAGTCCGCTGGGCACTGTTCTAAAGCAAAGACCATTTGGGGAGAAGTAGGATGTGATCTAATTAGCTCTTATCATTATGCATACATCATACGACTGATAGCTTCACATCGCACAGGCAGTATCAAATATGATCGTCCCTATATTGAATACCTGATGTTCATCTAGTTGCAATGCACTTCAGATGGTATAACGTTAGGCACAAAATGCTATAGATTGTTGTACACTATGCATAGAGGAAGTATATTCTTAAGAGGTTTCTCATCATGGTTTAACATTTAAAACAACTTGCAAGTTGTAAAGGATGCTTTATAACTCTGACTCACCGTTTGTGAAGAAATTACGATATTTTTATCCAACTGTAGCAAACCAGCAGAATAAATATAACCACACCCTCTTTTTTTCCTTTTTTTTGCTTTCCTTTTTTTCCCCTCCCTAACTTTAGGTCATCTTGAGCCAATAAATGCGGGAACCCCATAAAGGGAATTTTACTTTGCTTTATAAACTGGGAAAAATAAAAAGAGTCACCATAGCAGGATTTTTTAATATGCTAAAATCATTATAAAGGAAATGAACACACACTCCAAGCACTTCAAGAAATATTTATAGTAAAAATCTTCAAATGCATTGCAGATCTACTCTTCTGTCATTCATGATTTATTTTTTAATGCCAAATAGAACATTTATGGCCTCTGTGAATAATAAAGTGCATTTTTCAGTATTTACACTTTTATTCTAATAAATGTGAGAGATGCAATCACAAGCTTAATCAAACTTTCTTAAAATATGATCCTCTCTTGCATTTCAACTGTGAGCTTCCTTGAAAAATGGTTGTTTCCATTTCTTCCTGTCTACTAAGAAAGTATGTAATCCTTCTGCTGTCATCTAATTAACAGGAATGGGACTATCCATGCTGCAGGCACAGTCACTAACACAAGTTTGAGAAGCCACTGTGTAGACATCAATGAACACTTTATTAAATTACACAGTTTTCTAAGCAGGCACGGTCTCTCAATGCCCCAGTTCTTTATGCTTTAGTGAACTGCCTCTGCTCTCTGAAGCTGTAAGGTTTCAGCCTAAGCTGAAGATATAAACTCCTGATGAGATTATGGTGAGTTTTTAGATATTTGGCACGCTTCTGTGCTTATTCTGTTTCTCTAATAAGGCTTAGAGTTTGCTGGCAGGTGAAAGCACTGGGTAGCAAAGACTAGGAGATTTAAAGTTCCACCTGCCCTGAAGGAAGAGAATGTCTTTTTCTTAACCCTTCAGCATTATCTGTTACAATTCATCCTGTTCAGGAAAACTCTTCAGTAGAGGGAGAAAGAGTATTAAGTCCCCAGGTCTAGATATTCAGTGATCTCTCAGTTTTGGCTCTTGATAACATCCAGACAGAATTTTCTGATCTTTTCATTTCCAAAAAAATTATGGTCAACAATGGAATGCAATGAATAAGGAAAAGAAAATGAGGTGTTAACAAAATCTCTTTAGTACAAGCTCTTGCGTTTAAATTACTATGTTACAGTGGTGCAAATAGATTTACTTTCTCTGATAAATCACTGTTTTCCTCCTACTCCTTTTTCAGAGAATAAAACAGTGTTGTGGAACTTGTTTGCTGCTTCCCATCAAAACAAGCCTTTGTCCTTCTGTCCACCAAAGATGGGATAGAGTTCTACACGATGGAACTTAAAAAGATCTTGAGAAATCCTATTGTCACACCAGTTGCAAGCAGTCATTTCTGATATGGTGTGTTACTGTTCTGGTTATAACACTGGTGTGTTATTGTCCTGGTTTCACCTGAGAGAGACTCAGGTTTTTTAATAGTAGCTAGTCTGGACCAATCTTTTGGATTTGTGTTGGAAACAGTGTTGATAAAACATATAAAGATGGATTTTTGTTATTGTTGAGCAGTGCTTACACAGAATCGGGGCCTTTTCTGCTTCTCACACTGCTCCATCACAGGATGGCTGAGGATGCACAAGAGGTTAGGAAAAGGCACAGCTGGGACAGCTGACTAACAGACCAAAGGGATATCCCACACCATATATCATGCTCAGCTTATAATGGGACTGGGTAAGAGGAAGGATGGGCTGTGGTGTCAGTGTTCAGAGTGATGGTGTTTGTCTTCACAAGTCACTGTTAGGCGTGATGGAGCCCTGCTTTCCTGGAGATGGCTGAGCACCTGCCTGCCCATGGGAAGCAGGGAATGAATTCCTTGATTTGCTTTGCTTGTGTGTGCTGCTTTTGCATTCCCTCTGAAACTCTCTTTATCTAAACCCATGATTTTTCTTAGTTTCTCTCTTCCAATTCTCTGCCCCATCCCACCGCAGGGGGAGTGAGTGAGTGTCTGTGTGGTATTTACTGGCTGTCCAGGGATAAACACTGACAGTTCTCAACACCTCTCTGGCTACCAATACACAGCACAGCACTGAGAGCTGTTATGGAGAAAATTAACTCCATCTCAGGAAGACCCAGTGCAGAAGAATTGTTTCATATTTCTTAAGAATCATAGAATCATCATAGAATCATAGAATGGCATATTCCTGTTCACATATCTTTTCCCCCCTTTTTCTTTTTCCCAAAGATTAGTGATAAAACAGTCCATCATATTGAGATTGTGCAGAACTATTAGACTTCTATTCTTCAATTATTTTATCCAGAACTGTGCCTATGGATTTTTCTTCCTATGTTATGCAACCTATGATAAACTATCCACTTCTTTTTTTAAGAATCATATACTGAACATTTCAGATAATTAATTGGGGGGGGGAATTTTTTAAATTTTATTTCACTTATTCTGTTTTGTTTTTAATTTGAGGGGATATACACTCTATAAATTTAATAAATTAACTCCCTAATTTTTAATTCAAATTATGCAGAAATAGTGGGCTGCTACCAGCAGCTGTTAAAGTTAACTCTGTGTATATGATCAGATAGGAAAGAGTCATCTAGAAGGGAGAACAGGATGCAGCAAGGAATGAAATGCTGTGGGAACCTCACAGGGTACAGAAATGACAAAGATGTAAATAACTTTTGCATGTCCACAAGTCACCTACCACTATGTTACTGATGCATACATAACTTCTATCCCAAAATTTTAGGGACAAATGTAAATTTAAATGTCTAAGTAGAGAATTACTATAATAGTGTACTACTAAGTATCTCTCAGTGAGTTGCTAAGAAAAGTGAATTCACAGTATATAGAGAGCTAGGAATTAATGTTAGGTATCCAAGTAATCTAATTAATACAGAAAAGTCTCATTAACAAAGTCAAAACTATTGTGCAAGACAAGTTGCTACTGTGTTATGTGCTTTCTCTGGTGTTCTGTTCCCCCTTTCAATGTCTTGTTGTGTCTTAAGACTGAGGGTTTCGGTCATACTTAGAATAGGAAAGGGTTGTGGTGAGACATCAGATCTTTACAGCAAGGAAGACCGTGTTCCCAAAGCAGGGGAACTAGGAGGAGTGAGGTGTTAATGCTTACTTTCTCCTCTGTTTAGTATCTTCTTGGGTTTATTTTATTTTTTATATATCATTTTGACTGAACTACCAATGGAAAGCAGACTGAACCTTTAATATTCCACTTTGAAATCAGTGTGGTGCATGCTACCTTATTTTCTTTAATAAAACTTAGGATTTGTACTATATGAATATAATTTAAAATACGACTTAAGTTATGTTTCTATGTAATCTGTTACCTAAAATATTACTTAACTCATAGCAAAAGTTAAAATTTCAACATTTTCTTTTCCTTTGTTTCCTCTGCTTGTTTTTCAATCTTTCTGCTCATGAACTATGAAACTATGAACTATAAAAAAGTCATTTGAGTGAAGTAGTTTTGACAGTTGGGAAATACTGTTACTAATTAAAATATTTAATTCCTGAAGTGTTAGTACGGTGGGTTGTTTTACTTAAGCATCGAATTATGCATACTCTATTCAAATTCTTACGTGGATCATGGGTTGCAGGGCTCCATAAAGAGGATTGAGTTCTAAGGTTCAGAGGTACACCTGACTACTTTGCAAATAATTCGAAGTGTGGTCAGTGTAGTGTGTAAATGTTCCACTGCAGGTTCTGAAATAAGCAGTTTATTGACAATTTACCAATTACCTTCTTAGTTTAAAACTACGCAATTACGTTATGAACAGCTTTAGGCAACTTTACTGGGATATAATAGATAAAGCGAGGAACGTAAATCTATAACACAAGGAATGATGAGATTAGAAGACATTAAGAACCGATAATTTGAAAGAGCTCATTTGTTTGCTTCAAGTACTCTTAAAAACCTTTATACATATTGTCATCTTTTTCCCTTAAGGGATAACTTACACCTGTACATTACACTTACAGAGGGAAATACTTGGTGTTCCACATGAGAGTTTCTTGTAATGATGTCTGTTTAAAGTTCTTGCTTCATCATACTGTGTTCTAAACCAGAACTTTATTCCTGTTTTTGATAAAGAGATGGCAGGTAAGTTAAAACAACTAAATTAGCTGATCTGAAGGCTCTTCTGAGACTCACTGAAAATGCAGCTTTTTCTGTATTAACTGCCTTACTACTTCTGGTTTTACTATCTGGTTAAACGGTCACTGTTACTTCAAAACCTAGAAGGAGTTTTGAATTTTGTTTATGACATCGTAAGCCGGGGATCAGAGTTCTTGTGAAATAGAGGCACCCCACTAAGTTACCTACTTCAAGGAAGAAACCAAAATGGCAGAAATTGTGTCTCATTGCCGATGGCTGTAGCCACTTTGAAAGAGGGTCTGCAGCCTGGGGTGGTGGCTCTATACTGCTGGCTGGGGGGGGACCAACGGTTTGGAGAAATGGGGCAGAAAATAAGGAAGGTTTCTCACTGTGGCTGTAAGAATAGCTCTGTTGGTGTCACCTCTGCAGAGCAAGAACAAACAAGAACAAAATATCCTCCAGTGTGCTTTCATTGTAATAAAATTAAAGATTGTTCTCCTCATAAAATTACAGTGTAGTTTAACCTAGTTTGTCATGGAGCATCTTTGTTTCCAAAAATATCTTTCTTTTGTAAAAACATAGCAATAAAGGACTGAAAGATGAGATTAGAGATGTGACTAGATAATTACTCCCAAATGAAACAGAAATGGTGAAAACAGAAATGGCATTGCATAACTATCTTTCTTTAAACAAGCTCTTTGAAATATTATGCAATTAAAAATCCGTTCAAGTTTGACCAAGGTTAAATACAGAACAAAAATTATAAATGTCAGCTATCCCAAGTAAAGCATTTTGCTCTTCACAGAAGAGAGAGGTTTACTAAAATTCCTTGAATAAAAAAAGACAAGCTTTTAAGCTGTATTGCTGGTTTTACTTAAAATTTTATTCTGCTGACTTAAAAAGGCAGCTATACATTAATGCAGAGAGACAGATAAAAAGAGGAAATAGTTTAATAAAGAAGTAACATCTTAGCTGTAAAAGATCAACCTCCTGGAGCAACCAGTAAATGGAAGTCTGAGAAGTGCATAAAATAAAGATATTCATGGCCCATTTTATATGTCCATTAAATCTCATGAGTTTCAAACAGTATGAGGTATGTTTTAGTATTATTAGCAGGGTTGTGTGACAGAGCAAACAAAATAAAATATTTCCCAAATTTAGCAAAAATTACATTTGAAATCTCATTAAAAGTGTTGGAATCTTTTATTCTAAGTCATATGTACATGATTAACCTACAGAAACTGAGACCTATGTAATTGTTTTATAATTGCTAGCTGAAAGCTAATGGTGAAATGATTAGTAGCTTCAGTGTTGATAGACCCAGCTCCACCATGTTAGAGATTGTTCCAAGAACACTCACTAGAAAGAATTCCAACCCAAAAACCCTGTAGAAACAAGAGCAGAGTGGGGACAATGTTCCTCTGTAGTAAGCTTAATGCAATTTAGAAGATTACACAGAAATATGGAACCTTGCACATATTAGATTTTAGACATCTTTTTTCATTTGTTTGTTTCTCCTCTATTATGGGAAAAAGCTGAGAAGTGATGTTCTGGAAGACGATTTCGAGAGAGATTTGAGGAGAAAAAGTGCTGAAATAGTTTTAATTTTAAACTATTTAAAGCTAATTGAAACAATTTCAGTTCTTAAAAAAATATACTTGCTTGAAGCCAGTGAAACTATTACAATTCAACTGAGTTCTTAGACCCTCTTCTAAGATAACATTTTCATCAAAACCCACAAAAGGTAATAAATTTATCTTCCTCCATTGATTGTTCCATCTCGGGCAGGGTTGCACAGAATTCAAATACGCAGTGTAGTGCAGAACTCGGACTCCTGACAGTTTTCTCTAGTTATATATGAAGAAGTTTCCTTGATCAAATTCTCTTCAAGCACCTCCTTTATTGCAGTGGTTTTTATTTAATTGTTATTAGTTCAAGCTGATTTTTCTTGTTTGCTAACTTATTTTAAAAGGTAAATGTTATTGCCTTAGTGTAGATTATTATCAAACTTGTTAAAAAAGGAAGCTGAACTCCAACAGGAGTCTCAAAGGAGGGAAAAGATCTTGCTGGTATGTACATCCATTAAGCAGCCATGCTTGCCAAGTCCATGTGCATTACCTACTTTTCTAACTTTAATAAATTTCATCTGAGCTTTCATTCCGCTGACCTAATTTAAGAGGAAGGAAATTCAATAACAGCCCCTAATATTGAAGCATTATTTCCCAAGAGGAATTTAACAGCACTTCTACATCAAATAATAATGTGCAAATAATGGAATATATATACTGATGGCAACAAGAAAGAGAATAAAGAACAAAAAAACCCAAAACAAAAACCCACACCAAAAAAAGAAAAATATTTTATCTCCTTTAAAATAAAAAATAAATAAATCCAGTAGCTTTCCAATACTTAGGGAATTAGTAATATCCTGAAAAGCTAATTTCAAATTTGAAATTCCTGCTGTTTTTTAGAAGAATAATTTCTAAATATCTGAAAATAAGTCATAGTTCTCCTCTCTCACTTGGTATATTTTTGTTTCAAAAAACCATAAATTAAGAGTTGTGACAATTTCCAGGGTGAAGAACCACATCTACAGTTTGTACATGATGATACAACTCAACATGTTGTCTGTGGTTTGTTTTAGAACAGATCGTTCTGGGTAATATTCGGAGTCCACAAATCAAGTAAATGCCAGCATTTTAGAAGAAAGGAAGTAGAAGTGAATTAAAAGATACATAAGCTGGTGTTTAAGACAAATGTGAATGAATGCCTATTAGTTACTGTGAACAGTTTTGGAGCTAAAGTCCTTGTAAGCAGTGGCATTGAGTTCTCTACTCTTCTTGGAGGTGAGAGGAAAACATTCTTCTGAGAGAATTTAAATCTGAAGACAAAAGCTGGTTCCTGAACTGAATCTGTTCACTTATTAACACATGCACACACAGTGTGTTTTAGCTGTAAGAAATTACTACAATTCATAGCCTTTACACTCTAAACTCCTTACATTTTACTGCAAACTATAACAAACTTAAAAAAACCCTGATATCTTTAGTAGCACATCAATTTCAAGCTGCAATGCAGAAAGCATTTTCTAAAGTTTTATATAGCTCTACTTTGAAAAATAAAAAATATTTAACTTTATAGTGAGCTGTAGCATAATGTTATTGAAACCAGAGGACACATGGGATTGCTTTGTGCAATGTAATTTATCTATCAAAATCAGAAGAGAAAAAACAACTCAAGCATTTTGTTGCTTGAGTTTTGTGTCTCATGTAGAATAACACAAAAGGAGCTGCAACCACCTTTTGTTTTCTGGGGGCATGCTAAAAACACCAAACCAAAGCACTCTGATTTGTAGGAACTATACCCTATTAAGAAGACAAAACATTTACTGAAGAAAAACATTACCAGGTGTTCTCATCAGCAAAAAGTGTTGCTCTTTAAATACTGGGATGGAAGTAAAGTGAAGAAAACCTGGCTAAATTTGTCTCGCTGAAATTCTCACATTTCTGACAGAAAGAAAAACTAAAAGGAAACAAATCAAAACATTAAAAAAAAATTAAAGAAGTGGGGATAAAACTAAGATGAGTTAGAAGAGGCTTGCCATCTCTCTTCAGTATCATAGAGTCATAGAAAGGTTTGGGTTGGAAAGGTCATCAAAGACCATCCAGTTTCAACCCCCTCTGCCATGGGCAGAGACTTTCACCACTAGACCAGGTTACCCAAGGCCCTATCCAACCTGTCCTTGGACTCTTCTAAGGATGAGGCATCCACAACTTACTTGGACAACCTGTTCCAGCATTTTACCACCCTCATAGTAAATAATTTCTTCCTAATATCTAAATTTACCCTGTTTTCATTCCAGTATGACTTCCCACAAGTACTTTTCCAAATCAGTTATTCAGGATACTTGCAAAACAGATCCTCTTTTTTAAAATACTTCCTACATTCTAAGGCTAAGTTGCTAAGTTTGCATCACTCCATATTTTAAGATCAGCTCAAGAACTTGTTCTATTTAAAAGTTTGCTTCTTGTCATGTTGTATTTCTTCTGGTGCATATGATGTTCTCTTTTACCATTTAAAACACCCTGGAGAACTGGTGTTTTACCATTTCCCCATTTCTAAATCTACTTTGTGTTGGCTTTCCAGTTCTCTTGATAGTAAGATTAATAAAACACTGGGATTCTTGTAAATCAAATCGGGTGGAAAATATTTGAGGCAAAGGCATCCGTATTTCATGTGTACGTTTCAGCAACATTAATCCGCTAGTCTATATAAAGAACACACTTAGAAGTTTCAAAATTGAAAGCTTTTAATGGGGAAATAGTTCATCATCTCAGGGCACTCCTTCTGAGGAAGTGTTCTGATAGCAGCTACCTAACATTCTTCACAGTGTTCTTCTTATCTGGATAAGCTTTATAATCCTGACCAGGTTTCTTTTCTGTCATAACTTTTCCTGTCTGCAGGGTACAGTTAGGCAGACAGCAGGGATGTTGGCCATTAGAGTGTGAATACATTTCAACTTAGATTCTCTCTTTCCTGTTTCTTTCAGGATCTGGTTACTATGTCCAGGGCCGAGATGAGTTGCCGGAAACTGCTTGGCTGCATCAGCAACTAGAGACATCAAAAGCAATTCAAGAAATAGAAGACTGCAGGCTCCACCGCTGACCAGCTTGAAGAGCATCAGCAGTGGAGAACTATGATAATACAGCAAGTCCTATTACTTCTGTTGCTCTGGATGTGGCTGCCACATCCCTGCCACACAGAAATGCTGTTCAGAAGGACTTCTGATCTCAGACCCAAAAGCTTTGGGGGACGTGCATCAGGGAATGATGGAAAAGCAATTCACCGCCAGAAGCGAGGCTGGATGTGGAACCAGTTTTTTCTTTTAGAGGAATACACAGGATCTGATTATCAGTATGTAGGCAAGGTAAGTTTCTCATTAATATTTCTGTGTAATTGTCAAGTTTACCTAACTTCCTACATAACCCTAGTTTCTGTGTTTTATACTATTGCGGAAGAAGCAGATTTCCAGACTATATATATAGTTTGTCCTGCTAGAATCACTAATTTAATATTGCTTGTTCAAATTTTTCAGAAATAATAGAACTAAACAAATGAACACATCTTTGAAAAATTTGTTTGTTTTAGCACACTGTTCCTACTAGCAGCCCACTCAGGTTATCTTCTGTATCAAGACATAATATTTTATAATTCATGATGAATTTTTTATCTCCTTTTTTAATACTTCATGTTTCATACAAGATAATGCATTCTTCTGTGCTTATGTTTGAAAAATCTAACCTATTTTGAAGAAAAATGTTATTCCTCTTTAACTCTCCTTGAATTTTTATACACTGCCGTGAGTAAAATTCATTAACAACTGTGTGATAGAAATTAGGCTTCCAGTAGAAGTCAGCAGAATGCACATATGACTGTGTAGCATACTAGATGGAAGTGTCATTTAAATTATTTTTAGTTGACCCTTATATTTCACTATGTGATTTCTTGAAAAATACATAATGTTTAGTGCCACAATAATATTAAAATGGGTACAATGAATTCATTTTAAATGATAATTTGTTTGAAAGTGGAAATTAGTGTCAGCAATAATGGGTACCAGTTAGCACCAATGGTTGGTGATAAACACAGAAATTTCATTTTCGATAATCCAGATTTTCATTGTTTACATGGTTTTGAACTTGTAAAATACTGCAGCAAAGTACTGACTTGATGAAAATTACAGAGTAGCTGAGGTTGTAAGGCACCTCTGGAATTTTTATAGCTTAAACTCCCTGCTCAAAGCAAAGCTAGCTAGAGCTTGCTCGGTACTATGTCCAGTCAGATTTTAAATATCCAAAAGTGGAGATTCCACAGTCTCTCTGGGGAACCTGTTCGAAGAATTTGACCACTCTGTCAAAAGTTTGATCCTGCACTGAACAGGAATTTCCTTCCCATTGACTAATACCATGCCACTGGGTATCTCTAATAGCGACTGGGTCTGTCTCCCTCACTCCTTCCCATCAGGTATTTGTATACATAAATAAGGTCCCTGCTGAGCCTTCTCTTTTTTAGGCTCAACAGTCTCAGCACTCTCAGCTTCTCCTCACAAGAAAAATGCTCCAGTTCCTTAATCATCTTAGTGACCTTTTGCTGGACTCTCCAGTAGGTCATTATCTGTCTTCTACTTGGGAGCCCAGAACTGGACACAGCACTCCAGATGTGCCTCACCAGGGCAGAGACAACGGATCATATCTCTCAGTGTCCTGGTGATGCTTTTCCTAATGGAGCCCATGGTGCTGTGGACCTTCTTGGTTGCAAGGGCCTATTGCTGGCTCATTGTCAGTTTGCTGTCCATGAGGACCCCAAGGTCCTGCTCTGCAAACCTGCTTTCCAGCTAGTTGGTTCCCACAGTGGAGCACAGGATACATTTATTATAAAATATTTACATAAAGGCATATGGATGTTGGGAAGGAGGTTGTGAAAAAGGAACTGCTTATTAAAACTTTAAAAATGTAATACTAAGTAAAGATTTTAAACTTATGAATGAGTAAATTGTCTTTTTGTTTCCACTTGTTATTTGTTGCTTTGAGCCTGTAATTTTAGCACTAGCATTTGAATGATACACCCGTTTCCAAAGGACATTGAGACAGCTCTAAATAATCCTTATATTTATTTCATTCATTTATCAAGTGTAAAGTCATGCCTACCAAGTGTTCCAAAGTATCTATGTCAGTTTCTCAGTCCAGGTCAGACTGATAGCTTATGAAAATTGTCCTTGCCCACAAAATAAGAAGTGTCACTGTATCGAAACACTATGCTATTATATTTGGAAGCATGTTGCTCCCAGAAGCCCTGAGAAATAAATAGCTTTGCAAGGCACCCTGAATTTCTAACTATTTAGCTGTAGGTACCTTCAAGATAAATTAAGGTGAAACAAGACCAAACGATTGGCTAAACATTTTATTTATGGTAGAAACAACTAGAACTAGGAAAGTGTAATAGTGGGTGGTGTGGCCTCTTACTGAAACATCTATTGGATGAAAAGAGATTAAATAGGTAAAGGAAAGAGAGATAGATCCTTGGATCCTATAGCGATGGGCAGATGGGCACATGCATGGCTCCTTGGGTTTGTCTCTGTTACGGTCTAGTCCCCACCTCATGGTAAGCAAAATACCTCTAGATCGTGCCAGTCATGCCGCTTGAGGGTTTATGTGGTTCTTGTTCCAGAATGTTCTTAGTCTTCTGTAAAGGTGCCGTTTAGGGTGGGTGGTCTCGAGGGGTCTTTCAGGTGGTCGTGAGCCCCTTTCTCAAATGAACTCTGCACGACCTCTCCCCTTACGTGGTGTTAAGAATACAGAACTGCATCCTCCCAACAGCCCTCTGCAATTCCCCGCTAACCAGCTTTTCCTTTGTGTTTTATTGTCATTACCTAACTCTTCTCTGCCGCGATGTTTGAGACATCAGCACTCATTGAGCCTTTCAGTCTCTGACACACGTTTACTCATTTGCATTAGAAAAACGGGAGAGATGTTGATAAACACGTACCTACTTTGGCTGAGGAAAAATAAGTGTTTGCAAATGAAAAGTGGTAAGTAAAGACAGGTAAAACTGCAAATAAGGACTGTAGAACTGAGAAAAACCTCGAGGAGCAGTTAAGACCGTATTTCCACCTTTGTTTTTTTTTTTTTGCTCTGTTTAGAGCAAAGTTGCTAATTTGAGCAAGCAAATTTAAAATTACCCTGAGTACTTGAAGCCACCCTATAATGATTTTCTTAGAAGTTTGGGAAAAGTGTAGAAAATACATGCAAAATGAAGAATACCATAGCATTGTATTTGCATGGGGAGAGTTTTACACAAAGGAAGCAAAAGAAAAGAGATTATATGTGGAGCTAAAAATTGATTGTTATGCTAATTCATTTATTAACAGCCTGACAGTCGAAATTCTCAAATTATTAGAGGAAAAATAGCGATCTCTTTTCCTGGTGTTGCATTCTCCTTTCCAAAGGCCACTTGGTTATATAGTTAAAAGGTTTCTGGATATTTCCTTTTATCTGATTTTTATCCAAAGCCAAAATTATTTGGATTGGTGAGTGATATGAAATTTCACTTTCCTGATAATTTCTCTGCAACGTATTTTGAGACAGTCTTTGGAAATTGTGTGACATAGTAAGAGTGCAAGTTATATGCAGTTATTTGTGGTCAATGACTAGGAGACAATGCTTGTCATGGAGAGGTTTCAGTCATAAATGAGTACTAAGTGTGATTTTTAAAACTGACAATAATAGACTGCAAACATGACAGTGAAAGGATTAGCAGAAATTCCAAAACTGAGGCTACCAGATTCATCTGGATTTGTGATTTACATCTGCTTACTGTATGAGCTCATGATTGATATATTTTTTCTTGTTTATTATCCTGCATCTATATATCTGCCAAGGGAGCTTGAAAACTGTTCAATATCACATTATTCTTGAAACCAGTGTCTCCAATTCACAATGCAATTTATGCATTCATTTATTCACTGTTCAAGTCAGCTTGAGAACGTTCTACTAGAATAATGATGGAAATGAGGTTCAATGAATGAATGGGACACGTAATCCAGTAACAGCTGAAGAGTTCCTTTTCTAAGTCAACGATGCTTGTGAAATGGTGGCAAAGTACATACTGAGTGATTATGGACATTCACTGGTTGCTTCACATCCGTATTTATTACTATTACAGAAAAGGAGGATGGTCATCCTTTCCTCCATGTAACACACAGCATCCTGAGGGTAGGAAAAAAAACACAATGTAAGCGAATTTTGTACATGCAGAAGCTCAAATACAAATTACAGTGGTAGTTTCTAGTAAAGTTTGAAGCTATAAAAAAGAGCAGTGCGGGAAACCAGACCTGTATATGTATTACACAATTTATCTTTGAGCTATCTTTGCCAAAATATAATAGAAGATGCTAATTCTGATAAAAGGTACTTTTCCCAATTTCAGAGAAACAATTCAGGGATGTTCCAAAATAAGCCTAAACATCATATAAGAAAACTCATTTTATCCATATTTGGCAGTTATGGATAATATTTCCTTTAGGGCGTTTATTTGTTCAGGAAGTTTATGAAGGCTCTGTTGTTCCTTCCTAACATAATGAAAGCTGATTCATAATTTTTATTTCTTTTTTATAGTATATAGTTTTAAGGAAAATATATTATTTTTCAGATAAAATTGTGTGATTACAAAGTACTATGCATTTTCAAATTTGTTCTAAAAAAAAACCGTCAATTTGAATATATCCAGAAAAAGTGTTTTTCTTTTGAATCTAAAAATTATACTCTTATATTTTAATCACCTAAAGGAAGCACTACTATGTACCAACAGTGTCTTAATACATAGTCATTCAAAAATAAATTTACAAATAAGTTCCTCAAATTAAATTTTCTTTCCTTATCATTTCATTAGGTCTTGCATTTGTTTCATTATTGCCGATATTTTTCCCACTTTGCTTTCTGAGATAGACGGTGACTTTTTTCACCAATTTTCATCACGGTAGTTTTATTGCATAAAGGATCAACTGACATGAATTTTTCAGTACTTTGAGAGACTGAAGTTCTTAGCCATACTGCAGTGGTTTTTAGTATCTCAAACGATAATTTATTATAGACTTGCACATGAATTTTTATATAATTTTGAATTCATATTATCCTGGCAGTATTCATAAGTGCATGCTTCTAAGTGTACCCATTATCTTCAGTGGTGTAAAGAGCAGAAAATGTTAACCGCACGTAGTTTCTCTCCGTTTGAGAATCCCAAGACAGGACTGACTATCAGGAAAGGACTTGGAGTATTAGCCACCTGTGCATATATGACATAGTTTCGAGAACAACAGCTACTGGTTCATAGCCTACCTTTTTCCTCTAGCAAAAAAATGGATGGTGCACCACAGAACTGGCACTTGAAGGAAGGCCCACATCCTTACCTCCATAAATCCTGAAAGACAGCTAAACCAAAAGTGACATTGCTTTAAACACCTCAGCAAAAGTCTAGGGCTTAACAAAAGTGTGAATGGACCCCAGGACAGCTTACCATCCAGTCATAAAGATGTAAAGTAGGGAAGCCTCAGATGTTTCTTGTACTCTAGTAAAATACATTTGTACAGGAAATATATACACAGATGTAAGTTAGTGTCTTGGTTTTGGCTAGGATAGAGTTAATTTTCACAACAAGCTCAGATGGGACACAATCAGGACAGATAACCCAAACTAGCCAAATGCCATGCTCAGCATAAAAAGGGACTAGTGGTGGAGTGGTAGTGTGGCTCCAGGACAGTCTGAGTGGCTGTTTTGTATGGTTATCTGTTATATGGCATTTTATATCACCTGTTGCATATATTCTAAGCATTGTTGTTATTTCCCTCTCTTTTTGGTCTCCATGTAAACTGTACTTACCCCAACCCAAGAGGTTTGTCTTTGTCTTCCCATTATCCTCCCCATCTTGCCAGGATGTGGGGAGAGGAGCAAGCAGCCATTTGGTGGTAAACTGCCACTGGGGCTAAACCATGACAGTGTTGCTAGCATTCCTTCATATTGTTTAGTATTGCTTAATATTGTTTCATACAGCCCATAATACAAGCACAATTATTTTAAATAGAATGTTTCAATATCAGAAGGGAAAATACACATTCTCCTTAAAGTCCACATTCTCTCAACATAAAAGGATAAAGATTAGGTAAGGTCAGACTTGCATAGAATTGACATTGTCAGATTTAAGGAAACGATTAAACAAAATAATTACCTGAGAAAAGTGAAAGCCAGAATCCCATATGGGCAAGAATTTTGAATGGACTTTTCCTTCAGATGCAACAGATACCATAAATACTGGCTTTGGACAGGGTAATACAAAAGAGTGTGTTGTCTTGTTTTCAAAGGGTTTGCCATCAAGTGGGACACACACACACACACACACAAAAAAAAACCCCAGTCCCTGTGAAGTGTTGCTGTTTTAGTGGTAAGATGAAGACTTAAGGAATCATTTTAAAAACTTCTGTGTTTTGATTCCTGAAGAGTGTTTCTACCATATTTCTTTGTTTTGTAATGATCTCTTGTCTCATGAAAGACTAGAGAGTAGGATTTTGAATTGCAAGTGCTCATATGCAGGCTTAGTATTTGCTGCAAAGATCTGATTGAGCATAAAATGCTTTCCCTTTCAGGGAAGGAAAGTTAGCTGTGTGGCCCTGAAGTTCTGTAGAGATTGAAATTTCAGCTAGAGCAGATTCTTGTGACAGGGATCAATAAAGAATAATGGAAAGGGAGGAAAGATACAATGCAAACTGAAAAAATGAATTGTGATCTGCTGTGTCTAGGACTCAAGCTGCCTAGGTGAAAGAGGACAGTTTGTCCTTTAAGTTTGCACTTGGTCTTGTTTTTATTTTGGTTTGGTTTGGGTTTTTTTGGGGGGAAGACTCTAAAAACTCAAAAAGCAAATTGTACAACTGTGAATCTTAAAAAATCTTACCTAACTGAAGGTGCTGCATTGTGGTGCAATCGACACTCAAGGCACTAAAACATTTAGAAAATTATTTCTTTCTCAGAAAGAAAACACAGACTGTGAGGAGAGTTATTTAAGACACCAGTTTATGTCAGGGATATGAAAGCTTGCTTTTGAGGGTGCATGTGTGGGCTTCTAGATATTTTAGCATAGGTCAAGAGTCAGAGTGAAATAAGTTTCAATTTATTTTCTTTTAGAAGGACTTGTTCTTTTCTACCTCTTCTTGTAGTCCAGAACACAGGAACTATGATGGCTTCTCAAAACATATGGTACAACCATCATTTTTCCATTGGAAAACAAGCAAAAGCTTCCTGTAAGATTGTTCTGGTGGCTGACTGACTATTTCTGAGATAAAATTCTGTCAGAATTTAAAATTCAGAGATTGCTGAGATAAAATTACTTCTCAAATTGTCTCAAGATCCATCTTATTAGAGAGTTTATGACTGAAACTGGTTAGGTTCATCATTTAGTCTGAAGTGAGCAGCAGGTTTATATATTCTGTTTGCAAAAGAACTCTTCCTTTGGAAATTTCAGAGCATGTCAGAGTCTCTGACTTCTTGCTTCATTAAGCAGCAGCACAAGGTACTGGTGGAAAAGAAATGACCTGGCAGAATAGTAAATTTTAATCCCATAAAGAATTTATTATTTGTTATCTGTGCTGGATGTATCCCTACAAGACAGTGGGTTTTGCTGGATGACACAGGACAAAATTAACAGCCCTGGACAGATGTCCATATATATGTTTCTTAGAAGTGCTAGTAACAACAGTGCTTGGGTCATTTGGGTTGGGCATGCTGAGGGCATATTCAGCCCAACTGATTAAGGTGATGATACCCAGTGTCCAAATTATCTGATGTTAATTTTGGGTAGACATACCAGGCACTGTCAATGGAAGACCTAAGTGAGCATTCCCTTTTTCCTAGATGAGCAAATTTTGGAAAAGGTGAGGAAGAACAGAGACTTACAGTGAAACTCTTCACAGTGAAATTGAACTGGAATGGATTACTGTCCCTTTTTACTTTCTTAGGGGTGCAGGCTGTGTCCAATAATGCTGAGGGTGCATGTTCCAAGGTCATTATATCATTCTCAGGGAGTTCAGTGTCAATATTTGTTCTGTTAATGAAATGCCAGATGTCCGCTTAAAATCTGTCCTTAAAGACCGAACAGGCAGACTGTTTTGGCATTGTGCTTTCTCTCTAAAATGGTATAGTAAATAGGACTGTTCATCTAACCAGGACCACCTAGCACTCCAAGAAACATGTTTCACAAGCCCAGTGGGGCCTCATCAGATGTAGTTAGCTCAAATTGTTAGGTGAGGATTTGGAGGCGATAGAGCACATATTGTATGGAAAGAGGAGAGGGAGAAAGAGAGGGGAAAAAAATAAAATCAAAAGATAGCAAAATGAAACCATAAACCCATAAACTTAAAAAGATGAAAATGCAGGCTGACAGTGGTGCCATTCAAACTCTAGCTTACCAGAGAAGATCTGGTTTTACAGAACTGAAGAGAAGCATCTCATATATTTTTGCTACTATATGAGTTGGAAACAAGGGAAAGAGCTCAGAGCATGCCAGCGCCTATATGGGTGCTGTTTGGCTAACAAAAGAATGAAAACAAGTGTACTCTGACCATAGTTTAGAATCAGAACTCAAACTGTGCTATGTCAGAGAGATTTTGTGTGTGCTTGTGTATTGTTTTGATGAGAACACTTTACATCAAAGCTAAGACAGACTTTCTTTCCAAAGTGCAAGAAATGTCTGCAGCAATAGTGGCAGTAGTTACAATAGAAACAACTCATGGAATGAAGGCTTGCTTCTGGTCTGAATTTGAGAAGAGGTTAAGTCTAATGAGACTGAATGGTTAGTAAGGTCCTATTAGGTAGGTTTCTGAGAAAACTACTTTAAAATATTTGACTTTTTTCTTCATCTAATAATATCAATAGTAGTGATCTCCCATTTTGAAAGTAATTTCTAAAAGAGACAATTCTGCTTTCTGCAAGCACAACATGCAATAGCATCCACCAGTTGTTGGGAAGATTTTTGAGGGAAGATAGTCTAAATTAGGGGCATCCTTCCAACAGGTGTAAAAACACCAGTAAGATGCATTTCATGGAGAAAAGATAGAGCTCTATTGGGTAGTTTCCAAACTCAGAGATATATATGATTATGCATTGCACTTAAAATGGCATCATGCTTCAAAATAGTATAAGAAACACTGCAGTAGTTTACTCTGAACTATCCAATTCCTTGCAGTTCAATTTATCTTTCAATTTTAAAATTGTATCTGCTTGTCATAAAAAGATGCTTCAAAAAGGAAAGAACTGACAAAACTGAAATGATTTCTATTCATACCAATAGTTCAGGAAAAGTAGAGTCCACTTCATCATTGTGTATTCATTCACTCAAGGATTTAGAAAACGTAATAGAAAAGGGAGTTTTAGAAATGTTTGACCTACTCCTTGTTTGAAATGAGAAATGTATAAATAGCCAGTAGTTTCAACGGCAATTCAAAGGCTGATGTTGTAAGGGCTTTTCTTCATTTCTCTCTCTCTTTTTTTTTTTTTTTTTTTTTTAAATCAAATGCAGATGACCTTTTAAATATCCTATATACACAGATAGCAAGGAAGAGCCAGGGTAATACTGAGGGAGAATTGGTGACGTGCAAAAAAATACCCATGAGGGAGAGAGTACTAAGAAGTTAAAAGTTTATGTTTACCCTTTGAAAATGTCTTCCTGCTAGAAGCTTTTCCTTATAAGAGTGTATTTGTATTTGAAGAGAGTTAAAAATAAGTTGAACCAAAAAGACTGTAATGGCAAGTTTTTTCAAACTCTCCAAAGCCTTCTGTTTTAGCAGAACCTGTAAGTAACAGAACAGTAATTAGCAGTAAGTAACATGCAGTAAGTAGCTATACAGCCAAGGCATCTGAGGTCCCTGGCAAACAGAGTAAGGTTTGTTTGCAGGACTAAGGAAACATCATTGTCCAATTCATCAGTGTTACTTCCTCAAACTAAATTCTTTGTTTCCCAAGTCTTTTAACAGCTATTTACTTGAGAGCGCTAAAGGACTGGACCACCGAGAGGGAAAAAAAAAAATTCTCTAATTTGACAAGATTTTGATCTGTAATAATTTTAAATATTCAAACATATATGAGTTCATACTCTCTTCAAGACTGGGTAGAGAAGCTTTCTTCTTTTGGTGTCAAAGATCCAGTTCACAGACCATTCAGTTAGTTACATGAAGCACAGATGCAGGCTACCTTATATGACTGAAGATGTAACAGCTTAGAAAGGCGATAATAAATAATTAAATGGCTTGATATGCTAAAATGCATGTCCAAGTAGACTTGGTGCAAAACATAAGCTGGAAGACAGACCATTATGTTCTGTGATATTCATGATGCTGTATTTTTGAAAACTATATAGTTGCAAATATTACTGCCTACACTGTAAAATTCACATTATAGAATCATAGAATGGTCTGGGTTGGAAGGGACCCCAAGGATCATAGAGCTCCAACCCCCCCTGCCACAGGCAGGGGATTCCAGAGGAATCTTGACAGGCTGGAAGGGTGGGCCCGGGTGAACTTAATGAGATTCAGCAATGCAAAGAGTAAGGTGTTGCGCTTAGGCCCAAAGAATCCCAGACATAGATACAGACTGAGAGAAGAGCTCCTTGAGAGTAGCCCTGCTGAGAAGGACTTGGGTGTCATGGTGGATGAGAAACTTGAGCCAGCAGTGTGCTCTTGCAGCTCGCAAGGCCAATGGTATCCTGGGCTCCATCAGAAGAGGGGTGGCCAGCAGGGTCAGGGAGGTGATTGTCCCTCTCTACTCTGCCCTCATGAGACCCCATCTGGAGTACTAAGACCAGATCTGGGGCCCCCAATACAAGAAGGATGTGGAACTGTTGGAGAGGGTTCAGAGGAGGGCCACAAGGATGATTAGAGGGCTGGAGCACCTGTGCTACAAAGAGAGGCTGAGGGAGCTGGGCTTGTTCAGCCTGGAGAAGAGAAGGCTGCAGGGGGACCTCATTGCAGCCTTCCAGTACCTGAAGGGAGCTTATAAGCAGGAGGGGAATCAACTTTTTAAAAGGGTAGACAACAGCAGGACAAGGGAGAATGGTTTGAAGCTAAAGGAAGGAAGGTTTATATTAGATATTAGGGGGAAGTTTTTTACAGAGATTGCTGAGGTGCTGGAACAGGCTGCCCAGAGAGGTGGTGGATGCCCCATCCCTGGAAGTGTTCAAGATGGCTGAGCACACAAAATTTACAGAGGAAAACATTTTCTAAACACTTCTAAGAATCTGTAAAAATTTAAGAAAATCTCAGTGCTTAATTGCAATTCT
Organism: Gallinula chloropus; assembly: GCF_964237585.1. Classification (NCBI taxonomy): domain Eukaryota; kingdom Metazoa; phylum Chordata; class Aves; order Gruiformes; family Rallidae; genus Gallinula; species Gallinula chloropus. Next base: position 84,103,610 of record NC_140086.1, on the reverse strand, counting down.
GTTCATCTCTTCTGTTCCCCTTTTACTAGTTGCATAACAGCCTTGTTCCTTCATATTGGCTTACAGTGATACTCTGTGCCTTTTATTTCTTACATCTGTGGTCTTCAGTCCAGTTATGCTACCTGGATTTAGAATTATTATTTTATGTGCAATGCAGACCCGCACCAAATTAACTTATTTGTGGGTCATTTTTATTTAAACAAAAAGTGTGAGTGCTCTCTCTGCTTCTGAACATCTATTTTATTCCTTCAAGCCTGCCTTTCTTTTCAACTTACCTACATATGTATCTCAAAGCCATGGTGGGAAAACATGAATGTGTTAAGCTTCCTCTTGATGTAAAGTTCAGGGTAACTGTGATGTCCTTAATTGCCAGTATTTCAGTGACTTGTGATTTATATTTATTGCCCAAAGAATATCTGTCCTTTCTTAATAATCCTCAAGGAAATGACATTTATTAAGACAAGGTTGGAAGGAGAGGTTAGACTTGATTTGAAAGTTTTTAGGGTGAAACTATGGTGACAAAAAAACCCAACCCTCCTCCCCCAAAAAAATCCCTACTTTATAGAAGAAATTGGAAGGGTGCCATTCTGAGTATTTTGTAGAGTGGCTACAAGATACAGTAGAGCACTTTGTTTCCTCCTCATCCAAAACCAGTTGAGTAAGGAAGCACATTCTTTCTTCACATTTAGTTTAGAAACTGATTTACGGTATCAAAATGCTATTCTGTATTTTCTTCCTAATTTTTTTTAATTATATATAATACAGAAGTCTATCTGCTACCATATAGTGATTAGTAGAATAAATTATGCTTGATATGCAGAGACATGATCTAATAATAAAGATTTATTCCTTTAAGAACTCCATCTTCCAATGAGAACTACTGCATAAATCAATATTACTGAATCTCCATGTTTATGATTGCTACCTCCACTACAAATCAGATCTTAAAGAAGTAGAATTATTTAAGGAATACTATTTTGGGGTGAATATATTAACTAACAACTGCTACTGCATAGAAATCATGGTTATAAATTTTCTACTTTAGTACCAGATTATAAAAATTATATTGATTTTATGTGTTGACAGTGAAAAAAATGAGTAACACAATTGTGTGAGAGAAAAAGTACGTACGTACATTTTGTGTTTTAAAGAGTAGGAATTTAAAGAAATGTCACAGAATCACAGAGCAGTAGGAGTTGGAAGGGACCTCTGGAGATCATATGGCCCAACGCCCTGCTAAAGCAGGATCACCTAGAGCAGGTTGCATAGGATTGCATGCAGGCATGTTTTGAATGTCTCTAGAGGAGGTTCCACAGCCTCTCTGGGCAGCCTGTGCCAGTGCTCTGGTTTTCCCCTCATAGTCAGGTGGAACTTCCTGTGTTCCAGTTTGCGCCTATTGCCTCTTGGGCACCACTAAAGAGAGTCTGACGCCATCCTCCTGATATCTGCCCTTTAGATATTAGAACCATTTATGAGATCCCCTCTCAGTCTTCTCCCAGGTAAACAGACACAGCTCCCTCAGTCTTTCCCCAGGAGATGCTTCAGTCCTCTAATCATCCTCATATCCATCCACCAGACTCTCTCTAGTAGTTCCCTGTCTTTCTTGAACTGGGGAGCCCAGAACTGGACACAGTATTCCAGATGTTACCTCAACAAGAGCTTTTGTCACAAAACAATCCATCTTGAGGAAGTAAACAAAAAAGATAAATAGGGTAATGCTGTGTTCCGGTCCATGTTACTAAAATTTAGTAGAACATTTAATGAATTGGAGGTACTTGTGAAATGCAAAATTAATGTGACAAATAGAATACATGAGTTTCAGAAGTGGCTAAATGTATATAACCAAACATCAGATAAATACATCTGTGAGGTAGGATTTTTTTTTTTTTTAAACTTTGAAAATTTCATAAAACTGTCCACTCCTTTTATATGGCCACTTTTTTACATGGAGACACTACTGAGAATGCCAGCTCCACAGAGGTTTCCTCAGAAGATTTAGAAATACCTTCAGCAATCAGCAGGATGTCTTAGGTGATTCAGAAAGGATAATGAGTCTGCTATATAAATAATACTTTTGGAAGATAAGGAAACTGATTGCTTAATTATCTCTTTAGTTAGGTCAGATTATGTCACAGGCCATTCTTTATGTGTCGAGAATGGCATGTTTTCCAGTAAAAGCCAAGTAAAATAAATGTAATAGCTAGAGGACTACTGAGTGGTGTGACACTGAAAAGAGCTGCATGGGATTAATCAAGGCTTATCATTTAAGAATAATGGTAGAGATTTCAGTAATACTGATGTATTTGCTAGGAAGGGATAATGACGTGCTATAGAAAACAAAGTCATTGAAGGAGCAAGGAATACCATTTCAAGTGCAATATAGGACTGTGTACCGTAGCAGAGAATTAAGAAGTTTTCTGGTATAGAATTATTTTTTTTACTGACAAAAGAAAGAAAATAGGAGCTAATAGCACACAGGGTAAGAACTCAAGTTTCATGAAACTGGATTTAATTCTGGAAAAGGGTGTACATGGGGTTCTATAGAGAAAACAAAAATAATAGAGGTTTTTGGTATAAATAATGCAGCAGTAATTTATGTAAAGCCAAGGAGATTAAAAAAATAAAGGAAAAAGAAAACCCAAACACTAACAGCATTACCAATACAGTGTAGTTTATTGGAAATTAGGAAAAGGGAGACAAACTAAAAGAGTGTTTCTGATGATTTACAAATGCCAGAAAATCTCATAGAAGCTTTATGGAAATATGACTGGGCATGCCAGCTGATTACCAGAGTTCATGTAAGTTAGAAATAGTTTTTCATCAGTGAGGTAGTACACAGAATACTGAAAACAGAAATTAACATTGCAAGGGAATGTAATTATTATGGAGTACAGTTCCTAATTTATAACAGTGAAGATCAGGATAGGCATTCTGTCTCCAGTAAAAGTAGTTGAGGAATACAGTTCACTGGCTTGATGATGATATCTTGTATGTATGCACACATAATGAGTAATGCCCTGTATGACTTGTGCCGTGATTTATATCCAAATCTGGTGATTTTGGTATCTCACAGATTGATAGAGGAATAAAATATACTGTTTTGGTAGGAGAGGTTTTTACTTAATTTTTAATAATACTTGCCCAGTCTTAGTACAAACATGATTAAATTCCATTAAGATTCCCCATGTAATTGTAATTCCCTAAGTAACTGAGGTGCCCACAAGGTGTCTACAAGACAACATTGTAGAAAAATCCCCCAAAACCTCTTCGGAACTCAACACACTGGGATTTCCCTCTTAAGTGGTTGGATACTAAAGCATGCAGTATGGGGAATAAATACAAGTTTATGGGGAATAAATACAAGTTAGAGATCTGAATGCAGTAGTTGAGCTGCAGTCTCTTTTTGAGATGTGTTGGGACTGCTCCCATGATTGGTATGTTGCAATGGAGAGATACATACTCTTTAGGAAGGCCAAGAAGAGATGACAAGGAAAGGGAATTCCTGTTTATATGAAAGAACACCATGTTGAACGTGAGCCAGCAAGGTGCCCTTGGGTAAAGGCAGCTAATGGTATCCTGAGCTGCATTAGGCAATGAATTTGCTGGCAGCTCAAGGGAGGGAACCCTTCCCCTCTACTCAACACCAGTGGGGCCATACCTGGAGTGTGTGGGCCATTTCTGGGCACCCCAGTACAAGAGGACATGGACATAATGGAGAGAGTTGGTGAAAGTCTGTAAGGACTCTTCAGGGACTGGAGCACGTCGCATGTAAGGAAAGGCTGAGAGAGCTGGAACTCTTTACCCTGTAGGATAGATGGCTTAGGGAGGGAAGATCTTATGAAAGAAACAGCTTGGGAGGATGCAAAGAGGACAGAGCCAGGTTGTTTTCCGTGGTACCCAGTGACAGGACTGGAATCAGTGAGCACAAACTAAAATACAGGAGGGAAGATCCCTCTGTCAGGAAACACTTAAATCCTGTGAGAGTGACTGAGCACTGACACAGGTTGTGTGGAGAGTCTACATCCTTGAAGATATTCAAAAGCTGTCTAGATATGACCCTGGGCAACTGGTTCTAGATGGCCTTGCTTGATCAGGGGAGTTGAAGAGATGACCTGCAGAGGTCCCATCAATCCTTCTGTAATATAATTGTATATCAGAGCTAAACTACAACATATTTATTTGGTAATAGTATATAGATAGGATTTTTCTTGACAATACTATTCACTAGAATAATGGATTCTGTATTTTACTAAAAGGAGAAACAAATCTTAAGGACAAATGAAAATATGAGTTGCATTTAAGGGTTTATACATGTTTCACCTGTCTCTTCTCATGGACTGACCTTTAATACTTTGACTACCCCTGTAGGGTTATAAGGCAACAATACATATCTCCTGGACTGTGCATTTTTTACATGAATAGCCCCACTGGTCTCACTGTGAGATAAAATGAAGCCAGGATTCATCCAAGACATCTTTGTCCCTTATCATTTCAAATCTTACAACATTAGTTATAGCATCTGTTCAGATTCATCAGCAGTTTCCTGAGACGTATGAAAAATATGTCTACTCTCTCTTTCTCTTCTCTTCCTTGCAATTAAATTTAACATGTATGTTATTATGCATATCACTGTTTCAGAGATTATTAAAATTGCCTCTTAATATTTTTATTCCTTAATTATGATATATGCCCTCCATCTTATCTGACATTTTTCTCTCCCTGGGTTGAGAGATGTTACTATTGAGTTCTCTGTGGTATATTTGTTGTTGCCCCGAAGATACCTCTTCCAAAGGTACATATAATTCAGAGTATTCATGACAAGAAAATGTACATGTAATAAAGGTAGAAAATCTTCACAACTATTACCAATTTACATGTTTCAGTTATTTCATATGGAAACAAAGGCAGCCTTGTTTAACATGTTTTTAAATGGCTTCCAGCAGTAGACAAAATGAAATAAGCATCACTGTTTTTAATCGTGTTCTGCACTTGTTAAAAAAATGCCATGCTATTTATGTATGGTGCAAATTGTACATTAGGATACATAAAATCTAATGCTGTTTTAATGGCCATTTTTTTAACAAATAAGATACTTTAAGGAAAACATACATAATAGATAATAAAAAAAATTCTTGTTAACAAAAAAAGAATTACCTAAATTTGATTCTTAATTACCTCTTTGTTGTCATTAATTCAGAGAACGTGAGTTTTGTGACTTTTTGGGTTGGGGTTGTTTTTTTTTTTGAAAAAAAGGAAACCCAAAAGCTTTCAAATATGTCAAAGCTGTTTGGAATTCAGTAAATTAAAGATCTATGGTGTTTGAGCATATTAGACTTTGTGGGCCATTCCTTGCTGGAATAGAGAGATTGATCTGAAAACTACCTAATCCTTTATACGATAGCTAGTTAAGATTTTTATTTTAGTTCAAAATCAGCCAAACAACATATAACGTGCAATTTAAAAATAAAAACAACAAACTCAGAGCAAAATCTTATATGAGACATATTTCCATCCTGAGACCGTAGGTTGGTGAACAGAGACTGCTTATTGAGGTAGGAATACAGACTTGTGCCACATCAAGTAGGAGTAGAACCAAATAATGTTAGTTCATTTACTCCACTTCTTTTAATGAATGGGAACTTGAACAGCTGATATAGGTCAGGATTTTTTGCCTTTAACATAGGAATTGCCTTCTGTCTATTCACATCCTGTCATCTACAAGAGGTATTAGGCCAAGCTGCAAGAAAGTAATGGCACTTTAATTTCAGTGACAGTTCTCTACTTTCTGTTTTCACCTGACAAAGGGATTGTATTTATTACATTAAAGTTGGAGTAGAGCATGCATATTGACTCACGCAAGAGCTCTTTGGTGTATGAAATTCAATTAGTCTCTAGGTCGTGTTAGCTCAATGCTTGTCTGTCTTCTGGAGTGGAAGCTGCAACAGTCTAATGAAGCTGAAACTTTCTTGTTCTAGCTCTTTGAACATCAGCTAAAGACCTTGGCTTGAGGAGATTGGTTGTTGGCATGCTGACCAAGTGCATCTGTCTGCTGCTTCTATGACGTGTCATAAAAAAACAAACTGCTTTTCTCAGCTGAAATACTGGAAGATTTTGTCAGTGACAGGCCCATCTACCTTCTTCAGATTGTGAATAAGATACAATAACGGGGAAAAGACACAAGTCTATTGATGAAAAAATGTTTTTACTCTATGATTACTTTGTGGAAATTGAGAATCTTGCAGGTGATACCACTTGGTCGTGATGACTGTAGGGAGCTGGGAAAAAAGATTTCTAATCCTGTGATAGAGATTTCTTCACCAGGGATGTGTAAAAGTAATACCGATTTTAATTTATGTCTTACCATTTTAAAACTTTGGTCCAAACAAAAAAAAATCTTGAACAACAAGGAAATACAGTAATCTTTCTTAATAGAAACAGTAACAATGATTCTTATCTTTCCTTTGGATAAATGAAGTTAAATTAAAGTAATATAATCTGAAAATGCACTGCAGACTGGCATTTTCAATTTCTGATTGTTGATTCTTCTGAGCAAAAAAATCTCAAAGCTCTCTTCATTTTGCATTACTTGCAGTTTTTGCTCTTGCTTTATCTTTCCCAGCCTAACAAAATTCTCATTTTGAAATGTGACTTTTTTCCTTTCCACCTGTCTCCTCTTTTAAACAACACACAATAGCACAGGACTGGCAAACTGACAATATAACTGGGTGAGAAAATTAAATGTGTGACACGTCTCATTAAAACTTAGTGCAAATTCTTGCATCGCTGAAGAGAGTTGCTTTAAATGTTACCTTAAGGATAAAGTGAAATAAGTGAATTTCTTTGATAAGTAAAATCTGGCTCAAAGCCATGACAGTTAAATCTGGCACCTGAAAGAATACTGCACAGGACATGAGCTAATCTGAAAACTCCATCATTTAATAGTTCAGTTTGTGATGCTTAAAATAAGTATCTCCAATGTGGGTATTCTATAGGAGTTATTCTCTGCTTATTTCAGACCAAATCTGCCCACTGTTGTAATTATGTTGAGAGACACTATCATTATTCTACAAAGTATCCAGTGAAGGTACTATTATTATAATACATGCTGTTGAAACTTAAAGTGAAATTGTGAATACTTCCACAGGTGCATTTTGGCATCACATTGCTAATATGATTACTTAGAAAAGAGCTAATAGGTTATAGTTTTCCTAAGAAAAGTGAGAATTCAAACTAAAAACTGGTTTGTTAATGAAGTTGTAGTCTGGTTTCTGGGTATCTGAATACCAGTCACTGAAGATTGATAGAGGGACTTCTGAATGTGAAATTCAAATAGAAATAGGTGTAACAAACCTTAAAGTCTTTTTCTGGCATTGTCATAAAAAAAAAAAATTAAAATTCCAGATGTAGTTTGTATGATAAAATAGGTCTGTCTAACCTAATATACTGTATGTTTTCCACAGTAGCATCTGCTGTTTTGTTTTTTTTTTTTGTGTGTGAAAATAGGATTAATGCCTTGTATGCTATTAGAAAAAAAAACTTCCACAACCTTTATATTCAATTAAGATATTTCAAAGTTGGGTGGGATTCTTGAAGGAGGTGAGGAGAAACCCCCCACTCCTGTAATTAGTAGATTTGATTTGAATCATTGGAAGTCAATTAACATAGAATTCTCACACTGAAATTTTCAAGTCAATTTTAAATTAGAAGTATTATGTTGTTAACCTAAAAATGTTCCGAAAGATGTTTTCCAAAGATCTTTTGCAGATCTAAAAAGATACTAAGCTCAGTTTAATTGTGGCATCTTTTCATTAACTCATTTTATTTACATCTGCATTTACCTTGAAGAACAAGGTAATAGAGATTAATAACTCTGGTTTTATTTTAAGTGAAGAAAAAAATCTTTTAAAACTGCTTTTCTCTCTGTCTTGAATTGGTAACTCGTTTTCTTTTTTCAGTATTCACATTACACTGCATTTGTTATCCTCTTTAAATATTAATTATTTTCCATTTAGCAGTAACTTCCTTTTTAATTTATATGAAATCCTTCTCAATTTAAAAGTTTGTTCAACCGTTTTAGGTAGATGGACAAATATGTAAAACTGTATTTCGCAGTAATTGCAATTACTGTATGATGAAACAGGGCTATAAAAATAAAACCAACAGACATTCTGATTTTCTGTACTGTGAGAAAAAATTTATATAAAGTACATATACCACTGACAGCTGAAAAGGGAAGTATTTTCTGTGAAGGAACAGCAAGAAATTCACTGAAACAAGAGTTTGCAAAATATCGATGACAGATATGAAAACAAAACCACTTCTTCACAGCTGATCATTTTGTGCAATAAAATTGCTAAGTGAAACAGATGTCTCCATTTCTCAGCTTGGCTGACATGAATCACAGATGCCCATTAGCCAAAATAACTATAGGGAAAACTTTTTCCTAAAAGTAGCAGAGAAATATTTCATAGAACTTCTTTTTTTTAATGCTAGAATAAAAAAAATGATGAAACTTTGTAGTGCTGATTGACACACCACTTGTGTTTCAGTGCTGGGTAGGATTCAGTGTTCAGGGCTGTCAAGCACATAGTCTTCAGCTATCTTGATTCCTCTAATAACATCTGGATTGAAATAAGAGCTAAGAAAATGACATGAGAGGTATTCTCTTTTCTTGCATACATAATACATGTTTTCACTCCTTTAATTACGTCTGGAAGCCTCGTTCATTCCATCTGTAGCTTTGAATTTTCTGATCACCCAAGACGACCTCATGTCATGTCATTCTGAATTTGAAGCTTTTCTATGATAACTCTGGACTGTTATGAATATAAGCATATGAGAATATAAGTTATGAATATAAGTTATGAATATAAGTAAAAATCAAGTATCGGTCAAAAGTGAAATTAGTGTTCTAAACTGTGCAGGTTATTATGGTTGGTAGCAAATATGCTACTCTTAAATGCAACTATCAGTTCCATAAAAACCTTTATTTGAATGTCTCAAAATCTTATATTCAGCTCTCTTTCCAGTCTTTTGTCTAACATAAGTGGGCAAAAATGCTATAATGTCTGAATTTGATGGAGGTAAGAGGTTAATGATTTTGTGAATGGTGGAAGTATTTTTCACTTCTAAATCGGCTTAGTAAGCATATTTGACAGAGAAGCGTAGTTACAGGAGAAAGAATGGGAAACCATCAGCATTGATAGTACCTCACAGATTAGACAAATAAGTATGTTAAAAGATCTTTACATCCTGAATTGGATATAAGCATAGTTTTTCAAAACTTCATAGTTTCTACTGTACGGGGTTTCTTCATTTTCTGATTTAGTTCTGTTCACTTCGCAGTGTTTGTGCTTCTAGTGCCAGGAAACATTTTCAATCACTAGAATGCAGTTTTTGGGGTTGCTAAATTATTTTACAAGTTCCTGGCATGCTTTTGCTAAATACTGCTCTCCAAAACAATTTCCATGCATGATTTGTGAGTTAAATTTGGCTAAACACTTTTCCTGGGAACGGTTTGCATGGGGTTATGCTGTTCTGGAGACAGATAATTTATTACAATGGATTTTGCCAGACTCTGCTAAGTGATTTCTAAGTTAAAGAACAGGCACTTCAGCCTCAGTGTAAGATTGCCAGGTTTTGTAAGAATTTATAATATTAGATCTGTCTTTGGAAAGCATATGGGAAAATTGCCGTGTGCCCATTTAAAGATTTACCCCTACCATTCCAACCTTTCTTTCTTAAATGGCTCTTTATTTTCTACTTCTGGTGCACAAGTCTAAGGAAGAGCACTGTCCTATACCTGTTCTTCATTACTGTGCCATGAAAATACTGTATCTAGTGGTCATGGACCGTCAGTGAGCTGTTAGGACTAAAGTGTTTTGAATATCAGGTGGTATCCTATGAAGGCCCGAAGAATAAAACAATTAAAAGGCTTTTGAGGACTAGTTACCTTAAATTACATTATAAAATGGGCCACAGCCTGCCAGATACTGTCCAGTCCCCTAAAATGTATGTTACTTAGAAGAGTGAAAGGTCACAACTTTAATGGGCTCTTAAGGGAGGAACATGAGGGATTAGAGTTCACAGTAAAAATTCGTTCCCCAAAATGTGAGTGAGAATGGCTTGAAACCTTCAATTTGAAGTCAGCAAGAGAAATAGAAGGGAAAGTATGAGATTTATTTGCAAAAGATTTCTCTTACCATCAGCTTTCCTTCTTCATGTTTGGAGGAGCTTCCTATTTCTTTATTTATTTTAGAATTAAGCAAAGTTGTAAGCAAGTATGTACTTTGTAAAGTAGACATACACATATATAAGCAAAGTTTAATCTGTCATTCTTTGATAAATATTTACAGTGATTTTCAAGGTTTACTTCTGAAATGAAAGAAAATAGGAAAACCTTTATATGGAAAATTAAAGTTCAGAATGGTTTTCTTAATTTCTACCACAAAGGCGTTGATCCAAGATTCCACATGAACTCCTTCTGTTCCACATACTGCAATTGTGTGGGAAACATTCAGTGTTTGAAAATGTTTCATGTCAGAGAAGTCTACTGTTTGATTTCAGATTATCCTAGTAGTCCACTGGTTTATGTTTGCTTTCAGCACAAAAGGCAAAGAAAGACACCTTCAAAAACTTAATACTTGAATATTCTTCCTCTGATACTGACTTAAAAATAGGTGCTATGAAGACAGTAGGAGAGCACCTGTGGTGGATTGATCTTGCTGAAGGCCAGATAGACCAAAGCTGCTCTAACACTCCCCCTCCTCAGGTGGGCAGGAAAGAGAAGTTATAACAAAGGGTTTATGGCTTGAGATAAGGGCAGGGAGGGATCATGCAACAGTTACCGGCACAGGCAAAACAGACTCAATATTAAAACATCCCTAATGTATTACCAAGGAAAACAGAATAATGAGAAATAATACCATATCTTAAAACATCTCCTCCCACCCCTTCTTTTTACCCGGCCTCAACTTTATTCATGATTTTTCCACCTCCTCCCTGTAACAGCATAGAGGGATGAGGAATGGAGTTGTGGTCAGTTCATCACATGTCTCTGTTGCTCCTTCCTCCTCATTGGGAAGACTCTTCACACTCTTCCTCTGCTCCAGTGTGGGGTTCCTCTCACAGGAGACAGTCCTCCACGAACTTCTCCAATGTGAGGCCTTCCAATGGGCTACAGTTCTTCACAAACTGCTCCAGCATGGCTCTCTTCTATGGGGTGCAGACCCTTCAGGAACAGATAGTTCCAGCATGGGCTCCTCTCCATGGCCACAGGTCCTGCCAGAAGCCTGCTCCATCATGGGCTTCCCATGGGATCACAGCCTCCTTTGGGCATCCACCTGCTCTTGTGTGAGGTCCTCTACAGGTGGCAGGTGGAATATCTGTTCCCCACCATCCTCCATGGGCTTCAGGGGAAGATGGTGTACATAACGGGCTGCATGGGGAATCAATGCTCCAGTTCCTGGGGCGCCTCCTTCCCCTCCTTCTTCACTGACCTAGATGTCTGTGAAGTTTCTCACATCTTCTCACTCCTCTCTCTGTCTGAAAAAGTCTTCTCATTTTTTTTTCCAAGTAAATATGTTATCATAGAGGCACTAACACGGTACCATGACAAAAAAGAGAAATATTTCCATGACTACATGCAAAGAGGATCTTTACATTACCAAATGTGATCTTAATGCATTTCTAGTTGATGTTGTTAATGTGTCTTCAAATAAATATTTTTAGAAATAAAAAAATGCACTAGTCAGTCTTAAATGGGTATTTTTTTTTGAGTGTGATTTAAAAAAAGACTTTATATTTGCACTTGATTTTTGTAATCAGGGTTTCTACTTGATTTGATCATTTTTCTGAATCCAGAATTTACAAAATACATACACATTTCATGGTGAAAATAGATCTGAATGCCAAATTATTTCAGTTAATTTTGAAATCAGTGACTGGAAGAAACTTTTCAATAAGGTGATGAGAATAATTATGGAAAGTGTATCCAAAAGATCAAATGAGCCAACCACAGTACTATACTGACCAAAGCAATGTAATTGAATTTATTGGGGTTTTGTTTAGCTATGGATGTACTAAAATCAGTCAGTACTACAGGTCATTAGTAGATGAAGTTAAGCTTTACATTACTTACATAATAGGTTTTAAATCAATACTGAATGCTTAATAAATTTATATCCTTTAGGCTATTTACATTAGTTGATGGAGTGAAAATGATAATGACTTAAAATTAAATGTTCTCCAATTTAGGATAAATATAAATAATATGAAATGAAAAAAAATTAAATGGTATGACATGGAACCAGTAGTTCTGTTTTTTCTTAATTGCCATGTATTCTGCCATGTTCTTTATCTGCTTAGTGAATTTACAACTAGCACAGCAGGTTGTGAATTTTTAATAGGATCTCTTCAAGGATGGAAAAGGTCAGTATTAACATAAAAATCTTCTTTAAGAACTGTGGTGTAAGGGTTTCTTAGCAGAGAACAGGTGTTGCTGCAAAACTAAAATCTGCCACAACAGTCAAGTTAAAAGATTCTTGGAGCTAAGTTAGGAAATAAATGCCTCTATGACACCATGACTGCCAGTCAGGGGTGACTGGAAGTCACTTTGTTTTGTTGGTATTAAACCTGTTTGTTGCTTGGGAGAATGCTTCAATACATAACAATTATTTAAAAAAAAAAAAAACCATACCCCCCCCCCCAAAAAAAAATATAACCCAAACACATATACACACACAAACCCCATCTTTCTATTACTTCTAAATAAAATGCTCTTATTTTTCTTCCTTTTCAGCTTCATTCTGACCAGGACAAGGGAGATGGATCCCTCAAATACATTTTGTCAGGAGATGGAGCTGGTACTCTTTTTATAATTGATGAGAAAACAGGTGACATTCATGCTACTCGGAGAATCGACAGGGAAGAGAAAGCATTTTACACCCTGCGTGCCCAAGCTATTAATAGAAGAACTCTGAGACCAGTGGAACCTGAATCTGAGTTTGTCATCAAAATCCATGACATCAATGACAACGAACCAACATTTCCAGAAGAAGTTTACACTGCTAGTGTTCCTGAAATGTCAGTAGTGGGTGAGTGGTTTATACTGAGGCACAAACACCTGCTCTGTGTTACCTGATGAATAATTTCCCCATCTTCTGAAGAGTCAGTCAGGCTCAGAATTCTACCTCATAGGTTAAGTATTTTGCATTTTGGTTGGTTTGTTCAAATATTGGGACTGCATCGAGAAACAGGTTTTTGCGATTTGAGATCTATTTCTACTAAGAATATTCAAGTTATCAATTTATGGCAATTTGGAATATAAATGTAAGTGAAAGTAGTTAATGATGAATTACCCTACTCCTTAAGAGCTGTTAGAATAAAATTACTAAATTATCCTGTTAGAAGCTCCATGAATTTTTACATTCATTTTCACTGGAGTTCCCCCATGGTGATAAACACTGCATGGAGAGCTGTCTCCACTTGCAGTCCTTCTGTGGCTGAGGAGTGTTACACGTTTACTCATGTGTTGTTGCACTTCCTGAAGGTAAAAAACGTTTTGTTTTCTGTGCTTTCAGTTTTTTTAGTGTATGGAGCTTTCAGTTCCCCCCTTAACTCAGTCATGAACGGCAGCTTCAAGGTTCTTAAACAGCTGTTTATCATTGATCTGTTTGCAATGTATTTTCAGTTCCTATCTTAACTACAAAGTTTCAGTCTGGATCATGCCAGCTGGTCAGATTCATAAACAATAGCATCTTGGAGTTCGAGTTATCCTTAATTGGGGCATACAATTCCTTAGGAAGAATTTTGAAAAGATTAAACATGTATAGGGTAATTTAAAAAAAAAAATATTCACTTATTCATTGTGTAACTGTAGATATAATACTACTTTCTAAGTATTCAGAAAAGTTCAGACATAACTTCAATACCTCTTTTGGCTATTATTACTATTTTAATTGTTATCACTGCCTGAACTAGATCAAACCATATTTTGAGATTATTTATATGTTTTGCTTTTCTAAATTTTGGAAAATATTAGAAGAACATGAAAATATATAATTGTGGAAAGAGAATGGCCAGAGCATAGCTGAGCACCAATATGTGGGATCATAAAGCTAATAACTTTCTGTTCCTAAGAAGATATTTCAATCTGCTTTCAGTTTGCACTTAAATAATTTTTAAAAGTCACAACATTCAGCAGGCAAATTTTAGAATAAAGGAAAAAAAATCTGCAGATGATTGCATAGGGCTGTACTGGAATCAAACTATTCCATATAAAGAGAACTGAAAAATCTTCCTTTACTGTTCTAAAATAGAACAAAATGTAACACTGATTTATTAACTTACTGCTCAGTTCTCTGGAAACATGCATTTCAGCAAATATATATAGCTCTATACAGACCATCTTGAAAGAGCATCACTGCATTTTCTAGAGAGACATATGGCAAGATTACAGTAGGGTTGAAAAAAGACATCCTAGAGCTTTGACTTTATGTCTCATGTTCTTTCTATAAATTCCAGAAGGCACTGCTTAAAATATTCTTGGAAAGATTTCTTTAAAATTACTCAGTGTGTTCATTAAATATGATATTATTATATAACATTCAGTTATAATCTATTGACTCCCAGTTTTGTCAGTCCCCGTTGCATCAAGACCATCTTTTTCTTAAGTCTTCTCAGACATCCAAGACATTATTCCAGTGACTCCAAAATACTCATAATGTGAGATTCGAGTATATCTCTAGGTACACACAGATCATATAAATTTTGAAAGGGCAAATTTGATGCACTGCAACAAAAACAAAAACCGTAAGAAAAAGAGATAAAGCGGTAAGAAAAATATAAAAAAGGAGTACAGAGTATCAACCCTGTATCTTGCATAAATAGTTGTGCTGGCTATTTGGTCACTAAAATGGCCATAATTTAGAGAATTGTAACTACATTAAAATCTATCATGTTCCTGGATTTTATAAATGTGGTCATTCAGCTGCTAGACTACTGACTACCTAATAGATAGAATTTGATTTTAGCTTTATGGCTTTTAGCTTTATGGCTGATCCCTAGAGACATATGCTCATCTGTGGTTCATGAGTGGATGACGTGATTTTATAAGGTATTCCTTGAAGTTGATTCATTTCTTCATAACACTAATTTAATTATCCAATTTAAAAAAATCTACTTTATAACCTCAGAAGTACAGGCTGAATGGAAAAGCTGAGAAATGTTCTAAAAAGCAAACTGCATAACACATTTTTGGCAAATAGAATTGATTAGAAATTTTTAAGTCTGTATATTTAAAAGTCTTCATATATTTATATAATAATTAAATGCAATGTTGCATAAATAATTACAAACATTTTTTTCAGATACACAATTCAAGCATTTTAAGGACAGAAACACATATGAGAAATTTAAAAAACAAAGAAACATTTAAAAATTGTTTTGTTGTGACATCACCTACCCATCAAATGGAAAGAAACTCCTGCTTTTCTCTGTTGTGTCTAGATTTTTATTTTTTTTTTTTAGTTATAGTATTATGAGAAGCCCATTAGTTGCCCAGCAGTGTTAGCCATGGACTAAGAAACTGTCAAACTTGTTGATGTAAAGAACAGTCTTGGATGTAATTGTGCTGTTGCATTGAATCTGTCTCCTCAAGCATATAGAGGCTTTTTTCACTTTCCGTAAGTGAAAACACGGAGGAGATTTTAGGATATGAGTATTGTCTCAGGCATAGGCACCAAAAAGAGAAATAACAAAACCAAATTACAGTGGCTCGTACCTGAGCAAGTAGGTAGGAGATACATTGTTCTGTGAAGCTACTACGCTGTCAGGACTGTAATATTTTTCACTATCTGGTCCAGTGTAGTCAACATAGGATGGTATTGCACTATATTGGGAGTCAGAAGCAGATGGTTTACTGAAATCCACACCCTGCCCTCTCTGGGACAGGCCTGCCAGGCAGACAGGACACATGATACAGAGGATTCCCTATCCTTTTTCCTCCTGACTGAACACAGTTACTTAAAAGATAGGGGGGAGTGGCACCCAGCACTGCATGCAGGCCCATTTCCTTCATGCCTGCTACACCTTCTGAGGTTCCGTTATGTAACAGGTCCAAGACTGTGCAAGTGAAACCTAACAATGACAAGGACAATGTTTCATCTAGGTTGGAGGTGTCACCAAGGTTAAGTCAGCCTTTGCCCTTCATCAAAACCACTTCTGTAAAGAAAAAGATGGATTGTTGCCATATGAGGAGACTCTCCCCTGAAGGGAGCAGAAGACCCAATATGCCAACCTGGCTCACTTTTTAGGGATATCTGTCTCAAAGCAGGAAACAATCTCTGCACAGGAGTTAGCGGGGCTCATTGAAAGAGCTTTAAATTAGATTTGGAGAGAGAAGGGGATAAAACCAGACTAACTAGAGATTCGAAGAAAGGAAACATTACACCCATTTTTTAAATGGGTAGAAAGGAGGACCCTGGGAACTACCGACCTGTCAGCCTTACTTCAGTGCATGTGAAGATCATGGAACAGATCCTCCTAGAAGCTATGTTAAGGAGGACAGGAACGTGGTTTGTGACAGCCAGCATGGCTTTACTATGGGCAAGTCCTGCCTGACCAATCTTTCTACAATGGAGTGACTGTATCAGTAGACAAGGGAAGAGCTATGGATGTCATCTATCTGGATTTCTGCAAGGGCTTCGACATGGTCCTCCAAAACATCCTTCTCTCTAAGGATGGGCTTGATAGGTGGACTGTTCAGTGCATAAGGAATTGGCTGGATAGTCACATCCAGAGGGTAGTAGTCAATGGCTCAATGTCCAGATGGAAAGTAGTGACAAGCAATGTTCGTGAAGGGTCGATACTGGGACCAGTGCTGTTTATTATCTTTATTAATGATATTGACAGTGGGATTGAGTGCACCCTCAGCAAGTTTGCTGATGACAAGACGCTGGGTGATGTAGTTAATGTGCAAGAGGAAAAGGATGACATCCAGAGGGACTTGGACAAGCTGGAGAAGTGGGCCGAGGTGAGCCTCATGAGGTTCAGCAAAGCCAAATGCAGGGTTCTGCACCTGGGTCGGGACAATCACCATTATCCACACAGGTTAGGAGATGATGTGCTGGAAAGCAGCCCTGAGGAAAAGGACATGGGAGTATTCATAGATGAAAAGCTGGACATGAGCCACCAATGTGCATCTGCAGCCCAGAAGGCCAACCTCATCCTGAGCTGCATCAAAAGAAGTGAGGCCAGCAGATCAAGAGAGGTGATTCTGCCCCTCTACTCTGCTCTGGTCAGACCTCACCTGGAATACTACATGCAGCTTTGGAGCTCTCACCAAAAGAAGAATGTGGACCTGTTGGAGCACAAGGATGATCAGAGGGCCAGAACACCTCTTCTGTGAAGATAGGCTGAGAGATTCTGACTTCTTTAGCCTGGAGAGAAGACGACTCCTGGGCAACCCTACAGTGGCCTTTCAGTACCTGAAGGGGGCCTGTAAGAAAGCTGGGCAAGAACTGTTTCCTAGGGCATGTAGCAATAGGACAAGGGGTAATGGTTTGAAATTATAAAAGGTTGAATTTAGGTTGGATATTCTTGGATTATTAAATTCTTCAATATGAGAATGTTAGATCACTGGAACAGGTTGCCCAGAGAGGTAGTGGAGGCTCCATCCATCCCTGGAGATGTTCAAGGTCAGGCTTGATGGGGCTCTTAGCGACCTGATCTAGAGAAGATATCCCTGCTTACTGTAGGGGTGTTGGACTAGATGACTCCTAAAGGTGCCTTCCAACCTAATGCATTCTATGTTTTATGATTAAGTCTTAGGACAGCAGGCCAGTGTTTGAGGGATAGTATGCTAGTGAAGTCCTTTGGTTTGCTCCACAGTGGACCACTGAGTAGACTAGAGCGCATTTGAAATGTCTAATAATGCATGCAGTGTGAGTAATAAGGAAGAGGAGCTAGAAGGTTTGGCCCAGTCCCAGAGCTATGACATCATTAGCATAAGCAAAACCTGGTGGGATGAATCCTGTGACTGCTATGCCATGATGGATAAGTTCTTCAGGAAGGATAGGCAAGGCAGGTGAGGCAATGGGTTGAGCTGTATGTAAGGGAGGGGTTGGATTGTATGGTGATGACACAGTTGTAAGCCCCTGTATAAGGATGAAGGAAAAAGGCAAGTAAAGTGCATGCTGTTGGAATCGTTCTCAGGACCTATCATCTGGTGCCCACACTCTCAGTCCCATTACTGAATATCACTGTTTCAAACAGATGGATTAATCTTACCTCTATTTTAAGAAGTGTCAAAAAATAAACTATATTGCAGTTTTCAACTCTGTTGTCTATTTGTACACCTCTGTATTGCAACCGCAGTGATGAGGTGTTCACTTTAACTCTACATGCACTCATCTATGTACTAGAAGACAGGTGTGGTAGAGTACTGTACCTAAGTTTCCTCATATGCCTCATTGCTTTTAGAACTACACTGTACAATGTAGCTGGCAGCTAGAGTACAAAGCTGTTGAGTAGCTCTTCATATATATTCTGCTTTCCACAAGATTGTATATATTGTGCATTTTATCAGTATACCACTATCTCTCTTTTACTTAATAACTGAGTAAATTGGTATATCTTAATCACCATTAATTCATAAATGAAGGCTGTTACTGCCTTCATCAAAAGCATCAAAAGAAGAGCACAAGTAGCACAAATGTGCAAGAAACATCAACATTAAAAAAAAAAAAAATTGAAATCTCTGCATGCCTTGGAGTGCTCCAAGGGGGTTTGCTCCATCCTAAAATGTCCTGTATTGTAAGGTACTACAAAGTGGATCAGGAGGTGAGAAGAAGACTATTAGGTCTTTATTCTCTCTGTCCCCATTCTTAAGGTATCAAATCATGATGTAGACATACACCAGCCTCTTTTGGACCAGAAACCACAGTCTTGGTTCCTTCCTGAGACCCACAGTGGTATTGGCCAGATGGATACCTAATAACGTGGTTAATTTTATTACCCAGTGCAGCGTATCAACAAAGACCCACAAGTTTTGTTGTCTTGTTCATCTTTCTTCTGCTGCTCTCTAATAGTAAAGGCAGACATAGATGGGCCAGCTTCAGGATCTTGAAGCTGGGTCAATATCCTAGAAGAAATCTTGTTCTTCTGAAGTCTTTGTAATGATTACCAGGTATTTTATCTTTTTTCACCTTTTTCTTTTCCTACCTTTCAAAGTTTATGACTCAGAATATTCTTACCATTTTGACTACAATATACTGTTCTGTCTGTCAAATTCTTTAACTGTATACTACTGCTCATTCAAAAGTTTATTTTCAGAACTGCAGATGAGTCTGCTTTCCTCTATAGAGCTTTTCCTGTGGATTTTGCCTATTGGTATCTTTCATAAATTGGTTATTTAGGCCTTTTTTCATCATCACATCCTTTCTTTTATTTGCTGATGTTTCTGTGTTATTCTACTATCTGCCATGGTTCCTAG
Organism: Gallinula chloropus; assembly: GCF_964237585.1. NCBI lineage: Eukaryota > Metazoa > Chordata > Aves > Gruiformes > Rallidae > Gallinula > Gallinula chloropus. The sequence goes on along the minus strand of NC_140086.1, from coordinate 84,084,118 downwards.
ATGGTCTTTTCTGCTTCTAAATTAGGGATATCAGTATATGCTTCATAAAATGTAATTTCCCCCTGGGTTTATCTGTAAACTGTAGGTTAGGTGTCCCATAATTAGCCTATTATGTCTACCTGTGGTTATCTTTTTGTCCTTCTCTTCAGAGAGCATTTAGAGCTACTGTTGCTTAGCTTTATACCTAGGCTATTCGTATAGTCCCTTGTTAGAGCATTTCCAACAGTTTCTAATGGTCAGTCCTCTCTGCCATAGCATCTATTGTATAACACTTTATTCTTGATTCTTAGTAACAACTTTTTAAAAATAAAGTTCTCTCACCAAACTCTTTTACATCTTCTGACTTGTATTGTCATTATATCAATAATGCCAGATTTTAAAAATGCAATTTTTTAGATTTTTTTACAAACTGCAATTTCACTCCACACACAAATTCTGCTTTAAGGAGATAAAAAATACTCCAAAAACCCCCCCAAAACCCAAACCCAAAAGCTAAAGCCAAAACCACCCTCCCCCCCACCTAATTTTAATATTTTTTTTTCTTTAAAAAGGTATCTTAAAGTAACTGGAAATATCCACTGACATGCTTGTTTTCAGGTTATTATTTTCCCAGTTACAGGAGTACCATGTAGCCAAAGACCTTTATGACAGACTGCTGTGAATATGCAGCCCTTTCCACTTCTTCTCTGTCATTCTGCTGCATTAAATAGTTTATTTCAGGCAAGAACCAGTGTCATTATTTCCTCTCTTTTCCGCTAGAAAGAGCAGAAAATTTCTGTTAATTCAACTTGTTATTTGTATGGATAATTTCCTATGGAGGGTACTTGCTCTAGTTAAATATCACATAACTCCGTTGGGAGTAAGGAAAAGGAAATGTAAGTTTCAAATTCAGCTCTGCAATGGATATTCTGTGGATTCTTCTTCCTAGTTAATTATCTTCAGTGATTCTTATCTAATATGTCTACATCATAATGCATTGTGAGGTCAAAGTCATTAATATTTGTATGATGTTTGAAGATGCTTGCAAGAAACACATAAAAAGGCCAAATATATTAATTACTATTATAGTACCAGACCCTAGGGAGATTCAAAATTTCTAATTAAAATCATGTTAAAATATGCCTTCTGAGAAGTACAGTAATCTGATAAATTACTATTTCTGGGCCTAGCTCACCACCATGTAATTCTAGTCTATTATAATAAAATTTACCGGTATACAAGGATAAAATTACACATTTCATAGGTGTTATTAAAAATATGGCTGGTGCTACATTCTCCAGTACATTACTACTGTCTACCTTGTGCACTTCTATAGTCCAGAGCAGGCTTTAGATCCTGAAAGCCAGAGACTTAACCAACTTCATCAAAAGCAGTCTGTGCCTGTGTAAAAGAGCAAGGCCCAGGCCAACTCGTGCTCACCACGTCACACCCACACTGCAGTTTCTAACCCCTGGCACAACTGATTGACTTCATTGACTTCAGATTTCTTGTCTGGGTTTCAGACCAGCGCAAACACTGTATTTGTACTATCAAGATCAGTGGTCTTCAGTGACTTAGGTGAATTGAAGCAAAACAAAGCAAAACAAGGTGATAGTTTGGGAGCTGATGTGCACAGCATAACATTGTGGTGGTTCAGCCCCAAGCAGTGGCTGAGAACTACACACCGCTCCCTCACTTCTGGAAGAGAAATAGACAGAGCATCTGTGGGTTTGAATAAGGACAGTTTACTGACAAAATTACCTTGAAAGGGGAACAATAGCAGCCCACAGCAAATTTCACTCACACCTGATGATAACACAAAGTACCTTACCAGCCCAACAATAACAGAGTGCTGCACAATGCAAGGACCAACCCCTCACCCTGGCCACACTCAGACAGCCCTTGAAGCACCCAGGAACACCCCTCCCTCATCAGCCCCTGTTAGGGGGGAGTGATGCCAGATGGTGTGGAAACAGCTGCCTGCTTGGGGAGGTTGACTCTGGCCTGGCCAGAACCAGGATGCTGATATTCTGATATGCTCCTCATGTTTGCTTCTCTGCATAGTTTCTGACCTGTTTTTTCATAGGAACCACTGATCCCGGGAAAAGGCTTATAAATCACGTCTCTCTTCCAAGATGTGAATGGTGACTTCAGTGTTCCGAATGGCAGGCAGAAGTGTAGCAGTGCCCTTGCACTTTTCCTGCCAGTGTCTGGCCAGCAAAAGCCAAAGAGCTGAGGACCATTAAAAAGCACAGTTCATCCTAACTGCTTTTGTGTGACAGGGTGTACGTCCCTGAGCACAACCTGCGGAGTGAATCGCACTGTGCAATAGTGATGAAATGAAGGCACCCAACTTTTCTTCCTAGAGGCCTTAAAAGGAATGGGATCAAATCTATAGTTTTCAGTGACAGTGTACAGCAGATTTTAGTGTGTGTATGCAGCCATGCTCATTTGGGCCAGACAGAAGGAAAACTGATACGATTTGTTTTGTTTCTTGTGTATGTGTATTAAAATAGTATTAATTACTATATTATGTGTGCATTGTGACACTCATAACTGAGGCAGCTGTAACTATTAAACACATTATTATATTGCAAATGGATTTTTGAAAAAATTAATTTAAAGCTATTAAACACATGCTTTGGTTGTCTTCCAAAATATCCTTCAAAGTCAATTCTGCAGTTTTTAAACTAAAAAGAAATAAAAATCTTCTACAGTTGACCCATTAGTAAATAGTTCTAGTTTAAACATATGATGGAAATATGAAAATTAGAAGTAAGAAATAATTATCTGTAATAGAGACAACATATCACCTTTCATGGGTTTGCAATGTAAACTTTTCTGATTAATACATTGTGCTGTTGTGATAGATGCCTTGATGATGACTCTTCTGTGTTTCTGTGGATATAAAATGGAGTATTTGTAAATTTTACTTGGATTATCCCATGTTGACATAGTTATTAGTGTACTTGTTTGTTTTGGTTAACTTAAGTTACCGTGATTTGTTCTTTATTTTGCACACTTCTGCTCATACAGAGCAAATATTGTTTAGGAATGAGTATGCATTCTAGCACTGTGGTTTGTCTCATACTAGGATGGTCCAACTATACAAGGAGAAAATTACATAATTCATAGGTGTTATTGAAACCAAAAAAAAGTGCATTTCAGAATCAAGGCAATACTCAGAACTTCAATATATTCAACAAAAAAGGCCTCGGTATCTTTTAACAGAATAGTTATATAGACATATATCTAAAAATGGAGTTCAGCGTGTCTGGAGATATGAGACATCTGTGCATTGGAAACAGAGGAACTTTCTAGTACAGTTCTATTACCCCTAATATTTTAGATTTTAAAGATGTTCAGATTTTCAGTTTCAGCCCTAGTCTAGAAGGTCACTGAAGCAACCATTAGCACAGTGGAAAGTATCCATACTTTTTATCTTTTTCAGTATACTTGTGTACCATTTTTAATGTGGTTTTTTTTTAAATTTGATTTTGTGTTTGAAGCTTTGTTCCTGGGAAGGAACAATCGTTTGTATCAGTACAGGCTGGGGGATGACCTGCTGGAGAAGAGCTCAGTGGAGAAGGACCTGGGGGTCCTGGTTGATGACAGGTTGGCCATGAGCCAGCAGTGTGCCCTGGTGGCTAAGAGAGCCAATGGGATCCTGGGGTGCATCCGGAGGAGTATAGCCAGCAGGTCAAAGGAGGTGGTCCTCCCCCTCTACTCTGCCCTGGTCAGGCCCCACCTGGAGTATTGTGTCCAGTTCTGGGCTCCTTGGTTTAAAAAGGACAGGGATCTCCTGGAGAGAGTCCAGAGAAGGGCCACGAAGATGATTAGGGACCTGGAACATCTCCCCTATGAGGATAGGCTGAGTAAGCTGGGACTCTTCAGCCTTGAGAAGAGAAGACTAAGGGGGGACCTAATTAAAGTTTATAATTATCTGAAGCAGGGGATACAGGGGGAGTCAGCCAGCCCCTTTTCCGTGGTCTGTGGGGACAGAACAAGGGGCAATGGCTACAAGTTGGAGCACAGGAAGTTCCGCACCAACATGCGGAAAAACTTTTTCACAGTGAGGGTGACAGAGCCCTGGCACAGGCTGCCCAGGGAGGTGGTGGAGTCTCCATCTCTGGAGATATTCAAGACTCATCTGGATGCCTATCTGAGTGATATGTCCTAGGGAGCAGCTTTGGCAGGGGGTTTGGACCCGATGATCTCTTGAGGTCCCTTCCAACCCCTACAAGTCTATGACTCTATGATTCTATGAAATCACTGGTTTGTTCCATTTTAATATCACTGATATTATAGCCAGGAATTTGCCTTCTTTATGAGATCCAAGTACTTTTAGGGACTTGCTGAAACAAGTGGTTCTGTTCTAAAGCAGTTGAAAACTGGACATTCCTGAGAACTCATCTCTGACACAACTAAATCACATGCTCGTTCTATTGATGTTGGACGAGTTGCTCACATGATTGAATACATGACTCTTCAAAAACAGATTTGTTATAATCTTGTGAAATCCCAGACAAACTGAAGAAGCCTAGCATTTTCTTCTATCTGCCTTTCTAGTTATGTTACATTAAATATGTAATGTAGTCAAACCATGAGAGAGAATAAATGGTTGTGCCAAGTGTCTTGGATGTACAGATGGTTTACTTCACAATATTTGACAGTATTTGGTGGAAGGAAAGAATCAGGATAAAAGGATAAATAAGTTTGAAAGTCTTCTGATCCTCAGCACAGCCTCTGGCTAATCAGTCAAATGCATATGGTTTCTTTTCCTTGTTTCTTTCATTTCTTTCCTGTATGTACTTAAAATCAAATCTGCACTTTATGGAGGTACAGCAGGGCAGATCCTTGTTGATACTTTATTTCTCTGGTTGGAAGAGTTGAACAGGATGTAAAAACTATTATGATTCAGCAAGAAATGGCAAAGGCATTTTGTGTTTTGACGGACTAGTGTATTCCACTAAAACTCAGATATGGTCTTTATAGTTAAAAGGTTTTCTGGAATATAAATAACCAGCATATTTCAAAATTCATGTGGCAATACTGCTTCTGGTAGTATCGATCTATATTAACACTTAAAATGTAGGGAGAACTGAGGGCTATTTTCCCCACGTTCCAATGACCTATTTAATCATTTTTTTCTGTCATCATGTTAGTCATCATGTTCCTGCATGTGTTGTTCTGTATCATGTTGACATAATTGGACAAAAAAAAAAAAATAGTCTGCTTATTGGCTGAAATATTCTTTGGGGTTTGCTTGAATGGATATTGATGTTCTTGGGCCTCCACCTAGTACCATGTGAAAACAGGTTGACTTTGATGTTTCAGGTACTTCTGTGGTGCAAGTAACAGCTACTGATGCTGATGACCCTTCATATGGAAACAGTGCCAGGGTAATTTACAGCATACTTCAGGGACAGCCATATTTCTCTGTAGAACCAGAAACAGGTAAGGAAAATTATCACTATTTCAATTTAACACAAACTACTTTTTTTTCATTTTAAAATTATTGTATCACCTAAAATTATTTTTAAACCTAACTGAAATAAAATTTCTTGTTTTTTTTCTCATAATATATAACTTTTATAATAGGTATAAATACTTAAAGTTATTAAACCTGACACTACAAAGTAACTTTACAGTAGTACTGTTGATAGCTTAAGGATATAGTAATAAAATTTCTGATAAAGGGAAGACTGAAGGTGTGTGTCCTAGTAAATGTTTTTCTTTTTTCTTAATGGTTCTACTTGGACTAATAAAAGCTGTTCTTTCTACTCATAAAGTTTGTGCATAAATACCTTGAAATATTTTTAGCATGAAATGTAAACTGGAAATGGAGCTGTGATATAGACCTAAAGTTTGTTCAATAAATAGCCTGTACTGAAGACTGTTTATAAAGCCTTTGAACAGAAATTTGTGTGCTAAAACATTACATGAATATTTTTGAAGTATATTTGAAGTATATTACAGACTAATATTAGAAAAATACAGCAGATTGTTACTCATCAAAAATAGAGGTGATTAACAAGTTTATTTATCTATTTATTTATTTGCTCAAGGCATCATCAGGACTGCTTTGCCGAACATGAACAGAGAGAACAGGGAGCAGTACCAAGTAGTTATCCAGGCAAAGGACATGGGAGGCCAGATGGGTGGATTATCAGGGACCACCACCGTGAACATCACTTTGACTGATGTCAACGACAATCCACCACGATTCCCCCAGAGTAAGCTGCATTTAATGTTTGCCTTGCACTGTAAGAGCTTCAAACTAAAGAGTTAAGCAATCACCATCTGGTTTAATTTAGAGTAAGTCTAGATTATGGGGCACACATGAACAAAAGGCTTACGTACTGATTTAGTTATTAAAGCAGTATATTAAATGTTACAGTGTTTTCTTGTTAGGAAAACAGTTACATGGTCAAATATGACTGCAGCAAACCCAGAACACTTTCTGGTACTATGGGAGGGATTGGTAGGTAGACCCATAAGAGCATTAGAGCAATGTTTTTCTTTTCTCTTACCTATTTCTTAAATCCTGCATATTCCCTCACTGCAAAATAAAACATGTAGTAATTCTAGATATGTAGAAATGTTTGAATTGTAGTATCTGCTTAACTGTTTAATCATGAAGAACGTGGAAAATAAATTACTTGAAGGGAATAAAGCAGATTTGTACTTTTTTTCAGTTACAGTGCTACAAAACCTAGTAGAAAATTTCCCCAAGTAAGTTAAATGGCATTTAACCTTTTCCTTTTACAGCTTCAATTTACCAAAGCTTTTTGTACAGCTATCAAGACTTTGTGTGCTCAAACTAAAATACAAAAACATTCTTGGTTTCTATGTAATATGGAAATACTACACTATGTAATATCAAGCCGGTTAAAGGTTAAGCATTTTAAATAAAATTGAAAACTTTGGCATATACTGAAGTTGCAGTATTTGCAAGGCGGTTTGGATGTACTTAATAGGTAAAGGATTTAGAGCATCTCACCAGCCATTTTTTCTTCTGAATAACTCTGCTGAAGCCAGTAGTTACTGATGATCAGCCTTCAGGCTCAAAATAACAAAATCAACTTCACACGTTTCTGATTTTAACAGACTCCTTATGGCACAAACAGAGTACATAATTTTGTTCTATTTAATATTGTAGTTAATATATATGTGTTTAGCTAAGATGTTTCTCAGCATGTGATTTCAACTAGAAACTCTAAATAAAGGAATCATGAACAATTAAGTACTTAGAGTTTATGCATTTCCAGAGAGGCCCTATTCTGGATAGAATTCATTGTTAATTTGTCATTTTATGTTCTTTGTGTTTGCACATAACCTTTTGATTTGTTATTTGTCTTGTTTCCATCTATGTATAGAGGATTGTGCTAATTGCAGTGTTGTGTAGGTGAGGAATGCTGTAATAGTCCTCCCTATTGAGGAAGACTGTTCAATGAGGTGTCATGTTCAAAAAAAAGTTGATTTCACCAGTTACATTTAAGACAGCATGCAGGCACCAAACATGCATATTTATGCTCTTGTCTGTGGGGTGGGTTTTTTTTTCCCCTTGTTTCTTAGTGCGTTAAATTAATACTTAGAATAATTGAATAAACCTTCTTGACAATTTTTACATGACTTACCTGGCAGTCCAACATCATATTTGAGTCAAATGAGAATCTGATGTAGCATCCCAGAAATATGTCCCCATTTTCCTATTAATGTCAGTTAAGATCAGAGGTGACTTGTGCCTTAAAGAAACTTTTTGGTTCACTCATGGAGGGTTTTTTCGTTGTTGTTTTGTTTTTCTCTCTACTTTCTCTCTGCCAGTATCTTTGCTACATATAAATGATTGTTTCACTGGAAACTAGAACATTCATAAAGCTGACTCATTTAACTAGATATATGAAAGTAAAAATAGCCATTGACTTTTTAAAAAATCTTTATGCTTAATCTCAAAATGTGAATAGACATTATAATGACTCCCGATTTTAATGAGTTCAATGAGACTACTGGAATCGATACTTATTTAGTTAAATTATTCTATTCTGCTAATAAAATACAGATGTGTATTAGGTTCATGAGACAATCATATCAGATTTATAAATTACCAGGAAAAATATTAAAATGTCCATTATGTTTTCACAGGACTCAGCATATTATGGCAATATGTTTCAATAAAATATTTAATAACAGGTTAGACTTCTCCCACAAGAAACTCATATTAGCATTGTGGAAAAATATACATACTGTATTTTATCATACTTTCTCAGAAAAACCCAAGAAGAAACATTAATTCCTCTGTTGTTTGGATGAAAGAGCAAGGACTTTTCAGGGTATTTTTCTCCTTTTATAGATCTCCTGAAAACAGTGGCTGTTCTTCTGAAGAAACATAATAAAATCTAAAATTTTATCAAGGTTGTTCTTAGAAAGGCCACCAAAGACCTCATATATGGATCTCTGTTTCAACTGTAATATTTCCAAGTGTTCTTAGAAGTAAGGAGATGGTGTTGACCAATGATCAATGGAAAAAGTGATTTATGTATTTAGGAGCGTGAGTCAGACTAAGACTCCGTGCATCCAAGTTATGGCAGCCCATGTCTCCTGGGCTTTACATGATACGTCTATTCAAGAGTAAGTGGGAAGAAAAGTGATAAATAAGAATGCTTCTTCATTCTTTATGACTGAAGTATTGCCAGACAAAAGTGTGTAGATGTCCACTCTCCTTAGTAAGTGGCAAAGCTTTACCTTTCCTTGATCCTCCCACTTTTATTCCTGACAAATAAAGAACATCACTCATTGGAGTAAATGCTGACAGTAAACTGCTCTCCTTGAGAAAGAACTGAGAGAAAAAGGATCAACAGCAGAGTTTTACAAGAATAATTCTAGTTTGGTTTACTTCATATTCTGATACAGTGCCTAACACTGCTTCACATCTCATATTTAGTCAATGACTTAAATATCTTCAGGGAAAAAAAAATAGTAAAATGAAGTGTGTCATCAATTTCTATAAATGGATAGGTTAGACATAAAATTATCTTTCACATAATAGGTTTGTGGTTTTCACTGTTTCCACTGCCTTTATTAGCAATTCATGATATGAGCTCTTACCACTTTGTCGACTAAATTAATGAGTTGGGTATTGCAGTGGGAGTCAAAGAGGTGTCCACAAGGCATAGCTTGGGGATGTAGCTTTAAGCACTCCAGAAAAAAATGTTGACACACCGTAACATATAAATATTAATTGGGAAAAATAAATTTATATAAAATAGAATGTGTAGTGTATATGGCCATAAAGTGTTAATTCTGCTGTATATCAGTTCCAAATCAAAAGCTGCCTAAGTAAAATTCTATGAAGAAATTAAATTTTACATTTTTCGTTCAGCGTTTAATTAAAACTATAGGTGAACGTGGAGGGGGATGTGTTTATTTGGGTTGGGTTGTTTTGGGTTTTTGGGGTTTTAGGTTTGGCAAATTATAATATAGCAGAACAGAAAAAGCTAGTTGTGTAGAATGAAAGTCTCAAATGTCCCAATTAATAATAGGGGTTTCCTCAGTGAGTGTTCCCACAAACATAACCAGTTCCTTTGTCACACTATAGCTGGCTTGTAATGCAGTCTGTTAAGAGACAACGTTAATCCTCGCGATTCACTTCTGTATTCCTGAGGATATCATAAGGTCATGCTTCCAGTGGCCTTCCTGTACTGCCTTTCCACTGCTCCCTCCCCACAATTCTTCATGATCACACAGAAATAATAACTACAGACTTTTTCAGTATTACTCATTTGTAATGATGTATACATGTGATGCCTCTTGGGTAGCCTGTTCGACGTTTTCCTGTCATTACTAGTCTTCACTGCTTCCACTTTGGTGTTACTGTTAACTGAACTTTCTAACTGACTTTACCTACGTTAGTAAGTCTCTAAGTAAAACAGCAAAATCTGGTACACTTAACTAAAGCCAAAGAATAAAATATTTTTAAATAGAGCTTTGATGAATTCATTGTCATACTTGGAGTGACAGTTGCATCTGCATTCATTTTTAAATCTTTTTTCTGAGAATTCTTCATTGTGTCCCCTCCACGTGTTTTCATACCGTATGTTCTGACAGATGGGATCAGAGGTCTCAACCTTTATTTACAGTTTTCACAGTAAGGCCAGTAGATCAAATAGTAAAATATATGACAAGGTATTTATTTCAGTTTATTGCAGCATGTCTGAACAGTGACAGTTTTATTCCTGTGTTCTTTATCAGCTGTAGGACACCACAATAAAGGGACTCAGTCAAGCTAGGCAAAGTAGCACAAAACCAAAGTTGCAATGTTCACAAGCCTTATTTAACTGGTTTGACCAGCGTAGGTCCACCTTCTGATTGTGGATTTTCAAAAACCAATTCCTGCATTCAGATGTCATTCAAATTTATTTAATATTGTATCTGGTTTTGAGAGCCGAAATGTCAGTCTGCTGCTTAGAATTGGCCAGCAGAGTTAGGGGATTCTGTTCTTTGCATTGCTTCCATGATAAAATAGACGTAAAATGTATCCCAAAGAATCACCTTAGATATTAAGGGAAATAAAGCAGAGTGAAGCTTGAAAAGAACACAGTGAAGTCTTTCCAGATATTGTTTCAGGAATGACATAGACAAGAAAAGTACAGACATAGCTGACTTCTTTGAGATAGGAGAACATAGGTGCTTCTCAATCCTGTTTTTTCTATGAATTTCTTTTTTTCTGTGATTTTGTTTTGAGCCTTCTACCTTAAGTTTTCCTCTGCATAGTTCCCCGCCTCCCATTTTGCCCATCCTCCCAGTGTTAAATGGCAAGTTCCTTAGAATAAAAGATACCCAAAAGCATGTAACTAGCTATTGTGGGACACCATGTTACTTAGTGCGTGTGGGACTTCTGAGTGGTTCTTTGTCTCTTTGACAGGTACCATCCACCTCCGCATCCCTGAGTCCTCCCCAGTCGGGACAGCCATTGGCAGCGTCAAAGCCACAGACGCAGACACCGGGCAAAACGCCGAAGTCGAGTACAGGATTATCGATGGCGATGGGACAGACATGTTTGATATTGTGACGCAGAAGGACACACAGGAGGGCATCATAACTGTGCGAAAGGTGTCTCTTAACAACATTCGCTAAGTGATTTTGGTGTCAGTGTTATGCCACAAATGCTCATTGGAAAAAAGTGCTTAGATCATGTGATGACACGTTCTAACTGCGTAACACTTGCAAAGCATTCCCCCTTTAGTGACTGAAAGGTACTGTTTCCTTTTAAGATGAACTGGAAATAACAGGTGGTAACAATATCTGAGATGCAGCACAGGCTTAAAGCACTGTTGCCAGCAAAGTATATAAAAAATGGACCATCCCCAATGTCTTAGTAGTACTAAATATCTCTGTGATTTCAATTACAGACTTCAGTGTTCATGTAACCTATTTTTTCAGCAAGTAATATGCCCTTCACTCTCCCTACTGAGACACACAGGTTTTCTTTATGTAGGGGATTTTCATCAATTTAGGTGATCAGTGTATACAAGAACACTGAAGATGAAATTGCAATTGTATTGTTTTGTTCCTGTTTCCAACATGTCAGATGGTTAAGACATGAGCCGTGAATAATGATGGTGTCCCTGTTTCAGAGCTAGCTCTAGTTCTGCCCTCTGTTTTGCATGTCAGAGCACTTTCAAGAGGTCTTAAGATCTCACACTTAGAAAGGCCATTCTCCTGCTTCACTGCATTTTCCCATCGAGAACTCCCTCAGCCGTCATTTCTGGGACTTTAAAATGTATTGTGAAAGAGTTCAGACGGCATTTTTAATATGAAACACTCTTTTTATTAGCTTTTAAAACAAATCTCCTTAAGCATAGAATACCAAATTAAACAATATATAAAATATATCTCCATATCTCTTGATAGTGGCAACCAAGGAAAAGAGAAGTTCTGCAAAGAAGTGTGTTCCTTTTTAATGTCTCTGTTCATACTTAGTTTATGTGAGAAGGAATGAAAAGTTCCAGGACCAATATTTTTCCTTTTCCTAGAAGTTTGAAAAGGCTTCTCTTGAGAGGTTTCTCTTGCTTCGTATTTTTCACTCAGACTATTATATTAAATCAATAGAGTCTTGAAAAAACAGTCTAATAACTGGATCAATCATAAAAAATTCAGAAGTTATAACACGGCAGTTCCAAAAATGTCACCAATAAATACAAATGAACAGGATCTTATTTTTTTCATTAGCAATCTGACACAATTTGCAATTTTCAAGACACTTTCTGATATTGATAAGTAGTTTATTCAGATAGAACAGACAGCACCACTAATAAGCAAAGAAGATAGGCTCAATTTGTTTATTTGTGAAAAAAAAATCTTCATTTCTTTATTATTTAGCCACATTGATTATAATTTATGTTTTTAACAGCAAATAGCTACAAGTAGCTGGTTTTCCTTTACTGAGCCTTTAAATTACTAACCCTGCATTTAATACCTGCTGCAAAAGAACTTTTCTCTATACAAATTTTTCTATACAAGCTGTCACAGACAAAATGATTGCTTTACCACAATTTCAGGTACATGTAGGCAACACTTTTGTTCATTACTGGTGCTATGTTGGAATATATGTTTAATCCACACATTTCATATCCATGTTTTGCAGCGTAGCCTGAAGACATGTCCAAACTGGATGTGAATGTACTAGTAACGAGTTAACTACATCTGCAAGCACACCTTCTGGCAAATTAAGCCAGCTAATTAGAATAAAGCAGGATTAACATTACTTTTTTGATTCTAGGCTTGAAGCCAGCATCCCTTAACAGCAGCATGCTGCACTTTATAGACACACTAATAGTCTATAACTTGTTCTCTCTTCTGCTCTAACTACTTTTTTAAAGCAAGTTTGGGACAGTGGGGAGACTCATTCTTTCACCAGGCTGCATCTTTCTGCTCTTTCTTACATAGAATATTTAAGTTTCTAGGCTGTTACTGGCATCCTTCATGAAAATTAATTTGTATTTAAAAGCAGTTAGGCAGAAAAAAGAGTATTCTACCACCCATTTTGATGAATGAAAACCACAAGTTTGATATCTCCCTGAGATTTTGGGCAAGTTAATGAAGTCTTCTTTGTGTCAGAAAGGTAAATTCTCAGCTTGCATATTTCCTCAGTATCATTAATTAACAAATACTTTTCATCTATGACAGTTATAAAAAGTTGAAGGAATAGAGGTTCTTTTTCTATTCAAAATGGTTTCTAATTATAACCTGAACCTTTCCTCTTTCCATTTTAAAAAGGAACTGCTGACAAAAATGTCAAATCTATTCTGCAAAAAAATCTCTGATGTTTGATTCATTAAATTAAATGAAAAGCAACGAGATTAAGCTCTTACTGTTTCTCCAGATATAGAGAACTCTGACACAAGCACCTTCCTTAAAAGAAACCTAAAGCATTCCTGATATTTAAGGCCAGCTATATTTGTTCGACAGTAAGGACACTTGGGCCATTTTGAGTATCCATGAGTTTACAGTACTTCCTTACAAATACAGTATTAACTACCTTGTTCTGAAACGTCAGTATCTCAAGTATTTTAAATGCTTATATAATTGTTTCAAATCCATATCATTGTGTAACATCTGTAAAATTCCCTAAATGATAAATTTGCACTGAAAATTCTTTTGTCATTGCTGCTATGATAATTTAAATAATATTTAGGAAGAGAAACTTCCTCTAAAAACAAGAAAAATTTCTTTTTAGAGGAAGTGATCCCTATGCTCTGGAAAATCTGAACTGTATTCAAGTACCCCCAACCCAGGGAAAGATCTGACAAGGCTTGAGTTCTCTTCAGTTTCCATTATGTCTGTAGGCCAAAATCTGTCAATATGTAATGTCATTTAATAAACATAATTGTCTTCATTTTTAGCCACTGGACTATGAGACAAGACGACTTTATACCTTGAAAGTAGAAGCTGAGAATACCCATGTGGATCCACGCTTCTACTATCTTGGGCCTTTCAAAGATACAACTATTGTGAAAATCTCTGTAGAAGATGTAGATGAAGCCCCTGTCTTCAGCAGATCTTCTTACCTTTTTGAGGTGCATGAAGATATTGAGCTGGGGACAATAATAGGAACAGTAATGGCGCGGGATCCTGATTCAGCCTCAAGTCCAATAAGGTAATACTCCAGTCTCTGTAAACACTAATTTGCTAAAGCAATTAAGAGAAATGGTAATGTAACATGAATTTTCATGTACACATTGTGCACAGGAACATGCTAATTTTTTTTTCTGTTATTTAGTAATGCACCAGAGATAGACAGAATCAAAAAAGATGCTATCCGTAAGCCTCTGAACACCTCAGGGAACAGCCATTCACTTGTACACAAGAGACACCAGAAAAATTTTCTAGTACTTACAAATCTGAGAAAACTTAAAAAAATTACATATTGATTTCAAGTAGGCTTTTCAGGACTTCTGCTTCCTTCACACTGCAGAAAAATCCCAAGCCAGTCTATGGTCTGGAAAGGTCACATAACTTTCTAATGCTTCCTCTGATGTATCCTAGAGGAACCACTGGTCTGATTGATGCCTCCTGCTGTGCTGGCTTGCTAGAGTGATTTCAGGATAAAAAACAGTTTGTATGTGCTCAAATACCACAAGAAATTAGATATTGAAAGATTAATATCTTTTAAAATCTTACCTCTGTGTACTCCTAGATATTACATACTGCAGCCTCCCAGTACCTGAAGGGAGCATACAAACAGGAGGGGAATCAACTTTTTAAAAGGGTAGATAATGGCAAGACAAGGGGGAATGGATTAAAGCTAAAGGAGGGAAGGTTTAGATTAGAAATCGGGGGAATGTTTTTTACAGAGAGAGTGGTGAGGTGCTGGAACAGGCTGCCTGGAGAGGTATGCTCTGTCCCTGGAGGTGTTCAAGGCCAGGCTGGATGAAGCCCTGGGCAACCTTGTGTAGGTCCAGGCTTGGAGGTTGTTGGCCCTGCCTGTGACAGGGGAGTTGGAACTCTATGATCCTTGGGGTCCCTTCCAACCCATACCATTCTATGATTCTATGATTGTATCTATCCAAATGTAGTAAACAATATTTTGGCATCAGGGTTTTATTTGTTTTTCTTTAATAGAAAAGCTTTATGAAACATGTAAGACAACATTCTCCTAGTTGGATGTGCATTGTCTGAAACACAAAACAAAGTACAAAAATTGCACTGCGGCTAAAGAACCTTATTTGCTGACTTTTATCAACACATACTTATCATAGAATCATAAAATGGCATTGGGTTGGAAGGGACCTTAAAGATCATCTAATTCCAACCCCATGCCATGGTCAGGGACACCTTCCACCAGACCAGGCTGCTCAAGGCCCAACCAACCTGTCCTTGAGCACTGCCAGATGTGGGGCATTATCCAGGCAAACTGTTCCAGCATTTCACCACCCTGTAGTAAAGAATTTCTTCCTTATATCTAATCTAAATCTACCGTCTTTCAGTTTAAGGACATTAGCCCTTGTCCAATCTCTACGTACTTGAGAAAAAAATCCCTCTCCAGCTTTCTTGTAGGCCCTCTTCAGATACTGGAAGGCTGCTGTATGATCTCCCTGGAGCCTTCTCTTCTCTGACCTGAAAACCCCTTCTCTCTCAGTCTGTTTTCATAGGACAGGTGCTTGAGCCTTCTATGATCTTTGTGCCCCCCCTTTGGAGTCACTCATTGGGCCTCATCCACCCAGACTCCTTGGTGGGGTTGCCTGTAGCAGACACCCACTGTAGTGTCTCCTGTCCCTGCACTTCTTTTTATCCAGAACCATAAGCTCTCAGTCAGTTTTTGAGCGATCCCCAGGTGGAGCTCCATGCACTCCAGCTGGTCGCTGACATAAAGAGCAATACCCATTCCTTGTCTGCCCTGCATGTCCTTCCTAAAGAGCCTGTACCTATCCATTCCAACCTTCCAGTCACAGGAGCCATCACACCAGGTCTCTGTTTGCATGGTCCAGGTTATTCACTCTCCCTAGACAACTCTTCGTGGGCGTGGGGATGGCTGCAGTGGCTCTGGCAGTGTCCAAGCCTCATCAGCAGCTCCTGCAAGAGTTGCCAGCTCCTGGCAGGTCTCTTTGCTCCCTGGCCTTTCCCTGCCTCAGGAAGCCCTGTGTGTGCTAAGATCTGCCACTGCACTGTGGTACCAGAGCAGCTCACCTCCACAACTGCCTGCTGTGTTCTGTTTACAGCACATGTAAATCTCCTGCTACGGTTCTGGCAATGCCCAGGCCCTGACAGTGGCTACCACAAGAGTTGGTGGCTCCTGATCAGTCCCTCTGCTTCCTTGGCCTTTCCCTGCCTCAAGGAGAGAAATTCAGAAGAGATAGGTAGAGCAAAACAATAGTAATAAGGACAAAGAATTCAATGTTAAATACAAAGTACTATGTGTTTACCACAGTAGTGAACAGCTAACATTTAAACCAAAGTATGTTGAAAGTTGTTGTCTTCTGAAATTAGGAGAGTTTTTATAATATTTTAGAACTGCTATTAAAAATATTACCATTTTGGGTTGTAGAATTCAAACAACACTGAAGGTCTTTTAACGTTAATATATTCATGAAAGTTCCTCATGTGAACTCTTTTTATAGAAATTTTTATAACTTAATCTCTAGTAAATTAATGTATCCTACAGTGTAGAAGCTGATCTTATAACAGTACTTCTGAAAAGCTCATAAATTAACTGGTAGTCTCAATCTGAAGGAACAGTACATCAAAGGCAATTTTTCTTTTCAGGGTTAAAACAATTCTTTAATTATTATTTTGTAAGTTTACGTTTTGTTTTTGTGATCCATATATATAGCTATAAAAGCTAAGATGATCAAATATTACTCTATTGTATCATATTTATTAAATCCTTGCAGTTCCTCATTTCCTTTTATTCATCATTCCATGGAAGTAACCATGAGAATTTCATAGGTGTTTATAGAAACTAAATACATGTCTTCTCAAAACTAACTGTGGGCCCCAATGGGATTCATCCCAGGGTACTCAGGGAGCTGGCTGATATCATTGTGAGACCTCTCTAAACTATATTTCAATGGTCTTGGAAACCTGGAGAGGTCGCGGTTGACCGGAAGCTGGCAAACATTGTCTCAGTTTTCAGGAAGGGTAAGAAAGAAGACCGTCGTAATTGCTGGCCTGTCAGTCTAACCTGAGTCCCTGGTAAAATTATGGAGAACATCATACTGGGAGTTATGAAAAAATACCTAAAGGACAACACAGTCATAGGTCACAGTCAACACTGTGTCTGCATTTAGAAGAGGAGGGTCCTGTCTATCCAATCTGGTTTCCTTCTATGACAAGGTCACCCAGCTGGCTGACCAAGGGAAAACAGTGGATGTTATTTTTTGGATTTCAGTAAGGCTTTTGAAACTGTGCCTCACATTATCTTGCTGGACAAAATGTCCAGCACACAAGTAGACAAAGCCATAATGTGTTGGGTGGGCAACTGGCTGAAGGGTCAGACACAGAGGGTGGTAGTAAATGGAGTTACATCTGGCTGGCGCCCAGTCACTAGTGGGGTTCCCCAGGCCTCAATTTTAGGTACAGTTCTTTTTAATATTTTCATAAACAACCTGGACACAGGACTAGAGGGTCTCTTGAGTAAATTTGCAGGTAACACCAAATTGGGAGGAGCTGCTGACTCCATTGAGGGTGGAGAAACCTTACAGAGGCACCTGGACAGATCAGAGAGCTGGGCAATCACCAACAGCATGGAGTTTAACAAGGACAAGCGCTGGATTCTGCATCTGGGAAGGGGCGACCCTGGCTACACACACAGACTGGGGGATCAGATGCTGGAGGCCAGCCATGCTGAGAGGGATTTGGGGGTCTTGGTCAAACACAAGCCGCCAGTGTGCCCAGGCAGCCAGGAGGCCCAACCATACCTGGGGTGCATCAAGCATGGCATTGCCAGCCAGTCCAGGGTGGGATTGTCCCTGTCACCACTGTGCTGGCGTGGCCTCACCTCAAGTACTGGGTGCAGTTTTGGGTGCCACAGTACAACAGGGACACAAACTACTGGAGACTGTCCAGAGGAGGGTAACAACAATGGTGAAGGGTTGGGAGGGGAAGTCTTATGAGGAGAAGCTGAAGTCCCTTGGTTTGTTCAGCCTGGAGAAAAGGAGACTGAGGATTCATCATGGTCTGTGGCTTCCTGATGAGGGGGAGCAAAAGGGCAGGCACCCATCTCCTCTCTTTAGTGACTAGTGGTAGAACCCAAAAGAATGGTATGAAACTTGTGATGGGAATTTTAGGTTAGATGTTAGGAAAAGGTTCTTTACTGAGAGGGTGGTCAGGCACTGGAACAGAGTCCCCAGGGAAGGGGTCACAGCAGCGAGCCTGACTGAGCTCAAGAAGTGTCTGGACGATGCACTCGGTCACATGCTCTGACTTGGCTGGCCCTGTATGGAGCCAGGAGTTGGACTTGATCCTTATGGGTCCCTTCCAACCCAGGATATTCTGTGATTCTGTGATTCTTTGTAATGTAACATATATATGAGATGTATTGACTTGTTGGGAAATGCATGCTTTCTTCCATTTTGTAACACTGTGACCATAATTTTTCTTTCTTTATCATATTTAGGTTTTCTCTGGATCGTCACACTGACCTTGACAGGATATTCAATATTCATTCTGGAAACGGGTCCATCTATACTTCTAAGCCACTTGATCGTGAGATATCACAATGGCACAATCTTAGCGTTATAGCAGCTGAGATCAGTAAGCCAATTTGGTCTCTTTTTTCCTTTGAGTTCTTCCTAGTCTGTTTGTTACAGCTGTGATTTCATAAGAAAAAACTTCCCTTGCTTTCCCCTCACCCCCTTCTATTAGTCACTCTGGGCAAGTAAACTAGGGATAGCTAACAACAGCTGTCCTCTCATTGCTTTTTTTCCTCACCTACTTCCATCATTGACCTTTAATGTCCAAGTTATTTCTCTATCATTTTCCTCATTTCCTTAGAAATAATTTCATTCTCTTTTCCTATGGTATCTACACCTACAGCTCTTGTAACCGATACATCTTACAAGTTAGGTTCAATTTGATCTCTGTAGACATTTTCATGTTAAAAGAACAAAGAGAAAAGCAGAGATCCTCCTAAACCTGCAGCATTACTGACATTAATTCACCTGAGTAAGGGACAAAGTTCTGGTCATTGAAATCAACCAGCAAGGATCATGTACTTAGACACTGTTTTGGGGATTCATTCTGTATCATTAAAAAAAACCCAACCAACCAACCAAAGAAAAAACCCAAACCCAAAAAAAACCCAAAACCTGATCAGCAGTGAAACACAACTGGCAAGAAATACACTGCAGATTACGAAACGTAACACTGTTTCCAGCCAATTAACCACTCTTAGCCAGCCTATCCCCATTTCTGTCCAGAGTAATAGGCTGGTTGTATCAAGCACACCCAGTAGCTGTAATTTTTTTAAAAAACCTTTTTTTGCTAATCTTGCTGTGCATAGTCCTGAGATTAGAATCACTGTGCTGTGAAATGTTCTAAGAATACTTTTCAGAAGTATTTATATAGTGAAGAAACTTAGTATCCTTGTAAAATTATATCACATGATAAATTTATTTCCTTGTTGAGATACTTTCATCAAATTTACATTCTGGATCTAGTTGGAATAGCTAGCATCTTCCAAAAAGGTATATTAATTTTGAAGAAGGAAGTAAAGGGGGGAGATTTAGGTCTTCAAATCTTTAAAATACAACCTGTGAAGCATGGCACAATGGGAAAGCAGTGTTAAGAATAGAACTTCTGTGGAAAGTTAGTATAAAAATGCGAAAGGCTATGAAAAACAGTGACCTAAACTTGCCATTTCAAGCAATTCAAGATGTCAAAAAGATCCACATCACACTCTTCAGCAAAGATGTTATTAATAACAAGTGAATTTAATGTCAGATAGCCCTGAATATTTACTGATGTATTTGAAGCAGCTTGGAAAAAAAATCAGCAACTTTGAATCATCTCTATTGTTACTGATCCCATTCCATTAAAGTTGCAAAATCACCTAGTATTTCGCTAACCTCCAACAGAATTCCATGAAATTGCTGCACTTTTTTACCTCCCCAGATATTATTACAAATTCTTGGTATGGCAGCTAGAGCAGCAAGTGAGAAGAGGGACACTTGTGTTCCTGAATTAACCTGCACTAACGAGAGTCCGCTCTAAATAATGCGAGGGGGTTGGCATTTGGCAAGGGGGTGGATATTATTCTTGTTTCTTAACTTAAGGTGTGAACAATCTATCTTCATATTATTTAAGGGCAATTTATACATAAAAAGTCTTGATTCTGATCAACACTTTTCTTGATTTTTTGGGGGGAATTCTTTCATTGGATTAATTTGAATTTTCCCCTACTTACAAAGGCATGAGACAGGAAAGTCAGGCTTGAAAACTTTTCAAAATACATACACACAAAATCAATAATGTCTTTTCTGTGTAAACAGATAATTTAAAAAATGATTAATCAAAACATTTCAGCAGAATAGTACTTTTAAGCCCACCAAATAATAAATTTTGTCATTATAGAGGTAGGCATATACTACATTTTCATAAATCATTAACAGTTACAGCCCCTATTGTCATTTAAAAATCTTAATTTCTCACTGGATACAGACCCTTTTTTTTTTTTAACTCTACACAAAATGTCTCCATGTTTTTCCTTACCTGTTATCAGTTTGTATGCTATATTTTGCCCAGTTTTATACCAATTCTTGCACATGTATTGCTCATGAAATTGGGGGGGGTGGGGGGGGAGCAGGAAAATTCATTATTCTTCTCTCTTCTCCTGTCAGACAACCCCAAAGATACTGCTCGTGTTCCTGTCTACGTAAGAATTTTGGATGTTAATGACAATGCCCCCCAGTTTGCTGTATTTTATGATACTTTTGTCTGTGAAAATGCAAGAGCTGGACAGGTATGCCTTTAATAAATACTCCTTGCTATCCAGTTTCGCTATGGCGCTCAACTGTAGATCATTCTTGCCCATTGCTTCTGATAAATCATGTCTGAAATAGCTGTTGAAAGGTTAAAACTTAAAGCAAAACGTGCTTTAGGTGAGGCTTAGAGTGAAGTATCAATATATTCAACACCAGCAGTGTGTGAATTAGCACTTTTCTTTACCTAACCGTGAACTACTGCTATATCCTGAATAGGTATGTCCAAGATACATGATCATAATTAGTTTTGCTGTTATCTTCACAATGTAAAATGTTGTATGTAACAACTGAAAAGTATGACCTATATTTTCAATAACTCTCAAATAGCAAAATTCCAATACATTTTAGTCTCTGCTGATAGCCATTACATACATCCGTCACAGCTTTTTTGGTTTGCTTGTTTCACAATTGTTAGACTTATCTTTTATTATCACAGAAGAAACATATTAAAAGAAAATATAAAACGTACAATTTTTGAACTGGTAACGTTTTGGTTTGCCTCCTGGAGGCTACAGAATGTGTACTTCAGTTTAAGCGAATTGACTGCATTGCTTAATATCTACCTCCTAATAGGCAGCTGCTTATTAGAACTGTTATAGAAATTGTTTTCTGATTCCAGCATGGCATGTCCCAAAGCACAGTCAGACAATAAAAAAATCCTTGAAAATGGTAGCAGTAGCAGCTCAGTGCAATCATTTTAGCACCTTTGGATACAGTGTGGGAGAAGTGCCAGCTTGTCTTAAATGTTTGAGCCCTACAGGTATGACATTGAGGTTGTATTACAAATTTCACATTCAGGTTACCATTCTTCTTTCTAGAGTAGCATCAGTTGGAAATTAGAACAGAGGATTTAAGGCCCTGATTTACAGTCCATAAAATATCTAAAGGTACTGAGTGAAGGTATTTGTCTGCTATGAGAATTATAAGGGAATTCAAGTTGTTAGATAAATCAAAATCACTGGCTAAACATCTAGAATTTTTGATAGTTTCAGTGTCTTCTATAAATAATACAATATTATTTTAATAATTTTCATATGGATTAAGAATTGGAAAAGTTTAACACTGAATATTCCTTTTCCAGTTTCTCAAAAAAGTCCTGGGTTAAAAAAAAAAACAAACCTAGATGCATTAATCCACAAATCTTACTCATTTGAGGTTTTAGCTTCTGTTTATCCAGGTTACTAGCCATAGAGGGTACAGGAAATGCTTAACAGAACAGCTATACAAAGCTGGCTCAGTAGGAGTTGAGGGGAAGAACGGAGCAAATGCTCAGACTGCTGCAGCCCTGTACACCAAGATGTTCAGCTGTCCTCCACCCCCAGGTGAGAAGAGCCAGGAGCTGGGCAGCTGGGCAGCTGGACTCCCACTGGTTTTGACAGTTCCCAGCTGCCACATGTCTGGCAGCTCAGCAGTCAGCCTCCAAGGATCCTGTATTGTAAAAGACAGGAATCAGCGTAGAAAGCGGGAGTCACTCCTAGTTTTGAGAAATGTTACATAGAAGCTGAGTATATTTTTTTATACAAAC
Organism: Gallinula chloropus; assembly: GCF_964237585.1. Classification (NCBI taxonomy): domain Eukaryota; kingdom Metazoa; phylum Chordata; class Aves; order Gruiformes; family Rallidae; genus Gallinula; species Gallinula chloropus. The sequence continues at coordinate 84,061,633 of NC_140086.1, read as the reverse complement.
TGTTTCCCTATAGTAAATGACCTTTCCCTTTGTAAATCACCTTTGTGAATCGCCTGATCTTCAGCACCAGTCGGATGCCCACCCAGCCACTCCATCCCTCCTCAACAGGTCAGGAGGAGAAAATAATATGAAAAATGAGTTGAAATAAAGACAGGGAGATCACTTCCCAAATACCAACACTGGCAAAACAGGTTCAACTTTGGAGAAAACTAATTTAATATAGTGCCAGTTAAAAAATGCTCAGGATGGTAAGAAACAAAGATAAAAGACCTGAAACACTCTCCCTCCATCCCCCCTTCTTCCCAGGTTCACCTTCATCCCGGACTCCTCTACCTCCTCTCTCTGTCCTTACTTTCTCTCCTCCTACTTTTTTCCCCTGCTCCAGCATGAATCCTTCCCACGGGCTGCAGTCCTTCGGTGTAACCCACCTCCACCACAAGTTCACTACAAGGCCCTGAAGGGAGACCACTGGGATTTCTCCCAGGACATCTCCGTGGGGGTGCCGGGAGCCTCTCCTCCCCACCTCCCGCCCTCCCCGCGGGGCTCGCAGGGCTGTTTCTCCCCGCGTTTCCCTCAGCCCCGGCTGCCGGGCAGCGCTTTGCCCTTTCTTACCCAGGCTTTCCCCGAGGCGCCCGCCCAGGGCTGAGGGGCTCAGCTGGGCTCTGCTGTGCTGGGGCCATGGAGCCGGCTGGAGCCAGCTGGAGCCGGCTGTGTTACCCGCCAGGCGGCACAAACACCTCCTCACCGGGGCCAGGCCTTGCATCGGCCCCGCTGCTGCTGCCCTTGCTCCTGCTGCTGCTGCCAGCGCCTGGGCACTTGCATCTGACACAAGTATATTGTGATGTTTAAATAGGAAACTTCTTAGTTTTCTTTTATTTCCCATTGTCCCTTCACCATTTTTTCCTACGCTGGGCATTGTAGTACATATCTACATGTGTGTCTATGGGTTATATATATAAAATTAAGAAATATTGAGTAACCAACATATACCAAATCTATAGCCTTGTATTAACAGACCTATACCCTCAAGGGTGCTCAGTGACATTCTGTTTCTTTCAAAAATGATGTCCTTTCTCTGAAGAACTACCTGCCTGAGCCAAAGGTAGGAAACAGGTAAACAACACAATTCCTCGCAGCTTTCAAAGACCCAAAAGTAATGAAGAAAGTTTTATTTCCACCTGTTTGGGTCTCCAAGCATGCTTGTTACAATCTTGGTGTTATTAGGCTTCATTTTATGAAATCTATACATGCCGACTTGCATTTCCCATGTCCCAGTGTTGTATAAATGAGTGTAGTTGGTCATGGATTCTCTTTCAGTGACATTTTATAAAATGACCGGTTTTTTTTTTTTTCTTTTCCCTGTATTTTAATCTAATATAGATTATATAAACACAGTAGGTTTCTTGAACCAATTCTTTTTATGTTCCTCCTTTTCTTATCAGATCATTTGACATATAAATCAGTTTACTCTCTGCCATTTCAATTCCTCTTGATTCTAGGTTTATATTTGAAAACCACTGAGAAAGGGAAAAGGCTGCTAATGTACATGCAGATTACAAATGAAGAGGTGTATCCAGTAATAAATGTTTGGGTTTTTTTTTTTTTTTATTTCTTCAATTGGATTTACATATATTTAAGAGACTCTAAGTAGTTACCCTACCATTACTTACTGCCTAGAGGTTTATAGTCAGGCAAACAATGGCTAAAAACTAGTATACTGAAGCCTTTATTGGTCCTTGAAGCTTCAACAATGAGTCTAGGTTTGGTAAAACACAGATAGTATTACAAGTGGCTGCTTAGCAACTGCACAAAAAAGGAAAGCTCGTGCAACACAGCTCCCATGGTTAGTTACAGTCTTAATTACTCCTATCAGTTCTGTGCCCACAAGCAACTTCATAATAACCAGATAAAAATTGTAGTCACTAGATTTAACTGTCAGACAGTGGTACAGTCTGCGTAGAGTGGTTAGATTTCTGAAAATAATTAAAAATTTGAGCCAAGACCAACTTTCATGAAATCCATAGGGTGCTCCAAGATGTCTGAGACTGGCATGCTGGCGGAACAAGGCATGGAGCAGCAAGCACAATACACTGAAAGTCTAGAAGATAATCTATCAATCTTAGGAAACAGTTTCTGTCACATTTCAATTGCTTGCATGAGGGAACAAAAGGAAGAGTTAAACATGAAAAACTGCCTGATACAAACACTGTGAGATAGAAGGGTCTGACTTCCAGTCTTGATTAGACAAGTGTTGGAGAAGAGGCAGGACCATTAAAATCCAAATGTCTAGTCTGAAAAATTTATGAAAACAAAATCCCCTGTGACACACTGGGATCCTCAGTGTCACCTCACCGTAATTTTGATCACAAGCGGTTAAATAGAGGAGAATGTAGGAAACAAGTACAGCAGAGCTGTTTTGGTAAACCAAATAAACAAACAAATAAATGCATATAACAAAAATAAATTAAAGCATCTGAGAGGGATTCCAGACTTCAACCTACTCTCAGACAGAAGTTGTGATAACTTCTTGCTCAAATCAACAACGTCATGCATGTCCTATTTAAGACATCCAAACCTGTGATGGTGCTATAGTTGTCTGCAAAAGAGATAGAGTAGGCAAGCAAAAAAATCACCAAAACAGTATCATTGACTGTGGCTTAAATCTGCAGTTTCATTGCTTCCCGGCAATGCAGGAAAGGTCTGCTTTCCCCCTTGATCATTTGTATGTTCTACCCCTGTGTTGTCTTGAAGCTTGCTTCATGTGCAAGCCTTTAAGGAGTTCAAAAGGTCATGCAGATCTTTGAACCAAACTGCAATTCTAAATAAACTTTACCCACACTGAGCTAGCAATTGGGTGAGTAGGGTGTTCCCTATAATGACATACAGGGCAAGCTCAAGTGCACCAGTGATACTGCAAGGAGAACTTCCCAGGTTCACACAGGAGATGAAGAGTACATGCTCTTGTTATAATGTGTACATGGCTTCATTTGCAAAGGAGCTAGTAATGCATTTTTCAGTGTGAATTTTCAGTATTGTACTCATTTGGAGAAAGAAAAAAAAGGTTCTGAGAATAGTGAAGTAAATAATGCTTCTGTTTGTGTGTTGCACAATTTGCTTTAGAGGTCCTGCAATGTGAACAGGTATCTGTATTGTGCTTATGTGGCAAGGTTTTGGGAGGGGAAGGGAGCTGCAGGGAATGCAGTCTGTGAGCAGCTGCTAGACACTTCCCCAGTGTCCAATAGAGCCAGTGCCACGCAGCTCTAAGACAGACCTGCTGCTGGCCAAGGTCAAGCCTGTTAGTGACAGTGCTGGTGCCTCTGGGATAACACAGTTAAGAAGGGTTGGGAGGGAAAACTTGTGCAAAAGAAACTGCAGCCAGAGAGAGGAGTGAGAATATATAGGAGGAACAACTCTGCAGACCCTAAGGTCAGTGAAGAAGGAGAGGGAGGAGGTGCTCCAGGCACTGGAGCAGAGATTCCCCTGCAGCCCACGGAGGTCTGTGGTGGAGCAAGTTTCCACCTGCAGCTTGTAGAAGACCCCATGAGAGCAGGTGGATACCCAAAGGAGGCTGCAGCCCCATGGGAAGCCCCTGTTGAAACAGGTTTCTTGGCAGGACTTGTGACCCTGTGGGGGACCAATGCTGGTGCAGTCTGTGAAGAGCTGCAGCCCTTGGTAAGGACTCTCATTGGAGAAGTTGGTGGAGGTCTGTCTCCTATGAGAGGGACCCCACGCTGGAGCAGGGGAAGAGTGTGAGGAGTCAGGGACACCATGTGATGAACTGATGACAACCCCCACCTGTTGTTCCTCTGTGCTGCTCAGGGGAAGGAAGTGGATAAAATTGGGAGTAAAGTTAAGCCTGGGAAGAAGGGAAGGATGGGAGAAATGTGTATTAAAGATCAGGTGTTATTTATATTTACCCTGCTCTGGTTTGTTTGGCAAGAAACTATTTTCCAAGGATGATTCCATTTTGCCCATTATAGTAACTAGAGAGTGAGCTCCCTGTGCTTCCTTACCCATGAGATTTTTTTTGTATCTTCTCTCCCCTGTGCAGTTGAGGAGGCAGGTGATACAGTGGCTTTGGTGGGCACCTGGCCTCCAGTCACAGTCAACCCACCATAGGATCTAAACACAGTTTCATGAAGATCATCCTTAAAACTGTGTCTTTTAAAGAACTGTACCAGCAAATAACTTGAAAATGCAGAACATTTAGTCAGCCAAATGTTTACTGGTATTTTTAATTTATCTTTATATTTTAATATCTATATCATGCTTGCAACAAAAAAAAACACAACCGAGTGTGGTTTTTTAATTCCTGATGTAAGCAAAATGTTCTATAAGTTTAAATATGTCAGTATTTGAACAGAGAAGTTCCCAGAGAAGTTCATCTAGTAAATTATTAGATGTTTATGTGAGAAAACAAATTTAGAGAAAGACAAAACTCCAATTGAGAAAGCAAGCAAGCTGCTGTATTAAAAGAAATTTAATCCTTGCCTTACAAGGAAATTTGTTGCTATATTCTGGATGAATATGAGAATTTGGGAGTTAATCATGCATTTGTTAAGGCAAACAGGAGTACATTGTAATTGTTGATGTTAAAGATGATCAGTCCTGACAAAAGCTGTGATAGGACTTGGAAGAACTGGAAGAGGAAAAGCAAACAGGGTTTAACAAGTATGCCACAGGGAAGGAGCAGTGTCAAAAAATTAGATGTAATTCCATGGTCAAAAAACCACTGCAATAGAAAATAATGGGTCAGAAAGGAAGAATAAAAGTGACCTAGGCTAAAGATTAACCTATTTTTGGAACTTAAGAACATAACTGAACATTCACGCATACATGCACAACAATTCAACCATTCTTATTGCTACAGTATATTAGAAAAACCCCGAGCAAACCACTCTGAAATAAAGCAATAAATATTGTATTTTGGTTGGGAAGTGACATTTTGCCACCCTTAGGTATAGAAACTTCACTGAAAAGCAGCCACACATTCATTTGCTGACAGATAACAAATGTTGATAAAGGGCTTGCCATTACTTTCCCCCAGAATTACCCAAATTTTTGTAGGCATTGCATAAAGTGCTTGGTTTGACTACTGAACTGAGCTGCTGTAGCTGGGACACCAGCTGCTCTTATGCACCAGAGGATGCTACAATGTTTTTTAAGCACTGAAGTGTAATCTAACTGTCTCAGGAATCTTATTCGTGTATTTTGCTATAATAATGAATAGAAAACTCTTGGTTTAGAAACGTAGTTTAGAAATTTAATTTGAAATTTTAACTTCCTTATCAGAAACATCTATTTAATGAAATACTATTTTTATCACAGAAATACGAAGCATCCTCTAAATTCCTGTCTTAGGCATTGATTTGAATTTAAAATGATGGATCAGAGATGAAGAATGTAAACAACCTAGGCTGCAGATAAAACTATTTTGGGCAAGTTTTGTCCTCTGTGTAGTTACAAAAATATAAATATGTATTAAAAGAAAAACAAACCAGAGCAAGACTAAGGAAGGAACTGGCTATTTTATATGTGTACATCTACCACCACATGAAATGTATTGATGCTTTTTTTGGAAAAACTTGTATGATACGTTTGTTTAACATTTGTTTGGTTAATACATTCTACAGATTAAGTCAATATGTATGTAGTTGGAACATGATGTTGTCTTAAAACTTCTACTCTTCTTAAAGTAATCAGGCATTTGTATCAAAAACTTAGGTGTATTTTTTTAAATTGTTTGCTTGCTTCTTTTCCTGCAGCTTATTCAAACCATAAGTGCAGTAGACAAAGATGACCCACTTGGTGGACAAAAATTTTTCTTCAGTTTAGCTGCTGTTAATCCAAACTTCACTGTTCAGGATAATGAAGGTAAAATTCGTGCATGTTCCAGAGAAGGGGTTTTGACTTTGCTGTCTGGCATACTTTCCTGAAATCCATTTGGTTTTTTAGGTCTATCAGTACATAGAGAAGCTGTTAAGGCTGCTGCTAGCAAGAATAGTAATTTTACCTGAATGCTTGTGGTTTAGGATGTCTACATTCTTACCTGTTTAAGGGAGAGAAAAAATAGCATGGCAAAATTGTGATTAAAACGTATTATAAAGAAAATCACTAAAAGTATTGGCTTGGGGTGAGTGGCCAGGTGAAATAGTTGGCTGAAGGAGAAAAAAAAGGTTTCAAAAAATGGCTACAGTTGACAAGTTCAGACTTTTTGGTTTAGCTTTTGTTACATAGTTCTGACTCCTTTGGTCTTCCAGTTTGCTTTTTTCTGATTAATGAAAATAATGGTTCTGAGCACAGAGAGTCATAGAATTAAGGAATGCTTTGGGTTGGAAGGGACCTCAGAGATCATCTAGTTTCAACCCCCTTGCCATGGGCAGGGACACCCTCCACTAGACCAGGTTGTCCAAAGCCTCATCCAACCTGGCCTTGGACACTTCCAGGGATGGTGCTTCCACAACCTATCTGGGCAACCTGTTCCAGTGCCTCATCACCCTCATAGTAAATTTCTTCCTAATGTCTAATGTAAACCTACCCTCTTTCAGCTTGAAGCCATTACACCTTGTCCTGCACTACACTACCTGATGAACAGTCCCTTTCCCACTTTCCTGAAGGACCCCTTTTAAGTATCGGTAGGCTGTAATTATGTCTCCCTGGCACCTTCTCTTATCCAAGCTAGGCAAGCCCAACTCTCACATCCTGTCTTCATAGGAGAGGTGCTACAGACCCCTGATCATCTTCATGGCCCTCCTCTGGATTTGCTCCAACAGCTACATGTCTTTCCTGTTCTGGGGACCCCAGAGCTGGGTGCAGCACTCCAGCTGGGGTTTCACAAGAGCAGAGTAGGGGTAAGAATCACCTCCCTCAACCTGCTGGCCACACTGTTCTTGATGCAGCCCAGGACGCAGTTGGCTTTCTGAGCTGCTGGTGCTCACTGCTGGCTCATGTTGAGTTTGTCACTTTGGCTTTCTTTTGATCCTCTGTCAATTCTGCTAGGCACTGTGGACACATTTTGGCCTTTGTTATCAGTATGACTAACTGACAGGCCTCTAGATTACACAAGAAATAAATGAGGGAGGAAATGGTATCAACCTTGAAATGTCTTAAAGGCATAAAGGCAATGGGAATAATACTGTTTTCCCAATGAAGATTTCAGGAAGTAATAGGCTGCAAACCAGAGGGAAAAAATATTCTAACAGTAGAGAAGTGAAGAATGTAAAACAAATTCTTTGGGTACCTTTTAAAATCCCCAGCAGCAGAGGTATTCAATGATCCATAAAGCACATGTGTTTTGATGTTGAGTGAAAAAAATAGGTTACAAATACCCAAAACCAATGAAGGGGTGCAAAAAAGAAAAAGAAAACTTTGTGTTTCACATCGTGGAGGCTATGAAAAAAAAATTAATATTTAAACAAAGATTGTATCGGGGCGTACAGAGTTATAGTCCTTGCTAATTGTCTTCTATCTGTAATTGTTCTCTTTCTTTTTGCACATGGGTTATTTTAATTCAGCCTGAAGTTGGCTGGCAAGATAGCTAACCATTTACCTCAAAAGACTGACAAGTGTGATGAAAATTAAATTTTCCTTCTAATGAGAGTAAATGAGAGGGTAACGGTGTATATTCTCTCTTTTAGACTACAAAGTTAGCAATTCTTGTCTTGGCTCACACTCTACTATTGTAGTTCTAACAGTAGAAAAAATAATCTCTCCCTGTTACTCATTCCTTCTCTTCCTTTTCTTCCCTCTGGCCGCTCAGTGAACAGCTTTTGATGGTGAAGTACACTGCACACAACTAAGATTTGTTTGCTACAAATGCAGTTTAGTAAGTTCACTTCTCAAAACTGTGCAGGAATACCTATCATCTTTCACATTTTCTGAATTCCTAAGACAATTTTTACCTGAAAAAAATCTACTCTGTGTGCTAAGGTGCATAATTCATCTCCCTGCAGTATGTTGAAAGTGTTCTGGTGTGGAAAATCTCATACTGGGTTTACAGATAGCATTCCCGTGGGTGTTGTCACAGAAGATCCATAGAAAGAGTCTTTCAGAACAGAGTGCTTGTTGAACAGCGTGAAGTGGAAGGTTATTTTTTCTCAGTTGGCCACTTCATTTCAGGGTTGCAGCCCTGAACTGGAAGTGTGTCATGCACTGCGTGCATTAATCTATAAAACATTTTAAGCTTTGAGAAATCCTCTTTTCAAATCACACTCGAAGGCGGTGCAGAGGCACAGAGGAGCAGGCCAGATGTACATAAAGAATTATAAATAGCTTTCTGATCAAATGGGAATGTCATTAGAAAAAGGTATCACTATGATATCAGGAACAGTTTCAGAATGCTACCAGTGGTGTAAGATGTGATGGTTTGCATGTACTATAAGTGTTGTATTTTGTATTCAGATAGTCTACAAGAGTGTATTCTAATCAATCTAGATAACACTGCCAGAATTTTGACAAGACGAAATGGCTTCAGTCGACATGAAATAAGTACTTACCTTCTACCAGTGGTGATATCAGACAATGACTACCCGATCCAGAGCAGCACTGGCACGCTGACCATTCGCGTGTGTGCCTGCGACAGCCGGGGGAACATGCAGTCCTGCAACGCCGAGGCCTTGCTCCTCCCTGCTGGCCTCAGCACAGGGGCACTGGTTGCCATTCTCCTCTGCATCATTATCCTCCTAGGTAAGGAAAAGAAATGCGACTTTCCCTCTATGAACAAATGCTTCAGGCCTGCCAACTCATTTTACAATACTAAGCAGGTTGGTAATATTAATGATCATGGATTTTGCAAGAAGAATTTAACTGCAACTTTAAAAAAAATGAAAATTAAATTTAAATTATTATCTGAAGACAACATGCAGTATATATTCACAAAGAATATGCAAGTAAAGCATATTTTTATTACATTAAAGTAAACTGTAAAGCCTCCATTTTGCAATTTTCAGATTATCACCTGTAATTCAATTCAAAAACTGTATACTATGTTTTAACAGTGTACCTTGAGCTTAAAAAAAGGGAAAGGATCTTCCACATAGACTTGGCTATTTTAAAAGTAATTAAAATTACAAAAGGAGAATATAGACAATCTCATGGTTCTGTAGAGCAGAGCACACAATGAATGTGCAAAAGAACAAATTTTGATGTTACTGTGGTTTAACTCGTCAGGCAGCTAAAACAACCCCACAGCTGCTCATTCACTCCTCCTCCCCAGCAGGATGGGGAGAGAATTGAAAAAGAAAAAAGATAGAACTTACATGTTGAGATAAAGTCAGCTTAATAGGACACAAAAGGATAATAGTAGTAATACTACTACTACTAATAGTAATAATAATAATAATAATAATAATAATATACAAAATAAGTGATACATGGCACAGTTGCTCACCACAAAAAGTTGATACTCATCTAGTTCCTGAGCTATGCCATCTCCCAACAAACCCGCAGTATGTATGGAACATGGTATGGAATATCCCTTTGTCCAGTTTTGGTCAGCTGTCCTGACTGTGTCCCATCCCAGCTTCTTGAGCTCTCCTTGCCTTCTCCTTGGCAGGGCAGTATGAGAAGCTGAAAAGTCCTTGGCTGCTTGGCAACAACTAAAATATTGGTGTGTTATCAACTTTATTTTCATCCTAAATCCAAAACACAGCACTAGACCAGCTGCTAGAGAGAAAAATTATCCCTACCAAAACAGGTATAAACCTTTACTGTACTACCATAATACAGATAAAGATGTTTATCCATTTATCAGATAGAAATTAATTGCTGAAATGTAGAGGAAATAATGCTCTTGTACCTGCTGGATTTGCTACTAAGAAATTGTTAAATTGAGTTCTTTATCCAGTCTTTGCTTCTCTCTTTAAGTTATAGTGGTGCTGTTTGGTGCTCTGAAGAGGCAACGAAAGAAGGAGCCTTTGATCCTCTCTAAAGAGGACATCAGAGACAACATCGTGAGTTATAATGACGAAGGTGGTGGAGAGGAAGACACCCAGGCCTTTGATATCGGCACGCTGAGGAATCCTGCGGCTATTGAAGATAAGAAGCTTCGACGAGACATCATGCCTGAAACGTTATTTGTACCACGGAGGACTCCTTCGGCCCCAGATAACACCGATGTCCGAGATTTCATTAACCAAAGGCTAAAAGAACATGACACTGATCCTTCTGCGCCGCCGTACGACTCGCTGGCAACCTATGCTTACGAAGGAAATGATTCAATAGCTGAATCCTTGAGCTCCTTAGAGTCGGGCACTACTGAAGGAGACCAAAACTATGATTACCTCCGGGAGTGGGGCCCTCGGTTTAATAAGCTAGCTGAAATGTACGGTGGAGGAGAAAGTGACAAAGACACTTCTTAATCTGCAGTAGGCTACATATTTGTTTCCTTTGCGCAGAAGTAATTTTACAGGCACCTTCTGCACTCAACAGTATTTAACATCCAGGAGAATTTTCCTGTCACTCAGCACAATGGTTTCCTTTTAAGGTTTGTTTTAAATTTGTCCATTAATGTCATTCATTCTTTCTAGTAGGATGCCACTTGGAATATATACAGCATTTTATTTAATCACCTTCCAAAAGCCAAAGCTATGGAAATTCAGTGTTGTCCATTTTAGTAAGTAAAATAATATCTTACCTTCAGAAATTTGAACAGGGTGATAATCCCTTAAGCAACCTCATGTACAAGCCGCTTCTGTTAGGTACATGTCCTATCCTTGCAAGTGCAGCTTTTAAGATGGCAAAGAAGAAAAAATTCCAATATGTCCTTTTCTGTACATTAAAATTAAAACAAAATGTACACGTGGTGTTACTAAGTGTAATATGCAGCTGGTTTAAAAAAAAAACTTTGTGCAACTTCATTTCATCAAATTCTATCTGCCAATGTTTTATATTTATATTTTTGTATTTATTTTTAAGAAATAAACCAGTTTTTACAACTATGTTGATGCTTGCCTGCCTGTTCTGGCCAGGAATTCCATGGTATGAAACTGCTCCGATGATGGCATGGCCAACTGCTGCAGTGTACTACATACGTCTAACACAGTCTGAACTGCTTGTGCTCACAGGGAAAGGATCAAGTTATAGACCTATTTCCTTTTTTCTTTCACTCCTTAGATTACACAGATCTATTTAGTAAACAAGCACTGTGGGTTTTGGCACATTGCTGAGATTAAATATTTTCAGGGCAAAGGCAGGGTGTCATAGGGTCTGTATTTACTTATTCATTGTGGACAAAACACATCCGAAGGATAATCCCCCTCCTCTGTCTCTCTTCTTCCTGGCATAAAATCAACAGATACTGAAAATATGTTAGTCCTTTGAAAAGTGCAATGCTGCATTCTTATTTGAACAGGTATTTCTTCTTAATGGAATGATTAAACCTAATGAAGTTGGAAGTTGAATGCAGTGCCATTATGCAAGCTACTCTGGTACAATGGGGACAAAATTTTATTGACTTGATATCAAGTTAAAATATTTGATCTTTTAAGAAACTGTGAAGATTATGGATTTTTCTTCAATAATACTTTCATTAAATAAGGAATTTTAGGTTCCCTTAATGGAAAATAATTATAATAGGCTTAAGAGAAATCTTAGACAATCAGCACTACAAAGCTTTGTAGAAGTCTTACAGACCATACAAACAGTTGCTTGATTCTTCTTTATGATTACCTAATGAAGAGGACCTAATTTTTTTCTTCCCTGCTAATCTCCATTTGTCCTTCAACAACATATAGTAGGAAGAAACAAACAAAATTCACCCAATAAATAAATAAATAAATAAATACACAAAAAGTACTCTTTGAATGCTTTTTTCTGTCTGCAGCACTATTGAGATCAGTGACACGCTACATATTTAACTGAGTATATATTAGGACAGAAGATAAAATAGGCTGTAATGCAGCTGGTTTTCACCTCTTTGTTAAAAGCAAGGTTATGGTTAACCAAGTCCAGTCAACAATTTTATGTGTAACTCAGCAAGAATCTCTTTTTTTTTTCCAGAAAGAAAATAAAAAAATACATGCAGTTGCCCCAGTCAATAAACATATCAACAAATGTCAAATAATACTCTGTTATTTTGATTTACATTACAATACTTATTTCTCAATAATAACTATGTAGATATATTTGCCTATCACTACATTTAAGGAAGTTATTTTATAATTGTTCAGCAGAATGTGAACCTAATGTTTAAAATTTAATCCCGTATTATTATACTGTTGAAGTATAAAATGTTGCATGAACATATAACTAAAATTATAATATAAGTCGTATAAATGAAAATTTGGTTTTGCCCCTTGACACATCCCTGGAGTTTCAATTCCCAGTATATTTTAGGAAAAGAAAAAAAAATCCATTTCAGCACTATAGAGGTTGGTGTGCAAATGTAATTTTTCCATACAAATGTATTCCATTTTAATGGAATAATAGTGAAAGGGGGCATAGAAACATGCAGTCACCTGTGCAGACAAATCATAAAAAAGCATTCAGGAAGTCATGAGGCATTGTCATATCTGATTTACTTTAGGAGCTGGATTGTTTAAGCAAACAAGTCTGGTCCTTAATATTACAACATGCAGTCGCAGAATAGTCAGCAAAGTACTCCATTCTCTTACTTGCCACAGATGCATCCTAACAGCTTAGTAAAATGTAAGGCCACATAGTAAAAGATAAAAGCCATGAGTATCATTTGTCATGGAAAGGGAGGGAACGGAATCAAGGACACTATCCCAATGTCTTTGTTACACCCTTACAATAATGAGGAACAGGAAAGTGAAACTCCTGGAAAATTCAGAAAACATAAAATGCAATATCTGCTTCCCAAGTAATACTTCCTAAGCTTAGCCACATGAAATTGTATGACATCTAACAAAGTGCTAAAACGTAGTAAATAAGACCCTGGTATTTTTTGTCTGAATTAATTTTATATATATTCTTATGACTAAAATGCTACAGGACCACAGAAATCAAAGAGAAAATACATTAACACTGCATTTCAGATGGAACCTACAAATTACTGACAAGAAGAACCTTATGAATATTTAAAAATTTAGAAATACATCAGAACGATTGCAGCCACTGAACCCCCCAGAAACAGTGAGTTTGTAGAGCCTTGACCACCCACCCCCCAAAAAAAGAGTTGGGGTTTGGGGGCGGGGAGGATTACGAATTGTGTGAAAGGAGATCTTATGTTAAACACAACAAAAATAGTAATATTTCTTGGGGTCTTTCGGGAAAAAGCTGATGGCAATACCTGTCTAAGCAGACTAAAAATAAACTAGGGAATGAACCAAGCACCTAAATTAGAAAAATCCTCACATTGCACAGGTCAGTCAGTATTCACCAGCTGCTAGCCCTGTATATACAGATGTTTTTCGCTCATTCACTGTTACAAGGTGTCACTTTTCCACCATTTATCTCTCAACCACACATAATACTGTTCCCAGTCCAAACTATTTATCAATTACATTACTGTCTGTCAAGAGCTTACCCTTCATTCCTCTTACACATTGTTCAGTGTGACTCTATTGCTCTTGAATCAGATGTTCCTATAATTATTTTTTTTAAAAAAATATGCTACCTGTTAGACAAAGTTGTAAGAAAAAGAAACAAACTTGCCACATTACTGTCCGTTAAACCTTTTCTTATAATTTGCTCCTACTGGATAACTACAAAAACACCCATTAAGAACTACAGAGCTGTTCACTATGCTAATCATGAATGATGGGGATAATTAAATCCAACCATTTGTTCCTGGCTGTTTCAGACTGGTTTGCCTTTATTCTACCAGAGGTCGAATTTTTTTACAGTATTCCTCTAACTTTATCCAGGATTTGAAAAATACTTTCTGTCGGTGCATCACTAACTACTCAAAAGAAAAATCAATGAACTTTTTAGGAATCTAGTTACTAAATCAACCAAAAAGTTTAGGCTGCCTTGCTTTTTGTCAGATGAATGAGCTAGAGATCCAACTGCAAAAGTTACCAGAAGCCTTCAAATGCTGTATTATCATTATCAGATGCACTTGAACTGCACGGAAATCACCCATCAGTAATCTGTTCACAGCAGGATGGGCAGAGAGATGTTCAAGCTAAAACAATTTCACTCATTCATAACATAGTTATCTACTATGTCCAAAAGAATTATTTAAATAGTAAACATAAGGAGATAATAGCAAATACGAAGAGACATGTGGATACAATTTTTTCCCCAACCAAATGTCATGGCCTTCTCTATTTTTTCTTCAGTTTTTCAGAGGCCTACTCAAACTCCTTTCTAATATGGCTGAACTGGACTTTCCACAGAACTGAATTGAAAATATAGTAATAGCAACAGAGGAATCAATAAATGCAGTAAGACAGATAAAATCAATTTTAAAAATCCTTCAGTATTCTTTACAGCTATTTTTGCTTTAATATTATAGGAAAATGACAGCTTTTCAACTTAAAAAAATCCCAAAGCACAAAAAACACCCCATAAAAACCCTAAACATTTGACTTTTGAGAAAACTTCATTGTCTTTAAAATTATGTCAACCTCAGTAAACAATGAAAAATAAAAACTCTTTGACATGAAATATGATAAATACTCTTCCTTTGAGTTTTTTGGCCAAACTTCAGAGATCAGTTATATTTTAAACACATACTTGGCAAAATGCTACTGAACATTTCCATTAGCTTTCAAAACAATATTTTGATTATTGATTAAGCATTGGAAGGAAAATATTTTCTAAATATGCTTTCACCCATATTTAGGAGCTGTGTGTGGAAACATTCAGCAAGCTTCTCTTACATTGTTCTTTTGAGGAAACCAGAACAAATCCTAATGGTATAATATTAATTAAAATGCCAGGGGAAAGCAAACAGTTAATCTAGAAACTATCATTTATGTTCTATAGAAGCTACAGGACAACAAATGAGTTTGACTTGAAGCTGTACAGACACAAATGTAAAAAAAAAATCCAAGAAAAAAATTAATCCAACTTCTGAAAAGTTTTGGAGTCATAACAGTGCTGGCAGAGGTACTTTGGTATAATTAACAGTGGTGCATGAAGAATGTGTCTATCATAATGCATGCCTTTAGTATGCATCTCCCCACATGAATTTCATCATTACAAAATATTACAGAAGTAAAGAATGTTAGTAATTTTGTCTGGTTTCAGGATAGTGTGGTAATCTTCTTGTTCATGAGGACAGAAAGTCAGAAGATTTGATTACTTTCAGGAACTTCATTTATTTGCCGTGAATCAAAACAGTCACAGTTTTTGCATGTAGAGGAAAGAACTCCAGATTTCATTCTTCTTAGATGCCCAAAAGGTGTTTCTCAAGGTCTCTTGTGAAAACTCCTGAAGAAATTAAGCTGCCATAGAATAAAATGGAAACTCCTCACCTGGGCAAAAGACAGAAAACTGGTGATAGTAGGTATTCAAGGCTTTTAAATTGGAAGGGGGTAGATTTAGATTGGATATAAGGAAAAAATTCTTCACTATGAGGGTGGTGAGGCACAGGTTGCCCAGGGAGGTGGTGGATCCTCCTCCCTCCACCAGCAGTGTTCAAGGCCAAGTTGGATGAGGCCTTAAGCAGCCTGGTATAGTGAGAGGTGTCCCTGCCCATGGCACAGGGGTTGGAAATAGACGATCTTTAAGGTCCCTTGCAACCCAAACCAATTCTGTGATTCTATAATTCTATCATTCAATAACCTGAGTAGAGGAAGGCCAAATAAGCAATCCCTTATAGTCTGATCTTTTTGATCAGGAAAAGGACATGAGTAATGTGGTAAAATATTTATTTGTAATTGTTACTGAGTTTAGACGAGTAAATAAAAGGGACAGTCATAAGAAATGGACACATTACAGCTGTAAATGACTGGAAAGTAAATTCACTGATAAATTCACTATAACGGGAAGTGATGCAATGATGTGACATGGTTATTCACAAATGAGGTCTTGTGGTTTTAATAGCTATTTGCAGGAAAAGCTTAGCTCAGTATTAAGTAAATAAAGGAAATGTAATATTAAGAATTATTAAGAAAAGAACAAAAAAAAAATCATGCTACTGTCTGTCACATCCTTATATTGAAGGTCTTTATCGTGTTCTCCCTCAGACAAGATATTCTAAACCAAGAAAAGATAAAGAAGAGGTTAAGGGATGATGAAAGGCAGAAAATGGCTTCTTTGTGAGAAACAATGAGCCAGGTTAGGATTCTTCAACTGATAGGAGGTAGGACAGCTGACTATGAAACACAAATGATAGAGAGGATCTACTGTTCACTGTGTTTTTCAATAAAAGTAATGGAATCATGTAATAAACCGAACAAACAGTACCAGGTTCAAAAAGAAAAAAAAAAAAAAAAAGAAGCTATTTTTCAGACACAAAACTCCTACAGCTGTGGGGTTTCTTCCTGTAGGAATCTGTAGATGCTAACTGCTCAAATGGATTACAAAATTGTTGAAGGAAATGTTTCAAAAGCTCTCCAAATCAGGTTACAGTCATTCAAGAAGCCCTGACATTTTGTTACCAGAGATCATAGAAGTAACCTATGTGGAAGTATGGCTATGTACTTTATAATTTCACTCTTGTGATCATCCACAGCTGGCCACCATCCAGCATGCTCTATAGACCTTTGGATTTCTGTTACTATGATTCATATGTTCTCATTCTTGTGACATTCCCTCTGCCTCTAAAACCAAATCCTGCACTGTAACTCTGAATGTAAGTGGATCAGTGATCCTTAAAATTCTTTCTTTGTATCTGAAACTGCTGCTGAATCATCATGGGATAATTTTCCAGAAAATGCTTTAACACTATCCAAAAGATAATGATATTGATAGAAAAACTTTATTTTGCCTTTACTCAGCTAAAATCACTTTGCCTTCACCACAGTTTAATGTAAGTGAGCCCAAAATATAAATTTATTAGATTAAAATTTCATGGCTACATTTTCAAGGCACTGATGACAGAACATCTAACAATCATTAGGTTTAATGTAACTATATTTAAATTGCCATTTAAAATATTGTACTCCATACGAAAGTCCAGCAGACACAGTAAAGGTTATTATAGTTAATTTAACTGCCATAAGCAGCCCTTTATATAGTAACAGAAGGTTAGGAAACTTGTTCATAACTCAGGACCCAATGAAAATTGTATTATCGGAAGAAAAATGTTATCTACTTTCTCTTTCTCCTCCAAATTATGCATGCTTATGAAGCATTTTTGGGGCTGGTATTCTTTATTGAAAAATATTCTAACATCAATATTCTATACGTATACGCAGACATATGTATGTGTGTTCTGGTGGTGAGTTGACCCTGGATGGGTCAGGTGGACACTAAAGCTACTGTATCACTCACTCCACTGCTCTACTGAACAGGAGAGAGAAAATCTCATGAAAAGACACATGGTCTGAGGTAAGGACAGAGAGACCATTCAGCAATTACTATCATGGGCAAAACAGATTCAACAAAACCCAATTTATTACCAATCAAACCAGAGTATGATAAGGCGAAATAAAATCTTAAAAAACCTTCCTCCAGCCCTCTCTGCTTCCTGACTCAAGTTCACTACTGATTTCTCTCCTTTCTCCCCATGATGTTGCAGGAAGATGGGGAACAGGCTTACAGTCAGTTCTGCCACTCTATCCTCAGAAGAAGGATTTCTCACATTCTGCCCCTACTCCAGACTGTCCTTCCCACAGGGGACAGTCCTCCAGAAGCCTTTCTGATACGATTCCTTCCCACAGGATACAGTCCCATGAACTGCTCCATTGTGGGCCCATGGGGTGCAGTCCTTCAGGAACAGACTGCACCAGTGTGGGTCCCTTGTGGAGTTTGGACAGCAAACCTACTCCAGTGTGGGCTACTCTATCCATGGAACCACAGATCCTGCCTGATCCAGTGTAGACTTCCCACAGGGTCACAACCTTCTTAGGGTGTCTCTACCTGCTACCATGTGGGGTCCTCCACTGGCTGAATAGCATACCCACTCCACGGTTAACCTCCATGGGCTGTAGGAGGGACAGCCTGCCTCATCATGGTCCTCACCAGGGGCTGCAGGCCAATCTCTGCTCCAGCACCTGGAGCACCTCCTCCCCCTCCTTCTTTACTGACCTTATGGCCTGCAGAGTAGTTCCTCCTACATATTCTCACTCCTCTCTCTGGCTGCAGATTTTTGTACAAGTTTTCCCTCCCAACCCTTCCTAACTGTGTTATCCCAGAGGCGCCAGCACTGTCACTAACGGGCTCGACCTTGGCCAGCAGCAGGTTTTGTCTTAGAACCAGCTGGCATTGACTCTGTCAGACACGGGGGAAGCTTCTAGGAGCTTCTCACAGAACGCATTCCATGTACCCCCACTGCTTACCAAAACCTTGCCACACAAATCCAATATCTTTCCAGATAAATCTTCATAGAAATGTATACGATATGTATACATACATGGGAAACAACCGTGTTTCATTCATATTAATAGACAGTTTTGGAAATGTCACAATAACCTTTTTAGATTACACTCCCTAGAGAAATTTTTTTTCTCCTGGAGAAAATTTTTTCTCCTAGAGAAAATTTTGACAACTACTATGCACAATTAAGCCAAAGATATATAGATCTTCCTGCATCATCATCTCAAAACATTTATCTGAGAAGCCTTGGTATAAATGAGGATATAAGACAGAAAATAAAAAAAAGCATGAAGGTTGTCTTCCAACCTTTAATTATAATACCTGGAAAAATGTTTTTGTAAAAAAAAACCAACCCATTCCTTTGTGTCTAAGGGGTCAGTATGGCCTGCTTCCATGCCAGTGTACTGTTGACAAAGGAAGAAACCTTCTTCCTTATTCCAAATTTCCACATACTCCAAGTCTTATGGTAACTTACATTATCCACTTCATGTTGCTCCATTTTCCTTGGTTGCACACTGGTTAGACTTGTTTTGGGAATGCTTTGAGGCTACTGTATAATGACTATTCTCTGTAGAAGTTTGGCTGATTTGATACAGAGATTGGCATTTTGCAGCACCAATATTCCAACAAAAGCTACACTCTTGCCAGGGAAGAAGTATTCTATTTCTACTTTTAATACAGTCTTAAATCAAAAAAATGTTTTGGTAATTAGTTTTGAATTTCTGACCTTCATATCTGTGCAAAAATGTTCCTGCTATGCAAAACCATCAGTCCTTAAGGCCAGGAATTCACAGATACGTATCTCAGCTGGGAGGTACTTTCTTACTTTAGCTGTTATTCCTCAGCTTCTTATTTGTAAAATACAGATAAATAAACCTGTTAGGCAATGAGGATTTTTTGGGGTAAATTAATTATGAAACAAATGGTGAGCACCATAGGAATGCCAAAAAACATCCATAATGCTTTATAGCCACCTCTGATCAGACTAAAGCAAAGGATGGGTATGGCTATCCCTTGGGCAAGGACAGTAGTTACTTAAGAAGTTCAGACAGCGTACATTCAATAAAGGTGAAACCTGAAAAAAACCTGCATGATTGGAACTCATACATAAAGAAATAAGCACAAACGTCAATGATGAAATTTCCTGAGTTGCCTTTCCAAACTTTCTCATGTTAACTAAATGGTTATAGAGTATGATGTCAATTACTATGTGATAAATGTCATCAGGTTTTTCCTTAGAAGTTCAAACTTTTCTGTCCTGCAATATGTAATAAACAAATTCATAGGTACAGTTTTCAAATGTGAGTGATCTAAGATTCCTTTGTAATTTTAGTGTTCTCAACAATTGTTTATTTCAGATTTTCCCATTTGAGGAAAATTCATTTGTTTCGGTTTTTTCCCATACATGATGCTGTACCAGATTATTGCTTCCTAAATCCCAGAATCTTTTATTAAACTTCCTAATAAAATTTCATAATACTTTTCTGTCATATAGCATTACGTTGTGGTTTTACCCCAGACAGCAGCTAAGCACTGTATAGCTGCTTGTTCACTCTCCCCTGGTAGGATGGGAACAGAGAATTGGAAGAGTAAAAGTGAGAAAAACCATGAGTGGAGATAAAAACAGTTTAGTAAGTACAGCAAAAGCTGCACACACACAAAGCAAAACAAGCAATTAATTTCCCACTTTCCGTGGGCAGGCAGGTGTTCAGCTATCTTCAGGAAAGCAGGGTGCTATCATTTCTAATGGTTACTTAGGAAGACAAATGACATCACTCTTAACATGTCCACCCCCTCTTCCTCTTCCTTCAGTCCTTTATATGATGATTATGACATCATAAGCTGCAAGAGATCCAGGAGACTCCTGGAGTCTACAGATGACAACTTTCTGGTTCAGGTTTTGGACAGACCAACCAGAGGTGATGAATTGCTGGACCTGGTGCTCACCAATGTGGGGGAGATCATTAAAGGTGTTAAGGCTGGAGACAGCCTGGGCTGCAGTGACCATGCCCTAGTTGAGTTTGTAATCTCAAGGAATGTGGGCCTGGTGAAGAGTCGGATTAGGACACTGAACTTTAGGAGAGCAAACTTTAGGCTGTTTAAGGACTGTTTGGCCAAGATCTCCTTAGAGACAGAAATGTTGAGGAAAGTTGGCTACTCTTTAAGGATGCCTTTCTGAGAGCGCAAGAGCTCTCTGTCCCTCTGAATAGGAAAGTGGACAGGAGGGGCAGGAGGCCAGCATGGCTAGGCAAAGACCTGCTGGCCAAACTGAGGGAAAAGAAAGGAAAATACAAGCTCTGGAAACAAGGGTGTGTTGCCTGGAAAGAATACAGGGATGCTGTTTGGACTTGCAGAGAAGGGATCAGGAAAGCCAAGGTGCAGATGGAACTGAACTTGGCAAGGGATGTTAAAAACAGCAAGAAGAGATTTTACAGGTACATTGGCCAGAAGACACAGGCCAAAGAGAACGTACCCCCCCTTTGGTAAATGAGAATGGAGAATTGGCTGCAGCTGATGTGGAGAAGGCTGAGGTACTGAATGAGTTCTTTGCCTCAGTCTTCTCTGGCAGCCAGGATTCTCATAATTCTCAAGTCCCAGAACCTTGCATCCCTAGAACTCTAGGTGGGAACTGGGGGAGTAAATCCCCCCGTCCCACTGTAAGAGCAGAGCAAGTCCAAGACTGCCTCATGAGACTGAATGTCTACAAGTTTATGGGTCCGGGTGACATGCATCCCAGGGTCTGGAAAAAAGGTCACGTCACTCCCATTTATAAGAAAGGGAGCAAGGAAGACCCAGGGAATTACAGGCTGGTGAACCTCACCCCTGTGCCTGGGAAGATCATGGAACAGTTCCTCCTGGAAGCACATGAGGGATGAGCATGTGATCTGGGACAGCCAGCACGGCTTCACCAAGGGAAGGTCGTGCCTCACCAATCTGGTGACCTTCTATGATGGAGTGACAGCATCGGTAGATAAAGGGAAGGCGACCGATGTCATCTACCTGGACTTGTGCAAGGCCTTTGACACAGTTCCCCACCACATCCTTATCTCTAAATTGGAGAGATGTGGATTTGATGGGTGGACCATCCAGTGGATAAGAAACTGGTTGACAGAACGTAGACAAAGGTTGGTGGTCAATGGGTCTATGTCCAGGTGGAGGCCGCTGACAGGCGGTGTCCCCCAGGGGTCTGTCTTGGGACCGGTGCTCTTTAACATCTTTATCAATGACATCGATGATGGAATTGAGTGCACCCTCAGCAAGTTTGTGGATGACACCAAGCTGAGTGGTGTGACTGACACAATAGAAGGAAAGGAAGCCATCCAGAGGGATCTTTCCAGGCTGGAAAGATGGGCCCGGGGGAACCTAATGAGGTTCAACACTGCCAAGTGTAAGGTGTTGCACTTGGGCCGGAAGAATCCCAGACATAGATACAGACTGGGAGAAGAGCTCCTTGAGAGTAGCCCTGCTGAGAAGGACCTGGGCATTGTGGTGCATGAGAAGCTTGACATGAGCCAGCAGTGCACTCTTGCAGCTCGCAAGGCCAATGGTATCCTGGGCTGCATCAGAAGAGGGGTGGCCAGCAGGGACAGGGAGGTGATTGTCCCTCTCTACTCTGCCCCCGTGAGGCCCCATCTGGAGTACTGTGTCCAGATCTGGGGCCCCCAATACAAGAAAGATGTAGAACTGTTGGAGAGGGTTCAGAGAAGGGCCACGAAGATGATTATAGGGCTGGAGCACCTGTGCTACGAAGAGAGGCTGAGGGAGCTGGGCTTGTTCAGCCTGGAGAAGAGAAGGCTGCGGGGGGACCTCATTGCAGCCCTCCAGTACCTGAAGGGAGCTTATAAGCAGGAGGGGAATCAACTTTTTAAAAGAGCAGATAATGGCAGGACAAGGGGGAATGGACTAAAGCTAAAGGAGGGAAGGTTTAGATTAGATATCAGGGGGAAGTTTTTTACAGAAAGTGAGGTGCTGGAACAGGCTGCCCAGAGAAATAGTGGATGCCCCATCCCTGGAAGTGATCAAGGCCAGGTTGGATGGGGCCCTGGGCAACCTTGTGTAGATCCAGGCCTGGAGGTTGGTGTCCCTGCCTGTGGCAGGGGCGTTGGAGCTCTATGATCCTTGGGGTCCCTTCCAACCCATGCCATTCTATGATTCTAGGATTCTATATGGTATGGAATATCCCTTTGGTACATTGGGGTCAGATGTCCCAGCTTTGTCCCCTCCTCAACTCCTTGTGCAACCCCAGCCTACTCACTGGTGGGGTGGGCAGCAGAAAAGGCCTTGGCTCTGTGTAAGCACTGTTCAACAGTAACAGAATTATTATTGACAAACTGTTTTCAGAATAAATTTAAGATGTAGCCTCATAACAGCTCCTTTGAAGAAAATTACCTCTATCCCATCCAAAGCAGGCACGTATGATTAAAAAAAAAAAAATACCCTAGACCTTCAAATAACAAGAAAAGTCTTCATATCAGAAAGAGATAGAAACAAATTCTATATACTTCCTAAAAATTCCAGTGTATAGGCTAAAACCACAGTTGAACAATAAATTTTAAGTATTGTTAAAAGTAGGTTTAAAAATTTTGCGGTATTTGCTCCTTTCTGATAGCACTTTAAAATATACCCAAATAAGACTATTACTTACTCATGTCATTTTATTCACAGGGATGTCCTGACTAATACTGTAAGCCTTCCCTCTACTCTTAAGAGCAATCAGAACAACATCAAATACCTAATGTGAAATTACTCACATAAAGTGCTGTAGCCTTCTGAATTCGGTTCAGGACATAACATCATTGCAGATATAAACCACAGATAGCTGCTTTCAAAGTTCAAATCTGTGTAATTTGCGGAACTATAAACCTTATTGTTTGGTTATTCGTCATTACATATAGCTACTAGTTCTTTAAGCATCAAATACAGCATGTGTTATGAAAAAGGCCTGTCTATTTCTCAAGTATGTCTTAACACTATTAACGCGATTGGCATAAGCTGTTTTGAAGATGCCTAAAACCAGATTTGAGAGTAACTGAAGACCTGCGAGAGGAAGATCACAGGAAACCTTCCTCAAAGTTGTTTGTAAGAAGAAAACTAAAACAACCCAGAGTGAACAAGGAAATACACAGTCTGAATAGTTAAGTTTTGACTTTGTAGCTATTTGTCATCTCTGTCCATTTCAATGAAAACAACATATTTCTATGATCACATCCATTAATTTAATTAATACTCGTAATCAACAATAATATGGGCAGATACAGTCTGTGTAAGCCCACTGAAAATAACTCCTCCTTGTCACTGTCAGCTATTTATAAATTTCTAAGCCATTTAATGCACAGAGAATTATCTTACATAAGGTATTAAGGGAAAAGCAAATCATGTTTAAAAGGCAAATGTCAGGAGAGGGGAGCACTCTAGTTTTTGCCTAGCACTCAAATGCTGTGAATTAAATGAACACCAATTTGTGCTGCAACTGGAGTTGAAACATAAATTCATTCTTATTTATAATATTCATTCTTATTTATAAGCGGAACAATGAGTTTCATTTATTTTCCTGTAGTGGTATTTCAGGCAAAGTATTAAAATAATACAGCAATAAAATATTGCTGTTACTTACAAAGATGGCAGATGTTTCTTTCTATCATGGGTTTGACTCTATTTCTTCCATATTAAGAGCAGATGTACCTCAAACAGTTGAGAGGTTCTGTTCAGTTCCGATAAGCACAAAAGAGTGATTCACAGCCTAATTGGATGCTTTTAGGCCCTTCTCCCAATACAATCCCTTGATACTCCATTGCTGATGTTAAAGAAAGTAGAGCCTTAGATCTGGTAGAGGAGTTTAATGTATCATGAGACAACTTTCATGTTATTTCAGCACCATCGAAGTTATTCTGGACCATCTACTTTATGATTTCTGCATTTTTAATCACTTTCATAACTATAGTGGGTTTTGTCAGGCACAATAAAGGAAGTAGGTAAAACATGCAAAGATAAACAATACATGTAAGTAAAAAATTTTTTTTTTATCTGAGAAATAAGAATGTATGAGGTAAAAGTAAACTTTTTCATTCATTCTGAGATCTACTATTCCCTCACTAATTCTTCAAGACAGAACTGTCATGGAGCTATTAAAATCCCACCAAACAAAAGAGTAGACTGTTGATTTTTAACTCTCTTCTCCAGCAGAGATGTTCATAAGCTAATGTTTTCTGGGCATGAGGGGATTTTGAAGGGAAGATGTTGCAGATTCTACTACAATATCCTGGTGTAATTGCAAAAAGAAACACGGTTAATTTACTTTAATGGCATCTATCCCAAATAGATAAGGAGAAAAACAAGATTAGGGAAAAAAAGAATAAAATTCCACAGTCTTTGACCCTGCCTTATTAATAAAAAAACAACCACAAGCAGTATAGAGGGTTTTAACTTACTACTCTCAGAACACTGACTAAGGCTGAAGATGTCCCATATCTCTGCCTGACATTACTACATTTCAGGAAAAATGTTACTGTTAGTATTTCATAATTTCTTTGAGAATCAGTTAATACCACACCACATTTGTTAATTGATTTTAATATATTTGGTTACAGGTTGCTGTTATCTTAACCAGAAGACTTATAATGGATAACATTTTGTGCTCTTCCTAAAATGTATAAATTTCAAAAATACCACCTAGGTCACTAAGGAGAGATTCAAGATACGACTGTCTACAGTACATTCTATATACCCAAATATTTCTGCCTTTCAGCAAAAAGCCCTTTAGTTCTGATGTCTTTGCAAGATATCATCTCTTTTGCATGTCATCATCAGTTATACTTTCTCAAGTAACAGTCAAAAATATTCAGCAAATAACAAAATTTTTACAACATAAACAAAAAGAAAGCTGCTTAAATGTTAGATATTATGATACTGTGAAGAAATTGTATCAAACTGAACAACTGACTCCCGTGTAAACTGCACATAACATTCCAGCAAAACACATTTTAAACGAGTACAGTAACCTAAGAAATCTTTTCAGAAGTACTAGTATTTCATAACATCCCACAGTAAGGTGTATGGAGTCTCTGATAGAGCTGATCAGATCTCTCTCCATTAAAGCATATCTAGCTCGTATATTAGCCTATCATTAAAGATAAAGTAACTCAAGAAATGCGTCATATAGTTTTGTGACTACACAAGACATACCTATTATGAGAAGTATAGGAAGTGGCCCAAGAACCTTGAGTTAGAACATGTGAAATCTCTCTTCTAGACAAAATCATTTTACAAATACAAAATTAACTATTCTTATCTCCCAGTGAGCAACTACCCAATCATAACATTTTACTTCAGCACTTTTTCAAGTGGGAAAAGAATAAAGTTACATCAAGACAAAAAGTTTCTAATAACTTATTCAAGCATTTTTATTATATTTTTGATTAACTTAGAGAGTCTTTGCTTCAGGGTAGCTGTCCTGCTAGATCTGACTCAACTGCATTAAGAACAAAGCTGTGATTAGCACTGTTATTTAAGCAGTCACTGGTCACAATGCTCTGGTGTTTGATCACATGGTCATGGCTGTGCCACTCAAATCCGTGTGAGCCATATGCGCTCCTGGCAGGGCTCTTTTCCATCTCTAGGCTGGGGCCACCCATACTTTGCTTTACTCTACTCTGTGATATCAGCCTATAATACCATAAAATCAATGACCACGAGCTTAAGCTGGTATTTGCATGAGGTTTTCCTGACCCGCCCATTCCTCGAATAGGTAGGGATTAGTAATGGCAGCCAGTATGGAGGGGGCACAGAAGGGAATAACTACACCACTTTCCTTTCCTTTTGGCTAAATACAACAGCTCTTATAACAAGTTTTTGTAATTTTTCAACATCCCTGGGATACTAAACTAGCACTTTGATATCACGAGGTTTTCTGCAGGTGGTTCAAATTTTGTTTTACATTAATCAAAGGTTTAAAAATACCACACAGATATTTTCCCCAAGGCTGAATAATCAGGAGTGGCAGGGCATGTGGCAGAGTATGGGCAAGTACCTAGGGACCTTCTCATGAGTGGTTTGGAACTGCACTCCTGAACAGCTACAAGACCCTGTTAAAGTGACTATGTATCTGTAAAAAAATTGCTGTAGTTTTTCCAAAGATGAACATCTTACTGCCCTGTGCTGGGCCCTGGCCACTATCTACTGAACGCTGCTTGATAGCAGGCAGCACTGTCAGAGGGAAGGGAAGGAAAACAGACCTGCAGATGCTGCAGCTGCTGCAATCCCCACGACAGACACTGCCAATGATCAAAAAAAAACAACCCACACCAGTGTCTGTTGCTCCTAAACAGAAGAGGAAATACACAAAGAAATCAGTTTGCGTAGTGAAGGATGATGATGATGATGATGATGATGATGATGATGATGATGATGATGATGATGATGATTGATGATGATGAAGAACCAGGGCCATCCTGAGAATGGGAGGATGAGGCAGAAACAGAGGTCATCACCCAATCCTTGACCCTGAGTGAACTGCAAGAGGTGCAAACAGTTTATAGCCACCATCCAAGTAAGCAAATTATCACCTGGCTGCTCTGATGCTGGGATAGCGGGGCAAATAGCCTGGAATTAGAAGGTAGGGAGGCCAAGCAATTGGGATCCCTTGCTAGGGAAGGAGGCATTGACAATGCGATTGGGAAAAAGTCAGAAACCCTCAGCCTCTGGAGGTGACTACTGTCAAGTGTGAAGGTATCCCATAAAGGAATATGTTACATGTCAGACACCCAAGTGGAACACCATAAGCTGCCACACCACCAGGGTATTCCAATTCACTGGCAGTAATGGACTGGGGTGATGCAGATGCTCCAACAGTAGATGAACTAGACTCCCAACTCCAACACTACCAAGACAGTATTTCCTTTCCCCTCATCTCAGCAGTAAAGAAACTGGTCCAGTAACTCAAAGACAATGCTTCCAACTTCCAACCCATATAGAGCAGTGTTGAAGCTATTGGGAGAAAGTATCCCTCTTCTAAAGAGAGAGAATATAGAGGATATACACCATGAGTCACACTGTGATTTTACCTGTGTGACCATGGAGAGGACAGGAGGAAGTGGGAGGGGCAGCCAGCAGTGTGCCCAGGTGGCCAAAAAGGCCAACAGCATCCTGGCTGGTATTAAGAATAATGTTATGAGTAGTACTAGGGAAGTAATTTTCTCCCAGTACTCAGTGCTGGTGAGGCCTCACCTTGAGTCCTGTGTTCAGTTTTGGGCTTCTCACTACAGAAAAGACATTGAGGTGCTGGAGCATGTCCAGAGAAGGGTGACAAAGTTGGTGAGGGGACTGGAGAATAAATCTTATGAGTAGCAGTCAAGGGAACTGGGATTGTTTAGTCTGGAGAAAAAGAGGTTGAGAGGACAAGAGGAAATGGCACCAAGTTATACCAGAGGAGGTTTAGATTGGATATTACGAAAAACTTCTTCACAAAGAGATTTGCTAGGCATTGGAATTGCCGTGTGGAAAACACACGCCACAATCTGTAAGATTGTAAAGTAGGTATGTTTATTCAGTGCTGGGCCACACGGAGGGGCGGGAGGAGAGAACCCCACCAAAGTCGTGTGCACCAGGTAGCAATTCACCATCTCAACTTATACTATCAAGTGTTACATATTCATATGATTTCACCAAACACCTATACATATGCATGACCTATCCCTGCTTCGTATTAAAATTAGCTCCAAGAACTCATTTCCACAAGTTCCTCTTGATTGCGCTTGCACATTGCCTCCTTGTGGTGGTCATTGGTGCTTGTCAGGATGAAGGCCGGTGGCTCCTCTTTGTCACCGCTAGTGACCTTTTGTTCCTGCGCAGGCTCAGTCGTCTCTTGGTTCTTATCCAAACTGCAGGGTCGGCTCTTGCTGGCTCACAAAGCAACTTCCAGGAGCAAACCTTTATCAAGACAATGCAAGACCCTATGCTTTGGTTAGTTTAAGCAATAAACAATGCAGGACCCTGTGCTTTGGTTAATTTGTATAATGGTTGGTAAAACATCACAGGAACACTATTTCTATCGCAGCTCCCTTTTAACCCTTCCTTCAGAATGGGTTGCACAGAGCAGTAGTGAAGCCTCCATCCCTGGAGGTATTTAAAAGAAGGTTATAAGTGGATGAGGGACATGGTTTAGTGGTGGTTGGCAGGTTAGGGTGATGGTTGGACTTGATGATCTAAAGGATCCCTTCTAACCAAGACAATTCTATCATTCTATGATGTAACAAAAGGTCCCAGTTCACACTGCATCTCTCAGTGAAATCCTATTAAAAACCTCTCAATATATTTTAGATAAGTTGTAAGCATATAAAAATATTGTGACACTCTTTAGGATCTCTTCTTGGTTGAAGTCTCAGAATTGTTTTAGCTTTTTTTTTTCAGCTGGCAATGGCATCCTGCTCAAGACTCTTGTTCAGTCAAATCCTATGTCTCATGCCTAAGGCTATGACTATCTTTTCTTTCCATGGAAAACCATTGGGAAAATTCACTTACTCTATAAAATACCTGTATTGTTTTTTCAAATACCAAGATATGAAAACACAATGGTGTTCAAAGCTTACCTGATACCTTTTCCCTTTTCTCATTAAATGTGCGTCATTCTTTATTATGGCATTCACAGTCTCAAAGAAAGGCCATACAATTTCTCTAGGGAAGCTAAATCACCTAATTCAGCCCATTCAGCTTCTGCCATCATAATATTTAAAGCAGTAAAACTAATCTAATTTTTCTCTATGGACAGTAAGTAATTCTGGATTTTAACAGGGAAGAAAGAAACCTTGGTGTGCTTATTTTTGTTCCAGATAAATACTTGAGGTTTGGGTTTTTTCTTTAAATATCCCTTGTTGGCAAAACTCTTAAGTAGCAGAGGAGAAATGGCCAGGAGTTTTCTTTGAAAAGCATGCATCCTTATCTCCTTTAACCCCTTTGAAAAGGTTTTTCACACCTTATTTCTGTGGATGTTATACACTATGAACTGATCCTTACTCTCATGCTAATTGGTCATCTCACACATTTTTACAGTTCTTTTTTTTTCCTGACAACTTTGCACTATAAAATGATGGGCATCATATTGTAAGGAAATATTTCTTTAATAAAGTCAA
The DNA here is from genome assembly GCF_964237585.1 of Gallinula chloropus. NCBI lineage: Eukaryota > Metazoa > Chordata > Aves > Gruiformes > Rallidae > Gallinula > Gallinula chloropus. Next base: position 84,032,120 of record NC_140086.1, on the reverse strand, counting down.
AAGCTGAATTCAGACTTGCTCGAATACCCACTGCTATGTCTGCTGTTGTGCAAGTCTTGACTGTCTATAAATTATTTTTCTCTTCATCATTTAATAGATTTTGGCTAAGAACTGAACAGATGTGGTCAAATGCAGGAGGAATCTACTAACATAAAATGCTTTACTAACATAAAATGGGAAATGTTTATATGGAATGTTTTTTTCCAAACTTACTTTTGCCAAACTACAATGCTCTCATGGAAGGCTTTAATTTTTCATTAAACACAATGCAACACAAACAGATGGGCAAGAAACTGCTGGTGACCAGAGGCCACGCATGCACAGCTGTCACTGTGTGGCATTCAAGTTTTTTTGTTGCTGTTTTTTGGGGGAGGGTGGTGGGTGTGTTTTGTGAGGTGGAGAGTGGAACAACATTTCCATCCAGGAATTTAAAAATTGGTTCCTTATTATTTATGCATAAAATATATGTTCCAAGACACTAAACTGTAAAAAGTTTTGGGTTTTTTTAGAGTAAACCAAACCAAATAAACGTTGCATCATTGTACATTGCCAATGTTTGGAATACATATTTGGAAGCTTTGTTCTCTAGTTGAAATGCTCTATCTTTCTTGACTGTTCTTGTTTTTTTACTGAATAAAATCATTGATAACTTGACAGAAAAATACCTCATACAAATATGAAACATAGGTAACTGATGATGTCCAACTTTTCTTCAAACTGTTCAGGTTCCAGGTGTGTCCTATCTTTCCAACCCTTATTTTCACACTACCCTGCTTTTCCAAGTGTGAGCAACTTTTCAGCAGAGAAGTCTAGAACTGTACTTATGTATTTGAGGCTAGAAGTAATGGTGATTGTGTTAGATGTAGCAAGTTAGTGTGTATGTCCCAGTTCATCCATGCATTTTGCAAAGAATGAAAAAAGTATGGTGAAAATGGAACTTGCTTTAGTATCTCTTAAGTCATCAGGTCTCGGAATTGTCTTAGCTCATTTTCTGCTCACAACATCTTACTTAAAGCTGCTGGAGATGATTCTGACCCATATGAATTTTATCAACTCATTATTACTTCTATTACTAACTTTCACAGCTTTCCTGCTTACCTTTGGAAAATGCCTGCCTCTTAATTCAACCAGGCATGCAAGCAGTCTCTTCAAAATTGACCAATGACAACTTCACAACCTTAAAAATGTCTCTTGAAAGGGTGAAATAAAGTATTAATAGCTGTTTTAAATTTGGCAATAATGTGCCAAACCAAAGCTGAGTAAATGACAAGCATTAATACATGTCTGACTGCTGAAATAAACTTTTATTAGTTGCTTTTTCCACTTTCTCTATACAGAAAGTCATCTCTTTCTAAAAAAAAATCACAATTTGGATTTAGCTCTTTATTAACAGCACAATTAGATAAACAGAAGTTAGCAAATATAACTGATTTTTAAACTAAACAACTGAATCAAGCAGTTGCGCATCATTGGTGATGAGCACAATTATTGCTCATCTTCATCATATCTGTTTGAATGCACAGAGCTGGAGTTATAAATGCATAACAGGACTAAGAATGTCTTTGCTCCTTAAGTTCATGTGTTAGAGTACACAGCTCCAAATCTCACATGCAATCAAATTATTTTCTTAAACACTTGTGGTGGTTTGACCCTGGCTGGAGGCCAGATGCCCACCAAAGTCGCTCTATAACTCCCTTTTTCAGCTGGGCAAGGGAGAAATTATATATTGAGAGGGTTAGTTGTTGAGATAAGGACAGGGAGAGATCATTCTGCAATCAGTGTCACAGGCAAAATAGACTCAACACAGAATAAAGGAAAGAAAACTCTCTAATTTATGACCCTGCACTGCACACCCAGTGACACCAGAGTTGTGTAATGAGAAGTGCAGCCAGATCTTAAAGCACCTTCCCCCCACTCCTCCCTTCTTAGCAGACTTCACTTTAGTCATGATTTCGCTCCCTTCTTCCCCCCATTGTGGCACAGGGAGGGTCAGGGAATGGGGGAGTGGGGGTTTTGGTCAGTTCCTCACAAGTTGTTTTCCTTCTTAGCCAGGGGCACCCTTCCCCTGCTTCAGCATGGGGTCCCACCTACGGGAGACAGTCCTCCATGAACTTCTACAATCTGAGTCCTTTTCCACACGGCTTTAGCTCTTCACCAGCTGCCCCAGTGTGGGTCATTGCTATGGGGTGCAGTCATAAATCATAGAGTGTCTCTCTGTCTCTCAGGCCTAGACTGCTCCAGTCTGTCTCTCCGTGGAGTCACAAGCCTCCCCAAGCAAACCTGCTCTTGTCGTGGGTCTCTCTCTCTCTTGCTCATCTCTGTGGCCATAAGCAGGAGACAGTGAGAAAGAAAGGAGAAGGGCAGGGAGCCAGAGAGAGATGTGGAGGACAACAGAAGGACAAACTTAAATCCAGTATTTTAAAATTAGCAGCATCAAAATATTTCCTTGAAGCATTAATCTTAGTATGAACAATACATCTAATTAGAACTGCCAAACGAGCTTTGAATTTTCATCTGATACACATTAGTTGAGTGAGAAATAATTTTAATTTCCCTATTAAATACATGTAATCTTTTAGCAATTTGAGACTTTAGTTTCCAAATCTTTAATTGCTTGAAGCTGAGTGTGTCAGAGTATATCTTTATCAGACTGTTCTTTGAAATTATATCTAAAGACTTAGGATGTGATTTTGCTTACCATTGCGCTACTATATATCAGGATTAATTCTGCTGAAGCTAATAAACAGTAGTATAGACCTGTTGCAGGAGAAGTCAACTCCTTTGAATATTTTTACTCGAATTTCCTTCTTGTGAACTAGGTCCTGAATTTTCTTCTTATTCAAGATTTTTCTATCACTGTAAAAGCAATTTCTAGAACATCAAATAAAACACAAAATGCATAGGCTTGATTTAACAGTAAGTGGCTGCTGCAGTTTTGTGAGGCTGTGCTGCTGAGAAGCTTTTTCTAAGCAGCAGTTACAGTTTTCTGCCAGCCTCAAAGTGTAAACTTCAGGCAATTCAAGGCTGAGAGACAGTCAAGCGGCTCTGAGAATCACATATAGGAGAAAACAACCCAGAAGCAGCTGCATTTTGCCACTGGAGAAGGGAGTGAGAAGATGTAACGAGCTGTGCAGACACCGAGGCCGGGAAAAGGCGGGGGAGGAGGCGGCCCAGTTGCGGGAGAGAGAAAGATGCCCCTGCAGCCCATGGAGAAACCCATGGAAAAGTCCAAGACCCCACCTGCAGCCCATGGAGGGGCTCCACGCTGGATGGAGCAGGTGGAGACATACATAAGATTCTGTAACCCTAACACTGGGATAAGCCACTGCCAGCACTTGCAGCCATGAGGAGAATCAGAGACACAGAGATGAGAGAGATTTGCGTTGGAACAGGTTTGCTGGGGGAGGCTTATAACCCCGTGGAGGACTGGGACTGAGAGTCATTGTGATAAAGAGATAAAGCCCTGTGGGGAAGGATTCACGTTAGAGAAGTTCGTGGAGGACTGTCTCCTGTGGGTGAGACCCCACGGTGCAGCAGGGGGAGGGTGTGGAATGAATGCTCCCTCCCCCACCCCCGGCCGAGATAGAAACCAACTTGCAAGGGACTGACCGAAGCCCCCATCTCTCAGTCCCTGCCCCCCTGTGCTGCGAGCGGGGGGAAGAAGGGAGGGAAATCATGACTAGAATGAAGTCTGCTAAGAAGGGAGCAGGGGAGGGAGGTTAGAGGTGTTTTAAGATCTGGAAAATGAAAACAGCTCATGAAGAAGTAACCGAGAACTCCATTTTTTCCCAGTCCCTGTCCCCCCCTGTGCTGCGAGCGGGGGGAAGAAGGGAGCAAAATTCTGACGGAAATCTGCTAAGAAGGGAGTGGTGGGGGGAAAGTGTTTTAAGATCTGGTTGTGTTTGTTTTAAGATCTGGTCATGCTCCCAACTCCGGTTTTCACTGTTCTTTGTAGCATAGTGTAATAAATTGGGTTGTTTTCTTTCTTCGCTCTGTGTTGAGTCTGTTTTGCCCATGTCATTCGATGACAGAATGATCTCTCCCTGTCCTTATTTTGACTCCTGAGCCTCTTAATATATATATTTTCTCCCCTGTCCAACTAAGAAGGGGAGTAATAGACTGACATTGGTGGGTGTCTGGCCTCTGGCCAGGGATAAAGCACCACAGTTGCAGTCTCAAGATCTCTGTTGACTCATAATTTACTGCAATATGTGCACATTATTCTGATCAACAAAACAGATAAACAGGAGTGTTATAAAACAAAACAAAGTACTTAAAGTAAGTACTTGACATCTGATTTTTGAGGCCGTTTTGAAGGACAAGGAATGTTAAAGCCAAATTCCAGACAGTGGCATTGGAAACTGAAAAAAAATCCATAACTTATTCAAATACATGTGTGTCTATGAACAAACACATTTAGGAACAACAGATTATGCTACAAGATTAGACTATATACATGCAGTTTTAACAAGAGCTCAGAACACTGTTTTACCCCATGAAGACATCATATTTTGACAGGATCTAAACAGCACAAATTTGACCTAGAATTGATATGCACAAGACTGTAGCTTATAGTTGGCAAAAATCTAGGAAATATCACATACTTGCATGTCGTAATTGTGAATGATGATTAAGTGACATAAACAGACAAGCAAGCCAAGCAATAAAACACCACTAAAAATTGAGTTTTCATGTGCATTATTTCAAGCTAATTGTCCATTTTCACACATTGTACTTCAGGAGTGGATTTCATACACTACAGGCCATTTAATATGTAGGGAGGAAAAGACTGTCAAAATAAAATTCATTAAAGTATTAAATGGATTATCCAGGTGGTGAAAATGTTTTGCTATCAACCTCACCAAACAAATACAACCCCTTGGAAATGCCTGTTCTTTGCAAAACAAGAAGCAGGGAAACTAAAGAGAACAATTCATTATCAGAGCAGCTTGATAATCAATATAATTTTCACATTAAAAAAAAAAGAAAAAATGAAAAAAGAAAAGCCACCAGTTTTTCATTTATGAGATGGGATGTAAACACAACCATCCCAACACAAATGAAAGAACTTTCCATGTTTTTCCACCCTTCCATCGATGTTCACTTTAGAGTTAAGTTCATAATTTCCCTTCTTCCTGCCTCCATTCTACACTCACCTAGTAGAGAAGGAGCAAGCTCACAGAATTGATTACTCTGCCACATGTTCATGGGGTAGCTCCAGGTGACATTATGCACACTGTAAGAATACAGATATCTTAAGGAAGTTCTGCACCAGTTCTGTCACAATAAGATAAATGTAACAATACTGCCCCTACGGCTTGTATGCATTTCATGGTACCTGAATGATTAATATCAGTTGATTAGCTAGCACAAAGCAATCTAAGTAAAATGTGAGAGAAAAAAGTAGGCTAAGCTTTTACCTTACTTAGGATCATTTCAGCTTCTTTTTAATATTAGATTCATTTATTCTTTTCTAGGGCAGTTTCTGCAACTATCCATTTGTAGAATCCCTACTATGCCTTGTCTGCCAAACTATATTTCATATAGTTTCAAATGTCAGAATATTAGTATATATGAGTGGGAAGATTGCAGTTTCCTTAGCATTATTACAAAATTAATATTTTAGTTCAAAAATCAAAGATTCACTGACTCAGTGTCTCCAGTGCTATCAGGTAGGTCTCAATTACCTGTAAGCACTTTTCAATACATCTTTATATTCTGTCAACTTGAGGAAGTACGAAATGTGAAGTCGGGCCAAAATATTACTTCTGCAGAGCTGTTCTTTTTGCATATTCTCACTCCTCTCTCTAGTTGCTACATGCTGCAAAAAAATGCTCCTCGTTTTCTTATGAACCAAGAATTTTGTCTTAGAACTGTAAAATATAGGTTTTAAACCATAATTTTTCTGATACATGCAAACAAACCTTAATTTTTAATATTACCATAGAATTTGTAGCTTAATGTTTACAAAATGTTTCAGTCTGCTAATTAACATGGTACAGCCTGTACTGAAAATTGTCAAGAGAAGAATTCCAATGAAACATTTATGCAGGCTGCAACCTCTTATGTTTCAGGAATTTAGGAAAGTGCTTAATTATGAAGGAACTGAGTCACTTGAAAAAAGTGAGATTATTTAGGTGGGCATAGCTAGGGTGTATGCACACAGGAATTTTATGCTTGAAGAGCCAGAGTTTTAGGTCTGTGGTCCACTTACTGACAATAAGCATAAGTACATATTTTCAGGGTTTCATACACCAGTTAACTGATATTACTTTGGTTTTTCAATGCAACTTCTTGAAATAATAAAGATTTTCTTATATTCTAGGTGTAAGAGGAAAAAAGAGAACTAATATAGTTTGCAAAATCCTAACAATGCATTAACCATCATTTGTTTTTTTTATATCTGGCTATAGTGTGATTTTGTAAGAAAACAGGTTGCTTATGTATGCAGACATATGCAGAAAGACAAAAGCAAGGCTATTGTATGTAAATCGCCCCCTAGTAACTTGCAAATCACCTGACTGATTTCTACAACAACTGCAGAATGCAAAATGTTCCAAAAGATGCTGCTCTGTAGACTTCATGAAAATAAATATCCACGTACAAAAATACAGGCACACTTATTGTACAATCTGCAGTAAAGACATCAGTGAAGACACAGAGCTCTGTACCTTGAACTCTCAAAATCACCAGAAAAATGATTCAGTAGTTCTACTGTTTGCAGAAACTTCAAGTTTTAATTTCCAAGTAAAAAAGTAGAAAGGATTTATACACTAGTTAGAAAGCATACACAGAGTTTCAAATTTTCCATTAACACAATATTATCACTGACATGCAAGGCCATAAAATTACAATTTGTTTGGAATGGGTGACATTTTCTAATAAGATTTTCTTCCCACTCCCCTTATTTTTAAAAGATAAAAAATAAATGCAGCCCAAACATACTGAGTGTTAATATATGTTCCAATTAAGAGGAATTAATGGGAAGAATTAGACATCCTTCCAAAAACTACTACAGGCATTCAAATGTATTGTGGTGAATGAAGTTAAATCCAGTTATTGCACGGTCAAAAGTGGTGTTGCCCAGGGCTCAGTACTGGGGCCAGTTACCAATGATTGTACCAGGCGATCTAGTGCACACTCAGTAAGTTTGCAGACAGCAACAGAGTGTTGATCTACTTGAGGGTAGGAAGGTTCTAAAGAAGAATCTGGACAGGCTGGATCAGTGAGATAAGGCCAACTACATGAGGTTCAACAAGGCTCAGCGCTGGGTCACAACAACCCCTTGCAACCCTGCAGGCTTGGGGAGGTGTCTGAAATGCTACCTAGTGGAAAATGACCTGGCAGTATTGGTCAGCAGTCAGCTGCATATGAGCTAGCAGTGTACCCAGGTGGCCAAGGCGGCCATCAGAATCCTGTCTTGTATCAGAAGCAGTGTGGCCAGCAGGAGTAGGGAAGTGATTGTTCCCCTGTATGTGGTACTAGTGAGGATGCATCTTGAATATTACATTCAGTTTTGGGTCCCTAACTACAAGAACGACATTGAGGTGCTGGAGCATGTCCAAAGAACAGCAGTGAAGCTGGTGAAGTCTTGTAGTTTTGCATGGCTGGGTTGGGGGGGGGGGGGGGGGGGATTAGGGTTGGTGGGTGGGCTGTATCTGGAGAAGATGCTATGAGGTTCCACAAGGTCTGACAGCGTCAATACCAGGTGACTCAAGGCTGGAGTCATTGATAACCAAGAGTGAGCCAATTAGTGATGGTCACGACGCCTCTGGGATTCACATTGAGGAGAAAAAAAAAACCCTTTTTGTCACCAAAGAAGGGAGTGAGAAGATTTAAGAAACTGTGCAGACACCAGGGTCAGTAAGGAACAGGGATTAAGGACGTGCCCCAGGCACTGGAGAGAAAAAATCCCCTGCAGCCCATGTAGAAGACCATGGTGAAGTAGGTGTCCTCCCACAGCCCAGAACAGAATGGGAAGCAGAGACTCCACACTGGAGCAGGTGGAGACATACAGAAGACACTGTGACCTGTGTTGGAGAAAGGCTCTGCCAGCACTTGCAGTCCATGGAAAGAGACGCAGAGATAGAGCAGGTTTGCTGGGGGAGGCTTATGACCTGGGGAAGACCAGGCTGGAGCAGTCTGGGCCTGAGAGACTGAGAGACATTCTCTGATTTATGACTGCACCCCATAGCAGTGACCCACGCTGGAGCAGCTGGTGAAGAGCTGAAGCCCTGTAAGAAAGGACTGACATTGGAGAAAATTTGTGAAGGACTGTGCCCCATGGGTGGGACCCACAATGCAGAGAGCAAGGGTGTAGGAATGCGCCCTCAGCTAAGAAGGAAAACAACTTATGAGGAACTGACCAAAATCCCCATTCCCCCATTCCCTGACCCTACCTGTGCCACAATGGGGGAGGAAGAAGGGAGCAAAATCATGACTAAAGTGAAATCTGCTAAGAAGGGAGGGGTGGGGGAGGTGCTTTAAAATCTGGTTGCACTTCTCATTACCCGACTCTGGTGTCACTGGGTGTGCAGTACAGGGTAATAAATTAGAGTTTCTTTCCCTTATTCTATGTTGAGTCTATTTTGCCTGTGACACTGATTGCAGAATGATCTCTCCCTGTCCTTATCTCAACTCCTGAGCCTCTCAGTATATATTTTCTCCCCTGTCCAGCAGAGAAGAGAATTGATAGAGCGACTTTGGTGGGCATCTGGCATCCAGACAGGGTCATACCACCACAAGTCTCTAGACCACAAGTGTTTTGAGGATCAGCTGAGGAAACCAGGGGTTTTTAAACTGGAGAAAATGAGAGTGAAGGGAGACATCATTTTCTACTACTATCAAAAAGTGGTTGTAGGCAGCTGAGTGTTGGTCTTTTCTGCCAAGTAAGAATTGCAACAGGATAGGATGAAATGTCTTAAAGTTGTGCCAAATGAGGTTTAGATTGGATATGAGGAAAAATTTATTTACTGAAAGGGTTATCAAACACTAGAACAGGCTACCCAAAAGGTGTTTGAGTCACCACTCCTGGAGGTACTTAAAAGACATGTAGATGTGGTGCTTAGGGACGTGATTTACCAGTAGACTTGGCAATGCTGAGTTAATGGTTGGACCTGATGATCTCAAAGGTCTTTTCTAACTAAACAATCCTAAGATTCCCCAATGCTATGATTCTGTGTATGCATCTTTATACTGATCTTAATTTTTGTTGGATAGTAGGATAAACTATAAATAGAATAAAGTAGGATAAATAGAATAAACTATTCTTCACATTAGAATCACAGAATCGTAGGGGTTGGAAGGGACCTCGAGAGATCATTGGGTCCAACCCCCCTGCCAAAGCAGCTCCCTAGGACATACCACTCAGATAGGCGTCCAGGGGGGTCTTGAATATCTCCAGAGATGGAGACTCCACCACCTCCCTGGGCAGCCTGTCCCAGGGCTCTGTCACCCTCACTGTGAAAAAGTTCTTCCACATGTTGGTGCGGAACTTCCTGTGCTCCAACTTGCAGCCGTTGTCCCTTGTCCTATCCCCACAGACCACTGAAAAGGGGCTGGCTGATTCCTCCTGCATCCCATACTTAAGATATTTATAAACATTAATAAGGTTCCCCCTTAGTCTTCTTTTCTCCAGGCTAAACAGCCCCAGCTCACTCAGCCTTTCCTCACAGGGGAGATGCTCAAGGTCCTTAATCATCTTTGTAGCCCTTCTCTGGACTCTCCCCAGGAGATCCCTGTCCTTTTTATACCAGGGAGCCCAGAACAGGACACAATACTGCAGGTGGGGCCTGACCAGGGCAGAGTAGAGGGGGAGGATCACCTCCTTTGACCTGCTGGCTACACTCCGCCAGATGCACCCCAGGATCCCATTGGCTTTCTTAGCCACCAGAGCACACTGTTGGCTCATGGCCAACCTGTTATCAACTAGGATCCCCGTGTCCTTCTCCACAGAGCTCTTCTCCAGCAGGTCATCTCCCAGCCTGTACTGATACAAGTGGTTATTACTTCCCAGGTGCAAGACTTTACACTTGCTTTTAAGGAACCTCATCTGGTTTCTCCCTGCCCAGCTCTCCAGCCTGTCCAGGTCTCACTGGATGGCAGCGCAGTGTTCCTGCGTGTCAGACACTCCTCCCAGCTTTGTATCATCGGCACTTGCTGAGGGTGGATGCTATTCCCTCATCAAGGTCGTCAATTAAGATATTAAACAGGACTGGACCCAACACTGAGCCCTGGGGAACACCACTAGTCACAGGTCTCCAGTCAGACTCTGCTCCACTGATCACCACTCTCTGAGCTTGATCCATCAGCCAATTCTCAACCCACCTCACTGCCCACTCATCTATCCCATGCTTTCTCAGCTTTGCTATCAGGATGTCATGGGAGACAGTATCGAAAGCCTTGTTGTCTTATATCTTATGTCTGCTCTATTTATTGAGCAATACTTTCATTTTATTTTAACATTACAGTAATTGTACTGTGTATGTAAGATACTGGGTTTGTATATTAAAATGACATCTATATATACTTTTAATATTAAGATAGTTTAATGATTATTGCTATATTAATAAGGTATATGCAAAGTTTCTATAGTATTACAGCATTTTAATAAGATATATAGGAGATGTTTATAAGATGAATGACTATTAAATACTTTCCTGACTATGGAACAAGCTGTTAGAATGCACACTGGAATACATAGCAGAGAGATGACAGTGATTATGTGTAACAAAGGAGAGCTATATAGTATTCTTATAGATGTTGAATATTTGTACCACAAGATAGTCTAGGTTATTAATTTTAAAATAATTTCCTTTAAAATTAACCATGTTTTATTCCTAATATTAACAAAATTGTATAACAATTTGTCCAGTCTCAAATCCAGCACTAATTTCTTTTCTATGAAGAAGTAACATAATAAAATATGTTTTGAGGAAAAAGAAAAGCAGGCATTTGAAAACAAGACTCATGGAGAACAATGAATGAGAAGAAAATCAAAGCAAGAAAAAGCACAATCCCACAGATTCTAGTTATTTAGTGAGAGCAATCTAAAACTGGAATGTTGTGAAATATTTCCCAGTTATATATATTTTTTAGAGTTCAAGAATGTTCAGACTCCAGCTTTCCAAGACTGAAGTCAAAGTAATTCTGTATTAATTTGTTCTGTCTACTGTGGCACACATCCTGCTACTGGGTTGGCCAAAACACCTAAGGAGTATTCAGATAATAACCTTCTGTTCAAAGCTATCCTCTAAAGAAACCCTTTTCTCCAGTAATTTTGAAAATCAGTTTGTTGATGGAAGTACATTTTTTCCCATTGCACACATTCCAAAATGACAGATACAAATTAAATTGCTTGTAAACTAAAGCACAATCATCAAAGTGGGAATAAAATTGAGATATTCAGAGCTTCTTTAAGTATCTTATTCCTGTGTGTCCCTTCTTCACCAACATATATATATATGGAATAGTTTGATGTAATCATAATCATGACCAAAGAATATATATCCAATAAAAGCATAATCAGTCTAAGCTTCCTAGATTTTGTTCATTTCCCTTATAATCGTGGAATCATAAAATTGTTTTGGTTGGAAAAAACCTTTAAGATCATCAAGTTTAACTGTTAACCTAGTACTCCCAAGTCCAACCACTTCATATCTATTCATACAGTATTTTGCTCTTTGTACTTAACCTTTAAGTACAGACAGAAATACAATATAAAATTATATACAAAGCACAAGGTATAGAAATATTTGAAGTTCTGTGAGAAATTTTCACTCACAGAAGCTAAGTGGGTGAGACTGGACTGCAGTTGTATATTACACAACCTAACACATTGTTTATTGTTATAGACACAAAAGCACCACACTGGAAAACAGTAGGTATGAACTCCAGACCTCCAGTACTTGTAAGAACAAACTTCTGCTGTACTGCCCTTCATTCAGTAATGTAGTACTTTTCATACGCTTTTGCTTGTTGTTTTGTTTTTTCTTCATGAGATTTATGAAAGGGATCATGCAGCTTTATGGACTGATTTTTAACAAAGTCACTACATGTCACTAGTGATGTTTTCAGTCCTTTGTTCTTTTTTTAAATTATTGAAATCTCAGTTAATTTATTTTATCTTCCCAATTATGTTGCAAACAGCACTTCAAGATTGTATCTTTTTAGCTTACATTGTTAAGTACTTAAACTGACAATCTGATGTCTATTTAATTATTTATTCTTTCTATTAAAATAAATATTTTAAAAAAAAAGATGACTCTTAAGGGTAGATCTAGGTAATACAATCTACAACAAGGTATCCTGGAAATAATTCACCAATTAAAGTATTCTAATTGCTAAGCAAGTCATAAAATCATTGACATGAAATGGAAGTTGCCTGTCTTTGTAAAGCTTCATTGCAACAGACTTCTCATTTTAGAGCAGCTCCAGTCTGCCATTTACATAACACAACCCAAGCTGTTCCAAGGGCAAATGAAATAATAAAACTAAATTTCTTAGAGATGATAAACATACCTTGTCCCTCCTACTAATGTTTCCTCTATTTCCTCCACTACCTTTTCCACTTACTTTTATCACAGTACCCACATTTTCTTTCCGGAACAAGGAACACGAAGTAACAAGCTAGGCATTGTTTTTGAGGTCACACATGGGTCTCCCTCTTCTATTTGTTTTCCAACTTTTTAAATTGTATGAAGTTAATTCTAAGACTTTTATATATTTGATAAATTTTGTTGTAGCTTTCCATGGGTTCAAAAGCTACGATAGGAACTGGACGCTAGCAGTCAGACAGTCATCTCTTAATTCTTGTTGCTTTAGAAAACCATCGAAGAATTCTGATGATAAGAGCTCGTAAACCAAAGTTAGTTAAAAATCTTTCTAAACAGAACTTAGAAAAAATTGTAAAGTTTTGATTATATCTATGTTTAAAATATCCAATTTCTAGATCCAAAACACTTAGACTTCAGAGATATGAGACCCATCCAAGCAAGAATGATTTCTACCTTAACCAGACTGAATATATTTCACAGCCTGCTTCTACCTTATACAATCTTTTTAAAAATAACATTTTTTTTCCTAAGTGAAATATGACCCAAAATTTATCTTTATCAAGAGAGGTGATAACTGTATGGATATGTTGGTGGAAGGGTTCACTCAATTTTCATGATCCCTGATGACAGAAATTTCCTTTCTAATCAAGATAGGAACAGGAAAAATCCCAGGTTTTTAAAAAACTTTGACAGTGTTCTTTATAATAAAGTTTATCCTACAGTAAGATTCACAGAACTTAACCAGTCCCTGGATTTCTATCCATTTTGACTTCTGGATCTCACCTTCAAAACTGTTCCTGAAATATTGTAATTTAATTGAAGCAAGGTCTGCATGACACTGCTTCCTGTATACATTTCCCAATAGGAACAGTTGTGACAATCCCATTGGGGCTCATTTGGAGCATCCCTTTTTTCAGAGGAAAATGTATAAAAACCTCTGACCAAATAGAAATAGGAAGGCAGCAGTCATGTTCCGGCATCTACTAAATGTAGTAGACTCATCTCTAATTTGTTTTTTTCTTTCCATTTAATAATCCACGACAGGAAAATAAGTCAATTTTGTTAACCTGGTTGTTATTGTCATCAATATCATATATAACCTCAATTTTGTGTTTCCTAACTCTTCTGCCTCAGAACTAGCCCTGTTAGTAAAGTAAATAGCTTTACTCTATACTTGGCTAAAAGTATCCCACTTTCCACAAAACTTCTAAGTCTTCTGGGGAAAGGAACAAGTGATGGAAAGCCTACTGTTGTTCACTCAGTTACGACAAATGTGTGGCTACTTTTAATGATTCCCCAGATGCTTTTATTTTCTTCACAGGGACAATAAAACAAACTGAAATAAAAATTTTGACATTCATATCTATGGAAAAATACATTACTCAAATTCAAAAGAGTGTTATTGAAAAAGATATTTGTATAGTTTTTTTCAAGTAATGGTCACCATTACAGAGAAGAATTTAATGCTACAGCAGAAATATTAAGTAATCTGAAGGCAATGAAGCTGGACTAAACTAGAAAACATATTCAGATATACCATACTTAAGTTGAGGCATAAATGCTTTGTAGGATTAGAAGCACTCAATTATCATACCAAAACCAAGTCTGGAAGATACTCTGAAGCTTTTCTGTTTACTAGCTGTGAATAGAAAAGAAATTTAACCGTATTTCATCAGTCTTCCAGAAGTACACATTGTTTCCTATGGTATTTTTCCTTTACAGACTAGATTTACTGTGTCAGACATAGAATCAAATAACTAAAGGGCATTCACAGATTATAGTGAGAGCTATAAAGGGATGGGGCAAAAGGAATAAGAATGAAAAAAGCAAGCAATGTTTCACACTTCTACAAAGAACCTTGAGAGAAGCTACATTGAAGAAATGAATCGTGAACATGAAGAACTAACATTAGTATCCTCAAAGTACACCAGATTACCACTTGAGATTGTAAAATTAGCCTGACTTCTCTATGAATGCTATTTAAATAATTAAAAAAAAATGTTAAGGGTTTAGCAAAGGCCCATGAGCCTAGAAGTTCAAAAGTAAATGAAAACCCTCTCAATAGACAAGGACAATCTGTTAAAAGACCAAATGCATTCTGCTCACAAAATCTGAGTCCCTATTATTTTGACTAGCATTTACATAAAGAAGGATAAGAGAAAAATGTATGTGGTAAAAAAATAATATGAATTAGCACACCTGTTTGTGAAAGGGAATGTAAGAATAAAATCAAGATTTAATATATTGTTATTCTTAACTTACAAGCATTTACATATAAATACCTACATGGAACCAAATCTTTTTATTATTGTTGAATAAGTCTTATTAACTCTATGTATTTTGTAGGGCTAAGACCTATCCTCTAAACTAAAGTACTAATGCATTATTTCAAATATATGGACTGTAAAATAAACAAAACCAAAATTACCTCAGGATATAAAATGCATTCGTTTCTAGAGATAATACATGAACAAAGAGGAGAATTCATATTGTTGTAAGTCTGGAAAAGATTGTTTTATTCAAATACAGGATGTTTCTACTAAGTCATGAGGCTGTCACTGTAAAACAAAACCCATCACATAGCTAAAATAATCAAAGATGTCTTTATGTCTTTATCAATGACTGGATTAGGGAGTCGAGTGCACCCTCAGTAAATATCTGGATGATACTAAGATTGGTGGGAATGTTGATCTGCCAGAGGGTAGACAGGCTCTACAGAGGGACCTGGGGAGGCTGGATTGATTGGCCAAGGTCAATTGCATGAGGTTCAACAAGACCAAGTGCCTGGTCCTGCCCTTGAGTCACAACAGCCCCATGCAAAGGTATAGGCTTGGAGAGGAGTGGCTCAAGAGCTGTCTCGACGAGAGATACCAGGGTGAACAACAACCAGCTGAATATGAGCCCTGCAGTGTGCCCAGCTGGCCAAGAAGGCCAATGGCATCCTGGCCTGCATCAGGAACAGTGTGGCCAGCAGGAGTAGGGAAGTTACCCCTTGTACTCAGTGCTGGTGAGGCTGCACCTGGACTGTTGTGTTCAGTTTTGGGTCCCTCACTACAAGAAGGATATCAAGATGCTTGAGCATTTCCAGAGAAGGTCTACAAAGGCGGTGAAGGGTTTATAAAACAAATCTTACGAGGAGCAGCTGAGGGAGCTGGGATTGTTTAGTCTGGAGAAAAGGAGGCTGAGGGGAGACCTCATCGCTCTCTACAACTACATAAAAGGTGGCTGTAGTGAGGTGGGGGTTGGTCTCTTCTCCCTGGTAGCTAGTGACAGGACAAGGGGAAATGGTCTGAAGTCGTGTCAGGAGAAGTTTTGAATGGATATTAGTAAAACTTTCTGTCCTGGTTTTGGCTAGGATAGAGTAAATTTCTTTCTAGCAGCTGGTGTAATTGTGTTTGGGAGATAGAATGAGAGCAGTGCTGATAACACACTGATGTTTTAGTTGTTGCCAAGCAGCCAAAGGTTTTTCAGTTGTTCATATTTCCCTGCTAATGAGAAGGCAGGGGGCACCCAGGCAGCTGGGAGGGGACACAGCCAGGACAGGTGACACAAACTAGCCAAAGATGGTATTCCATGCCAATTATGTCATGCTCAGCATAAAGAGGGGCTGGTGTGGGGAGGAGTGCATGGCTCCAGAGCACGCAGTTTTTGGGGATGGTCCAGCTTCGGGATGGCTCTGAGCTGTACAGACCGAGTTGTGCGGTTCGGTGAGAAACTGCGTTGTGCAGCACCAGTTTCATATATTTTTTGCAAAAGAAGTCCTATTATTGTTATCTCTCTCTCCGCTGTCCTAGTAAACTATCCAACCCACAAGGTTCACCTTTGGTTATTTTCCCTTTTCCCCTTCCTCTCCTGAGCAAGCAGCTGTGTGGTGCTCAACTCCTGCCTGGGGGCAGAACCACGACAGTTTCTTTAAGGTACAGGCTGCCTGGGGAGGTGGTTGAGTCACCATCCCTGGAGGTCTTTAAAAGAACGTAGATGATGTGCTTGATGACATGGCCTAGTGTTGGACCTAGCAGGACTGGATAGACAGTTGCACTCAATGATCTGGAACGTCTTTTCCACCTGAAACCATTACATGATTCTATGAATTTCACAGAGGGTTCTGACAAAGTGGAATAGCAGTACGATGAAGTTTTTTACAAATCACCATGCCAGCAATAACAATACTGCTAATGAAGGCTGAACTTTTAGTTTCTTTTATTCTTTGATTCTTAATTCTGGAAGAGCCAAAATGAGCTGGAATGTATTCTATATTTTCATGAAACTTAGTGTACATCACTAAACAATTATTTCAAACTATTCTATGCTAGTTACATCCTAATATTAATCTCATCTTTATAGAAGCTTGCTTACATTTAACTTATATCAGCATTAGTAGTTCTGATACTTTTCCTCTATTCAACTGCCCTACCTTCTCAGATGAAGGAAATGAAAGGTTTCATCCTGTCTATAATCTGGCAAAAAATTGTGTGAATAAAAAAATGAAAGACTTGAAGGCAAGAATGAAGAATATGCATTTGCAGCACATATACCCTATGAGTAAAACAAAGAAACAAGTCACACAGGTACATTGAAAATAAGAAGCTTACTGTGTAGTTCTTTCAAAACTAATAGCCTTCAGCATCTAACCTTTCAAAGGAGCTGCCTTTCTCCTAAGAAAATGACTCAGAGGTTGTGGTAGTTAAACAACAGGCTTCACATATGCCTTCATTATTGTGGCTCAGATTGGTTAATCTAGGAGTCTCTAGTTCCCTGTACAGGCAGTGCAGTATATTTATGTCTCTAAGGAGCAACTCAGTGTCTAACAAGAGTACATTTACCATTCCTCACTGGATATACAAAAGCTTTTGAGCTCTTTGGGGCAAATTTAGTACGTCTACATTGTATCGTGGCACACGGTCACCTACAAGGACAATCAGGCAGATAAGCTTAAGCAAAGCCTAAGGCAGGCTTTCACAAGTAACCCTGTATTCACGTGGGATCAGGAACATCATGTCAACTTCTAAATGTGAGGAGGATGAACAGACAACCTTTTTGTGATTGCAGTGCTTGTCTAGGAAACGAGACCAGGCTTGATTGGAATTTGGGTCAGGGATGAGATCCCTCTTCTTGCATTACTCATATAGGCATTTACACTTCGTTTTTCCCACAATTCAAATTAGCATAAGGTAAGATTTTCAAATTTGTATAAAAAGCAGCAGCTTTATATAAAATATTAACAATAATCTTTCACCTGGAATTCTAAACCTGGGAAATTAGAAATAAATTTCAAATAACAGAAAATAAATACATTTATAAAATGGAAAAGCAGAACACTCAATATCTGTAACCGTATTTTATGTGGCACCACAGAAATATCTAATATGTATTTAAAAATTAGCCTGTTGTCTAAAACACCCATCATCTCTGATGTGCATTATTCACTCTCTAACCCTTTTATTGTGTCATTATCACATGATTTTGTGATTAAATATTTTTTTTTTAAACAAAGGCAAGGAACAATACATTTTACATTAAAATACTGACAAAAATGTGAAGGTAAATTACTATCAGAATGTTTTACTTAGTCTACATTTACAACTGGGTCTATGGCTGTTTGGTATGCAGTTGATCGTATTGGTTGGGCATCCATTTACTGGAATGCAGAATTAAAAGAAGCAGTTTTGATAGAGCTCTTTGTTTCACCCTTTACTCTTTCAACACATTCAGATATATCCAAATACAAGTAACAGAACCCACACTAAATGAAAAATTTGTCAATTTGTCATATTTTTCATGTAGGGACCTTCTTAAAAGGAGTGTAAAAAAAACTTTTGCACTGTCATCTGAAGAAGTCAAGTTAGTAGCAATAGACAATCAAAATGACCCAACTAAGTTTTTTGGAACAGAAGAACAGCATTTGAATAAGTAGGAAATTTTTCAGGATCACTTTTCATGAAATAGGAGCACATGACATTAAACTCGTACTTTGGGGTTTTTAAGGGTTTTTTCCTCCTTCCTAGACATTGCTAACATACTATTTTTTTATGGACATTAGCTTAAAAAAGCATGAAAACTCCTGAAGTGTTATATGCTTACTCCTCTTTCTAGCTTTTTCAAAGGAATAATATTTTTATTACATGGGATTCTGCACCATTTAACAGAAGTGAAGTACATTGTATGATTTACATAGTTCTAACAAACTGTAAGTCTGTGGGTTCACTGTTCCATGCAGTTTATTTTCAATCTTCTCTGCAATTTAAATATTATGATTATTATGACTATTGAAATTTAAATGTTATGTCTGGTGGCAGCTGGAAGCATAGGCAGTCATGGTTTCTGAATTTCAGAAAAGTTTACAGGGTCCAGACCTCATACCTGTCTCCTGCATATGTAGTAGATCAGTCAGATGTAGAACCATAATGCTGCATTAGTCTTCCATTTAAAGAGCTATTAATGTTCTGTATCTTTCTACACATACATACTGTAATTGAAGGGGGTGAAATAAATCTTATAAAAAAAAACTATCACAAAGTATGAAGTACTTGCTTGCAAGCTGGAATCCAAATTATTATTGATTGCTGATTTGTAAAATAAATAATTATAGTGATATTATAAATCAACTATAATCACACTGGAAAGCTACAATATAGCAGTCCTTCAGATTAAGCAATCTTTATTTATTTTCTACATTTTTACTAAAATTAATTAAGAAAGTATTACTTTTTTTTAGAAATACTGCAACTCATGTTGATCATAATAAATGCATATTTAGTAACAGAAAAAAACATGGCAGAATAAAACTGGAGAAGTTTGGACCAAACCCAGTCAATTTTTAAATATAAAAAAATATGTCAAAGGTTAATAAAGTTTGTAAATAAGTACATGGCATATTTTTAAAACATATTATAGTACAATACATGGACATTCTGTAAAGGTGTTGGTGTAAAGTTTTGAAGGAAGTTACCATTGCGATGATTTTTTCTGGCGTCCTGGGTATCTTCCTTTCTGAATAATACAAGTAATTTATTTTTAATGTTTTATATCAGTAAATGGGAAGTAATGTAATTTTTACATTAGCCAAATTGAATTGAATTAAAAAAAGACTAGATTTCATTAATTCATTGCACTCATGTAGGTAGAGTCACAGGATGACAACAGATGCATTCACATGAACAGGAGATATCAGATTATTAGATACATTAATAAATATTATTCCAGTTCCATTAAGTAGGATATAATTCTACACAAAAAAAAAAAAAAAAATTCTTCACAATAGAGGAGACTTTTGAACAGTGTATAAAAGCTCTACATTAATCTGTATTAAAATCTGGTAGTTTAATTCATAATTTGGAGAATTTTATAAATTACAAAGACATTCGACATTCCTGTCTCACCCCACGCCCCTTAACACAATATTGAAATTTGATTTATTTAGAGTACATAATTAGCAAGATGTAGATTCAAGCCTGATGTGGGGTATAAATCAAGTTCCTATGAATGTAAAGATTTTACAGGAGCATTTGCAAACTAACAAGCCTGACATTTATACAATAATACATGCATAATTTCCCCCTTGTCTCTTACATCCTTTAGATGAAAGTAATTTTAAAACACAAGGTCAAGGAAATATCTGCCAATGTATTTAAAAATAAAATAAAGGAAGAAGCCTAAGAACAATCATAGAAAGCAGTTTAGCATTTTTTTGGTCTGCATAACATTTATTACCTACTGTTCATTTTCACAGAGAATTTGGGAAAGAAGTAACAATTCCCTCTGTAGGACAGAGATGAATCCTAGGTGGAGAAACTTTTTCACTGATTTAATGACTACCGTTGTTCACTGGCCAAGAAAACAGTTGGAGACAGTCTTGCAGGACTATAATATCCTCTGTATCTGATCGATGGTATAACCAGAACAACCTTAGTCACAGCAGGAAAGACACTGAACAAATTGTCAGTGTGATTTACATACAAGTTGCCAACAGCATCTGGGTTGCTGTGCAGAAGAATGATGGACAGCAGATGTTTCTAGAAATGTTTCCATCTGCCTTATTGGAATATATGTTCCCAGTGAAACAGTAGGTTTCAATGGCTACAAGAGATCACCCTGAACCCATTTTTCAACTTTGACCCTCCTTCTTATAAAATCCATCCCAAAGTATAACATAAATAACATACAATCACTTGCTGAATTACTATTAAAGAAATGTTTGTCTTACTACTTCTTCAAAGTGGTCAGTTGTGTTACTTTCAGGGATCTAAACCATACTTTCAAGTGTAAATGGGGACCTTTTAAACAAATCCTGCTTAAACAAATAAATACATAGCAAGTAGCTAATCAGTATTCCTAATTGTAAAATATCTTTAAGAAAAACACAGAAAAAATAATTTTCATGGTACCCCATTTTCCTTTCTTCAGAAGACTCTATGCTTTTCTCAAACTGTTCTTTGCAATATAAATATATAACTATTAGTGGAACACATTAAAATCCTCACTGTGTATTTCATACATATACACACATATATATATACACTTAGTAAAGAATATATATGTTTGTGAATCTATACACATATACATACACATATGTATGCACATATACACAGAAAGAAAAATAATTCAGATCGCAAAAACTGAATTGTCATCATAGCTCCTACTTGGCAGTAACGGACTTCATGGTAAAAAAATACATCATGGAGAAAAAAAT
Source organism: Gallinula chloropus (assembly GCF_964237585.1). Taxonomy (NCBI): domain Eukaryota; kingdom Metazoa; phylum Chordata; class Aves; order Gruiformes; family Rallidae; genus Gallinula; species Gallinula chloropus. Next base: position 84,010,877 of record NC_140086.1, on the reverse strand, counting down.
GCCATCTATTGCCATATTTTTGCAATATGGACCATTATATCTTTATTGCAGTTCTAATTTTTGCTTAAGGTTTCTCTAAGATATTAATATTCCATACTGCCATGTACCAGATCTATAGCTCTGTTGTGTGTATTGTACTATTTTGTATGTATATAACAAACTAAAAATTTATGTGATTACAGTAGTGTAGTAGTCAAGTAAGAAACAGCTGAAATTAAGCATTTATGAAAATAATTTTCTGAGAATAACAACTCTATAGAACTAAATAGATTATATGGATTTTTTTGCAACATGGTGATTTTGAAAACTCCCATCATGAATGGGGTTCCTGCCCATTCAGTTCTGGTTACAAAGAGGTTGTGGAGCCCTTTCCGTAAAGTGCTGAAAAGCCGTTAAAAACAAAGGGGAAAGGGGGATAGTGGTAGGTTATTGAAAGCTACTGCAGTATAAAGGAAGTGGCTGGATGTCTCCCTCCTGATGGGCAGAGAATAAATTCCTTATTTTCCTTTGTTTGCCAACACAGCTTTTGCATTCTTTATTAAACTGTTATTGTCTCAATACATGAGGCCTATCACCTTCTTTGATTCTTTTACCCATCCCACAGGAGACAGGAGTGAGCAAGAGGCAGGATGGGTTTTGGGCCACTGGCCAGGATCAACTCAGTAAAAACTTATATTTGAATCAGGAAAAAATAGAACTTAATTTTTTATTTAATGTATCTTCAGCCACAAATTCTATGGGGTTTGTCTATTAAATCTACAATTATAAATATCATCTAGCAATTCATCCATAAGACTGTATGAAATTACTCTTTGAAGAATTAATCTACATAAAAGTAATAAGTCTGTGCACTAAAATGAAAAATTAGTTTCTTTAAGAGTATAGAAAAAAAATTGTGCTTCACATTCCCAGGGGCCGCCAAAAATCTACATTCAATATTGATCAAATATGGAGCCTAAAAGAAAACGGGTCACTTAGTTTTATATTAAAATTGGTCTGGCAAGCAGTAACCTCAGCTATAAATTGGATCCCACCCTTGCAGAAGATGGAAAAATTGAGATGACTGAGTGATGTGACTATACTAGGGATCCCCATAACTGGTTCTGATTGCAGATGGTCTTCCTTAGCCTTAACCTCTGAACATGACTGATAACCAAACATCTCAACTTCCATTGCTTTTTGTGTTTCCTCCTGCTCTCCTTGATGGGAAACCTGATTGGAATTGTTACTGGAACTAATCAATTTGTCAACAGTCTCCCTTTGAGAAACCATTGTTTCAGTAAATGGAGCCAGCTCCTTGGTTAGAAAAATTACAGGTCAGCAATGGAGCCCTTAAAGCAATAGCTCTCTTCTGCTAACTCTGAATTAGCCTCTTTCTGAGCTGTTTCTGTAGACAAGGCTGAAAAAAAAACAGCAAAGAACCAAAAAGCTTGATGTATGAACTGCAAATACCAACCTGGCATAGGTCCATATAAAACATTAATAATATTAATGAGAATTTATTAACAGAATCTGCACTTTTTCAGAATATATTCAGGTGACACAAATAAAATAGAGCAGATAAGACACAGAAGAACATAAAGATCTGCCAAATCCATTAAACTGCTGAGGTGAAGACATATTCATTGCATCCTGATACCCCTTTCTCTCTCGAAAATATGATGTTGATTTTCACCTTTTAAAATAAGAGCTAAAATAAATCCCTAGTGACTTTTGAACATGTGGGAAAGAAACATTTCCGACATTTCAATTTACAGATTAAGTAAACCATAACACACAAAATGTTTTAAAGTATTGTTAAATTTTTCATTTACCTCCATTTGCTAGACGGAAAAAAAAATAAATTAAATGACAGACAAGCATTTAAAATTAATAGGTCAAAAAGTGTAATTTCCTAGATTGAATTTTACATGCGGTTTTAAAATCTGTCATGCCTTAGTTATTAGTGACCTATCCAACAGACCAAAGAATGAGATGACTGAGGTGGGCATGGGAAGATGCATATCTATATATAAAAATATATACACATTATATATATGTATGCACACATATAATTACAGGTCCTCTGAACACTACATTGAACAGTGCAAGGAGATTTATTTATTTTTATTTACAATCAGTCTATCTCAAGTTTGACAGGTGACTTTGAAACTAAAGACATTGGTTATTTACATGTCAATCCAAAACAGGGATAAGGGGGCAGAAATATATCATCTTTCAGGAAGGATAACATTAATAGTGACAGTGAATATTAATTATATAAACATGGCAAATAGATTAAAAAAAAAAATGTGTACAGAATATGGCTAAACCCCAGAAAGATTTTAACCCCTCTACCAAATCACACTGTCAAATGTCAGGTTTTGAACACAATGAAAAAATGACATTTATCACTATCTGGAAGTAGATAACTAATTCATAATGCTAAAGATTTTTCAGTATGTAGATTTGAGCTACATACTGTCTTAAACTATTTTAGGATTTATTTGCTTTTGCAAAATTATCTCTGAAATGCACTCAACTTATTAGGCAAGCAATTAAGATGGGAACACAGTGGTAGTGTTCAGACTACAGGTTGGAATGTACTTAAAATTACTATTAAAAAAAGAGTATTAATGATTAATGTTCCTCAAATTCTTAGAATCTTCCTCTTTTATCATGTGAAAACATGCTCTAAATTCTTTATTTACATTGCCCCTAGGAAAAAGCTTCTGTCATCAGTCTATGTCTCTAGAAATTTTCTTCCTACAGTGTTGTTCATCTTTCAAGTTCGAATACAGAAGCAGTTTCTTTTCTAGCCTTAGTGTTATTTTGAACTGGTATGAGTAGGATAAAGTGCTGCCCTGTGAATTTAATTTTCCTAATTAATTACTTTAAGGGTTTCTCCATTCCATTAAAGTCTCCTGTAACTCCTTTTATTCCTGACAAAGATTGCAAATTATTCGCACTCCCATTTGCAGGATTTGTCAATTGACCCTGTGAATTTTTTTCTGATGTCAGAGTTGAGGTATCCATACTGAATTTTGGTAATTAATTTGAATCAGTGGCTTATTGTTCTGCAGCTGGATTTAATAGACATATCTGTATAAAAGCCGGAATGGGTGTGGAATTTCATTCCATGATCAGCCGACTTCAAAATGGATTTGAAATGGCTGAAGGGAACTTGGGTGTGCACAAGCAGTAGGCCATAGAAACCAATACAGTAAGATGTGGAAATCTAGAAAAATACGTTTCAAAAACACTTGCATCAGCTGGGCACACCTTTCAAATTCTCTGTCAATGAACCTACAATGATATGAAAAAATTATAAAGCCTGGGATTCATGAAATAAAATCCACTTTACCAATGTAAATATAAAATCTAAATGCAGGTTTTTACTAATTTTAAAACAAGATTAAAGTGCACTGAACTTGGATTCATTTAGTAAGAACATTCAGCCTTTGTGTCAAGTTTACAATTGCATATTTTTATAGCCCAGATTTCTGAGTAACAGCAGGTTCTGCACAGATCTTGCATTATCAAAATACGAAGATTCAGTTCTGCTTCAAATTAAATACCAATATTACTTAATGTTCTATATAAACACCAAGTCATTTATATAGACTTAGAATATGTATTCTGCCATGACAATCAGCTACTCCAGATTTTGAAATACTATATATATATATGTACACATATATATATCTCCCAATTTCAGGATAAAGAAAAGAAATTAATTGTTTTTTAGAAGAAAGTTATGGCAATCTGTTGCACTGTGTAATTATCTGCATTATTATCACAATGGACAGAGCAAAATATAAAACCAGTCATGCGGAGAACTGCAATTGTAGCAGCTGGCAAATCACACAGTAAAAAAGAAGAGTTACTATAAACCACTCTTATTTATTTTTAATATTTCTATTTTCACATCATAATTAGTTTAATTTTAAACATAAAATTTTGAAGTCTGAATTCAGTCAGTTGCTATTGCCTTTATTTTCCTCCAGCAGTAAAGCGATCCTAAATCCAAGTCAATAAAGATTTCATCAGATGTGAGCAAAGAATTAGGTCCTAGAGTTCAGAATTACTGTTAATAGGTATATTATTTATATCATCCTATATCTTTTTTTTCAGTAACAAGAACCACAGAAGAATAGAAATAGCCTCTGACATTCTTATGAAAACAGGTGAAGACCTCAGATTTTATTTTGCCAGACATTAATCTGAGTTACAAAAATATCAGAAGCCTTTAAGAAATCTAACAGAACAGCTCTCCCTGCCTAAACTTTATCTTCTTTTCTCTACATCACAACTTTTGGGGCAGTAAAGAAAGGTATTGATCTCATACTTAATGACAGCTCAGGAAAAAACCCAAAAATCTCCATCTTTATTAAACAGGATCTATAAAAAGCAGATAGAAATGTTCAAAAGAGGAGTCAGTGTTATCAATGACGTGACTGATCATCAATTCATTCTCCAACTGACCAGAAAAATGAAGCGTTCCTAGTAATATATCCATGTGTGGTTGAAGAGAAAGAAAGAACCAGTGACATTGTTTTGAAGTCTGTCTGCACTATGCACATTTACCTGACTCTATTTTATAGGCCACAGATACTATGTGATAACTAAATATTGAACAGGTAGAATTAATTTCATACTATCGACATATGTTTCTTGATGAGGAATTCATAGGAATTTCCCAATAAGAAATAGATCTTTCACTTCAAAAAAACAACATATTGATAGGCATTGACTTCGGGTTGTGAGAAACTGTGGTGTTCATCACTTCTTCTTGGTTTTTGTTTGCCCTGTTAAACTGTTTTTATCTTAACCTATGAGTTTTCTCACTTCTACTCTTTTGATTCTCTCCCCCATCCTGTTGGGAGTTAGCGAGTGGCTGTGTAATGCGTAAGCTGTCAGCCAGGGATAAACCGTGACACCCTCCTATTTATGGATATACTTGCACTATTAAAGGGGAGTATCATGAAGTGTTTACCCCCAAAAGAGTAATCATTCAGCCATTCCTTACCTATGAGTAAACGTATTGTCTTACTTACTATTAAAATATGGTATTGCATGTCAGTGTTTACCATATGACCCAACACATTTTATCTGAAAAAGAAATAACAGATGCATTACATATCTTAGGAATTTACTTCATTTTTGAAAGTTTGTGCATGGTCAGCTGCTTCCATGGAGATCCATAGCTGAACATCAGTCAAGCGATACATATTATCAATCCATTCTAAAGCAATGAATTAAACAAATATCAAAATGGATCTATTATAGCTAAAACATATAGAAGATATAAATGGTTTCTGAGATGTCTCCCATTCCTTACAGGTTCGGGAATCCAATGTTCTGTATGTGGAAATTTTTTTAACACTGATTTTCAGTAACTTTTCACAGGAAACATATCCAGTAGTTTATAATATTCCTAGATTCCAAATGCAAACCTTAAGTGCAAGATTGTCCTACTGTTGACTGGGCTAGATTTAATTTTCTTCACAGTATCTCATATGGTACTATATTTTATGTTTTAGTCGATTGCTGAACAGTGCTTGCACGGAATCAACACTAGACTGCCCTGCTAGCAAGTAGGCTTGGGATGCACAAGATGTTGGGAGGAGGCACACCCTGACCCCAGCAGACTAAAATGATATTTCACACCATGAGCTGTTACACTCAGCAGTAAAAGGTGAGGAAAGAAGGAAGCAAGGGGGACATTTCGAGTTATGGCATTTGTCTTCTCAGGTAGCTGTTACATGTGGTGAAGTTCTGCTTTCCTGGAGATGGCTGAACACCTGCTTGCTTATTTTCCTTTGCATTGTGCACAGCTTTTGTTTTCATTGTAATTCTTTATCTCATCTAATGAGATTTCTCACTTTTATCTTTCCAATACTCTTCCCCATCCCACTGTAAAGGCAGTGAGCAAGCAACTGTGGGACTTAGATGCCTACCAGCATGAAACCACAAAGATGAAACTGTGCATAATTTCTTTTCCTCACTCATTATTATAAACATTTTCTTAATACATAATCCATATTTTTGTTCCTGTGGGTTAAACACACTCCCTTTTCTCCATGCAGCACGGTACACCAGACTATTCTAGCCTTTCTACCAGATAGTTTCATTCATTTAAAATCTTCTCATTCTGTTCCTGACCAAGTCTTCAAATAATTAAATAACTCCAATTATGTCATGCTTTCCTCAGTTTTCATAATTTCTAACTTTTTGGTGGTTTTCCACTATATCTACCAATGTATTTGTATCCTTTGTTAGAATTTGGAGGTCACAAATGCATATCTCATTCTTCCAGAAGAATAATTTATTGACTCCCTCAAATAGAATTTGAAATCTAATTCTAACAAGATAAGGTAAAGTAATCTTTGCTGAACACAATTAACTATTCTGTCAGTGTATCTTTTCATCCATGAAGAGGTAGGTTCATGAATCACTTGATAATTAATCTAAATTTTATTTTTAAATTTCCAGATTTTTTGTTTTAAAATTTAATTTTAAAAATTTAAATTGTTCCACAATGTTGTTGGCTTTTTTTAAAATAGCATGCAATTTAATTTTCTTTTAACTGCAGTGCATCTACATTGCAATGACTGGAATCACAGTTTGTGAAATGTCACAGTTTCGCATTAGCAGAAGGTTGAAGTATTTCTAGTGGCTTACCATCATTCTGTTTTCTGCATACTTAATGATTTTTTACCATGTAGTGCATTAATTACATTATTATCTAATAACAAGAAATTAACTATGATTATAGAAGTCAAGACAACAGTCTTGTAAATTATACGGTACAGTATGCTTATACCCACCATACTGGAAAGCCATCCTCTACTGAACCTGGATATTCAAAAGTTAATGGTCAGAATAGTATTTATGCAATACATACAACATAAATTGTGCCTTTTGTACTGCTCTGACTCTTATCATAAGCTTCACTGTGTCTCAAAGACTTAAAAGTTAATTCATGTTTCATGTTAATGTGCACAAAGGACTCATGGCATTCTTGAGTTAAAAGTTGCAGATTTTTGGAGATATTTGCAGATACTTACTATGAAGTATACTTTACATATGTAATGCAGAAAGCATGACTATCAAAGGTATTTGGAGTACTCATGCCCTTTTTATTTTTAAAAAAGGGTGATTTTTTAAAAAAAATTACAGGCATGTAATTCGTTTTTAATAATTTTCACGTTTAATGTTCACATGTTGTGGGTTATTCTTTTAAAGTACATGTAAAATCTTTCACAGGTCATATGTGGTTTTGTGTTAAATCATTTAGGAAGGTAAAATTGCATAGCTGTAATAGAACTAGCATAGGAATTTCAGTTTTTCTTTGGTATGTTGTATTCATCTTCCCTGTGGATGTAATTCATTTCCCAACCATTTGTTTTTCCAGGTTTTCCCTTTTCCCTGGCTGATAACGTCACTAGAGAAATTATAACAACACATTGATAGTTATTTTTGCAAAGCATTGTACATTGTTTTACGTAATTAAAATAATTTTTTACTTGCTTTTGAGCAAGGTTATTTTAAAAAAAGCCTTTAGCTACTGTCTGTAAAAGTAATTCCTGTACATGACCTTATGAAAACATGTTTACATGTCATATTATTGTTACATGCTTTATTTTAAAAGACCATATCAAATGTTATAGATCACTGAACTAGGGGAAGAAAAAAAAGTTTGTCAACAAGGAATACATGAAAGTGAAATCTGAAAACATATACAAAAGAGCTATTTTACTTTCTGAGAACCAATACTATTAGAAGGCAATATCTTGTGATGTTTGTGCTTCCCTTCTTCTCACCAGAAAGTTTTTCGAAACAATAGTTAAGAACAAGGTATATATCTGCCCTCCCTCTTGTAATTTTTTTCCTTGTTCAACTAATCTAGCTGCCTGCCATGATGTTTTCTAAAAAATGCACTATGTAGATGTTAGAGGGAAGGAAGACTATCAGGGTTCCATCTAGTTGGCTTGACATAAGCTTCTTCAATGCAGAAATTCGACCATTTCATTAGCACCCATGAGACTGTAACAGGTATCATTAAGTTCTGCTGAGCTAATAAACTGCCAACTGAGAGAGCCGGGTTTGGCAAGTGGTGCATTTTGCTGATACGTCAATTGAAGAAGTACAAATAGTGTAGCCAATTATCAATTCTCAGTAAACATTGTAATGATCACGTTCTTGCTGAGAAGAGAGGATACAGAGAAAAATGAGTTGCCACCGTTCAAATAAATAGATGAACTCCACTAGTAGACACTGAAAGCATTATTTTTTCTTAAATATGCTAGAGGTAAACCTTTTGAGTATCAAGACTCATTAAATCAACTGAAAATGAGACATCTCATATGAACTGACCTTTAAATCATTACACCAGTTATGAAAAAATCTTAAAACCACAGTGTTAGTTTGGGAAATATCATTTCGGCCTTTAGCTAAGTAACAATTCAACAGTTGATTAATATGCCTCAAAGGTTTGTCTTCACAATCTGTATTGTGTAGCTGGAATATGAGGACAGAATCTTGACTTTCCTCCTGCCCGCAACAAGGGAACATCACTACAAGCTAAAATGCTGCATCAAGTAATCATTTATTTTTGCTTCAAATTTTCAACTGCAAAGACATTTTTAAGTGTTTCACTGCAGTCTTGAGCCTGTCTATTTGAGCCTTATGGCACAGTAGGATATATTATAGTTATCCCAAGCTGATGCTTTTTTTTCTTAAAATGATAGTGCAGATAATAAAATATTAAAGATAAATCTGAGAGCTGTGTAATAAATACAAGTTACAGTTGGAGTAGGAACATTTAAGCTCTGAGGCCTTTTTGACTACACCAGAAGTGACAGTTTAAAAGAACCTTTTCAAGAGTACTTGTGGGATATATGAACTTTTAGATTTAAGCTACTACAACACAGACCTCTGAAAATCTTTAAACCAAAGCTGCAGTTCTTTTACCACCTTGAATGTAAAAAGAGAAACAAAAAACTAGCAATCTTGGGATCTAACAATCTGAGTGCCTTTTGTAGTGAGTGAATGTAGTGGTGGTGGGGGATTGCATGCACTTAATTACTACTATGAAAATATCTCTAGAATTTGAGGTGGCTAAACATAAAGTTTAAAACTTTTTATTTGTTGGAAGCTGTTTCTTATCCTAAACTAGATTATCACTTTTATTTTGCTTTCAGTAATACAGTGCTGAAGCAGTCATTTAAGGTCTAGACTGACACATTGTTTTGAATCAACGTCAATTTATTTAGCTTTCAAATAAGGGCCTGAGTTTTTATTTTACTTTCACTTGGTCGAGATAAGTTAAAAATTAATGTTTATCCTGGAATCTTTTGCTGTTTAAGGGATTACTGTATTATATTTAGACTTAAATATTCTTTGGACAGGTAAAGGAAACATACTTTACCTGGTGTATTTTTCTATGCTGTATTGACATAGTATATTTTTTTCTTATCCATGAATTAAAGCAGTAGTAGTGATGTGATCATCACTTACAAGTACATACCAAGCACTCTGGATAAGGCATCTGCATGAACTAATTAGATTATGTCATTTTCATGAGTGTACTAATTCCTCAAAATACATTTGAATATCTTAACCCATCAGAATTAAATTTTATTTTACTTTGATTATTCAAGAACAATTCTGAGGTAACTGGCATTCTATTAACAAGAGCCAGAAAATATATTGTATTCCATTACGATTATTGCTAATAAGAAGCTAAAAAAAAGAACACAGCACTGACTATTCTCAGACATTTTACCACTTAGGCAACATTTATGAATTTTAAGTAAAGTAACGAAATACAGTGGCAACAAAAATTGCTAGCAAAGAAGAATCTACAACATTGATTGAAATTCTAACAATTGTAGATGCTGCCCAAGCTGTTATTCTACTTCAGGGAATATTCCTCATAAAAAGTAAATAAGGTTTATATTACTGGATTTAGTAGGTAGCTATTTTACTATAGAATCTCTTTGCATATTTAATTGAAGTGTTATTTTTTTCCTGTTACATTCTGACATCATTGACATCTAAAGGGCCAAATGCTTTAGACAGTTAATTTAAAATGTGTGGACAGATGACGGACGGGTGATTCAGAGATTTTTAATACACTGGAGTATAATTAAGAATTATTTTAAATTCCACCAAAACGCGTCTTTTTTATTGTTTCTCTTGAACTTCTTTACAGTCCTATAGCAAGGTGTTTGTTCAAGGAAGGTTGTTATCCCTTTACTTCTTTTATACATGTGGGAGGATCACAATACTGATGAAAGCACTCACTGGAGCATATGATCCTAAATAAAATGTGGCAGGATAGAACAATTTGGCTTATTACATTGTGTAAGAGATTTCTTTATAACTCTAAAAGCTCACACATTTCATTTTCCAGCTCCTCAAGTATAAATACACTTTCCTTTGTTTCTCTCCTGCTGTGCAATCTGACAGACTCATACTGTGTCCCAACACTACTAATACCTTCTTCCCTCCAGATATTTCTCATAGAATCCTATACTTCCATGCATAAGTTTCCATTGCTTCTTCCTGCTCATCTGTTTCTATTAAATTTAATTTTTCTCTCTCTAAATTTTTTTCTTCTCTTCCTCCTCTCCTTAAAACCTGGCATTTTCCTTCCCCCCGGCCTTATTTTTAACCTTTTCTTTCCACTCAAAAATTCTCACTCTTACATTTTCCCTCAAATATCTCCCATTCCTCCCTTTGATTTTCTACAATGATTTGAGCATCTGCTTCTTTACATATGCACCCCTCGTGCTTTTTGTTTGTTCTTTGGAGTTTTGTTAGTTTTTTATTTTTAATTAAAGAACATCGGACTTTTTTCTCATGTTCAGCAGACCATAAATAACTCTAAGGAAAGACATAAGGTAGAAAGACAGTGAGCTGGCTGGTCACTGGATGCTGGTAAAAGAGAGAAGAAAATGTACCTCTTTACAAATAGGTGGCAAAAAAAAAACCCAACCAAACGAACCCTTCCCCAATATTTAAGGTACTTAGGTTCTGAAGAACTTAGCATCTTTCAGATCTTTGTCTAGTTTCCCCTGCAAAGAGGAAAAATCTCCAATTTTCTTCCCTACAGTTGTATCTATGGTATAATGTAGGACACTTCTCATCAATTCAATAGTTTCCTTGATTTAAAGAGAAAAAGAAACATTTGCATTACATTAAGAAAACAGACTGAAAAATGCTAAATAGCAAATATTTCTTCAATAATTCCACCATTAAAAATTCAGCAGACAAATAAAACCCCAGAACTGTTTTATCTCATGCTGTAAAGGAGAGAAAACCAAGAAATTTTAATTTTCTCCTTCATATGCTCTGAAAATGAATCAGCTGTTATAAGCAAGTTTTCAGGATCTGCAGATGTTCATTCAGAGAGTTAGGCCTCTAATCCGTTGCACTGTATTGTGTTTTCTGGTTTTGACCATTGAATTTACATCACCTTTTTTTCTCTTTTCATGAGATTGATAGATTTATGAAAGCAACTAATATTAGTTACAAAGACTGGATCACAAGTCATAGAACTTTTCACCTGACAGCTACAGTGAGATCAAATGAAACAAGGCACTAATGTAATTGTTTTTTTTTTTTCTTTTCGTATACAAGTCTCTGAAACACAATCAACAAGAGAAACTACAGGATAATAATATTCATTGGGACTTCTGTGTGTACACACAGATTTTGTAATCTGCATCCTAAAAGTTCTTTGAGAAACCTTGACCAAAAAAAGGTATGGGTGCCCGAATAGGAACAAGTATCTACCTTTCACCATTCACTGAAAATTAATTGTATTGCATCTAAAATTTACTGCCAATGCATTACTACTTGTGAGTATTCAGGACCACATCTCACAGAGTGTTGAAGAATAAAAAAATCTATCTAGAGATTAAGAAGTAGATGAAAAATGCTTTTTAGTCTATTCCAGGTACAAGTCTTTTCCCTCTTCCTCCCCCCTCCATTGTCATATTTCAATAAAATTTTAAGAATAGTTGAAAATTAATTCCCGAACCCCCCAAATTATTATTCCTTTATAGCACCATAGTTCTGCATAGTATTTACACAGTATTAAAATCTCAATAACCTTGAAATCAGTTAATCAAATGCTATGTTATTCATAGGTGCAGCTCTACTGACATTCAGTAGGGTTGTCATATCAAAAAGGTGTGGGGGGTTGATGTCAAGTTAAGACATATAGTTGCTGAGGTTCAATGTACAGATGCATCATCTGAGGCAGAGAGATTAATAACTATTAAAAGTTTTATGCTTTAATACAGACTTCCAGTTTCTTAGATGCTTTATTGTAATTTCATAAAGCTGTGTGTGATTCTGACAAGCCAAAAGTTTGGCAGAGATGCAGATTTGACTTTATATCTCTTAGCCCAGCAAGCCTGATGTTACACTGCAGTTCTTGCCTCTCTACTTGGCATATTAAAAAAAACATCCACAGAGTCCTTCTCACCTGAGACAAATAGGAAGTTCTCACAGGCAAGAAAGACATAAATTCATTGATTTCTAAGGAAACTCTCTCCCTGTTTTCAGAAAAGCTGAGTTTCTATTCATAGAGGCTGTAAAGAAACCCTATAAAGGCATGAAATGAGGAGGTGTTATTGCTGCAGCTGCACCAAAACTTAAAAGCACTGGAAGCACTACATATATTTAGTGTTTATAGGAATTGTGATTTGACTTGCACCTAAGAAATGAAGGTCTGTAATGAGCATCACAGAACCTAATAATTCCTTGGGTACTCTGAACTCAAGCCTCTGAGAGTGTGAATTCTCAGGGTAAGCATGCTTCCTGCTCATGCTCCAGCTGGGAGAGCCAGGCCCAGGCAGTTTTTCCACCCGGGGGTACCACTCCTGTCTCCAGACAACAGAGCGCTAAAATACCAAGTTGAATCGGCTGTGTATCTAAACAGGTTTCTATGGGAACTGAAGAACCACGGTAGACAAAAACAAAGAAAACAGCATCTGTCAGAACGAGATGAGGTAATGAGGCAACTGCTGTGACCATGCAGAGATTTAGCCCAGGGACAGAGAGTCCAAGAAGGATCAGGGAGGGAAGAAATGCTTAAGAGACATGCATGTTCAAATAATCATTGCCAAGAAGTCATAAAATATGCTAGGGCATGAAAAAAAAAACCACCTGAAATTACAGAAATTGTGGAAAACAGAGGCTGAATGGAAAAGCTATTTACTTAAAGAAGAGATTAATTACAAGTTAGGATGCAGAGTTTGTGAACAGCTCAGGTTAGAGGAGATGATAATTGTGAGGGTAAGAGGGTAAGCAGAATTAAAATGGGGCAAATATGACCAGGTAGTTCAGAAGGACTGTCTATTGAACTCATGGTAAGATGTACCAAGTACAGTATGAAGCATTGTACTTAAAAGATACGAATTGCAAGATTATACCATTGGTTATTGCATCTTGTGAGCATTTGTACACTGGATTGATAAAGAAATAATATCTAAGAATTAATAAAAGGTGCCTACCAATATTTCAGAGGAGTGAAAAATCATTCTAGACATCTCTCTTCTTTTCCTATCATAGGAACAAAAAAAACCCCACCCAAAACCCACAAAATCTTTTAATTTCATTTCATTCATCTGGAGAAATGACTAACTTCTTCCAAATCTCAGCATTTTCAAATACGATTTTGCACTTTTTAAATTCCTAAATTATCTGCTAGAGTAATTTTCTTTGCTGTTTTCAGCCTAAGGTTTTTTTTTAGCAGACAGAAATAAGCCGAATAAATTTTCTACAATGCAACATGTTGGGCTTTTAGTGAAATTGGGCTTTATATCAAATCAAGAACCCAAATTTGTATTCTAGCCAGTGAAATGAGTTAACCGTAAAGGGAACAATCAGCACAAGTCACCGTAAGATTTTAAAAGCATTACCTTACATCACACTTGCAAAGGGAATACTCCAAATTCAAAAAGTCATTATGCAAAATCTAGCTATATTAATCACAATCTTTAATAAAAATTGTAAACTTTATTTGCATTATATAAATATTTAGCATTGTAGACTAACTTGTAGCAACTCTGTAAAGAAGCATGTTATGATTTCTTCTTGCATATGTTTACTCTTTCATTAAGAAGCATGCATGTTTTTCCATTTAATATCAGTAAATCTTTGCAGCCATAAATCATGCAGTGCAGGATAACATCTTTTTCTTAATTTATAAGGATGATACACTACACCACCAATTATTTAAACCAGAAAAGATTTCTCTTTTTTTTCCTTCTCTCCCAGTTTTTTAAAATTAGATTAGAAAAATAAAACCTTCCCACTATTCCTTTACTACATAGAGCTCACAGGTATCTGACCCTGTTGCTATTTGCCTCACATGATACAAATATTTCTTGTTGTCTTCCTTTTTCCTATGTTAGTGCTTAATTCAATGCACAGGCCACATTTCTTAAGTAACAGGAGAGGGCATTTGTATAGAGAAGGAGCTGGCAGAATTCTACCTGAGGTGGTGGTAGAGAGTTCTGACATAGTCTTTCTATGAAGAAAAATGTTATTGAAGGAATACTATGTGACTGGTAGCCCTTACAAGACAAAGTAATTCTGTCAATTGATAATGGTGGGTTTTATCCATTGCTCTAAGGTAAATCTAGGTCAGTTTAGCAAAATAATTCTACAGTGAAAAATCTCCAACACTGAAGAGAACCACATGGATTACAGGTTTCCTAATAGGATCAGGAGCCTTTCACTTTGAGGTTAAGGGTTCAAATTGAGCCCAATTTAAAACTGGCCAAAAGTTAATAGCAAGTAAAGGCCGTTTGTGAGTTGAGTGTGAAATGATGTAACAGCATCATATTAGTTTCTACTAGATGACTATGTATAATTAAAAAAAAAGACAAATCGAACTCAAAACCTGAACCTGAAATATTCTAGATTCTTGCTTTCCCTAACAAAGTAAGATCAAAGACTAAGTCAATATAAAGAAAATACATTCTTCTTGAGTACTCCATTGTCTGGATATACTGTAATTTTATTTTTGTTTTGGAGACATGAGCTTTTGAAAACAACATTGTAAAGAGGTTATATCTTCAGAGACAATGTTACATCGATACTTAGTCCTAATTTTTCACCATCTCATCACTTCTACTGATATTAAATTCAATACAGTAGTCATTACTGGATTTGAGAACATAGTTGTTGAAATGATGCAATGAAGACAAGTAAAATCAGAAATACTCCAGATGACTGCAACGGGGTTAAAAAAAAAGCCTCCAAACTCTGTCCAGGTACGTTTTCATTAAGGATGAAAGTCACCAACAGTAATCAAAACCGAATTTGACCAATATATGCAGAATGTGATTGCTATTTTTGGAAAGTAAGAGTGGGGTTTTTTTAGTATGGAAAAGGAGGAAAAATCCAAGTGTTACATTGCATTAACATGTCACAGAAATGGAGCTATGAAATTATTTATTCTCTGAAGTTGCCTGTGCTTATCCATTGATTACAGTAGGACCCAATGACAACCTCCTTTCACTTCAGGCAATTAAACCCAAAGTTTTGTATGACAAAGTGCATAGGCCTTACATATAATTTTAGAGTCCCAATTTCAAGAATAAGCAGTCAGTAGCATTGTTCTTGATATTAACTGTGGTTTTATTATTCAAATTAGCTACTGAATAGATTGTTTTTTTAAAGCCCTTTTAAACAATTAACATTACATCTGCTAGAGAGGTAGGAAACACACTCACCACAGAATTACAGAGGTTTGAATCTTTTCTGAAACTCTGGTTAACTTGAGCCTTTATGTGTGAAGTCCTTACAAAGTCAGAAGAAAAATACACCTTAATTATCAATACAATTTTCACTCAATCTGACAGTTGTGGATCTTTTTTTCTTTAATAAGTTGTCTAAAGTATCTTGCAGGCTGTGTTTTTCCTCTTTGATGTTACATCAAGTGAGGAAGATTAAAGTCTAGCTTGAATTTATCACTGATGACATTTCTGTGACTTTGGTCCATCAATCCTTTGTGATGGGAAGATGTCAGAACAAAGTCATCACAAATTATGTAATGTCATTCCACCTAAGCCACAGTGCCAAATAAGCTGATTAAGCATACTGTTGTGGAGTCTATATCTTTCTAAAAGGTACATTTGTAGCTACATACCTTTGATTTATAATTCTCCTAAGATGATTAAATTCAGAAGGACCAAACCATTTTGGACTAATCATTCTATAACCTGAGTGGTATCTTGATCCTTTAATATACTCAATAACATTAATTTCTAAATTATACTTCCAGTCTTTGGTCTTTCAGGATTCATTAAGTTGTAGAAGCAGGGAGTAAGTCAGCAGGAATTAAGGAATAAGAGTTCTATGCAATTTTTATGGGCATACAGTTAAAATTTTAGTTGTCACTTATGGTAGTTAACAGGGGTAAGTTTAAAATCCAAATGGTGAACAATGCAATTAAACACATTTCGAAACTGAGTCTTAAAAACGTTAATAGGGATACACCTGTAGACAGATGGTTATTATCAGGGAAATAAAATAATAATTTTCCACATGTAGCATTGTACATTTACACTAATTCCACCACCTAGGTCTCTGCTCGGCTCCACATAAAGCAGCCCAAATTTTCTGAGCTTTACAGGAACAACTCTTGTGCCTCAATGAACTATAGAGAATGCATATTCTTCTACTCTATTTTAAAATACTAGCAAAAGTAGTTCTGTAGTAGTAGTAAAAGCAACTTCTACAGTGATGCAGCATGGCAGTATACCACAATACACCATTGGAAGAGGACTCTGAGACACAAAACAACTTGAGATAGATGAGAGAAAAAAACTGAAGGACAAAGTTAAAGATGGTTTTGTGTGTGGACATAAAGAATAGAGGCTATAAAAGCTGGAGACTACAAAATTGAGAAAAGGTCCACTGGCCAGGTCCACTAGCATTTTGGTAGCCTAGGGATGACTTACGACAGATTTCTATCAACTGGCCATACATAGAGCCCGATTCCTCAGACTATCATCAAGAAAGAGTATTGGGTCCATTTCAAATAAAAATCTGGAAGAAACAACTGGAGAAGGATTGGGTAAGAGTCTGACAGAGAAAATTTGATGACCCATTATTCATTACCTTTTTTTCATGAAACAAACTACCTATCAGAGCTGCCAATAAAAAGAAAAACCTTCCGGGGACAGGGAGAACTTCTATTTCAAAATGAGCAATCAAATTATCAGAGTCTCTCCACTGGAAAGCTTCAGTGGATGACTAACTGCTGCCTTCTGCTCATTACTTCTCTCAAAAGATGAATTGGGGTCCTTTGTATTCTCCGGTAACTGAAGTTTCCGTTTTGCCTTTTCTAATTTTAAGAAGTAGTTACAGATGAAGAGAAAATGTGCTGCAGTAATAGAGTCACATCAGGAAATATCCTCCTCAGCTGCTGTTCAGAAACATTTGAAATGCCTTCTAATAGAATGCTGCTTGTCCCATAACATTTGTAAGTGACTGTGCTTCAAATGCAAATTTCTTCATTACATTGAATTGCATTAAATTTTATAAGTACTCTACTGAACATATCCCCTAAAAACAATTTGCTGAGAAAATAAAATGATGTGGTACAATG
The DNA here is from genome assembly GCF_964237585.1 of Gallinula chloropus. Lineage (NCBI taxonomy): Eukaryota > Metazoa > Chordata > Aves > Gruiformes > Rallidae > Gallinula > Gallinula chloropus. The sequence goes on along the minus strand of NC_140086.1, from coordinate 83,993,257 downwards.
ATATGCATCCATTAGATAATACCTGAAAATAGCTTTACAAACATATTTCATTTTAGTTGCTACTTAATGATTTAGTTTTAGTGGGTAGCTTATGGATTCATCCATTCCAGTGCAATGAACTAGAATCATCTTCAGAGCTAGAAACTTTATTAGTTTGATTATTATGCCAAATATGATGAGCATATGTAGATTTATAAAACAAGAAAAAAGTTACAGTCCATTGACTATGCCCTTTTTCAGCCTTTAAAGGCACTAACTAGAAGGACATCTCAGCACTGCTAACAGCAGTTCTCTTCCCAGGGAGTATCTTATTAATATTTTTGGTAGTAGGCAATAATATGCAGATACTTTCTGACAATGTCAAAGTACTAACTTTGGGATGATAAGACACTGTTTAGGCTGAAATCACTCATGCTCATTAAATATGCCTTCAAAACCTACTGAAAAATCAGAGGGGTTAAAATGGGATGTCAGAAGCACAATACCCCCAAATTACATCCTTGCTGCCTAAACTCACTAGAACTACAAACAGATAAAGGGGTCTTAATGGGCTATTTGGAACTCCTGTGTATTTCTGTGAAACCTGCCATGCCAACAATTAAACTGCACCTCCCATACCACTCTACATAAGGCTGCTGGTGAGAACTCTGCTCATTAATTCTAGGCAACATTTTGCTCTTAAACAATTCTCTGCAAGTTCATTGCCTTCAAGGTCAAACAAGCTGCCCGATTCAACTATCTAACTTTTGCGTATATACAAGAAAAGATGGATAACCATGGCATACGTTGCTTGGAAGAGATCATGCTAATCCAATAAAAGGTAAAACAGTACAGGCTCTAAAACACAGCAGTTTGAAGAGAAGCAGTGCAACGTGAGAGTGTTTTCCTGTGTCTGCCTAAATCTTGTCTTCTATTTACAAACACCTGTTTACCAACTGATTGGTCAGACTACTTTATCTATGGCAAAAGGACTCTTAAGAGACCAAGTTAACAGGAACAGTAGCTGCCCTCAAAAACATAAATTTGATTTGTTAAAAAATAAGTTACAAAAGGAAATAAATTAAACCACCAGCCTATTAATATTGCTAACAAACCAACACCACAAAAAACACATTAATTTATCTTCTACTTGTGCAGGCTTTGGGGAGCTGGAGCATTTTTGCAATGACAACAATGTTAGTTCTGCATACCCCTCTGTATGATATTGAGCAAACTATCATTTCTTTCAGAGCTGCAAGACAACACGCCCTTCTCAATTCCATGCTTTCTATGTTCCAGAATGTCCTTTCCTCACCCCCTCCTGTGCCCTAATTCCTGGTTCTCCTTGTTCAGTGGCCAAGTTGCTGAAAGCCTTGTGAAAAAGGCAGAGGAACTGAAGCAGAGCCAGAAACTGCAAAGGAAGAATGATATTACACGTTATCTGTTTAGCATTAATTTCCATATTGATTTCCTTATTATTAAGCACTTGACTTGTTTCAGTGCAGTGTAGCAGCTCCTGTGAACCTGCTCATGCAGTTTTAGACATACAGTTTTCTGGAACTGACTCATTTTCCTATGTATAGACAATACAAAACCATTTAGAGCATTTTCTTGGAAAACAAAAGTGTATGATTTTAAGAAATATTATTTCATACACTGACTCATTATTTACCGTAGAATGGTTGGCTTCTTTCACGTGTACTTTTTTTTTTTATTATTATTTTGTTTCCATGAGATATACCTCCTTAAAATAACTGAATAAAATCCTGGTTGCTGGGGAACAATCACTCTGTCTCAAAGTCAGTGGCAATTTCGCAAGCATCACTAGAAAAGTTGCAATGGGTAGCATAAGCAGGTGATGTCTCTAGCAGCTCTTTTTGATGAACAGGATTGAGCTAAGAAGCTGCTAATAGGAAGGATCTCCTGAATTAGGGTTTATACATTTATGACAGCTAACACAATGATAATGACAGGTAATAATACCTTTTGCGAGGCAGTGAAGTATTGCCATCATGAATGCAGGCAAAAGTGGGACAGAAGTAAAGTATTATGAAATATAAAATGTTAAAAACTCCAGATTACTCCATGCCCTCAGGAATTCATAAATACTAGCATATGTAAAGGTAGGTCATTAATTTCTCTATTTAAATAAGTATTTAGAATAACTGACTATATTCCTTTATAAAGCTTAGTAAATCAATCTATTCTAAAATAAGCTATCTAATATTTTAAAATAAAAATAAACTCTGTAGACAAACCCAGCACAAACACATAGAAGGGATATCTTGTTGAATATTTCAGTGTTTCTTGGCGTACTCCTGGGTATTCTATAAAACCCTCCTGGTTTACCCTCAGGGTCAGGAAATAATTCTGACAGGAAAGAGAGATCTAAGACCAGTTTGCAGTGACAGGGAGGCTGCACGTTTTTCACACCAGTAAACAAGATACATAACTCCGCTTTTTCTCCATTTTCTTAGGTTAGTGCTTGTTTGTATGATCCAAAATACTTATATCTCGCACTACAGGACAGCATATAAAAGAGGTCTTTAAGAGAGAACTTGCACTTGACAAAAATGACAGATACTGTGTTGTTTACAGCTGTGTTATTTTTTCCCGATTTGGGCATTACCATCACACCTAGAAATCTTATCTGAGAACAAATTTTTACTGGAGGAAATGAGAAACCATAAGCACTTAATTTTGTTTATACTTCTTGTTAATTTTTGTGACATTTTAGAAGGAGCAAACAAGGTACTAAGACAGAAATCTGTCGATTTCCTCACCATTGTCAACACTGCTCTTTGGTAATTGGAAGCCCTGTTCAGAGTAAAAACTGTAAAAAAAAAAAAAAAAGGAGAACATTTTGACATTGTGTTCCGGCTTTGGCTGGGATATGGTATTTTTTCTTCATATCTACTGTGAGGCTCTGTTTTGGATTTGTGCTGAAAACAATGTTGACAATATAAAGATGTTTTTGTTAATGATGAGCAGTGCTTAGAAAGAGCCGAGGTCTTTGCTGCTTCCCACACCTCCCCAACAGCCAGTAGGCTGGGGGTGCACAAGGAGGTGGGAGGGGACAGAGCTGGGACAGCTGACCCCAAATGATATTCCCAAAGGGATATTCCACACCATCTGACATCATGCTCAGCATGTAAGAGGCTGGGGCAAAAGGAAGAACAGGAAGGGGATGTTCAGATTGATGGCGTTACCTTCCCAAGTAACTGTTGCACATGATGGAGCCCTGCCTTCTTGGAGATGTCTGAACACCGTCCTGCCCATGGGAATTGGGGAACAAATTCCTAGTCTTGCTTTGCTTGTGTGTGTGCAGCTTTTGCTTTACTTACTGAACTGTCTTCATCTCAACCCATGAGTTTTCCTTACTTTTCTGATTGTCTCCTTCTTGCTGGGGGATGATTAAGCGAATTGCTGTGTGGTGCTTAGTTTCTGCACGGGGTTAAATCGTAAGACATTGAGAAAAGGCAGTTTCACATGTGGAGGCAACACACAACCAAGTACTGAATGATATAAAACTATTCTGGAAGTATTTTGTTCCCTGAAAACCATCAAGTATCTTCTCCAAACATTTTGCCATTTCTTCATTTCTCTGCCCTCTAAAGGGTGGGTGTGCAATTCTTGCTGAATACAATCTTACTTCACAAAAGCCTGTTTATACTTCAAAGTATAGTCTCTAGAATCCTACCAGTTATTCTTCAAGTGCCTGTTCACCACACCATTAGGTTCCTGTGCTGTGACAAAGATCCACAGTTTAGCAATTACAGGAACTGTGGTTTGGTTATTTGTAGTGAATGGAAAATTGTATGGGACACAGGGGTACAAAAGAGTTTGTGTGGGATATTACTGCATGAAATGGTGGCAAGTACAGCAATCAATATCCGTTCTAGCAACATTTCAGTCACTATGCATTTCTGCAGCTGAAGAGATTCTAGAAAATATGTTCCCTGGCTGCCCTATTTGAAAAGCTGATATGAATATTATGTCTAATTCAAAGAGCATTGCGAAGTATATGATTGAATTTTCATTACTGTGTGTGGAGTGGATATTGCCACATACTGATTTTAAAATGCTGGCAATGTATTGCTTAAATTATCAGTGTCATTTCACTTTCACAAATAATATATAAAGAGAGGGTAAAATAGCAATGCTATATAAGTTTTACAAAAAATAAATCAGAATTTTGGGTTTATTTTATTTTCCTTTGGAGAAAAAAATGCAATTTTTCTGTTTTCTGATCTTTGCCTTATGTATTTTTTACACACACACAAACACACACACACTTGTATTCAAACAAGCCTTGTTATGCTCATGAAATGTGTCAAGTGAAGGAGTAAATATATAGTACATTTTCATTTTATTAAAAACAATACTAACATTGTTTAAGAAAACAACTAGCTTTTCCCCCCATTATATAGAAATATATGTTTAGACTATGCAAAAGTCTAAAATTTTTAATTTTGTGTTTGAAAGACTTCTTTATTCATAAGTGAAAAATGAAGTTTCCAGAACAGTTGTTTCACCCCATTTCACCGTTATCCTTTAGGATGCAATTGCTACAAATTCCTTCATTTGAAGATTGTGATATATGGTTTAGCTATCTTTCAAAAAATAATAAGCAGCTATCCAGTTTCTGAAAGTGGTAGAAAACTAGGATTTCCTCTGACTTTCCTGTGACTTTAAGTTATATATTCATTTTAAACCAAAACTAAATGTTCCTAATCTATTTAATTCAGTAACATTTTAGAAGACTCTTTTAAGATCTTTGCTTACAAAAGGTTTAATTCCTACCTCATCTACTGACTATATATGGAGATTGGGGTCTAGAAGGTAAGGGGACCGGGTGGGGTCCAAAAACTTTCCTGGCATGGATTGGTTTTGCTGGTTAATTTATCCTGAAACCCTATTTACTTACACATCTCTAACAAAGCTTGCCAAAACCTGCCATCTAGAGGAAAATAACCACAGTCTTCTCCCATATAAAGCAAATCTTTAAGGCTACAAAAATGCTGCACAACTACTATATAGCTTGTCTGTACTCCATAAAGTCCAATGTACACTGACATAGGTTAAGCGCTGTATTTTCTGTTTGATTTACAAGTCCCACATAAGTCCAACTCTACTTTTTCTGTTTCAGCTCAATAAATCTTGCTATCCTGTGCAACACCTTAACAACGAGTGACTGAGGAAACAGGCACTGTAACATCCCAAGAGAATAAAGTCGAGAGATGAACACTGTAGTTAACACCAATACTGAAATACAGAAGACAACGTTACAGTTCTGTAAGAGGGAAGGCACTGTTCCAAGCTGGACAAAGTATGTCAAATTAACAAAACATATTAAAAAAACCCACAAAACCCACAAAACCCCAAACAAACAAAAAAACCCCAAGTAATACAACATTAGTTACTTTATTGTCCAGACCAAAATAAAGTGTGGAATCTGCAAGTGGCTGTTCTCACGTGCTGCATGTTTTTTTTCCACAGCCATTATTACACCTGCATCTGAGATTTGAAGAGACACAGATAAAATATGACTGGGTAAAACAAGGCATTTCATAAATCGATGTGCTGCCCTCTGAATACTTCAGTAATTCCTTAAAAGACAGACACCACGTCTGGAAGAAAATTCCAAGTTCCTAGTAGAAGGGAGAACATTTTAGCAAAGTAGCTCTACATGCTTACCCTTGTTCTTATGGTCTTCCTTAATTGAACCTTTTGAGGTTTAATCACAGTCTAAGAATGAATACTGACTTTAGTCCACCAAATATGATTTTAATAAGATGTGGGAAATGGAAGAGCCGCCCTGAAAAGGTGACACAGTTGTGCTTGCTGGAGGGAAGCCTGAAAGCAAAAGAAAAAGCAGTAAAGCATGAGATGGAGGGTCTTCTGGAGAGGTGTGTGTGTGTGTTGTTTAGTTGGGAGGTGGCATGGTATGCTTTGTAATGTTACAGTAGGTACAGACAGAAAGAGGCCTTGCCAGACAGAAAGACGTTGCACAGCAGGAGTCCCCCAGGGTGGGACAACCTTTTGTATAAGGAAATTGTGGTGCTTAAGTTGTTAATGAAAAGTCCTGGAACCTGACTCAAGGCTGCTGCATCAGCCACTGAGCGAGTATAAAAATTTCCTCAGTTGTTATTAAAGTTTTCTTTGATCCACCACAATCAGAGTCCATCACTTTCAATACGCTTCTAAACAAATTAACATTTTTACAGCAAAAATAGAAATGTTTTGAATGGTGATGTCTTTGCTGTTTAAGTAATTTGGAAAACCCTTGCATAAAATGCATTTGTAGATGAAAAATAGACAAACTTTGTAAGTTTCTAAATGTTCTAAATGTTGAAGTAACCTTCAATATTTTACGGTGCATCTTCATCATTTGTACATGAGTTTCACAACACAAATTTCATGTTCTTTGGTGATCAGGAAAAACACTCAAAATCATACAGATATCCTTCATCCTCTTTTTTTAATCATTATTTTTGCTGACATCTCACTTCAAAACCTGTTTTTCTGTTTCTCAGAATGCTATAAGTAATAACTATTATTGTATCCCTGAACACCTGATAGGTTTGTTCAGTCTTTTAGGCTATTCATGCTTTTGCAGTTCTCCAGACTGCCTCTTGTAGGAGGGGAGTAGATGCCCAGTGGAAGTAGCTCATACACTCTCTTGTCTCCATGAGAAACAAGGCCTGATTCCATTCACAGGCTGTTTAGCTGACTGTCTCTCAAAGCATCAATTAGCTGTCAATTAGCTAAAGAACAAATGTTTTAAATAATTCAGAAGGCAGCTGTTTGCCTATAAATTAGCAGTTTATGGAGTGCAAAAACGCTCAAAAATTTTAAATGGTGTCAGTATGGCACAGTGTTACATAATGTCTATCATTAACTACCAAGAATATGAATACAATGTCTTTGGCATATGTATCACCTTTCAATAAATATCAAAGATGAAACTGTCTTCTGGATGATGAAATAAACCACTGAAAAATGCAGATACAGCAAGATACTTCTTATTTCAGTACTTTTAAGTTTAGAAGGCTCCCAAAGACGCTTCCTATCACTAAACATACGCTGCATTTAATAATAATTAACAAGTAGGATAAAATACTACATCATAAAGCATTGGGAGAATTAAGAGGTCTGGAAATAGACATCTGTTTTGTTTAACATATTTGTTTTCAGAAAGCTCCCATGAGACACAAAACCTTTACATTAACAGTCTATATTTAAAGTAAGGGTAAACTGATACTGCTGGGTTTGTTTACAGATTGTCCTGGTTTAGCCCCAGCCGGCAGCTGAGCACCAGGCAGATGCCTGCTCACAGATACATAGTCTAAAAAAGTTCTCACTGATATAAGGTACCACTTATGTTTCCACTTTCTTTTGTATTACTTACTGTATCAGTGATGTAGCTGTGGGCCAAAACTCGAAGTCTAAGTACGAGATATCTTTGGATACAGGCTTTTGACTCCAAATGTTATGCAAATACAGGTCAATTGAAAATGATAAGTCTATGCTGAAACATTTTGGTTTGGTATGGTTTCATTCAAAAAAAAAGCTAAATTAAAGGTATTTGAACCACAGATTAGAGAGCAGTCAACAGAATTGGGGCAGGGCACGCGGGGAGCACCATAGAACTCTTTAACCTCATGAATCCCCACAGAAAGAGTCCAGTTCCAACAGCTGGTGGAATGGTGGAATAACGTGTACCAGTACCTCTTCTTCCACCACCAGCTCTGGTCTTCTGCTAGCATATTCTGCCTGCTCTAATGAACTAAACAAATACAGTGTTCATAATACAATATGCACCATTAATCTAGGGTTTTTTTCACATACTAATGAGGAAGGTATCCCGCAATTCAGCCTTATGTGACTCCCTTCTCTATGTGGGTATGCTGTTTCTCCATTTGCTTTCTAAGGAAATGTTAAGGCAAATTCAACAACAGTTAACAGTTGATTCAGTTTTCCTTTGTCTAGTAACTGAAAAGAATATTGCTGTCTTGCCTATCATGTATTTTGCCTTTCTGCAAAACAATTTTCTAGTAACAATACATTTCCTTTCTTCATTCTTTACACTATCACTGCAAAACTTCTTTGGTGGTCCCTTTAATTTCCCTTAAATACATTTTTACTTATTATTAATCTCCTGTTTCAGATTTCATTTCCTTTCTCTCTCTCTCCTCAACATGTTCTCTTGCCATCTGACACTTTGTTGTTTCACGTGCATCCAACATGACCTTTTTAACTACTATGTGACACCTGCATTTTCCTGTCTTTATTTCTTTCCTTTCATTATAGGAAACCCGTAGTTTTTCTCTATGTATGATCTTTTTCCCTTCTCAGCAAAGATGCCAGAACTCAGAATGTTTCTAGATCATTTTAGTAATTTTTTTTTCATGTCACTACTGGACACATTGTCTTACAAAGGACATTATTATGGCCACTAATGACTCCATGATTAGTATATTTTTCCTTTTCAGCTTATGTTTCTCCTTATTCTGTAATACTTGCTGCAAGGACAAGGGATCTGCATTTGTCTACTTAATCCACATAATGCAAGGCTAACTTCTTGTCAGCATTCAGATATGCTTCTTTAGCATGATTATTATTAATGTAAACCAGAAAATTTTTCCTAAATGGTGGATCACATCAGGGCAAGAAAAACAAACTCATACAACAAAAACATCCCAACATAAGCGAGATGATGAGCTCAGACCTTTGCACTCTATAATGATGGAAGACTGCCTGAACACCTATGCTTTCTCCTACAGAACAAAGCATGACCGTCAATCTTCTTCCTGTTACTGTGAAACAAAATCCCCCATTACTCAGAGGAAGAAAGAGCAGAACTTGACTGGACAGAACTTTGCTCCCAATCCTCCATCTTTCTATCACTCTTCTTACTTTACTAAATCCTTCTCTCCTCCAGCTCATCAGCTGGGTCTCTCTAAGCCTCCATTCTTTCCAGACACGCATCATCTTGCAACTGTCTTTAACACCTCTTTTCCATTCCAGCTCCCCATCTCTTTTACTCAATTCTATCTCCTTTCTCCATAAACACTTGCATGTAAAATTATTTCTGTTTAAAAAATATGTCTTTTCTGAAGTTCTCCTCCTCCTCAATCCACAATCAAACAAATTGGGACACTTTGACGCGGGCTAAGAAAAAAATGCAAGTGACCAAGATTACCTATCAATGCAAAATGCCTGAGTGTTGTCAGCTTGCCAAGCATTAGTAACTGTATCACCCTACTCCTGGGACAACAGCCTTCTACACAGCATAACAAGTTTATGAGCACAAATGAAAATATCTTTAAAAATATTACAATGTTCTTTTTCCCACATGTAATAGCTGACAAATATTACAATCAAAATTTTGAAATTAACAGCACATCCCTAGCCAAATATGTTAGTTTTAAACTGCACATTAAAAGTTCTTGCTTTCATAACGCATTAATTCATGTTTTCAATAACACACATCATAAATTATCTATTAAGAGCAAAAAGAAGTACTTGTGCATTATGGCTTCTTCTCATGGATCAGACATGAGAAAAGTTTAACTTTGATTTTTTTTTCTCCTCCTAACAGTGAACAATAGCTTCAGTTTCTATAGTGAGAGTATATTCCAGCAGAGACAGCCTATCCTACCATTCCTGCAAGAACATCCAGGAAAAGAGTTCCTGATTCCACTCTCTGCATGCACCAGCCAGCTTATTCTGGCATATCTGCAGCTGAGCAACTGGCTGAATTGCTGCTCTGAGGCCAGGACTGGTTCTGCATCAGAAACAGAATCGGTCCTCCAAGAGTGCACAGTCCTCTTGCTAGAAGAGTCAAAAGAACCAGCAGTTTGGATAAGGACAGACATATAAAACAGAGTTTCTGCACGCACACACCCTTTTTTTTTTTTTTAATACAACAGAGAATGATTTATTCTTTTCATCTGGAGACATTTGATATTTGATGAAGGCAGATACAATTTCAGAACTTGAATTTCAAGTGTCAATGATTGGTGCTAATTTTTATGGATGTTATAAATTCAAATTGGTTTTGAGATGACGTCTGGCACCAAACATGCATTTTGTTAAACGTAACAGAATCTGCTAATCTTCAAAACAATTAATTGAGAATCTTTTAGCCCTGGCCATTAAACAAACTACTCAGCCTGACAGGCAATTACATAGATACATACTTCTCTCTAGATGAATGCTTTCAAATGTGTAAGTTTTGATAGATGCTGTAAGAATAAGCTAAGTAAATTAAAAGTGTATATTAATACTGAGCCACCTCTTTTCAACCTATTGAAAAGATTTCTGCTCCTCATCTCTCTGCATGGGGTACTATCTATATTTTCTTGTTTTTTTCTGTTGTACAATTTCTCATTTCTTTTTCAGAGTATTTATTTGTAAAAGTTTTACTACTTACACTTTAAAAATAATATATTTTAATATTTAGCTAATACATGTAACTAAGTTATATGTATAGCAAAACCCACACATATACTTAGGAAGAAATCACAGAATCATTATGGTTGGAAAAGACCTCCAAGATCATCTAGTCCAACCATCCCCCTACCATCTATATCACTATGTCCCTAAGGACCTCATCCAATCTTTCCCAGAAGACCCTGAGGGATGGTGACTCCACCACCTCCCAGAGCAACCCATCCCAATGCCTACCCACTTTCTGACAAGAAATTTTTCCTAATTTCTAACCTGAATTTGCAGACATTCCCTCATGTTCTATCGCTACTTATCTGTGAGAAGGGGCTGACCCCCAGCTCACCACAACCTCCTTTTGGGGGGAGGAATTATAAATTTCAAAGAGTCACAAAAATACCTATTTCTTGAGTTACATGCCCTTCGTAGGCATCAACCCTATTCAAACACTTCAGATAAACAGATAATTTATAAAACTCTAACTAAAAGAGTGGGAAGGTTTTAACAATGAACACAATAAAACAAACAAAGGAGAAGTTCCACCACATATCAGAAATTAGATTAAATATTCAAAAGTATCGGATTTGTAACAGCTCAGAACACAAAGATAATTACTGATGTGAATGCAATTGTAATGTTGAGCTTCACTTCAAATCAGAGTTAAGGGAACTGTTTCTATTTTGCTGTTTCTATTCAATTAGAAAAACAAACACTTCAGATTTGGTTTAATAAACATTGAATAAAATGTCCAAATTTTTAAATTTCGTATGGAACAACACTTAACACCTCTTCAACATTTTCTAACATAAAATAATGTCATATACCACCCTGCCCTAAAAATATTAATAAATGGAATAAAAAGATAATTAAAACAGAGCATTGACATTAATAAAATTAATAGTTTAAAAAATTTCAGCTTCGTTTCCTTATGAAAATTTAATTGGGAGATACATCCTTGTGAATATTTATGTCTAACTAATCTATTAATTGTGTAGTGTTTTTATTTTAAACATACATGATGTGCTATATTATAGCCTTCTGCTCAGTTTCTGATGAAATATCTAACTCACATTCTAGAAGATTTATATGAGAGAATGTAAAGCATTAACAATAATACATGTAAAATACTTGCATTTTGAAAGCACTCAAAGAAATGTATGATCAACAATGCTGGTTTTCTGTAATATACAAGGGCTAATTTAAAATGCTTTTTCTCTATTATGTTTGCCATAGATAGTGTACTAATGATGATGAAAATTCCTCTCTAATGAAATCTGTTAAAGTACAACTAATAAAGTACATAAGAATCTACTCCCAGAGATAAACACCTTTGATAGATGAGAATCATAGAAAAGCACTGATATGCTAAACAACTTAATAATTTTTAACAAAAATGTAGTGCTTTCAAGAAGTAACAGAATAGTTGTACTGGTGACTAATCATTGCTGTAAAGAAGAAATTGCAACTTGCTTCCTCCCATTATTCTGTTGAGCTATCTATTTTATAAGTGGGAGGACTATGACTTGGCAAAAAGAAGAAAGTTTATAAACTTTCCAGAAACATTCCTTGCAGTCTTAATTTTGAGGCATCAGGGGTGACATGTAGTACCTGATGCAATGGTAAGTTTTTTGCACTTGCTTGCTTAGAACAAACCCAAGAATTTTATTACACATGTAAGTCTGCAGCATCTGTTCAAGCAAATAATCACTTCTGAGAATAAAACAACCCAAATAGCATAGTGGAAAAGAACTTTGAATTGATTTGAGCTTTATGTGGCGAGACCCTATCCTACTGAATGCAGCAACAATGATCAAAATGTTCCTTTTGCACAGGAAGCAAGTTTGATAAAGTGTAAAAAAGGCTGTTTTCTTGTAGCTGCTGCATGCTATTTTTAATGTAGATTTATGTTATCTTTTACTGTCCTAATTCTCTGATCAAGGAGCAGTGTTACACATGTGTAGGCAAAGAAGAGAACTGTATCCAAACTCTCCATCTTGCCCAACAGTCTGTTTTTTCCCTTTCCTCATGAAAGCTCTCGTTTCTGAGCTTCTCACATGCTTCTTACCCACATATTTCAGTCCTTTTTTGGTGTGCTTATCAAAATGCCATGTTTTATAAAGGAATATGTAGTACCTGTTTTCTCAAATATATGGGGGTCACACTCAAAAGAGGTGTCAACAGGTCAGTGTCCACATGGAGGTCTGTGATGAGAGATGTTCCTCATGGGTTAGTAGTGGGACTGGCACTGCTCAACATCTTTGTCAGTGACATGGACAGTGGGATAGAGGGCACCCTCAGCAAGTTTGCTGACAACACCAAGCTCTGTGGTCAGGTCAATGTGCTGAAGAAAAGGGATACCATCCAGAGGGACCTTGACAGGCTGGAGAGATGGGCCCATAAGAACTGCATGAAGGTCAACAGGGCCAAGTACAAGGTCCTGCATGTGTGTCGGCACAGTCCCAAGCACAACTACAGGCTGGGGGCAGAATGGATTGAGAACAGCCCTGAGGAGAAGGACATGAGGGTGCTGATGAATGACAAGTCCAACATGAGCCAGCAGTGTGCACTAGCAGCTCAGAAGGCCAACTGTGTCCTGGGCTGCATCAAGAACAGTGTGGCCAGCAGGATGAGGAAGGTGATTCTGCCCCTCTACTCTGCTCTCGTGAGATCCCACCTGGAGTGCTGCACACAGCTCTGGGGCCCCCAGTACAGGGAAGACATAGAGCTGTTGGAGCGAGTCCAGAGGGAGGCCATGAAGACAATTGGGGGCTGGAGCACCTCCATTATCAGGCTGTGAGAGTTGGACTTCCTTAGCCTGGAGAAGAGAAGGCTCTGGAGAGAACTAATTGTGGTGTACCAATACTTAAAGGGGTCCTACAGGAAAGTGGGAGAGGGACTGTTCACTAGGGTGAGTAGTGATAGGACAAGGGTTAATGGCTTTAAGCTGAAAGAGGGTAGGTTCATGTTAGACGTTAGGAAGAAATTCTTTACTATGAGCATAGTGAGGCGCTGGACCAGGTTGCCCGGATTGGTTGTGGAAGCACCATCCCTTTAAGTGTTGACTGGGGCACTGAGCAACCTGGTCTAATGGAGGGTTTCCCTGCCCATGCCAGGGGGGTTGGAACTAGATGATCTTTGTGATCACTTCCAACCCAAAGCATTCTACGATTCTATGATTCTGTATCTGGTTCAGAAATTCTTATCCAATATTTTTTGTTCCCTACAGAACTGTTTGCACTTGTTCCTTACATACAGATGTCACATTCAAGGTTGTTGACTTGATTTTCAAAGCAGAATATACTTTGTCTTGCTGTCTGAAACATCCTTTCTTCTTGTCTTGCAATTTCTTGACTTCATTGAAAAAATGAATGCGAGGACAAACATCTCCTGTCACCTGGGGGTAGTAAAGTTTTCATGAGAATTAGATGAAAAATTCTGAACCCAGCACAAAGAGCAGTCTAATTTATCCTATATTCAAAACAAAATGTGAAGCCTGCATTCTTCTGTTGAAATGCACCTGCTCATCTTTACATTTTTGACTATCACTGTATATAATGTTTGACATCTTCTTGCTAGTTTGAAACCCAGGGGAGAGTGGGTTAATTTAGGTTTTTTTAAAATTTTGTTTTCTGAAGGACAGATAGAGAATGGTCAAATCTGGACTGGACTCATAATAATAAAAATATCAAAATTTGAAAAAGGAAATAATTCACAAAACCCTCTTAGGCAGACTTATGGAGACCTAAAACGCACTGTGTCAAATGTCTACTTAATGTATGAAGTAGTCAAGTGCACAAATCAACTGCTCTGGGGAAAGTTGCATTCATAAATCAATGACTGGATTTATGACACCCACAATGCAAGTAGTTAGCTCATCTGGAAAGATATGGTGTATTAGATATGGCTTTGAATTCCATACAAACGTTGTGATCAAATATTTGTTTTATCTGACTGGTGATTAGAACAATATGTAGAATGGTGGCATCAGGAATGTTGACAGTGGCATAAGCTATGTAAAATTTAAGATTAATTGCATTAGTTAATTTCAGATACTGTATTCTATACCCTTTGCAAACTGGTTACATTTCTGTTTGTTATAATCAGATTCAAAACCAGCTCAGCTAAATTGAGGGCATTAGGTAGTCCTATAATTATTTCATGATGACGCATACCATTTAAAATAGTAGTTATATTTCAGCCCATGACAATTCTTAAGTGGAATTTTCATGGATATATTCCCATAATCATAGACTTAACAAGCATACCAAAATTGAAGATTCAAAAATACAGTAACTTTCATAAGGGGATTAGAGATTTCAGAAAAGCTTTTTTGTTATCTATATAGGTTTGTGCCTATTCAAATTTCTGCTGTATTTGCCTAAAATGAAACTGTCAGATATTAAAGTCATTATTTTTTCTTGTTCAGCAACATTGTCACTCCAAAGGCTGTAAAACTTGAACAAAAGGAAAGAGGAAGGGTGAAATGACAGAAAATCAAAATGCAGATTGTAAGAAAACAGCTGTTGTTACTGGTGGGAAGGTGTTAGTATTCCTCAAGAGGTGAAGTCTCAGAACAAGATGTAGAGAGAAAATTCACATACATACATCATCCACACTATTTAAATTGTACTTTCTTTTAAAAAGTCTTTTTCTAATCTTTTCTACACTCCACTTGTGGGACCTCAGTTCACCACTCATTGCTTAAAAATGATCTTACATCTATGTTCAACAGTACCTGTCTTCAACTGTTCTTTTTTTTTTTCTGGTTCAATTGTATTAAATCTTAATTTGTTTTAAATCCATGTGTTTTATAACCCTTTCCTTTCTCCAAATGAAGGATCCTGTCAAAGGCATGGGAAGGTAACTCTCACTTTGCAAATATTGAAAGATTTCATTCTTCTGTTGAAATAAGTAGAAGCCTGAATTTGAGGATTTCTTTTAATGACTCTGACATGGTAATTGCTCTACAGATAATACTTGATTGAGCTATATGTGCTAGTATGCCAGAGATCTCAAAACATCAAACAATTGTATTAGCACCCAATTCCCTTCCATATTCTGGATGTATACTAGGCTGCACATATACAATCCTTGTCGTGTACAAGGACTTTTTATTCTTCTCTGTCATGAAAGCTTTATTTCCCCTTTCCTTATTTAAACAGTGTACTGTTAAAATGTTGATACTGTGAAGTAGAAGTTGCAACTGCTGGATATATCTCAGAAATACCAGATCAGTATAGCCATGGAATTTTGAGACAATTGAGCCTCCCCATAGCTGCACAATTTTGTGAGTAAATAGATCAAACACTGAAGCTACTAGTCAACTGAGACACCAGGTTTTTTATTGGTTTTCCCCACCCAAAACCTGACAAGAGATCTGTGGTTAGACATATGCTTCAACTAATTAGTGTCTTTACAGAGCTGTGTGCACATGAAGGGATACACAAAATGCCACAGACAAAAACTACTAAGAAGCAATAGATTAAAATGGAAAATAAGCAACAGTGCAGTGAACAACATTTAAATACTGTAAGATTTTCTCATTTCAAATAACTAAAGCAAAACTTCATAAAATTTTCCTTCATTCTTATCTTTGAGAAAGGAAAGGTGTTGTGATAAAATTATTGACTAGTTATGGAAAGAAAGTTATAAACCACATACTAGAGAGAATATTAAATGGAGTAGAAGTATTCTTTCTGTCTTAAAAAAAATAATTAAAAATCCAAGCTGCGGTTTTAGAAATTTACATGCAAGAGTGAAAAACAAGCAAACAAAAGAAAAAAAAATCTTAAAAAGGTAAAGCATTGAGCTCCCTAAATCTAACATGAAAACTCACATTAGCATCCCAAAATGTATGAGGCCCAAATTTAAAATTCCAAAATTAATCTCTTATTTTCAAGCAGACAGGGAAAGGGACACAATTATGAGTTGTTGTCCTGCTTTTGAGTCAAACTGTGCCCTCCAGAAAAACAATACTCCCCTATGATGGTGCATGGAATCATTTTTTAACACATTTTCTAATGTATGCTCCTTTATGTGCTATTTAGCTATTACAAGGGCTTAACAGTAAGTCTTTTTAGCAGCCCTGTAGGACCTGAAAGAATGTTTTAGAAATGACCTGAAAATGGTTTATGATGTTAAAGGCTGACTACAGCTTCAAATCCAAATTTTGTCATCCTCAGACACTGCTACAAAAAGCATGAAGATTTCTGCCCTGGTTTCCCAAAAACCAGATAAAACATACAATCTCAAGGTAAGTGTACCTAATTTTTTTAAGCATTCTTTAACTGGAAAGAAACATTCAGAAATAGCCTCCAATATTCATGTTACAGTTAGTGTGTATGAAAACTTTTGTCTTTGAAAGGAAGCTTGGAAGCTGTGCTTACCCTGCTCACTTGGCATTGTGGGTGCAGGAAAAATATATTTCTGTCCACCATTCATTGTATCTACAATTCCTGTTTCAAATTCAGTGCATTAATGTTCTTCATGAGTATCTTTTATATGTTAACTTTGGCATCTGAGTTTTTATTGCTGAGACACAAAGGAAACAAAAAAAAAATGGTAGTGGGGAGCAAACCGTAGAATCATAGAATGGTTTGGATTGGAAGGAACCTTAGAGATCATCTTGTTGCAACCCCTCCTGCTGTAGGCAAGGACACCTCCCACTAGACTAGGTTGCTCAAAGCCCCGTCCAGCTTGGCATTTAACACTTACAGGGAGGACACATTTACAACTTCCCTGAGCAACCTATTGCAGTGTCTCACCATCCTCACAGTGATTTTTTTTTCCCTGATGTCTACTCTAGATCTACTCTCTTCTGGTTTATAGCCATCACCCCTCGTACTATCTTTCCATGCCCTTGTAAAAAGTCCCTTCCCAGCTTTCCTATAGGCCCCCTTCAGGTTTTGGAAGGCTGCTATAAAGTTCCCACGGAGCTTTCTCCTCTCCGGGCTCAACAACCCCAACTCTCAAATGGGAGAACACTAGTTTGAATGAAGAGAAGAAAAATGAGGCCAGAAGAGACAAGATCATGCTCCTGCCATGTGCATCACCAGAATATAGTTCATGTAGAAGATGAAGTGATCTTTATCACAGTGTAAATAATATATGTTCACCTATAATGCAAAGAGTGTTACTGAAAATTAAATTTAAAAGTCTCATTGATGCAAGCTAAAACCAGTACAGGGCAATTGCTCTCTGTTGTAAATAAATATGACGAGACTTCTGACCAATGTGAATCAAAGAAACTGTATATACTGTCCACTATTAGTGGTTTTTTTTTCAAGAGCATATTTCAATTGATACAGAAAGTTTATGTATCTACATAACTTTTTTTTTTTAATGAAACAACTAATGTCAGCCAGTATGGAAAGAACAACAACAGTATAGATATTTATTTGCATAAAATAATGCATCCCAAAAAATCTCCAAACTTACAATGGGTATCAGGTATCAGCTACTCTCTCTAAATGTTATGTACACATACACAGAGGATAATGTATATCTGTGCTAATCTATACAAGAAAAAAATCAATTAAACTGTATAATATAGTAATTGTCTTAACTGAATAGTACTTCATGTTACCTTTCTGAGTAGCATATCATTATTTCACATATCGGATTAGCATAGTGCCAAAAGATGCTTCTGATCCATTGAGATCTACTGCAGCTATTGCTGTCCTAGTCAGCCCTCTAAACCAAGAATTGTAATGCTTGTGCAGGTATAGCATTTTTATTATTACATACCTGCACCTACTCTGTCTGCTGGAGGTAAGCTGAAGGTCATCTACTGGGAAAAAAGATCAAAGTCATGACATCCCCACACCATCACACTAGAAATTTTATAAAAAGAAAATGATGTTATCAAAATTAAATGTGGATGATTTGGGGACAGGGAGGCATACGTATATTTGTATATAAAAGCACATATATGTTTTATAACATATATAACAATCTGTGGGAAAAAAATGCCAAAAAAGATGTCTAGAATCCAGATGTGAAAAGATAAAATATCTAGAAAAATCTTTCTCAGAATGGTGAATTTAAAGTACTCATCCTGTATTGGACAGTTATCTATTACAAAGTTTAAACTTCAGGTAATTTTAATTTTACATAACAGCAACACTAAATGGAGAAAATTTTACTCAAAACTGGCAGTCATCTTAAGATATTTGAGATACTGTAAGGTAAGGGTCTCCCTTGGTAACTATGTTCCATGCCACCATAAAAGGGGGACGGCTCACTATGGCCAGTTACACTGAAATAAAGATATTTTCTGTTTGTTTGTTTGTATTATTTTCACTTTATTATTGTTATTTCAAGAGAAAAAGGCTTTGATTTTGAACATAAAAAACAAGTGTTTTTTCCCTCTGTGAGACATAACTTGGAGTCAACTTTAAATGTAGGTGAGATAATTTAGGCAGCAAAATGTGGGAACATTAGACAAAGCACTGTATTTAACTTATAATATGCATATAAGATAAACTATATGATCATGAATCTATTCCTTGAACTGAAATTAATTTTAGAATTAACTTCAAAATAATTTCAGAATTCAGCATGAACACAAAGAGATAAGAAGAGCATAAAATGCAGATTAGCAGAAGAAGAAATCATGCCATTTCCCGTGAGAGTCTGATTAAGAAAAATGAATCTTCAGTTGTTAAACTTGGGAATGTTTCAAAACCAGAGTATGCAGGAGCTGGACTGTTGAATAACTGGAATTTTTGTGCTAGCTGCACGCCATGCCAAGAGGAATTCATGATCTTTTTTGGCCAGCAAAAGCAAAAGAGCATTGCAAAAATGTTTTATAATGTCGAATTCTGTGTAAAGAAAAGGAAAAAAGATGGTACAGCATGAATGCTTTACGAAACAAAAAGTATTTATATGTAGGTAGTGATGAAATTTAAGTTGAATTTTCCTCAGCTTAGAGCTAGTCTTCAAATATTCTTTCATATATAACTTTTTGATTGACTGGTTGTTGTGGTTTAACCCACCAGGCAGCTAAAACAACCACAAAGCTCTTTGCCCACAGTGGGATGGGGAAAAGGAAAAAGGTAAAACTCATGGTCTGAGAAACAGACCATTTAATAGGACAGAAAAGCAAAATGATTGTGATGATAATAACAACAAACCCGACAATAATAGAGTATACAAAACAAATGATGCACAGCACAATTGCTCACCACCCAGAAACAGTGCTCAGCTAGTTCCTGAGCTCACAACACTCCCAGCTATATACTGAGAATGACATCGTATTGTATGGAATAACTCCGCAGCCAGGTAGATCATTATTGTGCTATCAACTTTATTCTCATCCCAAATCCAAAAAAGCACTATACCAGACCCTAGAAAGAAAATTTTAAAGGTTTTGGGTTTTTGGTGTTTTTTTAAATGATGTAAATTTCTACAGTCATAGCAAATTTCAGAGGAGGCAGTTCATGTCCTGTGATATTTCTATTGAAAGATTAAGATGTGGATAATAAAATCTGCATCTAAGAGAGAACTAGCAGATCCTGTGTAATTATACCAAAATCTAAAATGTAATGGGTTTGTACTGTAAAAAATGTTGTTGGAAAAACAGTAACCTCTACCATTAAAATTATTCTTTTGTTTTGTTTTCATGTTGATAGGTAGTTCGGGAGAGGGTAATGCTACTAAAAATTCTGCTGCTTTCTATTTGAATATCATTTTTTCTCATTAAGCCATTTCAAAATTGCAGTAATTTATCATGAGCAGAAGTCAGTCCTGCATGTATACTATTCTACAGAGCTTCTAACTCCAGGTATGTCTGAAGAATATTTTTTTTCTTGAATAATTAAACATCCTAACTAGTTGATTGGAGAAAACAATATCATAAAGGGAAGGAAAAAAAGGAGAACAAAAGAAAACAAAGAAAACTAATAATTGGCAAAAGAAATTGTAAGTCTAATCAGAATCTTAAACACCAAAAAAATATTCAAAGACAAAGTCTTTGGGATTTGAATATTTCATTCTGTTAAATCAACACCATCATTTTTGTTGCTGTCATGGGATTTGTTCCTGACATGACAGTCTTGAGCCTTCAGCATGCTTGATTTCTCCGTATATAATCAAAGATCTCATTACATAAAGCCCAATGCAGAACCCAAACACTTAATTTAAAAGAACCATTGCCATCACCTGCATAATGAGTAACAGCCTATATAGTCAAATCTCTGATGCCTTTTTTTTTTCCTTATCAAGGAAATGCAATCTGAACACCATATCAGAACTAACTGCATCACACATTATTAAATGTAAGATCAGTTTCAAGCCTTAAGCAATGCAATTCTCCTCAGCTCTCCTTTTTTGTTGAGTTTGTTTTAAATAATCAGGATTAGCTGGCAGCAGACACTATCACTGACAATTGTTGAAAAGAAATCAAATTAGGATAGATTCTTTAATTAATGAATTAATTCAAACTGACTTGAATGTGATATTATCATGAGATCTGACAACTTGCTGAAGGACTGTAAATTATAAATGTCATGGACACAAAACCAATAAATGAATCACACTAGTAAATCAAACTGGGTAAGTTTGCAATTAGAAATTGGTATTTGGGAAAGTAATACTGGAAACACTGCCAAATCTATTTTTTTCCAGAACATCTTAAAAGCACAGAAAAATGTAACAAGCTTTTAACAAAATCTGCAGACTGCTCCAAATAGAAGAAATTGTCACTAATGGCAGAATAAGTAAAAATAGTCTCACTGAACTAACTCTGGTTCTTCCAGATCAAGAAACACTTGCTCCTGTTGTAGGTTTACATGCATCTTGCATTCATAAATTCTCAAATCATGTGTTTGCTTTTATGCATTTGTAAATTTTTGTGCTTCTTTTTACCTTAGGGCTCAGAAGCCCAGCTACGAACAGAAAGACACGGTGAATTCTGAAGACAGACAGAGAGCAATATGAAAGATGCACCAGGCATTATGACCAGAATACATAGCTTCCTTCCACCACACAAATAACTTGGAGAACAACCCAAATAATTAATGTGTCTGCCTTAGTGGAATTAAGGTACGGGTATAAATTTTCAACAACTTTTTGGTGTTGCGCCGGTACTTGTTGGTACATCTATATGGCAGCTGTGCTGTAAGCGCCCAAAGATCATCCATTTTTCTTGCTGAGTTGATAATTAACGAAAGGATCATTTTTCATCACATATTGGATGAGAAGGAACAGAAGAATTGCTGTAGTTAGATATAATTTTAACATCAAATTAGGAAGGCAAGGGAGAAAGGCAGGTCACAGAACATCCTGGAATAGCCAAACACAGGCTGAATAGCAAAACTGCCATTACCCTTATTCCCTTTTGTTGCTACATCTATGGCAGGGAAAGGGTAGTGTCTGGTCCATTTTTTTACATTTTCATGTGACAGCAGTAGGGGTATATGAGTATCAAAAATAGAAACAATCCAGAATTTATGAACAAGGTGCGCACAGTACCAAACACGATATACTTAAGGAATTATAATGAATGTAGAAATAAATGAATAAGTATGTTTATCAATGAAATATGTATGCTGCCTTATTTGGAAGAAGTAAGTATTTGGGAAAAATTAGGGTGGGGTTTTTCCTAAAAAAAAAAAAAAACCAAAAAAACAGTAATAGTGAAAGAAACAGAAATAACAGTAAGCAAGGAAGTGGACATGAATTTTGCACCAAATAACATCAGTAAAGAGAAATTCACTGGTACATTTTACTTTACACAAATAAAATTCACTGTAATATTATCCTCTAAGAATAGAGATCTTCACAAAAAATACCAAAATCCAGAGTATTAGGGAAATAACTGAAGATTAAGGGATATTTGGTTTGGAATGTTTCAATTCTTTTATCGCACTCTTTGAATATTCTTCTATTTTCTTCATTTATTCTACACCTTAGAAGGCTATTTATAAAACCTTAGTTCTCCCATCAATATCTTTTCACTAAAGAGAGGCTACTTTTTCTTCTTATATTTATGCTCTCCCTGAAAGTCCTGGCTCTTGTAAAGTCTCAGTAGAAATCCATACTGCCATTGAATATCAGCACCACTATGTACGAATAGTTATTCAACAAGGAATTTGGAGATCAAGAATACTTTCTTCCTATAATGGTGATTAATCAAATTTTAAAAGGGCAAATGTAATTTGTATTTGAACAGATATTACCTTGTCCACACTGTTTGATCAGCCCTACTAACCAGATGTCAAGCAGCTCATTTTCCCTGACTGGCTTTAGGTTAAAGGTACCCTTTTATCCACTCATGTAAATTTATTTCTCTAATCTTTACCTCTGCTTTTCTTTATTTTATGAAATAAATGTATGGCTGGAAGAAAAAAAAAAAAGCCTATCTTGAAAGGGATCTTGTACCAGACCCTGTTAATCAGTGGAACGTATTAACAGGAATTCATAAAGTAGGCAATGGCTCAGGAAAAGAATTACAAATGTATGATCAAATTGCATTGCTCACAGCACTTTCAAAAGACACATTCACATGCTGGACCATGAAAGGTTTATACTTCTCCACAATAACCTGAGAAAGATGTGGCACAGTTGCTTGCTATTATTTTGTGGATTTACGCTGTCAGCAAAGCATTTTGAAAGAGTTAACAAGATGATAGCTTTTCCATCAAAACTTGTATTTGGCTTATTTTAAATGAAAAATAGCCCTTACCTCCTTGCTTGCACAGCTTTTGTGAATGTACTCTTTAGAAGACATGGTTTTGAGGGTTCCATTTTTGTACTAAATTGATAATAATCGGTTTTAATTTCAAATACACTACTTCAGGCCATCTAAATCCATTTGTATAAACAGAAATTTGATATCTTTATAGATTTTTTCTGCCCACACGTTTTCCTGAAATGTTATTTTGCCTCCCTTCAAGACAGATGATGAGTGAAAACCAGTATGTAGTACTTAAAATCCTCCTTTAAACTAGAATAATTTCATTTATGCCATTGCAACTATTCTAATGCAGATTGGAATTAAAGCTGAAATTCAGTATCATCCACTGAGAAGAAAACTTGTATCTGCATCAAAATCTCCTATTTACCAAGAAATGTGTGTTTTATCTTTTTGTTTATGCAAAAAAGCTGCAATTTGCAATTCAGGTTTAACATCAAATTAGAATTACAGTTCAGCTTCAAATTAATCTGTTCTCATTTAATTCAAAGGGTCATTCAGAAGGTTTTACTCATGACACACCTAAAGAACCCTCAGTTTTGAGTTACTTTCAGGACTTCAGGAAAAAAGTTTCATTCAAGAATTTGACACCAAAGTCCCTCCAAATGAAGGAGCTCGAAGTCAGAAGTACAGCTGCATCTCTTCATTGAAATGTCAAATACCATTATTCATATTGTTGAACCCTATGTATCCTCAGGTAAAACGTTTTCCTTTTTTAGTTCCACCCATGATTAAGTTGCTCCACTTCCTACACTTCCTTGCAAGTCTTTTAGTTTGTACTTATGGTGTAGTATTGCTACTTACCAAGACACTGACCTACCCTGTCCCTGGAACCTTTTCTCTCCCTGAAAGCAGCTCAGCAATCCCCACTTGTGTCCCCTCATGAGTTTTCAGGCTGAGCAAAAAGACAGCAGTTGGGGCAAGGCAAACAGATTGCCTGCCTCCTACCCACGTCCAGCTGTGTCCCTTTCAACAAAACATAGCAGAAAACACACTGGGAGAATTAAATAAGCAAACAGAAGTTCAGACACACTCATAAGACTTTCACAAAGGTTTGTGTTAGGCCTTCCCAGCACTCTTTAGTCAGAATAATGTTTTAATTCAGAATCTCACTATGATGCAAGAGTATATTGAGTAATGTTTTAACAGAAGGATACAGACTTCACTGTTATTCATTGCTAATTACTACAGAGGGATCTGAATTATTACACTGGGTCCAAACTCTCTACTGAACATCTTGTAGAGAGCTTCCAAAAGTTCTTTGCAAGTATCTATGAAGGTAGTTGCTATAGTCTGCATTTCACTGCAATTTGTTGCCTTAATCAGTTTCTTTTTCTAAAAATTCTTGAATATTATTTTAAGCACTTAGGGCTCAGTTATTCCATCTGTCACAACATGTACATTTGTGTGTAAAAACAAACATGTCTAAACCATCTCAAAGAGCTGATGTGATATGCCCCATATCACATTCTAGGTCAGAGGATCCTTCATCCCTACCACAAGGAATAAGGATCAACAAAACAAGGAAGAACCAGATTATGAAAAAAAACTGGCCTTCCATGAAGAAACTTTGTCCAAAGCCATGACACTCACTGTAGAAGCTTCATGGACAATGGAATAAACAGCTCAAGAGAGATAAAACATGTTTCTTTCTCTTTTGTCACATGAAACTAATGCGGATTCTGTTCAAGATAACTTTTTAGACCTTTTAAATAGAGTAGTTTATATTGGAAAGTATAGTATTGGAGCATGTTTGAACAAAACACAGAAAAAAAGAAAGGAACAAAGATATTCCTGTTGTTTAAATGGGATAAAGGGAAGTTTGTTACTCATTCTTGGATGGACTTACATTCAGTGGTCTTGGGACTGTTGTGTAAGAATACAATCTCCAGAGTCTTCAATTTTTCACCTATTTACCCCAAAATCACCAAATACCCCTGCTTCATTACCAGGAAAGCAGAAAAGAGAACAAAGCTTCAAATGAATTCTGTACGATTGCTATCTCTAATATCTGAGAATCATTAAATTCTTTCAATTTAATAATAGTGGACCTATAGCACATACCCCTGAAATTCCTCTGGCTTAAACTAACATCAGATCAATGACATATTAGAAGAATAAGAAGAAAAGGTACAGGGCCCTACAAGAAGGACAACCTCGGCTGTACTCAAAGCCTTATGCTGTACCTGCCCAGTAATAGCCATACAATTTGCAGTCCTGCATTTCAGCAGTAGTACTGTTCAATCATTTAGTCATTATGTGCATCTTTATTCTTTCTCCATTGCAAGGGAGTCATAAGATTTGCTCATCAATTTATTCCATCTGATTCTCCAAGATTTAAATCTTTAGAACAAAATATCCAGCATATAATTAGAACCCTTAGGAATATACTCATTTTAATTGCTATAGTTTTATCACTAAATAAAACCAGAGCAATTTTTAAAAGGCTTCCTCTAGTTTTATTTAAATTACTCTTTCAGAACTGGTATTTACTCCTAGATACGTGATTTACCTCACTTTTAATTATGTATGCTTGAGATGTTTTTTTCCATTTTCAAGAACCATAGTTCCTATTTGTATATCATTTATCTTATACCTGGAAATTGAAAGACACTCCTGTGTTGTTTTCTTAACTCAATGATGGACTTTGAAAGATTTGACATGTACAATAAAATACTTTTTATATAGAGATGCTGCTATAGGCAAACTGGAAGCTTATGTATCTGCAATATGTCTATCTCAATGTGCTGGGTTTGGCTGGGATGGAGTTTAATTTTCTTCATAGTAGCTACTATGCGCCTATGGTTTAGATTTTTTGCTGAAATCTGTTGGTAACACACAGGTGTTTTTGTTATTGCTGAGCAGTGCTTACACACAGCCAAGGCCATTGCAGCTTCTCATCCCACTCCACCAGCCAGTGGGCTGAATGTCACAAGGAGTTGGGAGGGGGCACAGCTGTGAAAGCTGACCCCAGTTGACAAAGGAGATATTCCACACCATACAGCATCATGCTCAGAATTTAAGGGGTTGGGGGAAGAAGATGGAATAGTGGGGCATTCCAAGTGACAACTTTTATCTTCTGAAGTAACCATTACATGTGATAAGACCCAGTTTTCCTGGAGATGGATGAGCACCTGCTCACCTATGGAAAGTGGAGAATGTATTCCCTGTTTTGCCTGGCTTGTGTGTGTGGCTTTTGCTTTACCTCTTAGACTATGTTTTTCTCAACTGATCAGTTTTCTCACGTTTACTCTTCTGATTCTCTCCCACATCCCACTGGGTCCGGGGAGTGAGTGAGTGAGTGGCTGTATGGTGCTTGGCAGCTGGCTGGGATTAAACCATGACACTGAATAATGATATTTAAGAACTGTTAGCGGTATGCAATTTGTGATGATGTATTCGGTAACATATACACAGTGCAGCCTGTATAGCACATGGATCAGTGTATTATATGCTGTCTTTCTGTAGTTATTTAACCTCTAAGCAAGGCAAATATTCACTGTAACAATCTGTGTATGACTGACAAACCATCCTTTTTCCCTTCCTTGCAAACCAGCTGCTGTCATTCAAGTAGCAGCAGTACCTGGAAAGAATCATCACAGGCTGAAACACCAAAGACTTGGGACTCCAGTGGTGTTTTTCTATCTCATTCACACCTTTTGCAGCTACTAGGAAAGTAACTTTTAGCTCTTATTCATACCTTAGAAATTCCCTACAGTTTTGGCAGACAAAAGTAAGCATTGTTACACCCAAGTTCTTCTTTTAACTGCCCTTCTGTAATGAATTTATTTCCCCAACTGTCCCTTGTGCTAATCCTTAGTCCCCAAAATTAGCAAATCTGTATCATTTTTATTGTGGAAAAAAAAAACCTGATGTGTACACAAATAAAAAAGGATAAATACAGGAAAGCTTTACAATTCATCATCGTGCTTTCATAAGAAATGTAATACTGCACACACCTAATAAAGGGGAACAAGCTCTTCACTGCCCAAATATTATGTTTTATTGTAAAATCTACTCAAAATGGCAGTCTATTTATATGATGTAGAAAGAATTGGTAAGAGTAAGGTTTTTATATGCTACGTATAATATTGATGCTTGCTATAAATTCCAATACATAATATATTCTATCCACAGTAAAATTAATACATGATGTGGTTTTGTGTGGTGGGGTTCTGCTGTAGGAGGGGGCCTGCAGGGGTGGCTTCTACAAGAAGCACTTAGAAGCTTCCCCAAGGACCATTAGGGTAAGCACCATCTGGGATGAAGGCCGGACCCACCACTGACCAAGGCCAAGGCCATCAGCAATGGTCATAACACCTCTGGGAATCACATTTAAGAGGCAAAGAAATGCTATCAGCTGCTTTCTGCCATCAGAGAAGGGAGTGAGAAGATGTAAGAAACTCTTCAGACACCAAGATCAGTGAAGAAGCTGGGGAGAGGAGGCGGTCCAGGCCCCAGAGAGGAAGACTCCCTTGTAGCCTGTGGAGAAGACCATGGTCGAGCAGGTGTCCCCCACAGCCCTTGGAAAATGATGAGGAGTAGACATCCCACCTGCAGCCCATGGAGAAAGCCTCACTGGAGCAGGCAGACACTGTGACCTATGCTGGAGCAAGCTCCTGGCAGGACCTACAGCCCGTTAAGAGAGAGGAGCAGATTTGCTGAGGGGATTTGTGATCCTCTGTGGAGGACCAGGGTGGAGCAGTCTGGGTGGAGCAGTCTGAAAGACTGAGAGATATTCTATGATTTATGACTGCACCCCATAGCAGTGACCCACGCTGGAGCAATTGGTGAAGAGCTGAAGCCCCATGGGAAAGGACTCACACTGGAGAAGTTCATGGAGGACTGTCTCCTAGGGGCGGGACCCCATGGTGGAGCATGAGAAGAGTGTAAGGAATCCCACTCCCCCACAGCTAAGAAGGAAGACAACTTGTGAGGAACTGACCAAAACCCCCATTCCACATCTCTCCTTGTGCCATCTGAGGCGGGGAGGAAGGAGAGAAATCATGAATAAAGAAAGGCGGGGTGAGGGGACATGCTTTAAGATTTGCTTTTACTTCTCATTATCCTACTCTGGTTTCTCTCTCTCTCTCTCTCTCTGTAATAAATGAGATGGATTTTTTCATTCTGTGTTGAGTCTGTTTTGCCCATGATGCTGATTGTGGAATGACCTCTCCCTGTGCTTATCTCAACTCCTGAGCCTCTCAATATATATTTTCCCCCTGTCCAGCTCAAAAGGAGAGTGATAGAGCAGCTTTGGTGGGTATCTGGCTTCCAGCCAGGATTAAACCACCATAATACATTGTTCTGTAAATTTAAAATTACAACAGGGATAAAAACAAATTAATGAGCCTCTACTCAACCTCCAGACATCGTCCTTAGCAAATAAACCATAGCTCCATATTTGTGGATCCCAAAACATCCCTCACAAAAAAACCAAGAAAGTAGTGGGTCTTCTCAGATTGGTCATTGCATGTTCACAAAAAATACTTTCAAGTCCCATGTTACCACTTAAAAAATATTAGATTTTTTGCATTCAGGAAAGTTTTGAAATTTTACAGTTAAACTCATTATAGAAAAAGATATACAGCATAAAAACATAAAATACCATACCTTAGAAAAATGTAAAGTGATTTGAGCAATTATGTTCCCTGTATGCTTTATAGAACAAATTTTTCATTCATTTGATTAACAAGATATTTACTACATTTTCTAAATTAAAATTTCAAGGACTTTACTGTGGTAATTTAGGCTAAAGCAATTGAAGAGATTTTGGTACCGAAGACGGCTTCATTGAGTAGCACTGTCCTTGTATAGAAATGGAAAGATTTCAAATCTTAGACTGGGAAACAGGCTATTACTGGTAAGCTAAATCATTTAAAAAGAGATCATAAACCCTTTACATATATTGATGAGAAGCAGTCCTAGCTTGTTGAATATTTAATATCATAAAGAATTAAATGAATAAGAGAAAATGCAAAATTAAATGAATAAGAGAAAATGCAGGGATAAATAGGAAAAGTAACAGGGACTGAAGAAACGGAGAGATTAGGAGGATAAAAAGAAAATCATGAAGACTGACAGAAAGCTGATGAACAAAGAATGACAGAAAGAATGACCAGAGCACATGGAAGAACACATGATGATATTCTTGCAATATAAGAAAATAAGTGAGGCAGAGGTAATGAGAATAAAATATTGGATTTCACCAAAACTGGGAATAGTACCATAAATCAAATGAAGCAGAATCAGAAATTAAAGATGTTGAACAGAAAGAAAAGACTTATGGAGAATGCTGTACTCTTACATCAGTGTCATAATGACAACTAGCATCCAAATGCAGACAGTAGATCACTTTTACTAAATACTTATGATAGGAAGCTGTGTGAAGCAGTAGACACACTGGACAGAAGAGATGCCATCTAGGGAGACCTTACCAGGCTTGAGAGTTGGGCTGTGTGAACCTCATGAAGTTATACAAGGCCAAGTGCAACATTATGTACATGGGTCAGAGCAATCACAAACACAACTACCGGCTTGGAGAATAATGGTTTCAGAGCTGCCCTGAGGAGAAGGACCTCGATGTGTCAAATTATGTAAAGCCAAACATGAGTGAGCAATGTGCTCTTGCAGCCCAGATGACCAACTGTACCATGTGCTGCATCAAAACCAGTGTGACTGGTAGGTCAGATGGTTCTGCCCTTCTGCTCTGCTGCGATACCACGTGGAGTAATGTGTTCTGTTCTGGGGTCCCCAGTACAAGAAAGATACTGAGTTGTTGAGGGGAACCCAGAGGAAAGCCACAAAGATAATCAGTGGCCTAGACAGGTTGAAAAGGTCTGGAGGTAAGAAGCCTCATGGGGGACCTTATTGCAGACTTCCAGTACCTTCAGGGGCCTACAGGAAAGCTGGAGAGGAACTCTTTAGCAGGGAGTGTTGTGATAGGACTAAGTGTAACAGGTTTAAACTAAAAGACAGTAGATGCAGATTAGATATAAGGAAGAAATTCCTTAATGTGAAGGTGGTGAGGCAATGGAACAAGTTGTCCCAAGAAGCTGTGGCTGCCCCCTTCCTGGGAGTGGATGATGCTTTGGGCAACCTGGTCTAGTGAAGGGTGTCCCTGATCACGGCAGGGGTTGGAACTAGATGGTCTTTGATGTCCCTTCCTAACCAAGCTATTCTATGAGGCTATGATATATCCAATGGAAAGGAAGGAAGGAAGGAAGGAAGGAAGGAAGGAAGGAAGGAAGGAAGGAAGGAAGGAAGGAAGGAAGGAAGGAAGGAAGGAAGGAAGGAAGGAAGGAAGGAAGGAAGGAAGGAAGGAAGGAAGGAAGGAAGGAAGGAAGGAAGGAAGGAAGGAAGGAAGGAAGGAAGGAAGGAAGGAAGGAAGGAAGGAAGGAAGGAAGGAAGGAAGGAAGGAAGGAAGGAAGGAAGGAAGGAAGGAAGGAAGGAAGGAAGGAAGGAAGGAAGGAAGGAAGGAAGGAAGGAAGGAAGGAAGGAAGGAAGGAAGGAAGGAAGGAAGGAAGGAAGGAAGGAAGGAAGGAAGGGAGGGAAAGGGGCTCATACTTTGAATATCTGAACTATGTCTCAGAATGGGACAATAAAAATCTGGAAATAACTGTGAAGAGGCTGGAGCAAAAGGGCAAGACCAAAAGTGTTGCAAAAGAAGGCTTTTTACTTAGAAATCTTGTAAAATTAGATCTTCCATTTCAGGACACTGTGGCTATGGGCTCAACTCTGTAATACCCTCATTCACTAGTTACAGAAAATATATTTAAAAGTGTCCTCTATTAGGTCACTCCCAATATGTGACTGAATCTAAACCATAGACATACAGAAGAGATGACTGACTTAACATAAAGGAATAAAGGAGTAAGAACATAAACTAGAATATTGAAAGGAGGGTGTATAGGCTGCTTAGATAAAGTATATTTTTTCAAATCAGCTGGAAGCCATGACAATTGTTAAAATTACTCTGCAAACATATGGAGACTGTCTCAGAGCTGTTAACAGCTAAGCTTTAGAACCAACAAGGAGTAAGCCTGGAAGAAGACAAATATTTACAGTATCTTTGAAAGGAGAGAAGGAGAAAAGGACACAAGAAACTGTGAAACAGCTTAACAAGTGGAATCTCTAATATATTACTGGAATAATAAAACTTGGTAATTTGGGAAGAAGTATTTCAGTGTTATTTCAAATATGATAGATTTTTATCCTATTTATGAGAATATCTCAAAAATTTCAGGGTGGTATGTTTTAGATTAAAATACCTAAAGTGTGGGCATGAAATTGTTTAGGAAAATACTCAGAACTCTGATCAGTATTCTTTGTTAACTTGGATACTTGTATCCAGCAAGGTTATACCAATGTAGGTCTTGCAATCACTGCTATTCAATGCATTAATGAAAATATTTGCATTTTAGGTGGAAGAACTTCATTGAAAGCTGAATTTCAATTTGAAAAATTAGAAAATATTTAAACTAATATGCAACTATACATACAGAGAGCAAAGAATAATCATAAGTTAGTAATAGCATGAAGTAGCAATAAAACCCAGTTTATTATTAATTACTGAAACTGAACATGAATCAAGTTATTGAATTAAACCATATTAGCATATATAAAATACAATATTGTAGAACAAGCTGTATCTACAATTATTTTATGAGGATATCATGAAACAGGAAGTCCATAGGACAAACAATTGCATAATCCAAAGCTTTTCTTCAATAATTACTTCCATTTTAACAGTGGAAGATCGAGACACAGGATTCTACAAGAAACAATGGGGAAGTCATTGGAATGCCAGGTGACAATTACAGTCCTCGGAGTGAAGCTTTAAAGGATTATCCTGTTCAAATGAGCCATCTTACCCTGTTCAGACCAGTTCAAATGTCATTTGCAGAAATCTATCATGTGATATGAAGTCAGTGAAACACCTTAGTTTCAGCAAATGTTTTCAGACTGCTACATATAAAAACTATGTACATTTCAAAAATTAACTAGGAAATAGGATCTGAGATTGGAGAGATTTTGTGTCTACAGATCTGTGCCAAGTTAAAATGAGACTATTTTCATAGCACTAGAAACATCTTGCAGAGTCTGTTTCCCATTTTGCAGTTTGCAGAAGGACTCACTTCCGAAAAGTTAAAAGTTCATCAAAAATGGAAGATGGTTTTATTAAGGAAACAGTTATATAAGCTTAATGGCAAGGTATTGGCCTGACAATCCCTTATAAACAGACCATTTCGGGAGCTCCCAGCTGGCTCCATTTGCATAATGTTCCAACCAACTGATTAATCTCTGAAGTAAGAATGAGCAACCTTAATAAGAATTTTATTGGGTGTCCATGACTTGGAGAGTAGAGGAATAAGACAAAGAAAATTAAATGTCAATACTTGTTCATCAAATCATTATGAGAAATTTTTGTGGTACTCTTTTGCAGTAGCTGGTAGATATTTAAAAGCCTTTTAATCAGATTCGAATACAGTATATTGAATCCATTTCTAAAGCATTTCTAAAATACTTCTCTATGCTTCATGAAAGAGTTAAATAAAATAAAGATGTGTGCAATACTTCCTCTGATTGATTTACCCTGCTATTCTACCTACAGATATCGGTAATTCGAATAGTAAAAAGGCATTAAAAAGGTCATTTAAACAATACGTAATTTAATCTTATTGTTATTTTAACTGTTATTTTATGTAAGAAAGTAGATTTTTCTCTGTAAATTTATGATCACCATACATGGTTTCTGACATATTCCTTTCTCAAAGCAATCTGCAGAAATATTTTCTGCGCATTCTTTCATGGTATTGAAGTTTCCAAAGACAAAACTCTGTATTTCTCAATGTACTCTTCAGATCTTATAAATATTGGTCTCTGGGTTTTTTACAGTAAAACTATACATATCTGGAAAAATGTGAGGTGTTTACATTACTATGGGAGACCAAATAAAATTTGAAAATTCCCTTTGTTCTATCTAATGCAATGTGGCTTTTTTGCCCCAAAAAACCTCCAGACTATTATTTTCAATTACTCAGATAAGTGAATCATTGTTATAATCAATAACATATAAATATTTCATTAATTTATTCTCACTATCCAAAATAAACTTTTTGCATCCAGTACAGAAATGTATTCTTAACAATTGCAGAGCTTATTTAATTCTTACTGAATTGTTAGGCTTCCTCTCAATTAACAAAAAGATATACTAGATAGATTATGCCAGTAGATAGATGATACCAGTTCCTAGGTTTATTGCCAACCAAGCTAAGGAAATGTTTAGTGCTTTAATAACTGATCATGATTTTTTCACTTATCAAGACTTTTTTTAGTTGGAATAATTGAGTCACAGGTACATTTTTTCTTCCAAATCACAAAAACTTTTTCCTGTATGAAAGAAGATATATTTTCCTAGTAAGTCTCAAAATAAAAAGAAGGGATGTTCTGACACCTCTCCATTTGATATCTTATAAAATCTGAATTACTATTGATAAGACTAAGATTTGCAAAGTTCTTCCACACTTGAGCTTCATAATATGTTTCAGTTGGACTAGACAAATGTATTCTTTTTTTCAAACCAAATTGACCTTGCGGAGACAAAAAAGTTCAAAATAAATCATTACATGCAAAAAAAAAAATAGATTTAAGTGCAAGTCAGAAAATAATAAATACCAATGGAATTACCCTTTAAAGTTTTTGAGGAGAAATACTATTACAATTAGTTTAACCTGGAAGATGACTCAATGTGTAACTCCATTAAGACTTGCTTATTCTTATTTAACGCAAATCTCTGAGCTTCTTTAAGTTGCTGGAGCATGGAATGGCACACTGTGGACTTCCAGAAACCACTCTTCCCACAAAGGTGACTTCTAGAGTTATAATTAGAGCACTGCCACAACACAATGAGAATTAGTAGTTGAGAAAGGGGTCTAAAGGTAAAGTGGTTCAAAAGTGAGTACAAAAGACTTTCTCAAATCATTCAAACCATTCTAAATAATCTTCTAGGCTTCTAAAATGAACTGGAGTTCTAAGTGGTGTTTTTCCCCAGTGTCTTAAATGCCAAGTATAACTTGTACAATCTGTTCACTTCTTTTCTATTCTTCAAACTACTGTTATCAATGGTGAAAATGTTTTCTGAGGATTCTCTTATTTTTCCTTTTGCTATATATAATGGAATGCCAATTAATTCAAATTTTACATGATGATAGGTCAGCTTAGCCTTGACCAAGAGTCAGAACGTTTGGAAACCCATAAAAAGTGGAGAAACTAAAAAAAAAAAGAAAAAAAAGGCAGGAAGGAGGTCTTTTTAATCTTTTTAACGCTCCAAAACAGGATGAGTAGTATTTCAGACACTAGTTATTACCTGGGCTACCTTGTATAATGTATTGGGTCTGGCCAAGATGGAGTTAATTTCCCCCATGACAGCCCTCACAGCACTGTGCTGTGTGTGCAAGGTGTTGGCAACACACCTGTGTTTTGGCTACTACTGGCACAGCATCATGGCTGCCTCTCCAACATCACCCTCACCAGTGGGGGGGTAGGTGGGCAAGGTCTTGGGAGGGGACACCGCCAGGACAGCTGCCCCAAACTGATGAAAGGGATATGCCATACTGTCTGATGTCATGCTCAGTATATAGCTGGGGGGTGGCCAGGAGGAGGAGGAGCTCAGGAACTAGCTGAGCATTGCTTCTTGGTGATAAGTAACTGTGCTGCGCATCATTTGTTTTTTACATTCTAATTATTATTATTATCCTTTTCTGTCCTATTAAACTGTCTTTAGCTCAAGCCATGAGTTTTACTTTTTTTCTTTTCAATTCTCTCCCCATCCCACTGGGCTGGAGAGTGAGCGAACAGCTGAGTGGTTGTTTTAGCAGCCTGCCAAGTCAAACCACAGCAGACATCCAGACAAGGTCAACCCACCACACATAACTTAGAGATATTTTTGCTGAACAAGTCAATATGGATGATTCTCTATCAAAGCACATGTATACAGAGAAATCTACAGGTTTCTCTTTCATATATTAATTAAGGAGGGTCCTTTTCCTTTTATTTTAACATGCATGCTGCCTTTTTTATTTTAAAGCAGTAACTAAAAGGTCTTTTGGAAGTAATAAAGCATATTTTAATTTTATGCAGCTCGAGTCCTAGAAAGATTTCAAGTAAGCAGTATTAGTTTGGATTTTTAACACTCAAGAGTTTAAGTCAACAATGCTATGGTCAACACAGAAGAGAATCTGCACACACAGGGCAGAGCATTATTTCACACATATATTAAAAGTAAGCTGCATATTGCAGAACAGTAATAGCAGAGCAATATAAGACACGTGCAACGTCACCATGAACAGGATGAAAAGATGGCTAGAAAATCCTGCTTTTAATTGCACAGGGGTAACAAATCAATTATAAATGCAGAAGCATAACACTGTAAGATGAAGTTTGTAACAAATTTGAGGATGTACTTCAGAACTGCTTAGCATAATTTCTCATACTGATTTCAACATTGTATTTCATACATTACCACAGAAGCTGTAGTTATATGTATATTCTGTGCAGCTTTCTATAAACATGTATAAATATTTATAGCAAAGACCACATTTCTTCCACAAAGAATCATCACAGCAGTGGAATTTACAAATATTTTTATTAGAAAGTCACCTTTGTAGTTACTGCTTTGAATAAAACGTGATTTTGTGTTTTCTTTCTTTTTCTTTAATCTAATATGTATGTTCTGGTGGTAGAAAAATAACCGAGAAGGCTTTAACATATGCGGTTATATTAATGTAGGATTACTGGAGAAGTTGTGTGCTTTCGTACCCCTCATGTGGAAATGTTATGCAAATTATTTGTAAATGTGACAGCCTCAGGAGCAGGGCTGCATTAACAGCTCCTATTACAAAGGTATCCTCAATAATTTACGACTCAACAAAAGCTGAATTGGATATAAATCGTTTCTGTCACAACAAATTCAAAAACAAATGCAGAGAGCACCACCTTCTGGAGCAAAGGAGGCACTTAAAACTCTTAACGGTAAAAGCAGAGAATTGAGTTCCCATTAAAAAAAAATGTTTATATATGCAACAAGCTTAGCAAATTTTCCTGTGAGCAGAGTAACTAATGAAGCATGGCTTCAAACAGACTCACGTATTGTGTCTTCCAGAACATAATCTTCCCACTCTTGCCGGCTCCCACTAGCGCCCGCCTTCCTCTCCTGCACGATACACAGCTCTCTTCACAGAAGCTCCTTCAAAGAAGGGTTTCTTTTCACTGGACAATAGCTACTCACACTCTGGCTAGTTCAGAGCTACGTGGTGCGTAGTCAACCAGTGCATGTGCTGTCTGGCAAGCTGCCAGCTGTTTCTTGGAACGGCTTTAAAAGGGTGAAAATTTTCTTGGAACTGTCCAACGAATTAAAAGGCTACTGGGAGTTTAATGAGAAATTCATGCTTATGGAGTTATATTAGGTTATCAGCCCCAAAACAATTGGCACAATGCAGGTAAGCTGTGCGCAGTTAAAAAGGAAAGATGATATACCAATTAACAGCTTTGCAGAAAAAGACCTGGGGTCCTGCAAAACAAACTGACTTTGAGCCAGCAACGTGTCCGTGCAGCAAAGGCAGCCAACAATATCCTGGACTGCAGCAGGGCTGCTGCTGCCAGCGGGTCAAGGGAGGCAATCCTGCCCCGCTGCTCAGCTCTGGTGAGACACATCTGCGGTGCTGTGCCTAGATCTGGGCTCCCTTGCTCCGAGCAGGTGGTTTCAGATAGGGTGCTGGTTGGGATGTAGTTAATTTTCTGAACAGCCCATACAGTGCTGCATTTAGATCCGTGATCAACACCATGTTGATAGCACCACCAATGTTTTAGCTGTCGTTGAGCAGTGCTTGCACAGTATTGAGACCTTCTCTGCTTCTCACTCTGCCCTCTCCCATCCCCCAGCGGGTAGGCTGGTGGGTGAGCAAAAGATTGAGAGGGACACAGCTGGGACAGCTGATGTGAACTGGCCAAATGGATGGTCCATACCGTATAACATCACACTCAGCAATAAAACCACAGGGAGGGTGGGGTGCTTTTCCAAGGTAGCCATTACTGGGAGACTGGTTGGGTATCCATCTGCTGTGGGAGATGGTGATTGCCTTTGCATCACTTTTAATCTTCCTTTTTTTTTTCTCTTCATCTGTTAAACTGTCTTTCTCAGCCCACAAGTTTTCTTGCTCTTGACTTTTTGATTCTCTCTCTATCCTGATGGGGGTGAATGAGTAAGGAACTGCGTGGAGCCTTAGCTGCCAGCCAGGATCAAACCTGAAAACTAGAAAATCTCCAGATGTATCTTCTGGTGCCTCAGCTATTCTGCATTTCTAAAATATCACATGCATGGATCTGGCTTATCACAGGATTCCGCTCTACAATCTGATACTGATTTTTGATCTTAAAAAAAAATGCATCTAAAAAGTGAAAATTGATACCCCATGCATGTTATTACCTGTGGCACAATTTTCTAGGCCGACGAATTAAAGGCAAAGCAATGATGAACATTATTCCTCTACACCAAATGCTGAAGACTCCTGATGTGGAACGTCTTGCTTACTCTGGCAGTATGAATCCTATTGTCTTTGATTCCACACTAGCAATAGCTCATAGCGTGCAAGGCTTCCTAACACAGCATCCAGGTTCACAAGCACATATACTCTATTTCTGTCCATACTTCCTAAGATTTAAAAGTAAGCACTGTTTTTTCTATCCAGAGCAGGTTTAAGGTTTGCAGACTGACTACAAGACAGCAGTGTGGCCAGGTGGCCAAGAAGGCTAATGGCATCTTGACATGTATCAGAAATAGTGTGGCCAGTAGGTCTAAGGAGGTGATTGTGCCCCTGTACTTGGCACCTCAAGTACTGTGTCCAGTTCTGGGCTCCTCACCATAAGAAGGACATTGAGATCCTCAAGTGAATCCGGAGAAGGGCAACCAGGCTGGGGAAGGGGCTGGAGGGCAAATCCAATGAGGAGTGGCTGAAGGAGCTGGGGATGTTTAGCCAGGAGAAGAGAAGGCTCAGGGAAGACCTTATCACCACCTACAATTACCTGAAAGGAGGTTGTAGAGAGGTGGGCGATGGTCTCTGCAGCCAGGAGACAGGAGATAGAACAAGGGGAAATGGCACAAAGCTGCGCCAGGGCAGGTTCAGATTAGATGTCAAGAAAAAATTTTTTACTGAAAGTTGCTGGGGCCTGGAACAGGCTGCCCAGGGAGGGGGTTGAGTCACCTTCCCTGGATGTGTTTAAAAAAAGGGTAGATCAGGTACTCAGGGATATGGTTTAGCATAGAACAGGAATGGTTGGACTTGATGATCTTAAAGGTCTTTCCCAACCTTGTGACTCTGTGATTCTGTGAGGAGGAATGGCCTCAAACTGCACCAGGGCAGGTTCAGGTTAGACATTAGGTAAAAGATCTTCACCGAAAGAGTTATTGAGCATTGGAACAGGCTGCCCAGGGAGGTGGCTGAGTCACCGACCCTGGATGTATTTAAAAGATGGGTAGACAAGGTGCTCAGGGATATGGTTTAGTATAGGACAGGAATGGATGGACTCGATGATCTCAAAGGTCTTTTCCAACCTAGTCATTCTGTGGGAAAAAAATACTATTCTTTAAGTGTGATTTTTCAGTATCATTTTCTTCACCTCCTCTCATACAACATAGGTGCTTTTAACAGGATGACAGTCATACCATAGTGCTGTGGTAATTGCTGTGTGTCTTTGTTCTGCTGAGCTATGAACATACAATTGCCTATACGGTAGTTTCAGATTTATATTATCCATTAGAGGTCAGCAGAAGACCATTTATACATACAGGACCTAAATGATTCCTGTATCTTTTTTAAATTCTAGGTCATTAAACCAGGAGCAAGAAAAAATGAATTTCACATTATGGGTCAAAAAAAGCCAAATTTCAAAGTTTAACTATTGCTTGTTCCAGCTGAAATAACTGTAGAATCATTGTAAACAAACTTAGATCACTTACAAAAATTGTGAAACTTGAACAATTATGCCGTGAAAACTAATGGCAACATGAACAGACAGATCCAGGCAAAGCAGACATGTCTACAAGATCCTTCTCAGTGGAAAACTCGCAATTTTGTGGCCTCTCCCTGATCTTTGGGTTTGGAGTTTTAGCAGTCAAGGAGGCTTAAATTACTTCACTGTCTCTCCTCCCATATCCAGTACCACTGAAAAGTCACCTTTATTTAGGGAGACCTTCTAGACCAGGTGACTCCTCTTCCAGTTTTTGAAGCATCCCTTTCTAGAGAAAGCATATGTATGAAAAAAAACCCAAGCCAAGTCATTGTTAACCTGATTAGAATATTAGTAATTTAACCAATATACAACAGTTATGGCTAGTCCAGTATTACTAATATCCATAGTCCAACTGCCACAGTAAAACGTCATCAATAATAGTGCCTTTAAAAATGGGAAAATCTTATTTTATTGATGCTATGCTCAGCCTTGTGATGCTCTTCTGGATCCTCCCATGGGCAGCTTCAGTCCTCCTCAAGGAAAAGCACTGGGGGGAACGAAGGGAGGTCACATGAAAGGTTTTTGCCAGGATAATTTCATGGTTACGGTTTCTTCCTCCTATTGTCTGGAAGGAGCAGGATATTGATGCTTTCATCCTCCCAATGATGCTTTCATCCTCCCCAGCCTTGGCCTTGTTTGGGTTTATTTCTGTACTTGCCCTCAGCAGGGCCCACACCACCGACGGGACAGAGGTGTCTTAACCTGACAAAAGCCCTGCTCTCAGCCATTGTACCTTCCCATTAGAGTTGCATGAGGGGATCTTATACTGTGTCTTGTTTTAATCTATCCCAATAGACCAGCATCTCAACCATACCTGAATATTTCAGAGAAAGGAATCCTGAGGAGCTTTAACTTCACAGCAAACCGGAAGCCTGTGCAAAGGAAATACAACTGAGCCATAAAACTCAACTCTCCCCAGAAAAAGAGAGGGGTACTTGCATAAATACGTTAAGCTGTCAAATTCTCTTTCACAGGGAAAAAAAAAAAAATTATACAGAAGCTCACAGACACATACATACTGACAGATCAATTGATCAAGTAATTTTTCTTTTGGTGGCAAAAAAGGAACTCTGTTTTCTTGCCATCCTCTAAGGTCAGCAGATTTATTTCCAGCAAGGAACATAAATTTGTTAACATAAATTTATCTTCTGAGAAAAATAATTGCAACTAACAGAAAAACATAGGAAGAATTGAAGGCTAAACTGTAGCTTGACTAATGCAAACTAAAATCCTTGGTGGAAAGCACCGTATATTCCATGAAGCAAATATGAGGCTGTAATTGCTGTGTTTGTGAAATCCCAGACCAAAGAGAAATGTTTTTTATATCCATTTCTTTTGTTTTGTTGAACATTCATACAGCATTGTTCTATGGTAGATTACATTCTATCATTCTCCCATATTGCTAGTCTTATTCTGATTCGGATAAATTTTACTTGAATGCTGCTAAAATAATTTCTAATAGAAAGAAATAAGAAAACAAACATCTCCTTCCAAATCACTTCCACTGTAACTCACCAGCTAGGGGGAAAAATATCCCCAAACTAAGCCCAGCGAACTATGAAAAACACACCAGGAGTAAAAGTAGTCATGTAAAGTAATTTGGTGTGTTTCCTAGCTAACCTGGTATTTCTGAAAAGCCTATAAAAATTTATGGGAGGACTGTGCTGCCTTATCAGCACTGACAGAAAAAGGAGGCATTGTGCCTACACGCACTAACATCAGTGATTAGACAGGATTCACTGCCAATTATTATTTTTTGACACAGCAATAAATTGTCTTGTAAGTGCTGCCGTCATCTCTTGCATTTCTTGTCCCTGACCTTTCCACTTGCTGAAAAAAACAGACTGTTGTCCAAACAAATGAACTGCAAATTATAAAACATAGTATTTATCAGTTATGAAACAGTTACAGAATGTGACATGACTACGTATCTATGAAAGTTGTATTTTACCCTCAACACAAAAATAAATAATTTAAAAAATGTTTCTCAAACCAATACAAAAAGAACACTGATCAGAATCAACATGTTACTACTTCAAAGTAATTATAGCAAATGCACAACAGGCTAAATTATCATTACTGTGCATATTAACCGGTGTTCCATCAGTCTTTCTCCTTGCATCCATCTTGGTTCTCATGCAGAAAATAGTCCAAATGCCACCTGTTTTATTAGCTTGAAGATGCACTACTATGACAGAAGATTTATTTTCTTCAGTATTTTACTGAATGTTTCTCACTAATTATATTACAAAGAGCACCATCATCATATTTCAGCTGCACTGGCAGTAGTGTAAGTTGCATACAAGCTTGTCTGTCTGGCAGAATTATTTTCTAGTTATACCAGCCTTCTGGATCCTAAAATAAAAATATATGACCTTTTCTACGATTCTGTGGTGGCATTAGGTGCTAAAATGTAACACAAGCGTTGTGAATCTCATTCCATGTCCTTACACAGGCAAAACTTCCAAGGATCCTGAGATAAACTTTCTGTATCAATACTGCAACAACTGATTTAATCTCCTGAGAGATGTTTTCTTAATCAAAACAGTTTTTCAGACCTATGCAATCCACATCACAAACTGCAACACAGGAAGCCAACCATGGTAGCAGAGATGCTAGTTTTCCAGCCTCATTCCAGTCAAGCTTTCATCAATGATGGGGCAGGATTTGGCCTGACATTAATATCTGACTGTTTTATGTTTACCAGCTTCCTACGCACCCTCGCTGTCATCCATGTGTGTAGCTGGTTGGTTCCAGTTCTGACCCTTCACCCTAACAGACTTGCTATGTGCAGTGGCAGCCTGCTAAACAGCATCTCTTTGGTGAGTTGGCATCCTGCTTGTGTACTTGTTTCTTCAACAGTGGCCAGACAAGCTAGATCTGGAGAGGGGGCAGTGAAAATGCACCAGAGGAGTTGCCGTGATGCCAGTGACAGCGAGCACTACTGCACACGTGGCCGGGCTGCAGCTCATGCAGAGACAGAGACTGCTGAAGGAAGCAGGCAGGACAGAAGTGAGCTGCCGTGGGGACAGGAAAAAAAGATCTAAAGGGGATTTTGCACAATTTGCAGTGGCCCTGGGAGACACTGAGTAGACTGAAACTAAGCCGTGAAGCCTGTGATCCACGAGTAGGCAAGGACTTGTTGGTATAGACCTTTTTATTCCAATATGTTACATAGTCATCCTATTAGAAACTGCAAACATGGGGACTCATATTCTGAAAAAATCCAATTTATTTTTTTTTTTCTCCTCAAAATCTCTTGGGGTTCTATTGAAAAACTCACTACTACAGAAAGGTTTAGAAAGACACATTTGTAAGCTCTGGCTAACTCCTTATTTCTTCCTTGGTTAATGTATGTTACATTCAGCTATACTGAGTTGGTAACATCACGCACTCACAGCTCACATTTCTCATTCCTGTTCCCAGGACAGAAGGTCATATTCCATACCATACCTGCAGATGACTTCAAATATGTATGACTGAACAGTTTCCCTCCTTATCCAATTTATTCTTTTCCTTAGGCATTGCTGAACAAACTTTTCAAAATTCCAAAGATATTTTATCCTATCTATTTTATTCCTGCTATACATACATAATACACAGATTACATAGTTGTTTGACAGTTTAATTTCTAACTGTGCAGTGCAAACTTAAAACTTAATGAATGCCTCTGAAGAGGAAGGACTTATTCAACTTCTCCAGCCTTTATAAAGAGCACACAAGCAACAAAAATTCATACTGACTGAAGTGAAAGAAGGATTTTGAGAAAGGCAAACATACTCATGGGGACAGCAGTAGCACAGAGGTAAGGGTAAGGAGTGAGACAGAAAATGCAGAGCTGGGCATCAATAATACATTTCAGCACGCTTTTGTATTAGGAAATTCTTCATGGGCATATCTATTAACTATTCAAGACTTGAGTATATGTGTACTAGAAAATCGCTCTAAATATAGCAAGTCACAATCTAAACTAAAGTAACTGCTGTGAGAGCTGGAAATTACTCATCAAATTATTCATTTTTATTACACACACTGCATTACTCATCTCAATGACCTCTATGACACAGTAATGCACATTCAGTCATTGGAGCCAGAATATTTTTATTTCTTTTTCACAGCTAAGTCCATCTGAACTTCAGAATTTGTCCTTTCATTTGTCTAAATTGTGGACAACTCCTCCTCAAAAGTGGTATATCATCACAGTTCCCTAGACCAAAAGTAAAACACACCTCTGCTTGACCTGTGCACTCAAGAAAGACTACTATTAATTCCCCTCTATCTACAAAGTGTTAACTCAGCATTTAAGTTGATGGTTTAGAACCACAAGTGCGAGAGCTCTCAAGCCTCAGAATATTCTTGCACTACCTTTGTGCCATGAAAACCTCAATGTCTCAGTTCAAACTGAAAACAGGGAAAAACCTGAAGA
This sequence comes from Gallinula chloropus, assembly GCF_964237585.1. NCBI lineage: Eukaryota > Metazoa > Chordata > Aves > Gruiformes > Rallidae > Gallinula > Gallinula chloropus. The sequence continues at coordinate 83,949,638 of NC_140086.1, read as the reverse complement.
TTCACTTCATGTGTTGGAACTCATAGTTGTTCATGCTTTAAAAACTGTATATTCCATGTATAAACCTGCTTATAGACAGCACTAGTACTATCATGCAGCACATGAAAACCATGCTTTATTTATTAATTTATAACTTCTGTATTAGATATGTAACAGAAGAGAGGATTAACTTTCAGTGGATTGCAGTTTTAGAAATATCCGTCAATCAGTTATGTCCAAACTCTGATTTTTAATGCACTGACTACAAACTCATTTATATATGTGTTTTTAATATATTTTGCTACTTTTTACAGGAGCAAGTAATTTGATCTTAGATAAGTCAGGAACCCATCGAGATGTGATAGACATCTTTATTTCCTCAAAGACTGGTAATCTTCAGAGAGGATGAAATAGTCTTCTTTTTTTCTGATTCAGGTTCTTAGTTCTGCTTTTTTTTTCTTTGTTTTTTTTTCCCCAGATGCTACTAATTGCCACTTCCAACCAGTGCTGCTACCAGAAGTTCCAATAATCAATTATTCCTCTTTTCATTCTAGTGTAAAAAGTAGTAATTTCTGAAATAAATAACATCAAACTAAGCAAGCAGGACAATATAATTCCAAATTCCAAGCTGACTGAGATGTTTTTTGTAAAAAGAAATAATTTTAGGTCAACAATATTTCTTTAGTTTTAAGTTCAAACAAGAGGTATTGCACCTTTAGGAGCACAGAACACTGTCCCTTTCCGGGCTTAAAAGGCAACATTAGCTGATTTCTTTCTATTCTTGTTTTAATAGCTCTCCATTACTTGGCAGCCTTTTCTTCCTAGCATAATTTAAAAGTATCTACATTGTTGTGTTCCTACACTTGCTCTAGAATCTGTTGCATTTTGGATGTTCTCATGTTCACACACTGCCCAAAAGAAAATACCATTACCTCAGCTGGAGACAAGGTAGAAATTGCTACAACAGCAGAATCTTTATCTTAGCATTGGTTTTACTGCTTTTGCTTAGGATACACATCGTTAGAAATGGTGCTTGGGGTTTGGGGGTATTCACTTATTTATTTACTTACTTATTTTAAAGTAGCCATTTATAAGACCATAAGGTAAAGGAGTACAGTTCATCCCATCTTACTTTTGATCTCTCATCTGAGCTAGTGAACCAGTCTCCCTTTACAGTCAAGTGAGGGAAAACCACACATCTAGGACATGTTTTATTAAATCTCACTTACTTCTTTACTTCTTTACTCCACGATACATCAATTTCACCAAGGAAGTATCTTGATCTTCCTTGACTGTAAAACAAATCCACAGCATTAGTTCAGGTACATGTGTTATCCTCTGGAACATGGTTTCTCCCTTGGAACACTTTGAGGTGCTCACTGAGAAGGACCATTAAATGTGTGTTCCTTCATAACTTCCATACTGAGATACTGTTTTTAGACCTCAGAGGAAGCAATGCTTTTGCACTTCTTTGGTAACTGCCTGAAGGGCAGGCAGAACATTTTGCCTAACTTGTCTTTCTCTTTCAAAATCTATGTGTTTATTTCTGTCATCGCTGAAAACCTGAAGTCGGCTGTCTCCGTAAAATAGTACTGTTTTTCTACAATCACACTGAAATTTCTTTGCAAGCATACTGACAGATTTGCTGCTAGCAAGCAGCAAATTAGTATCATAGGAAGAAACAAAAATACTAGCTTGAATGGGTTTTTCCTCTGCCTCCCTCCCCGCCTCAGCCCAGGACATTATTCTATAGTATAATTTTAGTGCCCTGTGGTGCTGAATATTCTAAGTTGACAGATCAAAGTTGTCAGAGAACTTAGAACTAAATGACCTAGGACCTCTAAGTGACAGGTCATCATAAGATGGTGAGAAATTTGCACATGGGCTGAAAGGTTTTTTAAAAGTTACTCAAATGTATTTATATAACATAGTTTACATTTAAATCCTAGCATTTCATTTAAAGAGTACCTTATCATCTTTCAGGGAAAAAAACCAAACAACAACCAACCAACTACCAAAACCCAAACAAAACAACTCTTGCTTGAAGGTCTAAATAAAAAAAACAAAAATAAAATTAAAAAAAATATTTCAGAATAGAAAATCTATATGTTTTATACAGGTTTAATTATATTTTGCATTAGATTACAGCAGGAAGTGATTTTCATAGTTTAAAACATATTTGTTTTAAGCTAGTACACCACTTGTCATTTAAATGAACAAAATAATGAATTGCAAATTGAGAGAACTCAGTGAAGCATGAGACCATTTAGCAAAATATTTATACATCCCACACAGATTCTTGTTTCCCTGGAAAGGGTATTTGAGTGTAAATGTGACATTTTGAAATGTGCGACCGCAGTGAAATCTAAATCAATCATAAGTCATTTATCACTTAGTATTGAAATCTAATGTTTATCTTCATTCTCATTCTCATTTAAAGAGGTCTTGTCCCTGTAATTACCGGCTTTGAGTCTGACCTGTGTGCTTTTTCCAGACAATTAACTTTTTTCTTGCTTACTCTGACCTAGATAGGGGTCTGTTCTTCTGTAACAAATATATATTTTAATAAAATTAATAACCCAGTTTCAGTCATTGATATGTCACAGTATTTTTTTTAAATCGAATTCCACAGCATTTGGTACATTTACTCTGTCTCTAGCTTTATATCCTTCACGGCCATTTTCAGCAACCAGTAAGCTGTGGTCTCACAAACCTAATCTATACTTTTCTCCTGCTTAGGCTTCCACTCAAGAGGATGAGTTAAATGAGAACAAAAGTAATATTTTCTGTGTACTAGTGAGACAGACTGCATGTACACTAATATGCATTTTTCTCTTTCTATGTTGTTTGAATTTTCCCAACGTGTGTTCATACCACTTGTCCATACATATTACCTGCACAAATACAGTGGTCTTACAGCTATGCTCCTGTAATGTTTAAGGTATCTTGTACTACTCCTGTACACAGATCAAGGAAACATTTCCCCTATACCGTGTCACTGGGGGGATGGGGGCAGGGGGAGCATGTAATGTCCCTACATATAAAAGGAAAACCAAAAAAAGCCCCAACACCCTCATATCAATGAAGATTGGTTAGAGGTTGTACGCATATACTGGATCAATAAGGCAAATTATGTCTAAACAAACAGCATTATTCTAACTCTGGGTTGGTTTTATTGTATCTGAAACTGTTTAGGGGAATTTACATACATGTACTATCTGTATCAGTTCCTGATTCAACATAAGATTAAACATGACACCCCGTTCAGGTCATGCATTTGACAGAGGTTCGTCTCACAGATCCTTATGAAGGGAACAGCAATTTTGATGTTGCAGAAGATGGTCTTCTCATCAAAGTTAAAGAAGTTGCAGTGCTACCTGAAAAGTCGCTTAAGAACCTCTCTAAGACTCAGTTTGGGAGTTTTAGAAAGCAGGCATTATTTATTGTGGCGCTGGATGAATGGGGGATAGCTCTGACCCAATGTGCATAACGTTAGCTGAGAGAGCAAAAGCTTATATCATTCTAGTATATGCATATCAGTTTAATTCCCTGGAACTAGTTACATTCTTTTCTGAGGCTCCTTGCTTTCCTGCAGCTATAGGAGAGAACACACAACAGCAGTATGTTAAGACTCTGCTGATAGGAACTCTGCCCAAACTGGACAGTTTATATACCTTTAAGTTATGCAATCCACTCGTCACCAGCACTGTGCCAGATAAGCAGGATATGGTAAATAACAACATGGATTGAAATTCTTCTGATAACTAGGGTGTGGACAGTACACCCTGTTAGAAATAATCCACTCTGTTAACTAAATGGTGCAGACTAGTCAGACCTTCAGCTGCAAATGTTTCTTAACTGGTGAGGCTGGCAAAGGCCCATGAGACCTTAACTCTTTTTCTTCCACAGTGGAGATGTGATTTTAACCACTCTGACCTGTGCCAAAGCTAAATCAGAGATGAGAAGGACGTAAGCTTTAGTTTTGGACATCTACTTCTTTCAGTAACGCAGAAACACTTCATTACTGATCTCTCAACCAGTAAACAAGATAATAATTGTGCATGTTTGACTGGTGCCAGTCATTTAAAATAAGGGCACACTGTGATCAAGTTATGTTCCTAAGGCAAGAATGTGCCTTCCACGCAGATATTGTTCGTCAATAAAGGAGAGTGTACTTCTTTGTGGTCAAGTGGAAGATCATAGAATCATAGAATTGTAGGGGTTGGAAGAGACCTTGAGAGATCATCGGGTCCAACCCCCCTGCTAAAGCAGCTCCCTAGGACATATCACTCAGATAGGGGTCCAGATGGTTCTTGAATATCTCCAGAGAAGGAGACTCCACCACCTCCCTGGGCAGCCTATTCCAGTGCTCTGTCACCCTCACTGTGAAAAAGATTTTCCGCATGTTGGTGCGGAACTTCCTGCGCTCCAACTTGCAGCATATCTGAAAAAATAACACTACGTTTTTGGAAAGACAAAACCAAAAAAATAGAGGATTCATATGCATTTCCCTCAGACGATATATTGGATTTCACAAACCTAGATTAAGTCTGAGTGTTTGAATGACTAGAATTTTTCATTTTTGATGCAGCTCAGTCTATTGCTGGCTTCCTGGGTTGCAAGCACACTTTGCTGGCTCATGCTGACCCTTCCATCCACCAACACTCCAAACTCCTTGTCCTCAGGGCTGTTCTCAATCCATTCTCTGCTCAGCCCATAGTTGTGCTTGGGATTGCCCTGATCCTGATGCAGGACCTTGCACTTGACATTGTTGAACTTCATGTGATTAACCTGGGCCCACCTCTCAAGCCTGTCAAGGTGCCTCTGGATGGAATGCCTTCGATTGTACCACATATCTTAGTGTGGCTGAGGTTGCATTTGTTCCCATGGTCCATGTCACTGACAATGTTTAATAGTGCTGGTCCCAATACTACATATTTCATCTAATGAGTTTCCTAGCAATCTTTGGTGTCACTGAATGTGGTATCATCTTTCTCTGCCCTCCCTTCCTCCTTCATGTTGCCTTTTCTAAAAAAATTAAGACTGGAAGAAACTTATACGTTAAGCAGGTGATCTCATTTCTAAGGGAGTCAGCTTTTGGTTTCTTAACCAGCTTTGTACATAACTCCCTTATCTTTGTCCTATCCAGAATCTGTTTCATAGTATATTGTGCTACACTATGCCTGGCAAATCTCCCTGTGCATCCCAGTAAAATTTCCTTGTAGCACCATTAATATCATCATCCCAAGAAATGGTTAAAATTACAATTGTAATTTAAGTAGTATAGTTCAGAGAATCAACCATACAAAGGAAGCATCCAAAGATTAAAGTGATGGCCACATCCATCTTGCTGATCCACAGAATAACTATTTTTTTATATACAGCTTATCAGATATGTGGGTGAGAGACAGGCTGTGGCACCACACAGGAGCACACATGAACTCATGACAGTTTGACCACAGGTTTCCTACTATGTTTCTATTCTTTTGGAAATACTTATACCTACATTTATGAAATCCAAACTATCTTTGTGATTTGGTAAGTTACACTCCCCAAGAACCAAGGTCTGCAACTAAGATAATGGCTCAGGCATGAAAAAAACAAGGCAAATTCAGGTCTATTTAACAGGATTTCCAGTATTATTATTATTAGGTGAAGCTTTTGATATAATCTTCTTGTTTCTTTATCCTATTGAGACACTTACTGCATACAAAGAGACGAGGGAAATTCATACATGAAAAGAGCATATGAAAGGAAAAAAATAAAAAAAGAGGTTAACAACTGATGTTGGCAAGGGACACAGAAAAACTTTAGGAACACATTAAAATACACATTTTTGACACAGCCCTGCAAAGTAACACGTCAGATGTAACTCAACTACTGAGTAGTTTGAGAATATACAAACCTGGAATTAAAGTGACTGAATGTACATTTAATACCATTTAGTAACTGCACTTAAATACAAAACTAGCTAGCCCATCTATTTCAATTAGTCTCTCTCCAGCCGAGGGTTCTCCACTGCTGTGTATTTATATTAGAGGTTATGGCAACATGACCTAGGCTATGTTGACCTTTGAATACCAACAAACAAATATAATTATTAATAATTATAAAGCCTTTGGATTTGTTTAAGATCTCTTTATGGTTAAGGGATTTTTTTGGTTGGTTGGTTTTATATATAACTATATAAATTGTTTAAAAGCATTACAGACATAAGAAAGCTCCTCTGGCAATTTATCTGGCATTTTATGCTTCCATAAAACACTCCAGGGTTCCCATTACTGTATGAGATCAGCATGCATACTAAACTTGATGTAGGTGAGCTGTGTTAATATTATGCTTCAATGGCACACCCTGGAGTGTCTTGCTGCTTGAATGATGGAAAGGTCAAACATTTACAGCATACAACCATGTTTCACAGAGCATTTCTACATTATCATTCTCTGTTACCTCATCCTTTCAGGAAAAGTCATTGGAAGAAAAAATAACACAGTTCAATTAAATGAACTTTGTTAAAGTGCTAATATGCAATGTAATCTTGTAGTTTTCTTTGGGTAGTCAGTAAGGTCACATCCCTTGTATACAGTATTAGCACAAACTATGGCTTACTAGAAAAGCCAGTAAAACCTCTGATCAAAAGTCTAACTAGATAATTATGTTTTTAAATAAAATGAAAGGACTGAATCTTGAAGAGGTGGGTATGTTTGCTGCAGAATATATTAAGCTTAGCAAAAGCCAGAGCTACACTGATGGGAGAAATACAATTCTTAGGGTAGCATCAATATCTTCCTACATAACTCAGCAGGTTTAGTATAGAGACTTTCATCCTAAGGACCTCTCAGGGTAATAACATACTAGAGCAGAGTAGAACCAGCGACCAGGATGCGTGTAGCATGATTGTTCTGTAACTAACAATATACCTGTGGTATCCAGAACTGTTAGTCTGGCAGTAACCTTTAGTAATAAATAGCCAAAAAGAGGATATTTGGTAATGCTTCCTCTACTTACCTGTCTTTGATTAAATCAACTTGTCTGTCACAAAGAAGTCCTATATGCTATGAAGGCAGATCGTGTAAAATATTTTCCTCCTGAATAGTATTTCATCTTTGATTCAGACTCAGCAGCAACATTTGACTGGTCCTACAGGGACTCAATATGGATTTTGAAAGCAGAGTATTTTTGCTTAAAACACTAAATAGGTTCTCTTAGCACCCCAGCTCTCATTCAAAAATGACCAAAGTAACTTTTTTTCCAGTAATGAAGAGGGGACACTGCATCCAGCATGATCCATTTCATGGTACTAAGATGTTCTAGTAAGCACTGGATCCTTTTTCCTCAGCCTACTTTTCCTGACTTTGTTGGAGTAATCATGCCATGCTGCCCTGTATCTCTCTTGAATTCCTGGGAGGTTCCAAAAGAAGACAGTAGGCACAAACTGCTTCCTAAATGTTACTGAAACATCCTTTTGTCTCTGCAAGAGAGCAGCACAAACACAGCAATACCACCTCAGCTTGACCTGTAAGATACCTCTGAAATCTGAGTATCATTGAAAGAAAGCAGTCTACCATTAAAAAAAGAACAAAACCAAACCACACACCGAACTTAAGTTGTTGCCTATAATCTTTCTGGCACTTTCTTCTCTGGAAAGCCCAATCAGTCCTGAAACCCAGTATTATTTTATTTACTGTCTGTGGTGGACAAAATAGAGCACATTAGAAAATATTTAAGAGTTCATCGTTAGTAACCTTGCCAAGCATGTGTGATGGAGCACGTTCAGTAGTGATTTCTCATGGTTTGTAGAAAAAGTTCCATTTAAAAGTTAAATTAATTATTGATCCAAATTCTTGAATATCACTTAGAAGGAAAGTAAAAAACTTCTTTCATGGTTAAGCAGCGCCAAACCACTACTTATTTTGGATACAACTGTACTTCAGTTAGAAGAATCCAATCTTCATGATCATACTAAGCAGCACTGATTATCAGTTTAATTTGAAGCACAGAAAAAGTTATTTGCAAGGTGTAGACTTGCTTTAAATTTATTTAAAGTGGCCCCAGTAAGGCAGATTCCTTGCTTTAACTTCAATGAATTTTGGAGTTTTTTTTAATCCGTTCTGATAGAGGCAGCTTCCTGGATAAAAAATTCACATCTATTTTATGCAACAGTATCTTTAGTGTTTCATTAATGTGCTGCTATTATTTCTTCTTTTGCTTTTCATTTCTTTTATTAGGTATTTCTGTGAAAAGCAATTACATTGTGCTTACACACATAAGTAAAAAAATATATAATTTTTTTAAAAATACATATTTTGACATACTTTTCCGATTATTCTTCTTTTCATCACAAATTTGGACTGTTCATGGACACTGGGAATGAACAGACCACAAATTCTGCTGCAAGCTTTTTAGGACAATAAATTATCACTACCAGTTTGAATGTAAAATAATAAATCAATAAAAAGTGACTTCTTTTTCATACCTAAAGGGAAACACTTCCTTTTCCTGGCACACAGAGATAAAAGACACTTTGTTATTTCTCCGAGTTTTTGTGCCCTGAGACTTAGGCAAGCTGCTGTTGTCCTGAGACCGGCAGAAACCACAGCTTACCTTCTTCCTGCCAGTGTGCTCACTTCCCAGAACACGGCTACAAACAGAAACAAACCGTCATGTAGGTGCTTCAAGCACTGCTCACACGACACAGCAGATACATATGCATGAATTTCATGAACAGTTTTCTGTAAAAATGCATGTGTGGATAAATATATAACACTGCATTATTATTTTTTCTATTTCAATGCAGACAACATAAGAAAGTAAATTGCAGTGGACCACCATATAACAAATACGGATCAGTCCTTCTTTTCAACACCATATAGGTATTTCTTTGACTCCACAGTTAAGGGTGAATAATTCATGCTTTAAAACTCTAGCTTTCACTTTGATTTACTCTATCTATAAATTAGAGTATCATTAATATGTTTTTTTTAAAGAAATGTTCTTGAAAAATCCTCTTTATCAATCACTTAAGTCCTTCTCTTACAAATATACTTTGTGCAGTGGTATCAATGACCCATGACTACACTGCAAAACAGACTTCCAAAAATCCTCTCCAAATGCTAGAATTTATGCACTCCTAAATAAACTTTTTTTTCCCTTTTTTAGTAACATTCAACAGTAAGGCAGTACTTCAATCAAACAAGTGCACACTGAATCTTGGACCAGCTAGAAGCGTTCTTAACTGTATCAGACACATTGCCATATTGCTGTCTTCAAAACAGCCATGTGACCAACCTTGGATTGTATAAACTTATAGAAGATGCAGATCTGAGACTTATATCAAAATTAGTTATACTTTCTTCATTCAACAGGCAAATCAGCAAAACAGACAAATTAAATTTAGAAGCATTAGTTTTCTCAAGCAAGTATTTTGAAACAAAAATTCCAGGTATTTTGTCAATGACAAAAGTGTCAATGATCTCAACCATTCTGTCTCCAAATTCACATTTAAAGCCTCTTCTATCCTATATAATTCTCTAACATATTCTAGAAAACTTCCTGTCTCTCTCTGGAATGAACATCAATGTCTCCTGAAAAATCAGGTATTCATGGACCCTTTCCCACCACAGGTGAAATCGTCAAGCCTGTACAGAAGCTGAAAGTCAAGTAGCATGCACCATGATAGTGTTGATGTAAAAAAGCTGAAGTAACAGCTAACATCATATATGTGATATTTATAAAAGAAGATTAAATGGTCATCTTTTGGGTGGTTTTGGTTGTGTAATATACCAACTAAACAGGAGAGAGGAAAGGAAGAAAGTAATTTTTTGTTGTTGTTTTCCCTAAAATCTTCCAACCATTAGTCTGAAGGAATCAGTTACTAAAGAAGAGTCAGCAAGTCTGAGCAACAGCAAAATGAACTGTTGCAGGAATTAAAGAGGAGAAAACAAGATATATGCCTTTACTAAATGAGGGATGTTTGGTAATCTACAGGTTGCACAGTCTTTCTGAAATCTGGAAGCATTACAGATAGAAAGTAAAATTAGTAAAATCAACATACCACCTTGACATTAATAATTATATAACCAGAAAACTAGTTCTTTATAAAAGATACCCCAGTAAAAGTGCTGCATCTGGTCAAAGACTGAAGAAGATATGTAGCAATAAGCTGTAAACTGATAAAAGAGCCCTGCTAATTGCAATCAAGGGATAAGTAGAAGTTTCAAAGTTTAATTAATTAAGCACAAGTTTCTAAGGCAGATTAGCAAAGCCTCTGAAACATCCTTCTACAGATAAATAACGATGACTTTCTTCCTGACAAGAATTTTCACTCCAGATCTCCACAAACAGAAACAAGTCTTGGAAAAAAGGCAACAGAAATTGTATTCTTTTTTGAGATTCTAAGAACCTTTTAGGAAATGCCATCACCCTCCCAGCATTTTCCCAGAGAAAAGATACTAAAATAACAATTACATTTCACTTACATTTAAACTGGCCCCTGATTTTGCAGCAGAAATTAATCTCGCGGTTAAGACACTATTTGAAAATGCTATGAGAGATTAGACAGCATCGTGGAAGTCAGAGTGCAGAGAAGAAACCTAACTCATATTCATCTTTCAGAAGACTGACTTGCATGTATTGAGTGTCATATAGCCATTTTCCTTTTTGCACACTATGCATTGAAGATGTGATGTCTAAATGAATATGCCCAAGTGTCAAAAAAAAATAAACAAACCAGCTCTTGGCTTTGAGAAGTTCTTTAGCTACATACCAGGAAAGTATCACCTACCATTATTAGAATTCCCAATAAAACAAAAAAAGTAGTTGCAGCTGGATCTTCTTTTAAAACTGCTTTGACTGAAAAAAATTTACTGTTGCAGTCATCCTGGAAGTGGGAAAATTTAAGTACAAGAGGCCCATCATACAGTAATTCTAATGCAAATATATTTGCAAGCTGATGTGCATCTGAAAATATATAACCATTCAGTTCTTCAAATGAAAGATTTAGAATTGGATAGATGTATCTTTTAGAGCAGCAAAAACATGAGCTGGCAATGTGTGCTTGCAGCCCAGAAAGCCAACCATATCCCAGGCTACATCAAAAGCAGCATGACCACCAGATTGAGGGAGGTGATTCTCCCCCTCTACTCTGCTCTTGTGAGACCCCACCTGGAGTACTGTGTTCAACTCTGGGGTCTTCAGTACAAGAAAGACAATGACCTGCTTGAGTGAGTCCAGAGGAGGACTAAGATGATACAGGAGCTGTAGCACCTCCCTTACGAGGTGACACTGAGAGGTTTGGGGTTGTTCAGGCTGGCAAAGGGAAGACAGTGAGGAAACTAGAGCAGCCTTACAGTACCTAAAGGGGGTCTACAAGAAAGATGGAGAGGGACTTTTATCAGGGAGTGTAATGATAGGACAAGGGGTAATGGCTTTAAACTAAAAGAGGCTAGAGTTGGATTAGACATTAGGAAGAAATTCTTTACTGAGAGAAGTGAGGCCTTGGCACAGGTTGGTCAGAGAAGCTGTGGATGCCCCCTTCCTGAAAGTATTCATGGCCAAGGTGGATGGGGCTTTGAGCAGGCTGATCTAGCGGATGGTGTCCCTGCCCATGTCAGGACGGTTGCATCTAGACAATCTCTGAGGTCCTTTCCAACCCAAACTTTTCTATGATTCTGTGATATCAAGGGGAAGGATTATCCCCCTCGGTTCAGTATTTGTGAGGGCATATCTGGATACTCTATCCAGTTTTTGGCTCCTCAGCATAGGAAAGATTGGAAAACTGGAGTGAGTTCAGCAGAGGGCACCCCAAACAGATCAGAGCTGGGGGACTTGTCATGTGAGGAGAGCTGAGCCTCTGGGGCTTGTGCAGTTTGTCCTAGAGAAAGTATGAACTGCTTTCAATACCTGTGAGGAGTTATTGAGAAGATGTGCCAGGCTTTATACAAAGGGAGGTAAGTTACAGCATCATATAAATAGTAAGGAAATACTTTAAAATGTATAAAAAAATTTTCTTAGAGGCTTCATATTCCCCTAGAACATATTTCTAAAATAGCAAAGATCTGACCTGAAATGTTAGCATATGTTTTTGAATGAAGAAACATTAGTCTTTTTTTAATAAGGATTTTGGTATTTCCCCCAAATTTTTAAGTACTTTTTTCACAGACAAAACAGTGGTACTAGCAAACAGAAGGAAGATACAATGTAAGAAAACATTCTGCAGTGGTTCAAGAACCAGAAGTGGGGAGTTTTCTTATCATACAATCAGTACTGCTCTTCAGATTTTCTACATGGTTTCTGCCTGGAACAGAAGTCAACTAAGGCTAGATGACATTTTAGCAAGACAGGCTTCAAATGGATGATAATGATGATGATGATGATGAACGTGCACAGTTTCAAATTCTCAGCTTGAAATAATTGCATACTTAAATATTTTAAAGCTAGAGTTTTAATTGAGTTTGAGATTCTTTTGCAATAGATATTAAACTATGCAGAAATATTTGTTCTTGTCCCTGCATGAGAAAGTTGGGTGTTTTTCTCTTGAAGAATGTTTCAGAAAAATCTTGGGAGGTAGGGGCTGTGGGGGCACAAGGAAACAAACCAAAGGGTTTCTTTCTACTTCTTTTTTGCTGTTGCTATAGAACATAAAACATATTCCAAGATGGACACCTACAGGTAAATTTAATTTTTTTTATTCAAACAAGTGTACTTTTGACTTAAATAGAGTTTGCACAGTATTTACTCTTAGATGATGCAGTTTTTAACCAAGAGACTAGTACAGTGAGTTTATAAATGCCTTAAGAGCTTCCCCCAGAATTCAGGTTTCTGGAGAACCTTTGTGAATACACCAACACATGGCACTCATAGGACACATTGAAGGGTCCTATAGTTTCTCTACTAGTCTATCAAGAAAATGTTTTGTCACAGTTACTGCCATCACTCAACCTGAAGTATTAATGCTTACTTAAAATGACGGCGATCAGGAAATTGTATGGGTCCTCAGCATTGCTAATGACAGATCAAACCCAGAAGTATTTTGTGCACACACTGCAATGAATAACATGACAAAGGTATACCAATGAAGGGGCAGATGAACATTAAATGAATCTTTTTAAACCAGCAGAATTTTATGCTGAACAGTTGGACAAAGCAGACTAGAGAATTTTTTAAAATATTTTTTCTGTTCACTTATTAAGCTCTGACACTGAACAAAAAATATTTTACTAAGGAAGTCTTAAGTACAGACTTGATTTGAACCTGACCTATTCATAGATGGCATGGAATAAAAAAAAATAGTGCTAGAGAAGCTACGATTTGTGTGTTTCCTACGTTCTCACACATTCCCCCTCTCATCATCTCCCTGTCACTTCCACTAAATTTCAGTACATTTATCGTTCTATGTCACACATCAACCTGTGAAGCACTTAAACTCTCCTGCGTGTGATGTGGGTTAAGAGCCCATGTGAGCAGCATTCCTCATGGGTGACAGGAGGGAGGGCAGATGGAGCCCAGAGTAGTCACCAAACAGTGAGTAACACTCTCAGCTACTATAAAGACAGAAGTAAGCTGTGACCATTTATTTTACCTGATGAAGGAAACCAAAATTATCTCTAGAAACCTCTGAATATACCTGAAAGTGCAGGGAAAAAAACACCAAAAAACAAACCTACAAAATAACCCCATAACCGTGTGTGTGATTAAGGAAGAAGACGGAAGAAGAGAAGATGGAAGAAGACATAATGTCTATGTCCATTGTATTGACTGCTAAAGGCTAATTTACAAATGCAGGTGGATTTTAAAGGTTTATTTATTTAAAAAAAAAGCATTTGTATTAGGTGCAGGTGCCCAGGTGCTGGCAGTGGGGTGGCTGCATTGGGGCATGGGGCTGCCCGGTGCTGGCTCCGTGGCCCCAGCACGGCAGGGCCCAGCTGAGCCCCTCAGCCCCGGGCGGGCGCCTCGGGGAAAGCCTGGGTAAGAAAGGGCAAAGCGCTGCCCGGCAGCCGGGGCTGAGGGAAACGCGGGGAGAAACAGCCCTGCGAGCCCCGCGGGGAGAGCGGCAGGAGGGGCGGAGGGGCTCCCGGCGCCCACATGGACCCGGGACAGAGCCCGGCCGGGCGGGTGTTTCCCCGCGGCCCGTGGAAGGGCCTCAGGTGGATATTCCCTGAAGAAAGCGGCAGCGTCTGGAAGGGCCCAAATATTTACCTTGTGTATAGCTAAATACATCCTTCTACAACATCCCTTCTGTAAACAAGACAAATAGCAACTTTCTGATGAATTTTTAAACCCTTTCTCTGCCATTGATAAAGATAACCATTAAACCCCCAGAAAGTAATGATAATATGAAACATTTTATTCAGGTTTTCATATGAAACAGTAAAAACTTGCAGCTTTGCAGAGTACCCTCCCCTATCCCCCAAGTGTTTAAATAGCTTTGAAAGTACATTCAATACTCAGAAAACCGTATGACAGAGTTAGCTTTAATTTATTCCAGTAACTAAAGACAACCCTCTCCCTCCAAAGATAAAATGATTTTCAAAAAATTTAAAAACATTTCTTTTCAAACTTTTATATATGGAGCACTACCTTCATTCTATTCCAGGTCAGCTTTGGCTACATTCCTTTTATCTACAGTCATGGTATTTTGATTCAAGTTTAGCACACCTCCTTGATTCCAATATCAACATCAAAGGGAGAGGAAGTAAATTTTACATTTGCATATGGGACAGTGAGATTTCAGAGCAGAGCTTACTATACTTACCAGTAAATGGATTATATCTATTTGAAGATGTAAATATTTCTCTTTGAGTATGAAGCTCAAATTCAGTTTATTCAGGACAACTAAGCTAACTATAGCAATTTTTATGACACTCTAAAGTTACAATGAAAGAATTAATATCTCTGGTCTCACAAAATGTGCCCAATGCACAGTTATTAAGAAAGAAAGAAAAAAAAAAAAAAAGGAACTTAGTGGATAAACTGATTTTTCTTTTAATATTGTAAATTTATCCTTGGTTTTGTGGGTTTGTTGGTTTGTTGGTTGAGGTTTTTTACTAAATTCATTATAAAAATGCCTGACACCCTTACTCATTAATAAGAACATATAGAAAGGTTTTTCTTCCCTAAAAATTCCACTAAAATGTTAAAAACATTAACAAGAATCAGAGGCTGCTATTGAAGTATGATCTACAATATGATCAAACTGCTGCCAAAGGAAGTCTGAGAGTATCTGAAAGGAAAAAATCAAACTTTTCAAATAACCCTGCAGGTTGCAGGACCCTCCCTGTGTACCATGCACCTAAAAATGTCATGCCACACCCTGTTAGCTCTCCCTGTTTGCAAGCACTCCCTAGGGCTGTTTAAATCTCCCATGGTTATCCCTGGTAGTGCCCAAGCCATGTCACTCTCTCTAGAGCTGCTGGCTCCTGGTGGGTCTCCACTCTTCCTCAGGTTTCCCTGGCTCCTGGAACCCTCTGTCTGCTTCGAGGAAGCCCCTCTCCATCTCAATCTACCACTTGGCCACAGAATTTACTGTTGCTGCCGCTGTGCTCCTCACTAAATATTCTGTATAGTAACAATAATGGATAAAGGGTAAGATATAATTATTAGCAGTGTGCATTGTTAGCTAATCTAAATCCATCATTGATCTGAAATTTGAAACTCACCTGACTTGTCCATCTTTTAAACACTCTAAACTGATACACATACAGACAGGCATTGCAAGATTCAGTTGCAAAAATTGCACAAATCCCAGATTATCTATTTGGAAAAATTAAAAAAATGGTGTGCATTACACACCTCAAAGAATCAAACCTTTTGATGAATACAGTACCAATAATTTTTCAAAGATGTTATCCTAAAGGAGAATAAAAAGGTGTACATTTTTCTGGGCAATAAAATAAAAGGTTTCAATGGCAACAACCAGTTATTGGTCTCCTGGATTTGGCATTGGACCTAGCTGCTGCTACTAAGTGGATAATGTTGGGAAAAACTCCATGTTCCTGTCTCGTAGCTCTCAGACTAATTAACTGCTTGTGCTTTGGTGATGTATGTCCTTGATTCCCAAGAAAGGCTGACATGCACACGATGCAGTGATTTTTTTTCTAGTGTGTCAGATATAGTTACAAAGGGTCTGAAAAGCAAAGTAGATGTGTAATGCTATCCTGTAAAACAGCAAACATGCTAGAAGCAATACAATATATTAATTCTCTTAACATTAAATATGCAGTGTATGCTCTAGTTCTCCTGACAAGCAAATCTCATTGCAGCTTTAGAACATGTCATATAGGGAAAAAATCATACTCCATTGAAATTCATCTAGTTGAGAGAGCAAGAGGAGGTCTGTCCTGTAGAGAACAGGATGTGCTACTCATATTATTGAATATTTGAATCTAAGCATAGATTTTCATTTGCAACCCTCCTTTCTCTGCAATTATTCAGGACCTAAAGCCACTTAGGATCTTTATGTTACTAGAGCAGTAACACAGATCCTGTTGCAGTGGCTGAATGGCCTACTTGTTGAGGGCTTTTTTAGTTACTGTCTGACTTTTTTCAGCACTACCCCATTCTCAAATAAGTGTCTTCTATCCAAGGTATTAAAGGTAGATAAGGGACAGGTAACGTTGCTACTGGCTGAACAGAGTTCAAATGTCAGGATTTCATCCAGATCAAGCTAGATCAAGCTCGCCCTAAAAGTTAAGGTCAAGTATTCTGTTGTTAAATAAGACCACGGTACCTGGGTACAGAGATGTTGAAGTGATTTTTTTGAGAGACATAGAAGACCTGTGTTTTCTGTGGTAATGATAAAATGACAGATAATGCCATATTAGTGAAGTAATTTGTCATTGGAATCCTATCTGGGTTAAAAAAAAATAAAGATCATAGTGCTGAGATATATAGGATGTCATTTTATGCCAGATACTTGTACTTCTGTTTGCAAATCTGTGTACATTCTTCTTGTAACAGCAAAGACTAAGAAGCACTAATGTACTTTGTTGCTATAAGCAGCAGTTCTTATGCTTCTCCCTCATCTGTTATCAACCATCTGGTCAGAGAAGTCATTAAGAAGTGCAGTGACCTTATGTTGTATCATGAAAAGAAGTATCCTTAAATATACCACAAGGATAAGTCTAGTTTGTCTGATGCTGACTAGCCCACCACTTTTTCAAGTGATTTTACTGATCCCAGGGGTGCCATTTTTTTCATTTACAGATACACAGCTCTATCTCATGTCTCAGCTGGCAGTCTTTGTCAGACAAGCATAAAGTAGTTAGAGATAATAAGAACCAATGTGATTGGTGTGGCAGAAGAGTGAAACACTAAGTAAAACTGAGCAAACACTGAGTAAAAAGTAAAGGAATGATCCCTAATAAAACTAGCTAGGATACCTAACATAAAGCTGCCTGAAGTCTGATAGATACAGAAGTTTGCCCTTAGCTTGGAAACAATGAATTATCACCATCTACTGGAAGGAGTATGAAATGTGTAAAAGCAAGTCTTTCGAGACATAAAAATTAAGTTGACCAAGTAAAATAATACTGTAACTCGTTATGGTTTTCTCATTGTTACTCAAAATAAAGGGGAATTACACCTTGAAATAACCTAATCTTAAAAAGAGAATTCTACACAAATCCTTGAAACACTGATAAACTGCTCCACTAGAAGTGTGCTAAAATTAAAATTTCACATCACCATGCCCCCTCTCCCTTCCCCACCACAGGTATTTTAAATTAAATGTCACTGCCACAGACAACACTAGAAAAAATTGTGGGGGTAGCTTTATTCCATTTTGTTGTACAGTTTTACTTGTCTCATCCTACTCCTCACTGTGTTTCTTACCACCGCTGTGGAGTCATTCCAGGAACAATATATATAAGAAAAAATGCTTTTCATCTGTAATTTCATTATTACATTTAACATGTACTTTGTTGCCCTGGAAGTTCCATTAGTTCACAGCAAGAATGAGGTTATGCTTAGCCTTCTGAACTTAAATGTATGTTTTTCACATGTTGTTTGGCTTGTTGATAAACCTGACTTCAGTTCACTACAAGTACCAGTTGTTGTTAGTAGTTAGTTGTAGTTCCCACTTGCCTAAGTGTACACGTCCTATGTATATCCAAGACAATAGAAGAATTAAAATAGAAAACAAGAAAAGAATATTTTTTTGTCTGGCAACAGAAATTAATTTAAATAGACTTGAGAATTTGCCTTCTAGATTGGAAATCTAAAGATGCAGTTAACACTGACTAAAAAAAGCCCTGGAAAAATGAGAAAAAAAACCCAGGTAGGTGAGTATTCATTAGTTCTACTGAATGGTCTAGAGTGCTGGGGGTGGGGAGATGTTAAAGTATTATGATAGAATGACAGAATCACAGAATATATTGTGTTGGAAAGGACCTTTAAAGGTCATCCAGTCCAAACCCCCTGCAGTAAACAGGGACATCTTCTCTAGATCAGGTTGCTCTGAGCCCCATCAAATCTGACCTTGAATATCTCCAGGGATGGATGGGGCCTCCACTACCTCTCTGGGCAACCTGTTCCAGTGATCCAGCACTCTCATACAGAAGAACTTTTTCCTAATACCCAACCTAAATCTACCCTGCTTTAGTTTAAAACCATTACCCTTTGTCCTGCTCCTACATGCCCTTGTGAACAGTTCTTCCCCAGCTTTCTTATAGGCACCTTTCAGGTATTGGAAGGCCTCTATAAGGTACCCCCGAAGCCTTCTCTTCTGCAGGCTGAACAAGCCAAACTCTCTCAGCCTGTCTTTGTAGGAGAGGTGCTCCAGCCCTCTGATCATCCTTGTGACCCTTCTCTGGACATGATCTGACAGGTCCATGTCCTTCTTGTGTCAAGGGCTCCAAAGCTCCACACAGTATTCCAGGTGAGGTGTCAAGGTAAGAAAAAAAATATTTTAGACTTAATATATTAAATCTTACTAGTTCCAAAGAACTAAAGCTGTTAAACTTCTAAACTAGTTTAGTTCTTTCATGAGACATTTCAGTGGTACCAACTAATGTACAGGTTATTCAAATACATATTTAGGTTTTTTTCATGTACTGATTTGCCTGTTTTATACAAATTGTTTATACTAACATGGAGATTAGGATCTCTTTATCATCTTTTTAAAGCCTATGACATATGTGAGAGGTGTTTCCATTCTGGATGAGTGAGAACATGCACTCTTGTCTACAAGCCATAATAAAACCATGAAATTGGCTTTTTACATGTAATAGAGGCAGGTATCCTCAATATGAATATTTATGTGGCACTGCTGTACTCCATATTTAAGTAGTTATATAGGAAAAAACAGAAAACAGATGGTGGTGCATACAAACCAAGTACAGAAAAAATGAAGTTTGCAATGTGCTGTGAAGTCTTAGTTCAAAGGTTCTACACACTAGCATCTTTAAAATAGTAGCTTGCATAGGACTTTGATCACTTTATTGTACTAACTTGGCTAGTCCTTCAACACAAACCCATCAGTACAATTCTTCCCAATATATAGAATGACAACAAATATTCCTCTAATTGCTCGTTAAATAAACAGTAACATTTCTGGGAAAGCAACTCTGTTATTAGTTCTGTGTTTTTTTCATTCAACTCTTACAGGTGTATGGCTTCCCTTAAACAGCCTGTCATGGTTTAACCCCAGCTAGTAAATGGGCACCATCTTCCACAAGGGGATGGGGAGGAAAATGGGAAAAACTTCATGGGTTGAGAAAAGCATACTTTAATAGAGTAACAAATGAAAAGAATGACAATAACAATAATACAAGTGATGCTAAATGCAATTTCTCAACACATGCAGAAGGAAAAAATCCAAACTGATGCCCAGTCTGTTTCTAAGCAGTGATTCTACCTCCCTGATAGATTCCTCAGTTACATACAGAGCATGACATACGTGTGAGGGAATATCCCTTTGGCCATTCTGGGTCAGCTGTCCTGGCTGTGCTCTCACAGCTTCCTGTGCACTTGGCAGGGAGTGAGAAGCTGAAAAAAATTTGAATTAGTGTAGACTACAACTACCCAGCAACAGCTATAAACATCAGTGTGTTACCAACATCATTCTGAAACTAAATCCAAACCACAGCACTGTATCAGCTACTAGAAATAAACTTTATCTCAGCCAAAACCATGACTCAGACCTCGCAAATCACAGTTCAACTTATAACAAAAAAAGTGAAACTTAGAGCAATTACTTACCCAGGCATGATTTTCTATTAAACTGTATAGTACCTCTTCTGGCACACTGTGATAATACCACTCCCTTTTCATTAGTAAACTTGACTGTATTTACAATACAAGACAATAGGGAATTGTAACAAAAAAAACCCCCAACAAAATACAGCTAAATTACAGGGAGAAAACTGCAAGCTACTACAATCAAAAACGGTTGAGATCCTAGAATCACAGAATCACAGAATATCCTGAGTTGGAAGGGACCCAATAAGGATCATCGAGTCCAACTCCTGGCTCCACACAGGGCCAGCCAAGTCAGAGCATGGGACTGAGCGCATCATCCTGATGCTTCTTGACTTCAGCCAAGCTCGGTGCTGTGACCCCTTCCCTGGGAAGCCTGTTCCAGTGCCTGACCACCCTTCTCAGTGAAGAACCTCTTCCTAACATCCAACCTAAAATTCCCCTGTTGCAGCTTCATACCATTCCCTCAGGTTCTACCACTGGTTGTAAAGAGGAGATCGGCACCTGCCCCTTCACTCCCCCTCATCAGGAAGCCACAGACCATGACAAGTTCTCCTCTTCGCCTTCTTTTCTCCAGACTGAACAAACCAAGGGACTTCAGCCTCTCCTCATAAGACTTCCCCTCCAGACCCTTCACCCTCCTCATTATTCTCCTCTGGACACTCTCCATTAGTTTTGTGTCCCTCGTACTGTGGCACCCAAAACTGCACCCAGTACTCGAGGTGAGGCTGCACCAGTGCAGTGTAGAGAGGGACAATCCCCTGGACTGGCTGGCAATGCCGTGCTTGAGGCACCCCAGGTACAGTTGGGCCTCCTGGCTGCCTGGGCACACAGCTGACTTATGCTTAACTTGCTGCTGACTGAGACCCCCAAAACCCTCTCAGCATGGCTGGCCTCCAGCATCTGATCCCCCAGTCTGTGTGTGTAGCCAGGGTCGCCCCTTCCCAGATGCAGAATCCAGCACTTGCCCTTGTTAAACTCCATGCTGTTGGTGATTGCCCAGCTCTCTGATCTGTCCAGGTCCCTCTGTAAGGGTTCTCCACCCTCAACGAAGTCAACTGCAATTTGGTGTCACCTGCAAATTTACTACAGACACCCTCTAGTCCTGTGTCCAGGACTGGACCTAAAATTGAGCCCTGGGGAACCCCACTAGGGACTGGCTGCCAGCCAGATGTGACCCCATTCATGATCATCCTCTGGTTCCAACCCTTCAGCTAGTTGCCCACCCAACACGTTATGGCTTTGTCTACTTGTGTGCTGGACATTTTGTCCAGCAAGATACTGTGAGGCACAGTTTCAAAAGCCTTACTGAAATCCAAAAAAATAACATCCACTGGTTTGCTGTGATCAAGCAGCTGGGTGACCCTGTCATAAAAGGAGATCAGATTGGATAGACAGGACCTTCCTGTTCTGAACCTCTGTTGGCTGTGACCAATGACTGCTTTATCCTTTAGGTATTTTTTGGTAACTCCCAGTATGATGTTCTCCATAATTATACCAGGCACTGAGGTGAGATTGACAGGCCTGTAATTACCCTCCCTGACAACTGGGACAACGTTTGTCAGCTTCCAGTCAACCACAACCTCCCCAGATTCCCAAGACCATCGAAAAATAATCATTATGTTGTCATTACTGCAGTCACAGTCCTCCAACTTGAGGCATCTGGAGTCGTTGAGCCCATCGACTGTGTTGAAGACAGAGGCAAAGGCAGCGTTAAACTTCTCTGCTTCGTCTACGTCCCCATCAGTAAGGTGACCATTCTTATCAAGTAATGGACCAACGTTCTTTCTGGTCCTCCTCTTGCTGTTCACGTCTTTGGCAAACCCCTTTTGACTGTCTGCCACAGTACTGGCCAGCCTCAGCTCTAATGGGGATTTGGCTGCAGGAATTTTCTCCCTACCAAGGCGAGCAGTGTCCCTGTAATCCTCCCATGCTGCCTGACCTTGCTTCCACTGGCTGTACACTTTCTTTTCCCACCTAAGCTCCAGAAGAAGGTCCCTGTTCAGCCAAACTGTCCCCCTGCCCCGCCTGCTTGATTTCTGACGTGATATATATATATATATATGAGAGAACAGAAGTTAGTGTATCACAGTTTCTATATATGTAAACAGGGTAACTCTTCACACTAAGTTTTACATAAATATATAAACTGCCAGATTGCTCAAACTGTTTACTCAAATAGGATTAAATATGTCTCAAACTCAAGCATCACTACTACATGCAATTTTCCATAAATATTGTTATTTTTGCCTAACCTTAGCTAAAAGAAGAAATCAATCATAAAATTAATTCTTGATTGAGGCAAAAGGACAGACAGACTGCTTTTTGGGTCCAGACATTCACAGACAGACAAATAACTAGCAACAGTTTACAATTTCTTGTCTTTTCTTTTTGACCACGGCTGTTACAATCACAAAGTACAGAAGCATAACCTTTACTCTTACTACGTTAATGTGAAAGCATGAAACAGTGAACAGAAAGTCCACATGAAACAGAAAACTGAGCTTTTGAAAGAGGTTCTTCACATGAATCTCTTTTAACCCTACAGTAAATCTGAATATTGAGATGATAATTCAGGGATAGATTTGAAGATCACAGCAACAGAAAACATATTAAAGGTTAGAAATCATTAAATGTTTTTCTCTCCCAGGAAGTTTCTCTTTTTATTGTGTAAATCTTCCATAGAAGAGATAAGAAGGCAACTGTTTCTTTTGTAGCTACAAATGGAAAAGACTAAACAAACAAAACCAGTAAAGAGTTCAAATACAGTTATTTTAGAGAAAAAATATATTGTGCATAATCTTAAAAGAGATGGGTGTATTTTCAGAGGTACAAATTAAAACCACACCAACTCCTCTTACTGCCTTTTAATGAACTGTAGTTTCTCTGAGCATACCTTCAGACACCTACCAAGGGCCTCACAGGTAATCTAATAAAAATTCTGTAAAATCTTTTGCCTTGCATCATTAAATGGGATAAAATTGAGACTGAGCTTTGATGCTGTCTATTCTGATGTAAAAAACCAAATCGTATCACTGAAGAATTAGTCACACTAAACACGTGGAAGAATGAAATAACACTGAGCATTCAGTGTAAGAGGTCTCAGTGAATGGAAAGTCAGTTTTCCTTCAGTTCTCAAAGGGTAACAAGTCTCAAGAATAGCACTATTCAAACTCTGTATTGAAAGATCCCAACCAATCACCAGGAGTTTTAAATTAGCAGCACTATTTTGATGTTTCTTGCTGATCAGGAAAAATTAAAAATGTTACAAAGGACTATAATTTGACTTGTTCTCCCCACAAGCTGCCTTCATACAATGCGGAGAGATTAGACGGCTTGCCATTGCTCTGGTAGTCACTAGATGTCAACAGAGTCTATCATTTGAACACATCGCTTTATATTTCAAACAAGGCGCAAAGAAATTGGTCTGTCTTTGTTACACAGGTTTGTGTTGGTATTTGCTTAAACACATGTACAATACCTGGGTTCATACAAAATCCAATCCAGCTTTATGTAGTGGAAGAATAGTAAGAATCCCCGCACATAAACAGTTCCAAGTTCATGATTGCACATGTAGTTAATCGTGTTAGAACTTTTGAAGTATCCTCTAAGCTGCCAGCAGGTGTCAAAATAAGCTGAACTCCCTTGTCTGGGTGAGAAATGAACCAGATCGAGTGCTTACATTTGACTGTGAAAGAGCCAGGGTAATTCCTCCTTTTCCTACTTTCAGATCTGTGGAATTTTATGCGATAAAAGCCAGTGAGAAGAGCTGCGGCAGATTTGCCATGACCTACATAGCATATGTAAATGGGATACTTTCACTTTCCATGCTTGCTTTCTTGAGCACCTTGCCTCTTTATGACACATCTGTGTCTTGCTAGAGCACCTTCATCTACTCCGAGTTGAGAGATAGAGCTGAAGCTTATTTTTACTTCTGTGCTAATCAGGGAAGCTGGAAGCAAGAGAAATGGAATTTTCCCTGTGAGAAGAAAAAAAAAAGCTGATCATTCCTTCATTCTGACAGGAAAGGGAAGGCTCAAACTTACACTGACAAGAAGTAGAAATTTAATGACCCTTTTTCACTTTGAAGTTCACTGACCTAAATATCAAGATGAACATACACTCCAATAGCAGCCTCTCTCTCACAACTGCACCAATTGAAGTCATAACAAACCACTCCAGATATAGCTGATGTCATCAGATGCCTCAACTGTTAATCAACCAAAATAAGGCCACAAAACCCACCTATTACATCCCTGAATCTCCCTCCACATTTTGATGCTTCTTTTTAAAGTATTCAGATTCTGAACAAAATCATTCCTTCCTATAACACATCAAGTTCCAGATAGGAAACCTTCCCAGTCTTTAATTAACAGTATTTCTAGCGCCACTTTTAACTGAGCATTTGCTAAATGAGAAACCTAGAAGAATTTTGCAATACTTCTAAAATTGGCATTGTCACTCTGGTAGTCAACCAAGTATTCATACCACAGCTGCTTCAAAGAAAAGCTGATCAGAAACCCTGGCATCCAAATTGTCTAAAATCTATTCATTTTGTTCAAAAATGCTATGCTATGTTATGCTTTCTTTTAATTGTGAAAGCATTAACATACACATGCTTTCTGTTTACTATCAAATAGCTCAGTCCTCAAAAAAATGTGTGATTCTTTTCCAAATGTACATAAAGCCAACTAGGAATGCTAAGGCCTGTAAATAAAAGGGCATGTGGAACTCTTAAACAGTGAGTGAAAATGCGAGTCGTAGATTTATTTCTGTTTGGACTTTTGAATTGTGAGATACAGTATCTTACCAAGTGCACACAATACACTTAAGAAACCCCTCTGTTGCTTCATTCTGAGTTGTTGCAGCAGCTATTCCGATTTTTAAAATTCCTTTGGAGCAGTGCTGTGGTTTAACTCAGCAGGCAGGTAAGCACCCCACAGTTGTTCATTCACTCCATGCCACAGTGGGATGGGGGAGAGAATTGAGGTAAGAAAAAGTAAAACTTGTGAACTGAGATAAAGACAGTTTAATAGGACAGCAGAGGAAGAGAATAATAATAATACCGATAATACTGAGGATAACAACAATAATAGTGGAATATACAAAACAGGTGATGCACAATGCAATTGCTTACCACCCACTAACCAATGCCTAGCCTGTCCTTAAGCTGTGATCCTCTGCCTGTTCAATTCCTACCAGTTTATATGCTGAGAATGATGTCATAAGGTATGGAACATCCTGAACAACATTGGCCAGTATGGACCAGCTGTCGTGGCTGTGCCCCCTCTCAGAAGGCATCTCTAGCCTTCTCACTGTCAGGGCATGAGAAGTTGAAAAGTCCTTAACGTAAGCACTACTTAGGAACAACTAAACCATCAATGTGTTATCAACATTATTCTCATCCTAAATCCAAAAAACAGCACAACACCAGCTACTACAAAGAACTGACTCTATCTCAACATAAACCAGGACAAGCAGGAACACATGCAAGCACAGAAGAAATATCACTGTATCATAACTATAGTGCAGATATCAGGAAAAAAATACCCATAACCTAAAATAGACAAAACAAACCAAAATTGCTTCAAATCTACAGAGCTATGAATTTGTATTTTTGTTTCCTAATAGTCATTGGTGAAGTTTAAACCCAGAGAAGTAAATTTAACTATTGGGGGGGAAAGATTGCTGACAAGGCAGAACATAAAGAAAGATTCAAAGGTCTTATTTTTCTTCTCTGAACATAGAATTGTAGAATGGCTTTGATTGGAAAAGACCTTCAAGATCATCATGTCCAACCATCTATCCAGCCCTACTAGGTCCAACATTAGACCATGTCACCAAGTACCTCTACTCTTCTTTTAAAGATTGCCAGTGATGGTGACTTAACCACCACCCTGGGCAGCCTGTTCCAATATCTAACAACCCTTCCAGTAAAGAAATATTTTCTAATATCCAACCTAAACTTCCCCTGATGAAATTTTAGACATTTCCCCTTGTCCTGTCACTAGCTACCAGGGAGAAGAGACCAACCCCCACCTCACTACAGTCACCTTTTAGGTAGTTGTAGAGAGGAATGAGGTCTCCCTTCAGACTCCTTTTCTTCAGACTAAACAATCCCAGCTCCCTCAGCTGCTCCTCGTAAGATTTTTCTTCCAAACCCTTCACCAGCTTTGTAGTCCTCCTCTGGACTGCTCTGCTCAAGCATCTCAATATCCTTCTTGTAATGAGGGGCTCAAAACTGAACACCTTACTCCAGGTGCAGCTTTGCCAGCACTGAGTACAGGGAATCACTTCCCTGCTCCTGCTGGCCACAGTATTCCAATGGCATCCTGGCCACCTGGGCCACTGCTGGCTCATATTCAGCCAGCTGTTGATCAACACCCCTGGTATCTCTCCTCAAGACAGCTCTTGAGCCACTCCTCTCCAAGCCTATAGCTTCGCATGGGGTTGTTGTGACCCAAGTGCAGGACCCGGCACTTGGCCTTGTTGAACCTCTTGCAATTGACCTCGGACAATCAATCCAGCCTCCCCAGGTCCCTCTGTAGAGCCTGCAGATCTGGCAGATCAACATTCCCATCAATCTCGGTATCAACTACAAGTTTAAGGAAGACGCCCTTGATTGCCTCATCCATGTCATTGATAAAGACATTGAACAGAACTGGCCCCAGTACTGAGCCTTGGGGAACACCGCTGGTGACAGGCCTCCAGCTGGATTTAACTCCACAACTGTTTGTGCCCAACTGTCCAGCCAGCGTTTCACCCAGTGAAGCGTATGCCCACCCGAGCCATGAGGAGAATGCTGTGGGAAACAGTGGCAAAGGCCTTACTGTGGTCCAAGTAGACAATATCCACAGCCTTTCCCTCATCCACTAGGCCAGTCACCTGATCATAGAAGATAAGGTTCGTTAAGGAGGACCTGCCCTTCCTGAACCCATGCTGACTGGGCCTGATCACCTGGTTGTCCTGCATGTGCTGCATGATGCCATTCAAGATGATCTGCTCCGTCACCTTCCCTGGCACCGAGGTCTGACTGACAGGTCTGTAGTTCCCTGGGTTCTTCATCTGTACCTTCTTGTAGATGGGTGTCACATTCACAAGCCTTCTTAAAGAGCATTTTAAATTTACATTTGGAAAGAAAAAGTTAAACTGGTTCAATGTATCTTTTTTTCTGTCTCACTTTTAATAACTATTTCTAAGTCTCACTAATCTATTCTGGCTTTTAAAGCATTCCATTTTCTCCAAAAAGCTCAACAGCATTCAGTTATATAAGGTTATTTTTGGTAGCATTAGTATTACAGGAGAGACACCATACTGAGGTCTTTTCCTCTTTGGTCCACTTCAGCTGTGGTAGATTAAAAAAACCCCTCAAAACTCCTAGAGAAACAACACTTCTTCCCTCACTTAAAAATTACATTATTTGCACTGACATACTACTGGATGCTTTGATATGCATTCAGAAGACACTTTGATGCAAAAATATTTCAAATTAATGCCAAGTATCAGATTTTGAAAGCTCGGACTAAAATATCTGAGAAAAAAAATTGCTACTTTGAAACCACCTCAGTTAAGATGACAATCCATTTCAGCAGTTTCATAACAGTGAGCTCTTTAGGAATTTAAAACCACTTTGTGATGCTTTTGGGTTTTTTTCCAATTAAAATTAAAGATGCATTTGTATGAAAGTTGCACCTTAAGATTGCAAGCACCAAAAGTTATTAAAAAAAAAAAAAGTTCCACTACCATGAACTAAAATAGCTCCAAGATAAAGGAATTTGGAATTTCTCACTCTACTGCATTTACTTTAACACCCTTGAAGGTGAAGGTTTTGACAAAGAATATCTAAGTAGCTTTCCAGAATACACATTGATTCCAGAACAGATAACACTAGTAATTACAGCACAAGAGATTAACTTTTCCAGAACAAAGGGAAGAAAAACAAAAAATAAACCCAAGAAAAATATTTGAAAAAGCCTCTTAGAACAGTATGAAGATGCTGTAGTTTTGCATGGCTGGGTTCTGGTGCAGCAGGGGGTGTTGCAGGGGTGGCTTCTGCAAGAAGCAGCCAGAAGCTCTCTGCAGGTCCTCCAGGCAAACACCAGCCAGCTCAAGGCTGGAGTCGTTACTAACCAAGGCAGAGCCCGTCAGCGACAGTCACAGCGCCTCTGGGAATCACATTTAGGAGAAAAAAAATGCAAGCAGCTGCTTTTTGCCACCAGAGAAGGGAGTGAGAAGATGTAAGGAACTGTGCAGACACCAAGCCAGGGAAGAAGATGGGTGGGGCATGGGGTGGGGAATGAGGCACTGCAGGTGCTGGAGGGAGAGATCTCTCCCTGTCCTTATCTCAACTCCTGAGCCTCTCAATTCATCCCCTGTCCAGCTGAAAAAAGGAGTGATAGAGCAGCTTTGGTGGGTGTCTGGACTCCTGCCAGGGTCAAACCACCACAGACGCTGACAGGAATTGGAAAAAGGAAATAGAAACAGTGATGCAAAACAATGGCTGTTGCAGCAACTGTTTTTTGCCAAACTACAGAACATTTATCCCTTTAATGAAAATCTTGTAAGTATAGAGGGTTACCACCATCATCTCATACCTGCTGGTTTTGTTACTCCCATGCCAGAAGAAGAGTCTTGATCTTGCCAAATGGGAGGGCAAAGCTGTTACTACATCGATTCAGCTTCAGAGGCAGCTACACCACACAGAAAAGAAGTCCACTCGGTTTGGATGGAAATTCAGTTGCTCTTTGTTGTCTCTTCCACAGTAACACAGTTGGTCAGAGCCCTGGAAAACTAAGAAAGTAAGATCCATTGGTATATAAGCATGCATGCATGTATATTTGTACATATGTGTCTATATGTATGTATACATACATTTTTCCAGTAACACATCTCCCTACAACAAAGGTCTTTCATGGTGTTGATAAACTTCCCCCCATGGCATAATTTCCATCTTCAAACAGTCAGAACAAAAAAAAAGTAATTGTTCTGTTATTTGTGTTTACACTCAAGGGAAAAAGCTGAGTGGATTATAAATTCCCTCCCATATCCATAAGAATGGATGGCACAGAATGAGCTCTATAAATCCTGTCTCCTGTTTCATTGTCTTTCTCTAAATCACTAGACTGTATGTGATTTTGCACTTGCCACATATAATTTCTGAATGACCAAGGCTGGCAGAGCAAATTTCATTTTTATACGTATTAACTATTTTATGCATGTCTGTGTGCACGTCCATCAAACCATAAAGTACTTGGGACAAAGATACTGTTATTGTAATTATATAGTAAAAGACTAATTTTATAGTCATGTAAAACTGCTAGATTTCTCAAAGAGCTGTACAGCATTGCATAATCTGTAGCAATTAGTTTCATCAGGCAATAAACCTTTCATCAGCGATATGGTGCACAGTAAATTATACCAGGAATACAGATTTGGAGAATGACAAGTTGATGTATACAGTGTGAAAAATTAAACGTGTATGTATTTCTGGGAGAAATACAAAGAAACTTCATAAAAATCAAGAAATTTACTCCAGTCTATCTGAGAACCATCCCCGGTAAAACAGACCACAAAGGATTGTATAGTGAATCTTTTAACATACACGGCATCTATAAGCATACTGTACTTTTCTTGTTGTGAATATTAACAACAAATATAACTGAGAACACTTGTCCCTTTTTCCTCCATTCTGCTAATGATCCCAGTGCATATGAACTATAAGGTGCTATGGGCGTGGTGTTGGAAAGTACTAAAACCCCCTGCCTCTTTCATCTCCTCATTGCTTCTCATTATTAATAAACAGCTCTAAACCAGGTTTAGACAGCCTCCCAAGGAGAAAACCTTTGACATCTTAGTACACATCACATGGAAAGGCAATGCAGTCATATCAGCAGGAAAAAATCCATCTGTTAAATGAAGCCATCTATACTGGCATAAAGTCTGACAGAAATTCTGTATCAACAAATTACAACCCTTACAGCATAGACAAACCTCTTTTTCAATCACTGCTCTTCTCAAACTGTCAGGTTTGGGGCTAAAATTTTTCCTGGTAACAATGCCTGAAAATTAGCTTATTAAATTACGCAACTGCTTTACTTCAATAGGTCTTTTGATGAAAGAGTTACATGGACAAGTGAGTATCACATCTAGCAAAATAAAAAAACAGATCCAGATTCCCTGTTAGGCTGGACCACTTTCAATCCAGTGTGTGCAGGAAAAAATCACACAATGAGGTTTCTTTTACTTTTCTGTTTTAAAAATCTTATAAACTTCATACATAAAAAACAAAACACGAAAGGACTGCATCGTCATTATTATTATTTTATTATATTTGGTGTTTCAAAAGAATTGGATAAGCTTGTGCCTTTTCTCCCCACTTCTTTTTTCAAAGAGCAACAGAGAAAATAAGGCTTGAAATGAATGGCAAGAATGAGTAGTCCTCAAAAGGCAAGCATTGGCTCATTGTCTCCTAGTTATTACTTAGATATGTGTCACTGGAAGAAGAAACAAGAAACACAGGAAAGAAACTGCCCAGTTTTATATTTAGAAAGAACAAAGTGCAACTAGAATGGGCTGTATATTCTGCTGCACAGCAATGAATATATATATAAGAAGGTTACTGTCACACTGCAATTGAAAATGATTCAATAATTCTAAATTACAGAGTGTGCAAGTTTTTATTTCAAATTTCTTCCAAAGGCACACACCAGTCACCCTTTGAAATGGGTCTGGAAGAAATGTCTTTTAAGGTTACTGTTGTTCATTATGAAGTCCTGCTTTTTTTTCTGTGAAGGAGCTGGTACCAACCATCATGAGATAGAGAAGTCTGCTCTAGATTGCTACTGGTGTCATCTGTGGTTTATGTGACCTCATTATGCATAAAGTCAGCATGGGTTTATTCTGAAATCAACAAAATACTGTTTTTTTTTTCCCTGCTTGCATTTTGGATGATAAATTTAGGATTAACCAGTTTAGAAGTATCAGTGACAGCTGTGAAATTGACATCAAAGGTGTTGAAGAAGATGAAATGCAAACAATTTGAAAGACATAGGAGTTTCAACTACTTTTTGAGAACTCTTCCTTTCTTCTGAGATCTTCAGTCACCACTACATATTTAAAGACCAATGTCTAGTTCTCTTCCTTGAAAAATTCTTTATAAAAAGCCAACGCCTGTGCTGTCAATTATGGAAAGGATTTACAATGCAGAAAGATATGGGAAAAACACTTAGAACTCTGAAATTTTTGAGTCTTAATCACAAGGTAAGTGAAAACATCACTGTGTCATTAAATACCAGTAAAAACAAAACTTGCCAAAAAATTAAAACCAAGTAATATGAAAATCCCACTGAATGCAAATAGGTATAGATTAGCTTATCTCAGAGGAACAACATTGATTTATTCTCCTTGAGAATCTGTCTCTAATTGTAAGAACTTAAGGATGTTAGAAAACAGTTGTGAATGTAGGTAAAGTCTAAACCTAGATTGACACCTTAGTTAGTTCCTTAGGCATAAACTTTTCTTATTGTTCTGGGTTTATGTGGCAAGATTTTGGTAGCAGGGGGCTACAGGGGTTGCTTCTGCAAGAAGCTGCCAGAAGCTTCCTCTAGGCCTGAAAAAGCCCGTACCAGCTGCCTCCAAGACAGACCTGACACTTGCCAGGCCAAGCCAATCAGCACCTCTGAGATAACATGTTTAATGTATTTTTTATGTCGAAAGGACTCACGCTGAAGAAGTTGGTGGAGGACTGTCCTCTGTAAGTGGTACCCCACACTGGAGCAGGGGAAGAGTGTGAGGAGTCCTCTCCATTAGGAGGAAGGAGCATCAGAGATAACATGTGATAAGCT
Source organism: Gallinula chloropus (assembly GCF_964237585.1). NCBI lineage: Eukaryota > Metazoa > Chordata > Aves > Gruiformes > Rallidae > Gallinula > Gallinula chloropus. The sequence continues at coordinate 83,917,623 of NC_140086.1, read as the reverse complement.
GACCATAACCTCCGCTCCCTGTTCCCCCATGCTGCTCAGGGCGAGGAGGAAGAGAGTTTGGGAGTAAAGTTAAGCCTGGGAAGAAGGAAGGAGTGGGGGGAGGTGTTTTAAGATTTGATTTTATTTCTCTTTATCTTACTCTGCTTGCTTGGTAATAAATTAGATTTTGTTTTTTAGTGTTCAGTCTGTGATGGAAATTAGTGAGCGATCTCTCCATGACCAATGATCCTTTTGTTAAATTTTCTCTCCCCTGTCCAGCTGAGGAGGGAGAATGATAGAGTGGCTTTGATGGGCACCTGGCCTGCAGTCGGAGTCTACCCTCCACAATTATTAATTTAGGGAATCCCTTGTTCTTTTGGAATGCTTCCTGTCTGTCCTAGATCACACATGCCATAAAAAAGATGAAGAAGCTCTGAATAATAAAAATTTCCTGTTTTTAATACAAGATTCTCCATGAACCAAAGCCACATCTCAATAGTAAGTAACATCATTTTTTTTTTTTTTTAATTGCTTATATTGTTTTGTTTCAGCAGCTCTTACTGGCTAAAAGCAAAGCTTACTTAACTGAATTGACATACAGAAGAAAGAACGGTAAACAAAAATGTTAGTACAAAAATAAATGCAAGTCATGCACTATAAAACTGTTTTGATAATCATTCTATCTTCCTGCATATAATAGAAGAATTTCCTATCAAGGAATCCCTACATAGAAAGTTTTATACTTGTAAATAATGTTTTGAACTTGAGGATTTACAAGCTAAACTCAACAAGGTACTACTGCAAGGAAGGGACAAGATTGTACTTTCATTTGATGTATTACTGTGTAATCTTAGTAAATCTTAGTAGACTTTGGGATCAGTGAACTGGCCTTTCATAAGGTTTATAACTAGACATTTTATGACTTGTTTCAATGGTAGCATACCCAAACATACATGTAAAAGTAATGTTGCAGCATTTTTTTTTCTAGCATAAGCTTTAAAACTTAATTATTCCCATGACAGGAAATGCAATATTTAAAAAACACTTCAGATTTCCATTAATATTATAACTTGACCTCATATACTTCAATTCATAACCTCAACTAAAAGTACCAGCTGATAACCAGAGTTCTACACCAAATAGCCTCATGCTCTGAATTGGGTAATGCAACAGATAACCCATTCTCATTCTATCAATGAGTTTTTATATGTTACAATATGTTATAATCTATCAATAAGTCTACTGCAGGAAGCTGTACAAAGAGTCTACCAAGGAAAACAATCTGCAATACAAGGATTTTTCTTCCAAAATAAGTGCAGCATACGCAACTAAAAAAGAAAGGAGAGTCTGATGTCATCTTGTGCAGTTCAAGACAGCTCTATTCACAGTGGCTATCTGAATGAAATTTCACTTCTCACTGGCTGTCAGGAAAACAGCAAGAGCATTATAGGAGCTCATGACCATGGAGTCAGTAGTCTGTCATGGCCAAAATGAGGTGCATTTCCATAGTCAATTCTTTCCTTATATAAACAAGTAAATTCTGAAGTGTCTGCATCGAAGAGATCATTGCTTTAATGCTCCAGTAACACTGCTGTTAGTTCAGTAGCAATATTTCTGGAGTAGGAGATTATGGCTGTTCCGTTTATTAGTTGTCTAAGTCAAGAATTTCTAAAGTATATTTGCATGGTAGGTACCAACAGCTACCTCAGCCTGCAAGAAGTGCAAAATGATGCTTAGTCTAGGCAATGTTAAAAATACACCACAGAGACTAATCCCTAGAATGATGCTTGGGGAGTGGGAAACAGAAATTAGAAATGCTAGAGAAGAAAATGCAGCCAGCTGTGACTGCTTTCTGCAGAATACAAGGGAAAGACCTAATTTTTATTTCTTCTACTGTGCTACTTCTTCCCAGTCCCACACAGACATGTGAGCTCTTTGCCTCTTTTATGCATGCTCCACAATGCAACTGCCCAATACTCCTGGCCTTGGACTGACATGTGGTTTCAGTGACTTTTGGAGCAGGATACACCCCCCAGCCCACATGGAGGGCCTGGGAATTGGACTGTTTCACTATAAAAATTTTAATGATATAATACCTAACTGAGAAAGACTACTGAATGGCATGTTTATCTTTCTTAAAAGACTACAATCAGAGACATACAGATCAAATTATTATGTATCAGGAGCTATTAACCATATGCCAGTCCCTGATGCTGTATTTGTTCATTAAAAGTATGAGCAACAGAAATTGACAGAGAAGCAGCACACTTTTTCTTTAATTATTGTCAGCAATTTAGTTCGGGTTTTGGGGCATTCAGGTAATACTGGAATAAGATAAGAAATCTAAGTCTGGCTGAACCTGCAAGCCAAACTAAATTAATCTGTTACCAAGATTCTGGACAGTTATTGAAGAATACCATTCTCACAACATCTAAGCTTGACAGATTTTACCACTAATCTAAATGCAAAACATTGACTTACAGAGGGACCTGATTTTTCTCCAGTGGTGTCTGATGGTCCAATACACTATCTGAAGGACACCAAAGTCAGATTTTGGATGTCAGCACAGGATCTAGACGTCCAAAGTTTTCCCACTCAGTCATGGGTATATCAGATGGACTGAGTTGTGTTCAGTAACAGTACTGAACTTCTCAGAACTCTGAAAAGAAGGAGGATATAAACAGATTTGGGAAGGCAAGTAGTCCTCTGTGTCTTTACAGACACATCAGATATCCTATTATAAAGAGGCAGTAGTTATGATGGTGTTGACATTTCATCCTCTGAAAATACTACGGTAACTTCCAGTGACAAGTAGAAACCAGTGACAGGTAGATGACACCTTTTTGAAAAGATCAGCTTTACATCTGAATTCTATCTCCAAGCTTGATTTCTGTGGAATAGTTCTTCAAAAATAGTCACTCCCATTCATAGCATTCAACTAACTACTTAATAAAACATGATTTAAAAAATAATCATCCATTAAGCTTACTTAAGCTTCCAGCTGTAAGATTCCCTGTTCAATTCTGAATTTTCAACAAGTATGCATCAGCTCTCTATTTTTTTAAAACGCCTAAACTTTATAAATCCTCTTCTTTCAGAACGTGTGTGTATGTATATATTATATCACATTACAGAATAAGAATACTTCAAAGTAGACATCAAATTTATTTCTCAGAAAGAACAAAAGAAAACTTCAAGAACGTATTCATAGGTCTAACATGTCTTTGCTTCAGAGGCCTATCTTTTAGAGGCCAACCTGACTACAGTGGCTAAATCAAATGAGCACAGATGGTTAACAGATTATGAACATAAGCCACACTGATATCCACCTTTACTCTTTATTCCATGTTTTATTGCTAGGAAAAAAAACCCCACAGCACAAAAAGAAGTTTTAGACCCTTGGGTTCTCTTTTGATGTGCATACATGACTTAATGAAATACTTATCTTCTTAAATAGACTAACAAAAAAAACCTAACCAACCCCAAAATTTACTGTCCTCTCTCAATATGAAACATATCCAATCAAATTGCAAATGCAGTACCTTTTAAACATATGCTCTGATATTAAATTCACTCCATACCTTATTTTTGTACCTATGATATTAAAGAGTGAAGTCAGAAATCACATCTCAGAGGACTGCTACTGATGGTGAAAACAGTCTTTAATATCAAGGATTCTGTGTTCAAGGATTTTACCTTATAAAACTTCAGAAATACACAGAGATGACACAACCCTGCTTGCCAATATATCTCTGACAGGTGTTTTGCTTAATTTTATGCACTATCAAAACACCCATGAACAAATAAGACAATTACTGTCCCCTAATTATAATGCATTTTTAGCTTTTTGAAGTCTTTCTTTGAGTCATGTGAAATGTTTTGAAGTCTCCATCAGCTTGCCTTTGTAAATTTGATGTCTTTTTATAGATTACCAAAATTGAAATACAAGGTAATCAGATACCATAGTAATAGATGTCAAAATAAAATGTTTGGTTTACAGATAATGAGAATATATGATAGGTAGAATGAGAAAATGGGCTTTGAGAATTATGAGTAGTAATTTCCATTCTTCAGTTATATACCTATTTGTCAGTGGGGAATACTTCTGTGATTACATTGAGAGGTTGAAAATGTTTTGCTAGATTCTTAATGGGGCCTCCAAAACTTGCAGAGCACCATTCCATTGCTTTCTCTTATTTTCAAAGAATGAGGGAAAGATTCTTTTGTAACCTGTACTTGTTTTGGCTGGGATAGAGATAAATTTCATCATAGGTGTTCATATCATACTGGGTTTTGGATTTATGACCAAAACAGTGCTGATAACAGACATATTTTAGCCATTGCTGAGCAGCGCTTACGCAGAGCTGAGGCCTTTTCTGCTTCTCACCAGACCACCACACCAACCAGTAGGCTGGGGGTGCACAAGGAGTTGAGAGTGGACATAACTGGGACAGATAACCCCAACCAACCAAAGGGATATTCTGTAACATATGACATCATGTTTAGTATATAAAGCTGGGGTAAGAAGAAACAGGGGAAAGTTTGGAGTGATGGCATTTGTCTTCTGAAGTAACTGTTAAGCATGACGGAGCCCTGCCTTCCTGGAGATGGCTGAACACCTGGCTGCCCATGGGAAGTGGTGAATGAATTCCTTGTCTTGCTTTGTTTGCATGTGCAGCTTTTGCTTTATGTGTTAAATTCTCTTTCAATGCACGAGATTACTCACTTTCACCCTTCCGATTCCTCAGTCACGCTGGTGAGGGGCTGTGTTATACCATTTAATTGCTGGATGAGGTTAAATCATGACATCACCTTTATCTGTAACTTGTGTGGACTTTCAAGCACATTTTTTTCATGTTCAAGCATCTAGAAACTCTATGCCCCTGTGTATTCTACTTTTCCTGTGATTTTCTTCCAGAATCAAAAGCACCACACAGGAATATAAATTTATATAAGGACATTACTTATTAATATTTACATAGTAATTTTTGTTTTAAAGTGGATTCTAAGTTGTACTTCCTCTGTTGTTCCTCTGGAGCATCACAATTAAGCCACACAGCAAAATGAAGAAATGATGCATTGCAAGTAATCCACCTCTTCTCTGATAATCTGGGTATGTTGCATTTCATCCTAAACTAGATAAAGATCTGTCATGTGAGAAGTCAGAACACAGCCAACAGTGTCCCAAAGATGTCATAGAGTAGACAGCAGAGTAGACAGGAAATACAGAATGCCCAGACATCGAAAAGAAGGTAAGGAGCTTGCTGAAGGATCTGCTATTCTTCAAAATATCCAGAGAAGACAACATCAGTCTCTTGGATTGCAGTTCAATTTTATAAACCCTGACATATCATTTAAAGTTGTGCATGCTATCTTAATCTCTTTATTGAAGTGAAATTTCTTGATGTAAGTCTCCCCTGTTTGACTTTATCAAATATGTTATTGATCAGAATAAGGCTATCTGTTCCTCATCTTTTCTGTACTCAAGACACATGTCACTTCTGATGATTTATGATCCTCATAAAAACCATCACCATCTTTTTCCCTTTCAGACCTCAGTCCTTGCTCCTGCATTGCTCCTGTCACCTCTCATGCTAATACAAAAGTGCTCCAGCAGCACCGGCATGATAAACCTTGACAATGAAATATTTCTTTTTAAAGAAGAAACTGCTCAATAAAATGTCAGAAACTCAGCTGTAGCAGCACCCAAACTGGGGCCAGGCTGAGTCACAGCAGGCAATCCAAATGGTAGATGCATCTGGACAGCAGTCTGGTTTTAACTTGTGAATGACAGCACGCTGTTGCACCAGTCCTTTCTAGGAAAACACAGAGACGTTCCATGCAAGGCAACAAGTATTTGAACAGCGAGGTCCACCACAGAGAAGGTGGTGTAATACTACTTAAAGTGGATGTTTCTATAACATATGAATGTTATTAGTTCCAGTGAACCATTAAAACCAAACCAACAAAGCAAATGAAACAAACTGTTGGGTTATACCTTAAGTACTGTTCTTTATATTGTAAGATAACTTGAAAGTTACTCTTTTGTTGAATTCTGTTGCATTCTTTTGCCAGCTCAACATGGCATAGCAGACTTAAGGATGTTCTTTATTATATTGCTTTTGTTTTACTTGCATTACGTAAATTCTTGAAGGTTTGAGAATGCCATAGTTGTGGAAGCAAAAGAGGAGCCGAGAGTAGAGCCTAGGTAGACCTAGTGAAGAGAAAAGGCAATTAGAAATTCAGCATACAATCAAAAAGGTTTGGGACAGAAATGTATTCTGTTGAGATGCATAAGAAAATTTGGACAAAACTGGTTGCTTGTACAAATGATAAAAATGCACTTTCTCTGCTGAAATACTGCAGTACCTATTAAACATCAGTGCAATCAAAGATAGATGCATCCACTGTGAATAAAACACACCTTGCACAAGCTTCTTCTCCCTAGAGGCATTTAATAATGTTTGGAGTTAATTAATTTAGAACACCATCCCATATTTCCACATGATGTAAACTTGTATGGGTATTTAAATTATTTTTACCATAAAAGATCAAGAAAAAGGATCATTTGAATAGCAAATAAACCCCACAAAAAACAGGAAAAAAATTGGATTTGTAACACAATCAGAAGACAAGAAAACGAGCAAAATGCACATTTGCACTGTAAGTATTCATTACATTAATAAAAAGACCAAACATAAATGGCAAAAATATTGACATGCAAGAAAAAGCTATTTGAGAAGCAGCTTTGTAACAACACATGGATTTTTAAGGTCAAAATATAAACAAACTCTCCTCTCAAAGCACTACAGAAAAGTCTGGCTGAATAAGTTAATTTCATTTTCAGATGACAACAAAGGCTTCCCAAAGACTCCGTCATACTGATTTGTGCAGCCTGTGTTGAAGTGCAGCCTGGCTGAAGCTACAACTGCTGAGAACGTTCAGTCCAAGTATGAAGAACAGAGGAGACATCTGCATCTGCAGTAATTCGAAAGGACGTTTTCTGACGATTGAACATTTTTGCTGTGTACAGTACATTTGAATGGAACAGGCAAAACAGAGGTCCTGCCTTCTTTAGTACTTCCCATTTTTTCTTACTTTGCAGTGCACAACAATAACTCATCGTACAGATATCTCTGCAATCATGTGGAATCTTAAAGAGAGGCTATTACTTCTTTTAGCTCCCTTTGCTCACCAAGACTATAAATGGTATCAGGGAAAGATAAATCTAAACTAGGATCTGCACTCATTGTCTGATCAAATGGTTAAAAATATTTTGGACTTTTAAAACTAGCTAGAGCTCAAGAAAATATTAAGACTAAGATTATATTAATATTCCTTAAAAATATAATCATTATACATGAGCGACAGATTATTTTACCTACAACATAAAATTTATGCTTCAATTTATGCTCCAAAATTACACTCCAGTAATTTATACTTCAAAAGGAAATTATTCAGATCCCTAAAACACACATAGGAAAAGCCATTTGTGCAGATAAGGATTTTTTCATTTAAGAGATCACAAAAATGACAGCCACTGAACTGTCTTTGTACACATCAGGAATCATCACAGACACGTTCAATCATGCTCTGCAATACTGAACAATATACTCATTTTTATATGAACCACTAAGATCTATGTCTTGTTTACTGCTCCTTTTAAAAGGTACTAAAACAGAGCCAATCATTGTACATACGATGAAGTGATAGTTGGGAAGAAAATGTGATAAAATGGTAACAAAAGGGGGCCTTTACTAACCACAGTGTGATAAGAAAAATACTTCAACTGTAAGTGCGGTATCAATTTGTCAAAACTAAATTATAAGAGCTGTTGAACTGGAACCTAATATGTGGCTGATAGCAAATGTGACGAGGTTTAGGAAAATAGTGTCTCCTATTAAACTGTTGGAGATATGTAAGAAATCTCATTGCTTATTCTATATTATAGGATGAGTGTAGATAAATGAAATAAATTGCAGATTTTTCCAAAGTTTAGTGAGATATCTTGCCTATTCCTGCTTCAGTTTGTTATGCAAACTCAGCATAACCTTAGCCAGCTTTTGACCAATTGAACTATTTCAACCAGACTTGACAGAGCAATAAAAACTCCAAATGAGAAGAAAATTCCCCACAGGCTTTGTAGAGACAGAGGAGCCCCTGCAGTAGGAAATGCAAGAAGAAAGCAGCCACCACAGGCGATTTGGCAACAGAACCTGGCCATAAGGACAAAATGATCCACAAGAGCCAACCCACTCTGTCAAGTGGAGAAAATTACAAGTTTTGAATAAAGGAGGGAAGAAACCAACCCTACAGAACGTAAAGCACATACCCATCAGAAATGGGACTGTATTAGTTCAACTCCTTTTGAAACAATATCCTGTCTGCTAACATATGAATAAACTACTGCTGACATTGAGAAAGAATGCTTTTGAGGAGCAGAAGACATGGAATCCAAATATAAAAATATCCCATAAGAGCTTCATATATCCAAAAGTCACACAATATATCAGATATAAACAAGCACATTGTTTACTGCCTCCAGCCATGGAGGAAGAACACATTAAGGTGGAAATATTAGTAAACCTTCAGAGAAATTAATTTATATTGCTAGTTCATTTGCAATAGCCTCTTACTGTAATTATTCACTCTGATCTTCTGCAAATAAAAGTTTAGATTGCAGGTTATACCTAAGATAAAAAGCCAGCTTAAAAAGAGCAAGGAAAAATCACATGCACTAGCAAAAACCAAATTCTGAGTAAAGGAAAACTATTAATTTATAGAGAAAAATCTTACACTGTAAACTAACTTAAAAAACTACTTTTATATCAAACTGAGAATGTAAGTTTTACCATCTTCAGTGTTATAATTATAGATCACAATCAATGCTGAAGCCAAGGACAAGACCTTTAAAATTAGTATTTCTAAAAACACACCTTCTGAAAATTTTCAAGGCTCCATTCCAAATCATTATTCTCCTCAGTTAAGTAAAGGAAGAACCAATTTGGGAGAAGGCAGTTAGCACAGAAACCAAATTTAACCAAAATTAATTCCTGAGTTGAAGTTGCCAAAAAAATCATCAGCTGAAATAATTGGTACTTACCAACTTTCTATTGTCAGTTATACCAATGCCAAGTATGCCAAAAATTTAAACATTTGATACCATAGGAACTGATCCACTAATTCTAAATGTCCTTTGTGAACACACAATCATCTATTATGGCTTTATCACAGAAGACTGGTACTCTTGATTACATTAGATCACATCCAATTGTCTGAACAGTCATGCATGTCAATGTTATACACAAAAATAATTGAAAGAATCTTTCTCCACTTTGCAAATTCATTCATGTTATTACCAAATGCAGAAGATCCTTTGAAAGAATCTCATTTCCATATTCAGTTTGAAAGAACTTTATTTTTATAATAGAAGTCTGGGGGGTTTTTTACTGTCAGGTAGCATCAAATATTCAGACTCTATCATCATCAATTGGAGCATTTTATGGTAACTCTTTTTACCGTATTTTCATAGTGATAGCTTGCAGACTGGTAGCAAGCAATAGCACACATATATTGTTTTTGCAGCAGCATCATGAATGACACACACCTAGAGAAAGTCTATACCAAAGTGACTGTGCCATTCCAGTGCTTCCCTGCTGTAGTCCTCCCATCATTTACTTGCTTTTCCCTAATAAATTCAGTAACTTTTTTTAGCTTTCACTCCCCTCCCAACATTGAAAGGGAACTGCATATCCAGCAGACAGACCCAAATCTGTACCTATCTCAACTGCTCCCTCACTGATTGCTTTTCAGTGGTATTTGTATCTCTCTCTCACACACACACACATCTATAAAAGCCAGTATTTAACACATTTTTGTGTGCTTAAAGTTCACTAAATACTACAGATCATTAAATAATTTAATAGGCAAAATTACATCACTAAAGACAGAGACAGAATTCGTAGCATACAGCTTTTAGCAACAAGTGTAGGGACTTGGAGCTGCTTTTTGGTGGCAAGGTCAGGGAGAAAATTAATTGCTCAGCTTGAACCAATGTTCTCTGACTTGACAGTAAACACAATACCCTTTTACTTCAGGGTAGGTGTTGAAAAGTGTTACAAGCTATATGAGCAGCCATCACTGCAAACCAATTTTGAAACTAATCTGCAACAAATCTCAAATTGCAATTTAATAGATAGCTCCACCAAGAAGCCAAAAACAACCAACCAAAATCCCCAAACCAGCATAAGCTAAACAAAACCTCATAGTAGCAGAGAGATGATGAGCAAAGCATTTTAATAGTTTGAAAGATCTGTGTAATTTGCAAAGAGATTCCAAAAGGCTACAGCAAAAAAAATTATACAACACAACTCAGAGCAATGAATCTGCAACAAAAGATGTTTGACAGACATTGAATAAAACTTTTACATTACTTTTCAGTGTACTTCTGAATTGGATGTCCATGGCAAGGTGTTGGTGGGGGCCTGCAGAGCCGGCCCCGGTGAGGAGCTGCCGGGGACAGCTGGCTCCACGGCCCCAGCACGGCAGGGCCCAGCTGAGCCCCTCAGCCCCGGGCGGGCGGCTCGGGGAAAGCCTGGGTAAGAAAGGGCAAAGCGCTGCCTGGCAGCCGGGGCTGAGGGAAACGCGGGGAGAAACAGCCCTGCGAGTCCCCGGGGAGAGCGGCAGGAGGGGCGGAGGGGCTCCCGGCGCCCCCACGGACCCGGGACAGAGCCCGGCGGGGCGGGTGTTTCCCCGCGGCCCGTGGGGAGAGCCCAGGCTGGGGTAGGGGAGGGGCACAGGGGGAATGATACAGATTGACCACAGGCTGCCAGTCCCCGTCTCCCTGCACTGCTGCAGAGGAGGTTCGGTGGTTGGAGATAAAGGAGTGGAGGTGAACCTGGGAAGAAGGGACTGTGGGGGTAGAGGTGCTTTATTTTTTGTCTGCTTCTCACCAGCCAACTCTATTTTAATTTTCCCCATGTTGAGTGCATTTTGACAGCGATGGCAATTGGCAAGTGAACTCCCTATCTTTGGGTTGACATACCAACTTTTTGAAGCTATTTCTCCCCTGTCCTATCAAGGAGGTGGAGTGGAAGCATGGCTGGGTGGGGTCTTGCAGACAGACAAGGTCAACCTGCTGTATCAACAATGGTAGAGGGCAGCAATGTTTTTTGCATGCGAAACAAAGCACTGCAGGCCACTCTCATAATCTGGGCTACCAAAATAATCACATCTCAGATTATAAAAAGAAAAGTAATTTGGCCTTTTTCCCCTATGATCTGGAGAAAAGTTTTGCTGTAATTCAAAGCTGATACATAGGACAGCTTATTCAGTAGCAAATAAAGATCACTAATGGTTATAAAAGACTGAAACCTTTCAAAAATGTTCTTGCAATTAGCAAGCTTTTTCCAGAAGACTAATTCTAGAGAATTTAACTACCATAGGAGAAACTACTTTGATTTTAATAAATAATTTATTCAGTAAAATAAAAAAAAAATCCATCAGCAAAACACCCTGAAGAAAGGGTAGGGTAGCATGGTGACCAAGCAAAGAGAATGGAAACCCTTTACCATCTGTAACACTGTAAGGCTTAGAGAATCATTAGGGAAATAATTTTCCTTCCTTCTGGAAACAAAAATTAGAAGAAAAGCTATGCAGCACATGACTATCTAAAGATACAGTGGGGCAAGAGGAATGAGGGATGGAAATTAACCCTGTGTGATGCATAGTTACAATGGGCGGTTGAAATGAATCTGTAAAAGATTAAAAAGCCAAGAAATGTTCTAGCCTTTTAATTAATTTTGAATATATTAAATATTTTTTACTGAACTTCACACTGAACTGTATCAAATGCACATTTCCAAAGGAATTTTTACAATTTCCATCAGCGAATTGACTTACTTGATTAACCCCATCTGTGGTTTGTAAATATTATATTTGGCTTCATTTTTAATCACAGCTTATCAAAATTTAGAGTTCCATAATGGATCAATTGATTTTAAATTGTTTAATTAGCTGTCTCTGAGGATAATAATCATAATTTTATTCACTGACTAAACAATAATTTTCTGCTATCAATTGCAGTGGTTCCATCCTCAAGAAAAACAGGGGGAAATTTATGTGCCTGTTTTTTTGTAGCCCTTTCACCTTTATGGACCTTGCTAGTACTTTGAGTATTACTGCTTAAAAAATTCTGTACACCATGGTAAAAAATCAATTATATAACTGAGATAAATGGCATTCATGTAAGAAAATGCGACAGCAAACATACAAAAGGAAATGGATACTTTTTTCTTCCTTAAAACCAAACAAAAACAACAACCAAAACCAGCTGCAGCCTGGAGTGTTGGATAGCTTACAATGTCAGTAGGAGACAAAGTCTATTAATTTTCACCATGTTACTGCTTAGCAAAATACAATTGCCGTATCCCTGGTACCAAAGGGAAGATTTCAAAAAAAACCATAAATCAGCTATATTGGCAGTTGAAAAGTTGAAAAAGAAACATCACAAAGATTATTGCTAGTGACTTGGGAAACAAATGATAATTTTAGAGGACTTGTAAACACTTGGAAGAGTAAATGAAAAGAGCTTTTAAAAACTGCTGATGGGGATTCATCAAAATGAATTCCCCAGTTATATAAACTACATCTATTCCCCATGATTTGATAACACCACAAGGAAGGGACTTAGGAAGAGAATACATCTTTAAAAGAGGAATAAAATGCTGACAGCAGCATGTATGGGACTCTGTAAGGCACTTTCAGCTTTTAGTATCTCACACGCATGGGAGATAATTTAGCACAGAACATATAACTTATTGCTTATAAAAACACGTACATTTAGAAATGTACCCAAATCAGAAGCAAATACAAACATCTCAAGTGTATAAACAGTCTCTAATTTTGCAATGGGCTATCTCTAATTTTGTAATGGATTAAATGAAAAGTAGTGATTAAAAAAAATGTGCCTTTGAGCTGCTGAGAGATACTCCAGCAGTGATATTTGGACCAGACTCTAGAGGAAGAAAGCTTGCATTTGCTTCTGATCTTGAACAAGTCACGTCACTGTTTTTCAGTTTTATTTTTATTATTGTATGATTAATTGATACAATGCCCTTGAAGCATTTATGTTAAAATTAAGACAGATGACATTAAGCATCAGAACACCTGTATAATCAACTTGTAATCTCAAGTCTCAGAAAAATAATGGCTGAGCCCATCAGAGATGGTCACAGTGCCTCTGGGAATCACATTTAGGAGAAATAAAGCACAAGCAGCCACTTTTTGCCACCAGAGAAGGGCATGAGATGATGTAAGAAGCTCTGCAGGCACCAAGGCCAGTGAAGAAGCTGGGAGAAGGAGGCACTTCTGGTGCTAGAGAGAGAGATTTCCCTGCAGCCCATGGCAAAGACTGTGGTGGGATGGGTTGTCCCCCTGCAGCCCATGGATGATGATGGGGAGCAGAGACTGCGAGACGGGGTCTCTGCTCCCCGTCAGCTCATGGAGAGGACCCATGCTGGAGACATACAGAAGATGCTATGACTCATGTTGGAGCAAGCTCTTGGTAGGACCTGCAGCCTGTAGAGAGAGACACAGAGAGAAAGAGACACATGATTCTCTGATTCTATGACTGCACCCCATAGAAGTGACCCAGTATTCCAGATGAGGCCTCACCAGGGCAGAGTAGAGGGGAAAGAGAACCTCTCTCAACCTACTAACCACACCCGTTCAAATACATCCCAGAATGCTGTTGGCCTTCTTGGCAATGAGGACACATTACTGGCTTTTGGTCATCCTGCTGTCCACCAGGATCCCCAGGTCCCTTTCCTCTATGCTGCTCTCCAAGAGGTCCCAACCTATACTTCTACCTGGGGTTGTTCTTCCCCAGAGGCAAGACGCTACACTTGTCCTTGTTGTATTTCATTAAATTTCTCCCTGCTCAGCTCTCCAGCCTGCCCAGATCTGGCTGGATGGCAGTGCAGTCTTCTGGTGTATCAGCCACTCCTCCCAGTTTTGTGTCATCAGCAAACTCACTGACTGTACACTCTGTTCCTTCATCCAGGTACTATTGAATAGTATAGGTCCCAGAACTGAGCTCTGAGGGACTCTACTAGATACAGGGCTCAAGCTAGACCCTGTTCCACAGACCACAACTCTCATTTCTTTCCTTCAGTTCACAATCCACCTTACTACTTGATCCTACATCCTGCATTTCCTCAGTTTAGCCACGAGGATGCTGTGGGGGACATATGTCAAATGCTTTACTGAAATCAATGTAAACCACATCCACTGCTGAAGAATGGAGGTCTGATTTTGTTCATTCACCAGAAGCATCAAGGAACCATGGCACCAATGGTACTTTTGACAATGATCACTTAATCTTCCTTTCATGAAGATACACAGATAACACCATAGATTATTACCAACCTTAAAAATAATTATAAGACCTCTCCATGGATAAAGGAGGGAAAAAAATTCTTTTTTGTTATCTGATTTTTCAGCTCATCTTTTTTTCTTTGCTAGAATGCAAAGACACACCGGACATTTTAAGATTGATGAGGCTTCTTGCAATGTCATAAGAGCTTTTCCTTTAAGTGTCAAAGTTTTCAAACCTCTAATGTGTTGCATAAGTTAACAACAATGGCAATACCAATACACTTCTGGAAAAAAAGTGTAATTGATTTTAAAAACAGTAAAATTAAGATGCAAATAAATAAGCCTTGAATGAAACAATTTTAGTTTTATTTTTGCCCCCTCAAATTAACTTCTGAATGTTAGATTAAAATCCAACAATTTATATTCCTACCAGTGCAAGTGGCTTAAAATAAAGGACAAGACCCTCTGCAATATACTCTGTAATGCTCTTTCAACAGGCGGATTTCACCGATTTAATTTAAACAAATAGCTGAGGTGCTGCAGTCAGACTCTCTGCCACTCTCTGCCCTTTGAAGGAATAAGGTTCCAAGTCCAAGGCACAAAATTAGGTTTATTGGGATATAGAACATAGTAAGAAGAGAACAGTTATACCACCACTTTTCTGCTTCTGTTCTAAATTCTGTATCATCTTCCTGGTTGATATGACTCAATTCCCAGGAAAATATGTCATCCCTCGCCTGGCATCCCAAATAAGAAGAGGTCACTGAAGCACGAGCCAGCCATTCCTCAGGAACACTTGATTTGGGCTTTCAGTGAGCAGTTTATACACCATTCCTTTGGATCAACTGTGGTCACTGCCCAGTGGTGTCATGTCGCTGTTGTCAGGCAGGCTCAGGGCTGGCAGTTTTCAAGTAAGCTCAGGCCCAGCATGATGTTCAGTCAGACAGCAGACCAAAGCACTGCCTCTTGGTTTGGATTGTCTCCCTACCTGAGGTAAGCTCCCAAATAATGACAGGGCAGATATAGAACTCAATATCTACTTAGGTATCTAACTATGAATGCTTTTACAGGTTTTGGCCTAAGTGCCCATCCAGATCTTGAATTTCCTAAGGGGAAACAGAAAATGAAACCTGGAGTTCTGATTTGGAACAACTTCTACCATTGCTCAAAATGATCAAATGGTAATTAGCTGCATGGACTCTCTATACATTTTTCCCTGTTCTCAAGCTGAGATAGGAAACGAGGTTTTTGTGTTCTATTACAAGGAAATTGCAAAGACGCTTTCATGTTTAGCAGATAAGAAAGAATTAGAAGCAAACCAGTAGTAAGTCTACCTGACATTATCAAAGGTCTGGCACAGAGAAATTAAAGGATGTAATTTGTGATGCCTATCACATTTTACGAAGTGCCCTACTTTCTTGTTGGCACTCTATTGAATGAATTTTATCAACATTAGCGAATTTATTTCACTTCTTCAAAAACAAGCAACTAAGTACTTAATCTGATGAGGAGAAAAAGCATCAAGCCTCTTTTGCCTTTTCAAACAGAAAAGCAACTTAGAAAAGTTTCATTGTCTTGTAAAAAAATCAAGACGAACCATAGTAAGAAGGAAAAAAATCTATCACCTCACAAACCTTAAGGTGACTTTAAAAAAATAGCTGAACTTTAAAACACTTTCATACATTTGCAAAAATTGAGGGTTTGTATCTGGTTCTGTACAGAGTATTAATTTGGTACTGAACCAGTTTTAAATATGCCTAAAGGCAGGTTCAAAAAGAGCTGACACTCAAATACTTGAGTATGAAAATTATTCCTACACAAATTTTCACCAAGTAACAAAATCTTTTGCAATTGTTGGGGGGGTCTTCGGTTATTTAAAAGCCTCAGGCTGCTAACTGTACTTTTCAATAGCATTAGCAATTCATTGAACTAAGACTTACGCCCTGTTTTTCCAGTCTTCAGCTTTATACAAGGTCTATTACCAAGTTCTACGTCAAACATTATTTAAAGTGAGGAAATGCTTCCCATGGGACTTGCTGTATTGGCTATTACTAGAAGTACTAAAACCATGCAGTTTTCATTTTAATCAGCCTTATCTGATCTCATCAAAACTTATACAGAAGAACAGCTACAAAGACCTTTTACAAGGAAACAATAAGTAGTATTAATCCCTACAGCTAAGAAATTACATTCTTTGCAAGTACTGGAGCATTTTTAGTCATAAGGAAGCACCCTTAAACACAAATTCTCCCTGTATAACCCCTTACCAGCACCACAGAAACAACTTACTCTGCCTTCGGATCTCAGATATTTGGACATAGCTGCCAGCCAAGCTCATCCTAACTCTATCTATCTGACACCTCTTAGAGCAGGAAGTTTGACTAGGGACCGCCACAGGTCCCTTCCAAATGGAAACATTCTGGGATTCACTGCAATGGTACTATATATGGTGCAGAGGAATTACAGTTTCAAAGGTTCATTCAGTCATACTACAATTCCTCAAGAAGTTTGAGGAAAATCAAAACCAGAGTTACTTCACAAAGTCCTCCTTTTGTTTGAGACCCTCAGAATGAATATATTTTTTTTTTAGCTCAATTATCAAGGAGGTTGGAAGATAATCAGTAAAAATGCTAATAACTGAAGTTTTTTGTTGAGAAGTCCCAAGTGAGCAGATGTAAACACCAGATACACTAAGCAATCTAAAACACTAGATGCAAAAAAATCTTCAGTAATAAAACTGACATTAAAATCTATAGAATGATAGGCCATTATTGTGCAAACTTGAGAAATTAAACTGAAGACATATAGTGGCTGTTATAGAATATAGCTACAACAGGTACAGAATCCTGCTGGGGATCTCACTGAACAGTAAAGAAATGTTTTCATTTTTCAGAATTTTCTTGGCTGAAGACACTCTTGGTCTTTTGGTGCCATATTTGATAAAGTTTTGATAATGGACGTCCCAGATGAAAGATGTATACTTAAAAAGAAAAACAAAAATTTATGACAACATTCAAGTGGTAGCAACAGAGACTAAACTCATGGAGAGTGACTAGATAATACAAAAAAAATTATGCCCTTCAAAGGTGTTTTGCTTTTCTCATTGACATGGGGGTTCTACCCCTTAATCTGCCAGTCCAATTCTGAAAAACTCCCAATAAAAGAAAACTCTTTCAAAAATTGAGAGGACTACACTGTTATCTTTTTCACCTGTTAAATGGAACTTGTGCATTTCAGGTTGTAGACTCTCTCAAAGCAATGCTTTATTTCCCCTCAGATATTTCCTTCAGAATTAAATTTGACATTGACACCAAATGTCACAGAGAGAGTTTGCATGTGTAAATCTAAACATACCATAATCCGCTTCCGAAAGCCCTCCAAACAACTAAGAATTTTCCCTTTTGAAAGACAGAATTCCTACTCACTTGGATGATCTATTTTTCTTTTAAATTATATTCCCTTCACTGAGGTTATGAATTACAACAGGTGGAATTATAAATCCATGCATTCAGCACCTGAGTGAGAGTCCACGGGCCCTGCATCAGCAGATTGTGTGCTTACATCTGACAGAAAGTATGACCTTGAGCAAGTGAATTACATCCTGACACAGTTCACTTCCCAGAGCTTTGATGCCCACATAGACACACCTCAGCTTGAGTACTCACTGTTCATACCGATCTCAGTGTTTCGAGAACTCAGCAGCTTGGGGCAAAACAGACCCTCTGACCGTAGTGTAGCTGATCAGCCAAACCCAAGAAATGAGAAAGTCCTTTTTGAAAAATGTGACCTTAGACTTAAGGTTCTTCAGTTTCAAAAAGCATAAAAAGGGACTAGCAACTATCCCCATAAAAAATTTTGAACTATATAGCCCAATAAGTGTGGGTTTTGTCATCACTGGACGAAGCCCCAGCTGCTGCTCTGAGATTTCTGGAGCCTGGGCCTGGTCCAGGTGGGACTGGCCATCTTAGCTACCTTGCGGTGAGTGACTTGGGAATCCCCAGAGCGAGCCAGGGCTGTGTAATTCAGTCTGGCGAACAGCCGTCCTCCTTCCTGGTCACTCAGAAAAAGAGGTGACTTGTCATAACAAACCCAAATAGGCATCCAAGTTGAGGAGAAAGAAGATGGTGATAACTGAGGTCATATTTTTATTGACAGAGGAAAGGAAGACAGCCCCACTATGAATATCTTATGCCATCTGGCAAGGACTTGTGTTACACCTCCACCATTCCTCTCAAGAGAGTGTGAAATTGCCAGCTTGAAAAAAGCAGAGGAACACTGGGAGGTTGGACACACCGACAAAAAAAAAGAAATAAGTTAGGCAGCTATTAAGAGGGTATGCTTGGTTTGAGGGCTTTGGGTGAGGAGAATTGCTTTAATTGTATTATCACTAACTCTTTTCTGTATTAACTAGATAATATGGACTATTAGACTGTTAAGAAAATAGCTGGAGTAACTACAAATTCTTGTCTCCGCACAGAGAATGTGTTCTCTTGGCTCTATATACGTAATGTGACCAGTATAATATAATGTGACACAAAGGTCAGGACGTGTTGAACAGGAAACAAAACGATTTTTTAATATTGGCTTAATTAAGATTGATATTGTAGCCATGCATTGGAACTCATCTTCATGTAGATAAGTACTCTTCCAAATATGATCTAGTACTCTTACATCTATTTCCTTACTGAGTTGGTGTCCCTAAAACCAGCACTAGCCACCTTCTTCCATACAGCCGCCATCGGGCCATGACAGAAATTATAATATTTCTTTATTTGCCCTATATTGCCATTTCAGTTGGGATGACTTTTGAATCAGGACTCCTCATCACAGGAGTCCTTTTAAGTTATATGTTTAATTTTGAGTACTATAATGTCAAATTATCAATGTTAAAAACTCAGGGAATCTGCAATGATCTCTTACCTAAGAAACATGCTTAGAGATTTTCAGTGAAACCAGTGTTCCTATGCAGCTTGCTAATGCTTGAAAGCAGCAATTATTTTCTTATTTAGAATAAGCTGTGATTGTAAACAATGATAAAAGCCTAGTAAGAGTAAACAAACCTCTTTACAGGGATTGTCCAATTAATTTATATAGCATATCTAAAGGGAAAATAATGCTAAATATATATATATATATTAAAAATCCTAGATTTCTATGTCAGAAATAATTTTATACAGCTTATTGTTCAGTTAATTTATTTCTGTTCTGTTTTTTAGAAGGCTACACCTCTGCATCCCAAACAGTGCTACAGTATCACATGAAAGTTTAAAAAAAAAATTACTCTCAAGTCTTTCCTCAACTCCCAAATGATTGAATTAGAGCATATTTTGCAGCCTTTTAATTCACAGGCAATTATTTTTTTTTCCATATGAACTATTACCTGCAACCCCCCAAATTGCAGATTCGATTTCAGAAAAGGAAACCTAGGTAGAAAATACCTTGTGATCTGAAAAGCAAGGTAGTAGGAAAGATATGAGTCTGTGCTGCTGAATTTTAAATGACCTTAGGGACACCATTCTCAGCACAGGCCTATCAAACTTTTAAACTTTTTTATTATTCTTTTCTAAAATTTGGATTGCAAGCAAGGATGTGGAAAAGGGAAAGTTTGTGTACTGTGACTGTGATACAAAAAGTCCATTTTGCTTGTCTGTTTGTTTTAATCCGTGACCTGTACAATTTGACAGAATGGTAGATTCTTTTATTCAGCAGAAATTTAATCTCTAAAGATAACCAGGAAGATGAGTACATATATTGAAGGAGACCAGTGGAGTCACACTAGACATATCTAAATTAATAAAAATATAGTAGAATGGAATAATTTTATTAAACTAAACTTCAGGAGAAAATTATTCTAGTTCAGTAACCTTTTTATTATGTTCCAAAGGAAATGAGTCTTACACAGCTTAATTTCAAAATTATAAGATGCTACAAAATTTTAATATGTACTTGATTTTCAAGTGTAAAGGCTCTCAATAACAAACTTTACTGAAAATTAGATGAGGACAGTTAAAATGAGCAAAAGGTCTTTTTAATATTCTATTGATAAAGTATTTTTATATGTTATGTCTGATGCTTGGAGGTTTCAAAAGAGATGTAGTGTTTCATCTTTTCAAGAGGACTGTTTTATAACATTAGTTGGAGTGAGACGAACTGAACAACACTTCAAGTTTTTAATTGTCTTTTCCTTTCATTTTTATAGTTCAAAAGTTAAATTTCATATACATTGTTGCTTGTGTACGTCTCTTAGAATATAGAGGCAGCCTCAACTACCTTCTAAAAAAAATTATAAGGTAGTTCTAATTTGTTCAGCTGAGAGGTAAATCTTTTGACCACAACTTTAGGTGCCTTAGTAACGGATTTATAAGTCAAAATATTTGGAGGGGGGAGAGAGAGACAGAGTGGTGCTGCAAAATGAACCTCATTGAACTGGCCTATAAGAAGCACTAAAAAGAAGTTATTCCTGAAGTTCCATCATTATTCCAGACATGGGTGCAAACTGAATTAAGTAACTTCTTAAGTGTAGGATTTAGAGCGTGAATTTCTTCCTTTATTGGACTCCTAAGTTGTTCTTTGCTCTACAATATCTGACTGATTGGACCCTTCCTTTCAAGCAGATCATTTCCATGTCAAGGAGCAGATTGATTCAGTTTCCATGCTTCTGAAAGCCAGAGGATAAATAATTTTTTTTTTATCTGTCCAAACAACTGCCCATCTTTGAAGCTGTGCAAACGAGTGCAAGATGCACAAAAGAAAAAGGTATAATAATACCCCAGTGTGTGGCACCTTACTTCCTTTTCCAGTGCTATATTTTATCTGATAGCATCATCTGATAATTCTTTAATGTAAATATGCTAACAGTTTAAGATCTAGGGAGAAAATAAGACTTTTCTCCCTTTCAACCCCTCTGCCATCAAAGCGAATGATTTACTGAAACTTAAACAATATAGAATGAATAGGAATGAGTTCATGCAGTTTGTACCCTAAGGAATAAGTCGACTACCAAAAATATCATGCTAAATACAAAGTCTTTCTCATTACTTTTCCACTTGATAATGAAGTTGCCTGTAGTATTGATTTAGAAATTACTTGGAAACTTAGTGTAGTGCTAGAAGAAAGAATCTCTCTCCTGCGATGAGGCACCACAGTAACTACAATCACTCCATGTATGTCAGGGAACTTTAAAAATCCTTTTCAATAACAGGAAAAAAAACAGTCCTCTAGTATATCCTTCTTAAAGAAATTGCAATGTTTTTAACCATTTCTATTTCAGGTCACACTGTGAAATGTTTCTCACATATCTAGAATGGGAAAGTAGTAATAAAAGTTGTGCAACTGAAAATAGAGACCAATGACACAGCTCAAGAATGTGAAGAAAAGCTGACTATGTTTGGAAGAATACTTCTGACTTCCCATCAACTTTGAGCAACACCAAGAATCTCCAAAAATATGTTCCTCAGGGATAAGAAGTGAAGAGGAAGAAGTAATTTATTTTTTTCATCCCCACATGACATTAATGGCACTATTTCTTAAAAAAAAAAAAAAGCTTTTCTCTGTAAATTCTGCTCATATGATGGCATTGCAGGATAAAGTGAGTTATAACATCATAGATCTCTACCTATATGGTCATGTCATAGTTGAAATTGTAGGTAACATACAGTACGTTTTTCTTATAAGGAATTAGGATAGCAGCAATCAAAGTGTTACCATACTCAAACTTTGAATCCAAATTAAATCACCCTCAGAAGTCTGGCAAGGTCTTCATGCATTGCTTGTAAGTCATTCAGCACAGAAGCTTTGTGTCTGTCAAAACATCATTTTTTTCTGGCAGAGCTGTGCTTTTGTTTTCTCATTTTTCCAGCAAGTACATCATGATATTTAATATTTCATGTCAGGTTTCATCAATGTGTTGGCTCACAGCTGATAATAACAGATTATTATTTATATTATTTATTGTGAAAAAAGTAATTTTTGTCCCTGGTCTTGCTTCTATCTTTGAATTGTAGCTCATTCTTCCTGAAAATTAAGGTTACAAGAGGTTATAGTTAATGCCATACATAGTCCCACAATTAAAATATGTCCCTCAAAAAATTTGACATCCAGAAAAGTGCCTTGGATTGTTACAGGAAAAAACAGTATTTACTCAAACTCTGAAGAATCTTCCTCAATTTGAAATCCAGGGCTTCTCTGCATAGATATTTTAAGCTCACAACTTTCGCTCCTACATTACAGCTTTAACTCCTTAATGAATTACTACTGATGCACAACAGTAGAGCACACTTTCTATTCTAATATCTAACCCAAGTGAAACACCAGTTTCTGTAGTTGGCTTTAAGACACTTGTTTGTATAGGTTAATAAGAGCATGACTTCTTCAGTTGTTTTCAGAAGGCAGGCAAATAAGATCAGGTAAAGAACAAACCTAGTTAGTAGACTAACAGAGGAAGCAATCCAGACACAGTCTGTCACACGTGGTTACTAGCATCCTTCAAGTATGTGTGCTGTTGCTCTTACTGAAGGATGCTTTCCACAAAAAGGCTTGAAAATGTGAAATGGAACACAAAAAAGCATTATACACACACAAGTATGAGAACTGTATCCCTCTAACTCTTCAGAACCCAAAGGTCAGGATCATACAAGTCTCTGCTAGTAAAACTCCAGACATGAAGTTATGCCTCAGAACATAACTAGAAACAGATTTGTCAGGGCTTGAAATCTCTTTGGCTTTGATAGAATTTCAGACACCTCCACAAACCTGTGAAAGTCAAGAAAAGTTAAGCGCATGACTGGAATGAAACCCCTGCTGTTTCAGAGCAGGCCAAACATGGTAGTTACAGTGAATTAGTGTGATTGGAACAATCTTAAAGCAAATGTTAAGTCTTCTGAGTCATTACAGAAAACTATAGTTTCTGGCATGAAAGTAGTTCTTACACCTTGGTAGAAAGGTTGACCAGTAAAGCAAAACAAGTGTTTTATATGCAGTGCAGTCAGAACACATAATATGCCTCATTTACTCATCTATCCCTTAGCACATTTACAGGGGGCAAAAAATATCTTCCTCTAGCACAGGACACATGGTATACTGTATTAACCAAAACCCCTCTCATACAGAATGCAGCAGAGAGACTGAGCTTCATGTGCTCAGGAGACCATACCATGGTCAAAAATTATATATACATACAATACTTCCCAGTTAATACCAGCAATTATGTAACCTGTCAAGCTAGGTGTTACTAAAACCTTCTCCCTTATTTCAACTCCTCTTCAGAATTTATCCTAACAGAGGTCAAGAGGGATCCTGATAACACCTCTGCAGGGAGCCAGCTCATCTCAAGGATGAGACTCAAGGTCTCTATGTCAAAGTCACCACAAAAAAAATCTATAGCTACTTTCATTATTTGTCAGATGCCAGTCTTCTGTGAAAAGATCCTACCCCATGGAGATCTCCTCTTCTGGGGCAAAGGGCTATGTGGTCCTGAGTATTATGAAAACTCATCCGGTAACACTGAAATCCTTGTGAGTGCTCCAACCTTGCTGCAAAAGAAGAATATTGTTCCTCCTAGGGATAAATACCTTTAACCATTTAACTAGATTAAGAGATAAATGGGCAAGTGAGTGCTTACAGACAATTTGAAGCACTTGTAGTCTGTATTATTTCTTGGTTCCAACCCCCATTCAAGCGGTCAGCATATGCCCCTCTGCAGCTGCAGGTGCCACTTGGCAGTGAGCATTTCACGCATCAATACCAAGTTATAGCAAAAGAGCCAGAAATCTTCATATTGCCATCTCCCTTCCTACTTGATCCAGAAACCACTCATTGCAGCAAAAACAGTTGACCTGCCACCGCTCTGTGTGTACTGAATCCAGACCTGGCAGTCATCATCAAATATAATGTGCCAAGCCAGCTCCAAATTTTCTTCCAGTATAACTGCACTTTTAATAACATTAGATAATGTCATTTTTTTTGTTAGCACAGGAACTGAGGGGGAAAAAGGAAATGTTAAATATTCTCCCTTCAGTGTGTTAAACATCTATTCAGCCCCTATTCAGATGCTATTCTAAAATTTTAACATAGTGGTACATGATTTGAGTCCTCATACAGTACAAATTAGCAATCAAATATGGGAAGCCAGGCATTTGGCCAGCTATAGCCACATGCAAATACTTGATCTGTAATTTCAATTGTGACATTTGCATGCATATAATTATATATATACGCATAGCACTGAAAATCAGTCACATTATCTTAGACTAAAATATTATCAGAACTCACAAATTAGGCTCACTGACATCTGGTCATTAAAGAAGATGTTTTAACAGAAAACTCAGCAGAGTCAAGGGGTTTAACAGATTTTCCCTATGTGCGGTCTCCAGTAAGATAAAATCCCCTTAAAGTATCAAAAGGCACTATACCATTAGTGAAGATGCATCTCAAATAAGATTTAAATTCAAGTCTTAGAGATCCTTTTCTTACTAAAACCTTCACTTTCAAAAAAGTTACAAAGCCCTGGTTCCCTGAAAAAATCCTCCCTCTGTTCTGTTAATTTATATTCGTTTAAATTTTCCCCTGCTTTTCAATTACATATAACACTCCTTGCTGTTCTTAAAAGCCTATGTAAACTTCCAGGTAGCAATTACACTTCTCCATTGTCAGAGGCAGCTGTCCTTCAGAGGTAGATGAAATGGCATTTGCCTGCAACAGCAGTAGGGTCATTTGGGAGGCAAAGCTCTAAAATCTTCCTCTCGAAATTTATGAGAGACATATTTTCCCATTTACTCTGCTTCAAATCATATTCCCTACTCATTTACTATTGTAAACCTAACTTGCATCTTTAAAAGTGAAAAATGTGCATGGCACAATTCAGTGTTCAATAAATTCAATATAGAAATGAATAATTAGTATTCCTCAAGATTTTTCAGAATTTTCTGCATTATAAAACAATAAATAACTGTATCTGGAAATGCTATTTTTCTCCATGTTTAGTTAAAGCTTCTGTAGTAATTTTCCAAGCTATTTTAATTTAACCTTTTCTACTCAGTCATGCTTCATGGGGAAGGAATAATTTAGAAGGGAAAGGAGCAATGATTGTTTCCAGGAGTTCTCTTGGAGGTGAAGAATTGTGTACAATATCACCTTAGTGGGTGGATGATATTGTGGCTGACATAAATCAGTGACACATGCTGCTAGCTGAGGAGGATACCTAAGTGACAGTCCTCCACTTGCACTGGATTCATAGCTTGGCATTAGCATTGGCTGGAATTTCTCTCTGATATGGATGTACTTCTAGGGTAGTAGTACTAGTCCTACTAGTAGGAATACTAGTCCGGTTAAAGGTTCTGGTCTTACATATTTACTGTGGGCAATGCTAAATTATCTGAGAGGAGTGGAAGACAGTTTAGATATAATGAACAAGACTTAGCTGACTTGCTCTCTGACTTACTTGATCTTGGAACACTCTGGCAGTAAATCACTCTGAGGAGGTGAGCCTTTCTTCCTTCACTATAAATACCTCCGGGATGACTACCATCATACTCCTGCCCTTTCCTTTCCTTGCCTTGGTCCATATGTGAGCTGTCTGGAGAAATGCTTTATTACCTTTGTTGGGACTTGAAGTTGTGATTCAGCCTTTCTATGTCTTCAGTGTACAGGGTTACATGTGAATTCATCCCTACAGACATATGGAGTGAAATTGCTCTTGCTAAAATCAGAAGATTCAAATCCCAGCACTATTTGTCTCACAGAGTCCAAAGGGAATAGGCAACTTGCAGTTTATCTGACAAATCCCACCACAGGGATCAAATCATATTCTCTGATTTATTTAAGGAATGCCTCCTCTCACTTCCAGTTTCTGATTATCAGTGAACTGGATCCCTTAAAAAAGTTCTTGACTTTGACATGTTTGTGTTTGGCTTGTGTATTATCCTATCAACAGCATTCCCAGAGCAACAGCAACTGCATTCTTAGCACTGTACAAAAACACACATATATGCTCCCTTGATGGAGTTATGTGTTTTGTTTTCCCCAAATACCTCAAGAACCAGATAATATTTTTGGTAGGTAATCACCAGTGCTCTTAAGGCAAAATTCATACAGTTCCTGGTCTTGATAATGTATGGATACAGAAAAACTTACATACCTTCCTTATTGCAGTATTCTTGCAGTATATAGTGAAAAAGTACAGGGATCTGGGTTAAACATCTTTTCACCCCCTTCACTGCAGCAAACGATTGCATGTAGCTGTTCTTTGAGGGTAAAATCCTGTATTAAACCATCAGATGTTTTCAAAACAACCTCCTTAAAATTGTTTCATTCTCAACTATAAACAAGTAAACGAACTGGTGTTTCTCCTGTGGCCACAAAACAGAATGCTGTATTTGTACATAAGATTTTCAGCTCTTCTGGGTGATTTTCTTGATTGTAACAAATAGGTATGGAGCAAAACTCTGCCAGAGGTGTTTAATTAACAAGTAGAGGAGAGGAACCCACTGGAATATTCATGACAGATCACACTCATGTCTTGTGCATTTCTCATGACAAACATTCATCAGCCACTCACACATATTAGCCAGCAACTCATTTACCTATATTCTGACTTTTTAACCAAGTGAACCCAACCACTTGGGTGGGTCATTTTTCCTTATCTTCTTCAAAATCTTCAAATTAATTCTCATGATGAGTCAGTTATGTCTCTTCTCTCTACTCATTTCATAGCCATATTCTTGGGAGTAAATCACAGCTGCTTTAAAATCATAAAGATTGCTGGAGGATTGTTTAGACTCTATCCATCCACCAGAAAGACTACAGAGATGTTAGGACATCTGTCATTTTTTGTAACTTTTAGGTGCATACCTGAACCATTACAGGAAGGCAGATGTAGGCTGGATGCTAAGATCCACACAACCCCCCCAACAATTACCCATACTTGGTTCATTTATATAGTGCCTAATAGTCACCTGATGAGTTAGAACTGGGCAGGTGTTTCCAAGCCCCTGCTTTCCAGAGTTATGCTTGCAAATAGATTTATCCCATGGCACTTGTTCTTGTGTTTGTGAAAATAAAGAGGAATTAAAACAAAAAAAAAGCCCAGAGGAGCACTGAACTGTATTACCCAATGGATGTCTCTATAATACATATGCATTCAGATGTCACCATTTAGAAGGCATCCCCTCTAAGGCATATATGGCTCTATACTGATCCAATCTTTGATAAAGGCAATTCACTGAACCAGAAACTGAGAATGACTCATGTTTTTTATCATGTTTTATATAATTTTCATTATTATAATTGATTATAATTCTTTCTCCCTGTCAATGAATTAAAAAAACAGACTGAAATTGACAACTTTGAAATTCTCTTTAGAAATG
The DNA here is from genome assembly GCF_964237585.1 of Gallinula chloropus. Lineage (NCBI taxonomy): Eukaryota > Metazoa > Chordata > Aves > Gruiformes > Rallidae > Gallinula > Gallinula chloropus. The sequence goes on along the minus strand of NC_140086.1, from coordinate 83,889,907 downwards.
ACAGCTCAATGTCCATGTGAAGGTCTGTGATGAGTGGTGTTCCTCAGCAGTCAGTACTGGGACTGGCACTGTTCAACATCTTTGGTGGTGGCATGGACAGTGGGATAGAGTGCACACTCAGAAAATTTGCTGACAACATCACGCTGTGTGGTGAGTTTGACTTGCTAGAGGGCAGGATTGTCATTCATATGGACCTTGACAGACTGGAGAGATGGACCCATGAGAACTGCATGAAGTTCAACATAGCCAAGTGCAAGGTCCTGCATGTGGGTTGGTGCAGTCACAAGCACAACTACAGGCTGGAGCCAGAATAGATTGAGAGCAGCCCTGAGGAGAAGGACTTGGGGGTGCTGATGAATGCCAAGTCTAACATGAGCCAGCAGTGTGCACTAGCAGCTCAGAAGGCCAACTGTGTCCTGGGCTGAATCAAGAACAGTGTGGCCAGCAGGACGAGGGAGGTGATTCTGCTCTTCTACTCTGCTCTTGTGAGACCCCACTTCGAGTACTGCACACAGCTCTGGGGTCCTCAATACAAGGAAGACATAGAGCTGTTGGAGCGAGTCCAGAGGAGGGCCACAAAGGTGCTCAAGGGGCTGGAGCACCTCCGTTATGAGGTCAGGCTGTGAGAGTTGGACTTATTCAGACATTAGGAAGAAATTCTTTACTATGAGGATGGTGAGGCACTGAAACACGTTCACCATCCCTGGAAGTGTTGGATGGGGCATTGGGCAGGCTGGTCTAGTGAGGGTGTCCCTGCATATGGCAGGGGCATTGGAACTAAATCTTTGAGGTCCCTTCCAACTGAAAACATTCTGTGGTTCTTTGATTCTATGATAGACACAGCACTGCACTTACTGTATTTGAAGGTCATTATTATTTAATTTTTAAATTGAATATGGAGAAAATTGCCACTTTTTACTATGATATAAATCAAACTAAATTTACGTTACAATCAGGATAAATAATCTCCTGTATAAAAATAGCCTACCTGCTTTTATTTGCTTGTAATTTTGCTTTAATTCTTAGATGCTCCTATCCAAGTGAAACCAGAGACCTTGAAATTATATGTACTATGTGGGGGCTTGGGGAATGTCACCCATTCCCTGTCAGTGTGCTCAAACTCATGAAATACTAATGAAGCAGTAAGTTATACTTAACAATATATGATATCAGATTGTATTAAATGAAGGGTAAAGAAATGATGAATAAAATATCTTTGAGGTTAGTATCCATATAGTGCCTCTTGAAGCAACCATCGCCAAATACATTTAAATTTGCGCATTATTAACCAGCTGCCTCTTGGGAGCCATGGAGTGTTCATGTTCTGCACAGGATGCCATTACACATAAACTGCCTGATATGACTGTTGGTCTTTACATCTTGTAACTTCAAAGCATAACTGGCCCTATATGAAAAGCTGCTGCTGTAGTGCCAAGACATTTGTATTCCATTGCAAAGTGCCAGTTCAGTACAAAAAGGGCATGTATACCATTATGCACCAGCTGCCTCATCTAGCTGTTTGCAATTGCAAAATATAATAAAGCTCTTTATTAGACATGCAAAATTGAGATTAGAATCTGGACAGGTTTATGCTTAAAAGAGTCCTTCTCATGCAGAGAAGGCATGGACTTGTAAGGATTCCTATCCATAGCACTGACTAGAAAGGGTGTTTTTTGAGTTTTTAGAGGTCTCTGCTTGCTTTAATGCACAAATTTTCTCTCTTTTGGGGTCTTTATTAGATTTTGTTTGTGGCCAGGAGAAAAGGAAGACAGAAAGGCAAAATAGACATAGGATATGGTACCCACCCTTCCGACATAAAACACCACCACCCCCAGCCAAAACAACCCCCACAGATCCGAAACAAATCCAAAACGTCTCTCCTTAAGTTTTGGGGGGGAAGATGGAGGGGGAGGAGGGGTGAAGGGGCAATAACGAGGAAGAGTGAGTAGAATGTATGTATGGAAATTCAAATTAGGGTGGAAGGGGCTAAATGCCATTGAATTATAAATTATGAAGACATTATATTATAATTGTTGGTATTAACCTAATGCCAAATTTAGTTCAGACTCCACCATATAGTATCATTTTCATACATTTTCATTCCTGTTCATTCCTCATTTTATTACAGTTATTCGTGGTTTAATCCATAACAGACAATTCATAATTATTTGATGGGAGTATGTGAAGCCTAAACAGATGTTGTGAATCTATTTAGAATATAGAAATGAGCACAAATTTACAACAATTTTGGGGTTCTGGAGGTCTATCAGAGTTGCAGATTTATAAATGAGCACTTCCATTTTACTATCAGTTGCTGGATCTTTTCCTTTTTGATCATGACTGACGACACATAGGACGTGATCACAATGAGTGCAGTTACAGTATCACTCACACACTGATAGCAGCTATCATTTAGAAAAGGAAAGATGTGCTAAAAGATGATTTTTTACTTCTTCAATTACCAAGAGTATTATATGCTGTCTTAATGTACTAAGATAAGCATTTGTATGCTATGTATGTGGTATTAAGACTTCTCTGAATTTACGACATTGTGATTTCTTGCATGACACGGTATATAGTTCAACATAAAGCTTATAGAGTCAGGTTAAAGAGTAAGAAACAGTCTCTTTCAGGTGAGGAACAGAACACCTTCTAGACATTATTCGTGGTTTTGACCTAGTAAAAACACACAGGCAGTGCAAAAAAAATCTTTTTTAAAAAATTGTAAATATCCCACAGCATTGTAGGGGTTGGAAGGGACCAGCAGGAATCATTGAGTCCAATCCCAGTACTCAGTTTTTAAGATTGGAAAGAACGGAGGTTTAACATGCTCTGCAATTAAAAAGCTCTGTTATGCCAAAAAAAAAATTAAATTGTCTAACAAAAAGTGTATTGGTTTAACCTCAGGTGGTAACTAAGCAACACAGCCACTTGCTCATGCCTTCCCTCCAACAAAGGGATGGGCAGGAGAATGGAAAAAAAGCCTCACAAGTTGAGATAAAAACAATTTAATAGGATTTTTAAAAAATTAATAATAACAACAAGCAATTGATATATTTTTAAGATACTTTAAAAATAGTGATATGTAAGTTCAACTGTTCACCACATGCAAAAAACACATGTGTGCGCACACACACACACACACAATGACCAGCCTCTTGACTTGCTTCCTACTTATATACTTATTATGATGTTCTGTGTTATGGAACATCCCTCTGGCCAGCCTGGGCCAGCTGTCCTGGCTGTGCTCTCACAGGTGCTTGTGCACCTGGCAGGGCCCGGGAAGCTGAAAAGTCCTTAACTTAGTGTAGACAATACAACTACCCAGCAACAACTAAGAACATCCATGTATTATCAATATTATTGCCATACTAAATCCAAAACACCACGCTATATCAGCTAATAGAAAGAAAATTAACTCTACCTCAGCCAAAACCTGGACATGCATTGTGTTGTCCCTTGTTGAATTAGACAAGTTAATGTAGCAGTGTAGGCTTTTTGTTTGTTTGATAAATGCGGAAACAAGCATAATATTTTGGCTTAAATACCTGATCAAGAAAGACTTGTGATTTTCATTGTAATGATTATTTTTTCCTGGAATTACTTGAGGAAGTTGGGACAGTACAGGAAGTGACAGAAAGCAATTCAAAATTAAGAGTACCACTTTTTTTGCAGTGACATTTTTAATGTGCTCAATTGGATTTAGTGTTATGTACAAGGAGACTGATACACAGCATCAGCTATAATTCCATATTCTATTTTTCTATGCAGAAAATTTATATTCTTTGTATTTGTATATATGTATTTACACATGTACATACAGAAGATGAAGATGACAGCAGATAAACGGCAGTTTCACAAAAGTAGCTGCTGCACATCCCTTTCAGAAACATTATTTAATTTAAAAAAATTAAAAATATTATGAAATACTTTACCAAATGTATTATTAGTGAATTAAAAAAATCAATACGCCCCAAGAATTTTTGGGTGGCTATTTCTAAATTTGTAAACCATATTGTTCATATAGTGCTGATTTTTAGACAAAACTATGGATTTTTTACCATAATATACACCTGAGGAGTTATGGGTCCTGGATACTACTAGTGCTGCATTTACTTAATGATAATTACATTTCCCTTTCATTTAAGACTTTCAAAAAAATTACTCAAGAAGGCTGTTATTCATGGCTAAAGTAAACTCTCAGAAAATTATTTAAACCACAAAATTATGTTCTTTACTCAGAAAGAACTAAAGAGAATCTTAGCAAAAAAGCTGAAGCAACAGAAGCAGAAACAGCTATGCCTTTTTCAAATCAAAACACCCTTTCAGCTCTCCATCATTAATTTATTCTTTCAAAGAATTTCTCAATTGCCATGCAAATATCAAGTCTATCCTTAGATGTCGGTGATACCAGCCCACATTGTAAAGAAGGTACAATTTCAAAGCAGCTTTTTCATTACTTCTTCTGTGGTGTGCTCTCATTTTGAGGATTTCTTTCTCCTACATTAATTCAACTAACTTATTATCCACTCTATCATCTTTTCTCTGATGCCAGTAGAAATTTTTGGAAGAATTAGGTGTCTGAAATAGTTAGTCTAATGTCTTTGATGATGACTGATACTATCAGAGAGACCCTTTAACCTCTCTCATTCAATTGTTTTTTCTGTTCTATGTTGTGACGTAACACAGCTGCAAAACGTCTAGAGCTGTTTGTTTAGCATGAAAGGCACAGCACAATGGCATTCTGGTCATGAGTGATGTTTCTTGAGGCTCCGACTCTGCACGTGCATAAGTGCATCTTCATTCCTGTGCTGTGAGATAAAGACTTTCCTGTATTTTCTCTTCATCTCTTCAACCAGCTGCCACCTTCCTCTCTCAAAATTTGCAACTGATTATCACATTTTTAATATTATATTTGGTTCAGAAATATAAACCTGAAACTTGACCAGAGGTAGGTAGATAGAAAACAACAGGAGACCTGTGAACTGGGAAAAGCCATTGGTCCTGTGGACTTTAGAAAAGTAAAATAATCAAGCTGATAAAATGTGATTTATCAGATTTATAAGGCTTTATTAACTGAAGTTAATAAAAACACTAATATTCCTCAAACTCCATGAGCAATTTCTACTGAAATATTGCAGCACCACTAGAATATGGCATTACTTCCTTATGAGCTTTGATACAAGCAGAAATCCTTGCAAGAACTTTTAGGGCTTTTAGCCACCAACAAGGAGGCACCTCACAGTGGGGAGGCTTGGCTGCAGTGACCATGAAATGGTGGTTCACGATTTACCATTGTGTTGGAGAAGGGCAGTGAGGAGGTCGCACAGCATGCTCACTACCCTCAAGTTCAGGAGAGAAGAACTTGGCTTTTTCAGGGATCTACTAGGGATAAAGTCCTGAAGGGAAGAAGGGCTTAAGAAACCTGGTTAGTATTCAAGGATCACCTCCTTCAAGCTCAGAAACAATGCTACCCAACAAAGGGAAAGTCAGGGAAAAGCACCTGGAGGCCTGAATGGATGAACAAGTTGCTCCTGGTCAAACTCAAACACAAAAAGGAAGACTAGAGAGGGAGGTAGGGCAGGTAGCATGGCAGGAATACTGAGAAACTATCTGAGCAGCCAGGGATCAAGTTAGGAAAGCAGAAGCGCTGATAGAATTAAATCTGGCCAGGTGTGTCAAGGGCAAACACACCAACCTACGTCAGTGATAAAAGGAAATCAAGGGAAAATGTAGTCCCCTTCCAGAATGAAATGGGAGACCTGGTTACCCAGGTTATAGAGAAGGCTGACATACTCAGTGACTTCTTTTTGTCTCATTCTTCACCAGCAAGGGCTCTAACCGCATCATCCAAGTCACAGAGGGCAAAGGAAGGTACTGGGAGAGTGAAGAACTGCCCACTGAGAAGATCAGGTTCAAGACTATCTAAGGAACCTGAAGATGCACAAGTCCATGGGTCCTCATGAAATGCATCCATGGGTTGAAAGGGAACTGAAAGACAAAGTAGCTAAGTCACTCTCCATCATATTTGAGAAGTTATGGCAGTCTGGTAAAGGTCCCACTGACTGGAAAAAGGGAATCTGAACTCCCATTTTTTAAAAGGGACCCGGAGAACTCAGACCAGGTAATTTCACCTCTGTGCCATGGAAGGTCAGAGCAGATCCTCCTGGAAACCACGCACAGGAACATGGAAAACAAGGGCTGGTGACTGGGGACGGCCAGTAGGACCTCACTAAGAGCAAATTGTGCCTGGCAAATTAGGTGGCTTTCTATCATAGGGTTACAACATTGGTAGATAAGGGAAGAGTGACATATATCATCTACCTGGACTTGTGCAACACATTTGACACTGTCCTGCATGATTTCTTTGTCTCTAAACTGGGAAGACATGGATTTGACAGATGTACCACACAGTGGAATAGGAATTGTGTGGATGGTCGCACTCAAAGACTTGTGGTCAACAGTTCAACATCCATGTGGAGATCAGTGATGAGTGGCACTTCTCAGGAGTCAATATTGGGACCAGCAGATCTTTATTGGTGGCATGATCAGTGGGATTGAATGCACCCTCAGGAAGTGTGCTGATGACACCAAGCTGTGTAGTGAGGTTGACATGTTGGAGGGAATGGATGCCATCCAGAGGGACCTTGTCAGGCTTGACCATTGGGCCTGTGTGAACTGCACAAAGTTTAACAAGGCCAAGTACAAGGTCCTGCACGTAAATTGCTGGAATCCCAAGCACAAGTACAGGCTGGGCAGAGAATGGATTGAGAGCAGCCCTGAGGAGGACAACTTGGTTGTATTTGTAGAGAAGTTCGACATTAGCCAGCAACGTGCACTTGCAGCCCAGAAAGCCAACTGTATACTAGGCTGCATCAAAAACAGTGTGACCAGTAGCAGGCAGGTAATTCTGCCCCTCTACTCCACTTTCATAAGACTCCACCAAGAATACTGCATCCAGCTCTGGGGTCTCCAGTACAAGAAAGATATTGAGCTGCTAGAGCAAGTCCAGAGGAAAGCCACAAAGATGTTCAGAGGACTGGAGCACCTTTCCTATGCAGACAGGATGAGAGAGTTTGGCTTGTTGAAAAAAGTATTCTGTAAAATTGTTGTCCCATGCTGGGGTAATTTTGTTCCTGAATACAATAAAGAACATGACACACAACTTTAGAAGGGTACAGTGAAATTTTTTCACTCAGTATTTGACATTGAATATCTACCACCCATGAAGAACCAAAGGCAGCATGATATCACCCAAGTTAAATGTTTTTTCAGGTCATTTATGAAAAGCTCAGTTTCTAAAATTTAATGTGAACATTTTTTGAAAATTTGGATGGATGCTTTATACTTCAGGGTTCTGATCCATCCCTCTTACCCATTATAAATGCCTGGGTAATTACACTGACAAATCTGAGTAAGGCTTCAATAGCTTCCATTGAATACATCAGGAAAGATTATCATCACACAAGGGCTTAATAACAAAACAGCTGGATGTAGAAAAGGGACAAGAAGACTTGTCTATTGTAAAAAGCACTTTGCTGACGCAAGACGATTGGCCCACATATTGGAAATTTTCTTACACATAAAGGAATAAACACGAATTGCATTGAAGCTGTGCAGGCTCATAATAATGTAGCAAAGACCCCAGCCATGCTGCAGACGCTATGGTTTCAATAACACAAAACAGATCTAAATCCAAGCTGTCTAAACAGCAACTCCAAATACACCATGCAGGAATTTTGGCTTGCAGAAGTGCACAGTGTTCTCTGTGCCTTGGCTGCTTGAAGTCGGATCCATCTGTGAAGCAGGCAGAAAGCCGTATTGCAACTCAGTATGCCAGTGTCGTAGGAGCTCCAGCACCATCTAAGATAACTAACTTTAGTAGGCAATCTGCATGACTAGCCCAAGTGTTGCCTATTCTGCATAAAACAACTCTCTTTTCTTTGCTACTCTACATAAAGCCATCACTAGATTTAAGGTGTTCATTACAATATATGGTATACACGTAAACTGGAGTGGGATGGATGGTATACAGATGTATTCCAATATATAGGTGGGGTGTTTCAGCATACACCCGCAAAGGATACATATCACAGAATCACAGAGTCACAGAATTATAGGAGTCAGAAGCGACCTCAAGAGATCTTTGGGTCCAGCATGGTATGGTCAAGGAAAAATATTCAGTTTTAAGGTCACTTTGGCACCTTAGAAGATCCACATTATAGATGTTATACACAGCAATTGTATATATGCCAGAAATTAGAAACATTGCACAGACTATGTGTATTTCTCTACTCTCTAAAAAAAAAATTCTCGATGAAAATGGAATTCTGTAGTATACTTTCAAACTGTCAGAATTTTGTCTTTCTAAACAGTTGTGGTTTTGCATGGCTGGGTTCTGGCGGGGGAGGAGGGGTGCTGCAGGAGTGGCTTCTGCAAGAAGCAGCTAGAGGCTTCCCCTAGGCCCAAGAGAGTAAACACCAGCTGGGCTTAAGGTTGGACCTGCTGCTGATCAAGACTGAGCCCATCAGCAACGGTCACAGAATCTCTGGGAATCACATTTAAGAGAAAAAAAAAAAAACCACAAACAGCTGCTTTTTGCCACCATAGAAGGGAGTGAGAAGATGCAAGGAACTGTGCAGACACCAAGGCCAGTGAAGAAGGTGAGGGTAGGATGTGCTTCAGGTGCCAGAGAGAAAGATTCCCCTGTCCACGGAGAAGACCATGGTGGAGAAGGTTGTCCCCCCACAGCCCATGGAAGATGATGGGGAGCACAGATGCCATCTACAGCCCATGGAGGACCCCACAGTGGAGTGGGTGGAGGCACCTGCAGGACACTGCGACCCCTCAGGAGCCCTGCATTGGAGCAAGCTCCTGGCAGGACGTCCAGCCAGGGAGAGACCGACCCATGCCGAGACCGACCCAGCAGGTTTGCTGGGGAACCTTGTAACTCCATGAGGGACCAGGCTGGAGCAGTCTGGGCTTGAAAAGTCAGCACTCCGTGGAAGGGATCCAAACTGGGGCAGTTGGTGAGGAGCTGAAGCCCCGTGGGAAAGGATTCATGTTGGAAAAGTTCGTGGAGGACTGTCTCCCATGGATGCAGGGGAAGAGTGTGAGGAATGTCCCACCCCCCTCCCAACCCTCCAGCCCCTCTAAGAAGAAAACCAAAAAAAAAAAAACTTGTGAGGAACTGACTGAAACCCCCATCCCCCCACCCCCTGCCACCCATACTCAGGCAGGAAGAAGGGACAGAAATCATGACTAAAGTGAAGTCTGATAAGAAGGGAGGGGTGGGGGGAGGTGCCTTAAGATCTGGTCACACTTCTCATTACCTGACTGGTTTCTCTGTGTATATGTAGTGTAATAAATGACATGATTGGGTTTTTTCCTTTTTCACTCTTATTGAGTCTGTTTTGCCCATCATGCTGACTGTGGAATGATCTCTCCCTGTCCTTATCTCAATTCCTAAGCCTCTCAGTATATATTTTGTCCCCTGAAAAGGGGAGTGATAGAAAGACTTTGGTGGGCATCTGGCCTCCAGCCAGGATCAAACCACAACAGTGTGCATTAAGGTAGGTAGAACACAAATACATTATAGAAAAATATCACTAATCATGTAAATCAAATTTAGCTAAATTATATTGGATTTTAATGGGAAATTTCTCTGTGCTTTTATGATTATAGTATTTGGACAATACAGTTTATAAATTTGTTTCAGCTTTTCTATTCAACAAAGTATTCAGGGGTATTAAAGAAACTTGTGGTAAATATCTGCATTCAGCTAAGAAGAATGCCTTTTTTCGTAATTTTTCGTACTTCAGAGACTTGCTTTTTTTCTTGGCCATATTGTTTCATTTCATCATACTTCTTAGAAACAACGTTATAACTTTCTGGTTTGGGCTATTTTCAAACAAATGCTGAGCAGGTTTGTAATGCATCAGATGCTCTTACAGTGAAACAAATGTGAGTTTATTTGCAATTTTACTGCAACAACATAAATAAGAAAGGAGTGACTAAATAGTTATGATAAATATGTAATACTTTTGTTTGCTGCTAGAAGTCACACAGAATGAAAACCAGAGTTGTATCAACCAGCAAGTCTATATTAATATAGCTAATTATACCTAATTGGTAATATTACTGACCCTGGTTCTATTGCCTGTCCCCAGCCAAAGGAGCACCTCTACAGGTCTGTCTCAGGCAAATGATATCAAACCACCTTTCCTGAGTGCCCAAACTAGATTGTCTTTTTTTTCTTTAGATAATTAAACAATTAGACATTATGTAAGCCATATTACTGCCTGTAACATTGTGGGGTGTTCTGGTTTCAGTCAGGATGGAGTTAACTTCTTTTGTAGCAGCAGATGGAATGCTGTGTTTGAGTTAAAATGGGAGTAGTGCTGATAACACCCTGATGTTTTTAGTTGCTGTCAGACAGTCAAGGACTTTCTCAGGACTTCGTATTTCTCTATGCATGAGAAAGGAGGGGCGAAGCCAGGACAGGTGACCCAAAGGGGCCAAAGAGAGTATTCCATGCCAATTACGTCCTGCTCAGTATAAAGGGGGGCTGATGGGAGGAGAAGCGGAGGCGGCTCCGGGACGTGCGGTTCTTGGGGGACGGTCGGGTTCTGGGACGGCTCTGGGTGGCACAGCCTGAGTTGTGGGTTTGGTGAGAAACTGCATTGTGTATCAACAGCTTCATATATTCTTTGCTCTGAAGTCCTGTTAGCATTGTTATATTTTATCATTCTGTTATCTTAGTAAACTATCCTTATCCCAACCCACGGGCCTTTTAGTTTCTTGCCTCTCACCACCGCCCCCCCCCCCCCCCCCTCAGCTCTCAGCTGGGGTAAAACCTCGACATGGGGAAGATAAATTCAGATAGCAGGAAGGTAGCAAGTAGTTTGATCGTGTTGGCAAAGCAAACAAGTGAAAAATGAAGCATCTTTATGCAGCACATTTGCTGAAGGCTTGAGCTGGAAGCAAAAGCATTCTTAAGACACAGCCTGAAAATGAAGATGAGCCTGAAGTTCATGGGAGCAATGGCAGCAACCTGCCAAAAGGATGTAAGCTAGCTAACCAGCTAACATTTATTCTACAGTTTAGCTGTACAGTCTAGGGAAGGGAGAATTAAGCAAAGAAACAGCTTTGAGAGTACTGGTTTATTGTTGAGAGGCACTAAAAGAGGTAGAGGAATTAGAGAATTTTAAAAGAGTTCTATAGAACTGCTTCTGCAATCATGAAAGATTACAATGGGAAAATAAATAAATAGATAGATAAATAAAATAAAATAAAATAAAATCCCTAGTACCTTTAAATTATTTTCAATATGATACGCTTTTCACTTAAACTAAAATGTCTGCAGGTCAGCTGTAGCTTTTTAAATGTTAACCTGGTTGATCGCCTCCCAGTAAATCTTCTCTTTTTACATATATTTTTCTGTCTTTGCTTTTTTTTAAAATTTATTTCTAACTAAAAGATTCCAATGGAATAAGATTAGATATGAATAGAATAAGGTCTTTATCTGGAAAATATGGCAAATTTTATGCAGTAAGTAGCAGTATACTCTGTGAAAAAATCCTCCTGCTCAGTATATGGCCTTTTGCAATACATGTATCAGTAAATGCTGGGTTCCAGTGAAATAACATCTACATTATTTTTTCTGCTTTAGATAAATGCTGTCAAGCTGTATTTATTTAAATCATTACATGTTTAAGTAGCCTATCCATTAGCTGGTACTGCAGATGACTGTTCACTGTTCTAAATGGTAGTGCACAAAGTTACAACACTTTTCTCCCTACGCTCATGAAAGGAAATATAAGCTGAATAAAATATGTGATGTTCAGGGCCAGTCAGTCATAGGGGATAGACTAGTTGCAACCATGAATCTAACAATCTCTATTTTTCTATAGATTTGTGTCACATGGTTACTGACTTCAGGGTCTCAGAAGGGCCTCATATATGAATGAAGCTTTTCCCCAGGTTCTATCTCTGTAGAAGGGTATGCTGTTCATTTTTGTGGATTCTCTTTTACCTATTAGCTCTGTGTCCTCAAGTTGAAACCTTTACTTTACTCAGCTATCCAATTTAAGAGAATGTTAAGGCCATTTCCAAGATCTTGGTACTCCTGAAAAATGTTGGATTTCTCCAGTGAGTTCAAAAAGCAGAGAAAGAGCTTCCCAAGCATACTTAAAAATGCATAGATAGAAATCACATCATCCTTGTATTTAGAGAAACAAAAGTAAGCACACATGCACACTCTGAAAGAAAAGCCACCATCAAAATCCCACAGTGCTTTAAATTTATGCTTGCAATAATATTTGGATGGAATCATTGATAAACAACATTTAAAAGTTTAAAACTGGCTGCAGGCAAAACCTTTCCTCTTAATTTATAGTAACAAAGATACTGTAGAAGGAAAGAAGTATTTATTGAAAAAGAATAAACTGATAAATTGCTTTCACAGCCATTTAAATTTTGAACTGAAATTTAGTATTCAGCATGCTTGAAAAACCTACGTACTGCCTTGCACGTTCCCTGTCAACCTGACACCTCTGTGTCACCACCCAATAAGACATTGTTTTACTACTTGTCATATCACAGCTGAGTGTTTTAGACAAAACGCTGCATGTAAGAAGCCTTTCAGACTGGAACAATCATGTCAGCCCTGGAGGCAGCTGCTGTGAGGGTGGCACCAACAGTAGCACACACAAGTGGAGCCAAGGGCAGTGGTGAGGCTCTGAGGGGTTCCCAAAGAAGCAATGTGGCAGGAGTGGCCCAGCACAGGTGACACTGTTTGCAGTGTGGTTTTGGGAGCACCATGAGATGGTGCTGGGCAGCTGGCAGGACTAGGCAGGGTGTCTTGGAGGCTGCTAGTGCAGCTTTTGTGATTGCTATTCTCCGTTTGTATAGCAACTGCAGTCTCTGCTGCCAGCTCTGCTGGGGCTTTGCCTAATGTGCAGGCTGCTGCTGGGAAGCACTGACTGCCAGGCTGGAATACATAAGCTGGGGGATTGTGGATCGACACAGCCACTGTCATAGCAGTTAATGAAGAGAGGCACACAGAGGCCTGCTGTTGCTGCTCAGGACTGAGCAGGACCATGTGGGGATGGTGCAGCAATAGTCTCAGCATGCCACAAGGCACATGCTCCAGTGCTGACTGATATTAATGGCCTCTGGCCACGGCCCAGATTTGATGGCCCGGGGTCTCTTCTATGGGAGGTGTGCTCTGATCAAGGCACTGAGTTGTCAGATTAATGAGTGGCAGGGATTGTCTAGCTCTTGGAATATTGCCCCCTGATGCTTTTTCATGTGAACACTCAGAGTGCCATCAGAGATAACTCAAAGTGCTTCAGAGCTCAAGGATGAGGTGAAAGGTAAGGGGTTCAGGTGATGTCTCTTTCCTTCCAGTATGGGGGAGAGGCTCCAGCAGAAGGGAGCTCATTCAGTAGATGAACACATGCCTGGTGTTGCAAGCAAGCCTTTGACTTCTGTGACCACAGGAACCTTTCTAAGCAATAAGCATTACTGCGTAGGGATGGGATATCTGACAGTGGGACAGGAGTGTCTTTCCAAACAAATTTGCTAATCTAGCGCGGAGTACTTTAAACTATGTGAGTAGGGCAGTGTTGCCATAATCTAAAGGGCACAAGGAGCAAAACAGTTTGTCTTGGCAGCAGCACTACAGAGGATGCTTTTGCACTTGTGGAGACATGGAGTATGACTTACGGCCAATGCCAAATGCCTGTACACAAATGGATGTAAGTATGGAGAACAAGCAGATGAAATCAGAAGTCTAAGCAAAGCTGCAGAGCTATAATGCCACTGGGATTATGGAGACACAATGGGAAAGGTCTTTAACTGGAGTGCTACGGTGGATGGATAGAGGCAGGAAACCAAGGAGGCAGTGAGGAGGTTGTGCTTTATGTCAATGAGTGGACCAAATGTAAAAACACTTTGCCTTGAAGCCTGAGACTAGTAGAGAACCAGTGGGTAGGAGTTAAGAGTCAGAAGGCAGATGCGCACAGGTGATGTAACGGGTGTCTGCTAGAGACCACCTGATCAAGAAGAGGAGGTAGATGAGGTCTTCTTTAGACAGATGAAGAAAATCTCAGTCACAGGCTTTAATTTATTCATGTAAGGCTTTAATCCCCACAATATATGCTGGAAGGGTACTACAGGTGGTGCAAGCAAACCAGAAGACTTACAGAATGTCTTGAAGTCAATTTTTGATACAGGTCATCAATCTACTGACTTGAGAAGGTGCTCTGTTAGACTCACTACTCACAAACAAGGAAGGAACAGTGAATGATGCCAAAGGTAGGCTTGGCTGCCATGACCATAAGACTGGAGTTTAAAGTCCTGAGACATATAAGCAAGACAGCAGAATTACAATCCTTGACTTTAGAAAAGTAGATGTTGGTCTATTCAGGAACCTGTTTGGTACAGTCTCATGAGAAATTTTCCTGGGGGAAAAAAGAGGCTAGGAGACCTGCTTGATATTTAAGAAGAGCATCCTCTGAGCACGAGGGTTAATTTTACATAACTGAAGTAACGGAGTTAGCTCCAAATCTGTTGCATGACATTTGATGGATGCTATTTTATTAGCAATATATTCAGAATGGTATATTAGTAACCATTTCCTTACAGACCTACTGGGCTAGAGGTCCTTCTTTCTACATATATGAGATGAAAGTTAAGGAGGATGCAAAAAGTTCTTTTTTCAAGACTGTGCTAATGTTCAAGAAAACCCAGTCTCTTCCATCTTATCCCAGACAAGCTATTCCTTTAACAACAGTTCAAAGCCTTCTGCTTGTGATATTAGGGAAATTAATTCTTACTTTCATTGTTATACCCATGATGTTGCATTATGTGCATCCTACTTTATACTTAAATTTCTTGAGATCATACCAAACCATTTCAGAACATATAAATTCAACAGTACAAGCGGAAGTCTGAATGAAGTGAATATGCTAACTAATAAAACAGTATTTTTTTATTCAAGCAAAACAGGGTAAACAGCAACAGATACATGTTAAGCCAAGCAATTGTTTGATTTTTACATTACAAAAATAGATTCAGTTTATATTATTTATGACCTGGCTTACTTCCTTTTGGTTTGGGTTGGGTTTTTTGGGGTGGGATTTTTTTTGGTTTTTTTTTGTGTTGCCACTCTGAGGTGGATTTGGCTTCTTAGAATCTAATGACTCAATATTTTGGGTGAGAAAGATGTATTCTTACAATGGATAGCAATTCCAGTTCTAATACTTTCCCCCAAAGACTTTATTTCCAATTATTTTGAAGACAATAGCATTTATTTCTCTAACTCCATTCCTACAGTTTAAATATCTTAACAGTCTAAAGAAGATACTGGCATTTGAACTCCTGAAAGATTTTACTAAAGGATAGAAGGCACATCTGATTATTGGGGGAAAGAAGCTTAATAAAAGAATTTATTACATTTCTATAACAAAGGCACACTAAACCCAAGCAGTCATCATCTTAAACTTCAGTTTCCCTTCAATAAAAAGGCTGAAGATGTTATAATTTCGCAGTCTCATTTGCTTTTTTTTCTCCAGTTTTTACAACCTGAGAAAGCAGACATAACATCCCAGATAGAACACTGTGCCAGACATCTGATATCATACCTACCTCACACAAAGCTAGGCAAGCTACCTTCTCATTACCCAGTATAGAAGTTTGAATATGTACACATAATCGTGCAATATTAGCTAGTATATTTTGTTCTTGTAAAGTCTTCTACTCAGCAAGAATCGATACCCTCCACCTCTTTCATGAGTAATTGGAGAGAATTATGTATTTTAAGAATAAGCCATTTCCAAAGCTGAGCTTTTGCAGAGGTTACTTAATGCATTGAAGCTCTGTAAGCCTTTGCTGAAAGACCTGACATACACGATCTCTTATCCAGTGTGAAATCAAGCTTAATCTGTTCCATGTATACTGAAGCACCTTTTAGAAAATGCTTACAACAAATAGCCTCTGTATTAAAACTAGAATTATGTAAATTCATACACAGATCATCAAGAAAAATGTGCCTAGGAAGATTTGGAATCCTGAAAATTGTACCAGGTTTTCTAAGGTTCACAAGAATATAAGAATGCTTGATAGCACACGGGTGGAAAATAATACATTAAAAGAAACCCACAAAACAACCCAACCACAGCAAATGACAACAAACTCCCTGAAGCTGTGCCATAGCCATGATCATTATTTCAAAACATAAATGAACATTCTGAATTTACTGCAATTTTTAATGATAAACACATCTCCTGGCAAACTTCCTGCCACTCTCACTTGTGCTCTAATCTTTATGCAACTTTTCCTGACCATGCAACCAGCCATAAGTGGTCTGTAAAGCCACTACTGCCAACACTAATGGTATCTGGATGCTCCAGAGTATCTATGTATCTTTTCAGCTATATACCTGACTTTAAAATCTGGTTTTGAACACTACTTTCTACGTTATTGTACAGAAAATTTAGACAAGGAAAAAGGCATGACAAAGCTTCTTGACAGAGATAATACCATTTATTAAACCAGCAAATATATCTGGAAAAAATTAGTCTTTCAGGAACTCATTCTTCCTCAGGACTAAAATAGGTAAAGATTTGAAACCTAGGTGCCAAAGAACCATAGATGGTTAGAAAAGGTTTAGAGGAAATATTTATTATTTAGATCATCATCTCTGAAAGAAAAAATACTTGATATACCTATGACAATTAGAAAAGAGAGGAAATGGAAGAGAGAGAGGGAGATGGAGAAATGATAAATAGTTATCTCTTAGAGGAAAGGAAAAAGTAGTTCATAAACTGTGGAACACAAAGAGATTAATGGATTTGGGAGTTGATGAGGACTACAAAAATGTGTTACAAAATTATTATCTTTATAGAAGTTGTGGGGTTTGGTATTCAGTAGAATTATGAATTTCAATTCCAAGGTTCATTTTAGTAAGGCATTTTAGCTTCCTTGAGAATCATGACCAAGAGATCTGAGATTTAATTGTCTTCTGAGAATTTTCCTGCTCTGGAAGTTGAGTGGATTTTATTCTTCACTGATTAGCTGTCAGGATACATTCCTGTAGATAGTGATGGCATAGTTTTATGCATACAGTTACTCTGAGATTGCTTGGTTCACAAAATGAAGGATATTTGATTCCTAGAAGTACAGGCATAGATGTGTGACAGTTCTCTTACAAATGCTATTTACTGTCATCCTGTCACAGTGGCAAGTTTATGCATCTCATGGAGATATGTCCTGGGTTGTTGCAGTGTACTTCGGACTTGAAGGATTCACTTCTGATGATGAATGGGGACTGGAAACTGCTTGGAAGCAGTTATGGAAATTATGTAAAGAGGGATTTATGTGGCCCAATCATTATTCTTTGCAGACACGTTAAATATATTATGCCCTGTCTACATAGTTAAATAATTTCATTATATTGGATCTGCAGCAACCAATCAAAATGTATGAAAAATAGAGAAAGGGTTGATTTCATGCAAGTATGAGATTACCTTTAGTGGCAGTGATGTAGTTTTCAGTTTTCTGAGAAGTTATCAAAATCAGGTGAAAGACAAGGCTGTTCTTGGAATGGAAAGACTGGGATATTTGTAATGGTAGGTATGTAAGTATTTGTTCTATGTGGCTAAATAAAACCATTTCAAACAGAGATTCAGTCATTGAATATTATTAGATTACTAAATTCATAAACTTTAACGAAATTTTATTTGTAACTTTCCATCTTTTCTAAATCCCAGTCTTCAAAATTGTTATAGATTTTATAAACCTTTAAAAAAAGCCATTTCACATTTTCTGAAAACTAAATTTAGATATTAGGGATCAATTTTCAGTCAATCTAGGATAGATTTATTACAGAATCTAAAGAATTAAATGTCATATGAGAATAAAGCAAAGGAAATATATAGATGGGTGCATACATGTGTAAAAAACCCTTCTAAAACCTTTTCGGACAACAGCTATGAAATTCTGCTTTGCAACAGGGATCTGGTATTGAGAACAGCCTATTTGAAGAACATGTGTCTCACCATCCCTGTGAAAATCCATGTGAATTCAGTCAGCAGATAAGCCCTTCATGCTCAGCAGATACCTTTCAGAACTTAACAAAGAAAACTGTTGAAGCACATGGGACATCCTTAACAGAGTGATGGAGCCCACATCAGCTTAAAGCTAGAAGGACAGCATTGAAGTTCCTTGTAACAACTGTTCTTGGCTTGTGGAGATTGAATAAAACATAAAAATAGTTTCTAAATAACTTTCTTGACTACATTCCAAAAGCAGTGTCAGACTGCAGACACATTAATTAGGACTCAGAGGGAGTGGTATGGATGTCTGGACAGAAAAATCTAATGCTATTTTACATGCTATGTGGTGGTGCTGTTCAGATGCTCTTGATGTTCAGTTACTGTTTCAGAAGAGCATATATTGTATCTTGCAGTCTCATGCAGATATGTCAGATAACAGCACAGTGTCTAAAAGGGTACGTTTAAACATCTGGAAACTCTCCCAGAATCTGATAAAAACAGAAACCAGAAGAATGGAGAAGAAATACTAGAAAAGGGAGGAAAGGCACAGAAGTAAAATGTTTTCAAACTGTAGTCAGTTATTTCAGAGTACACTAAGACCAGACAAGGAGTTCGAGTACACTAAAAAACAGTGTAAAATTGGAGGGTGAATTCAGAGACTGGGCAAAAGGCAGAAAGCTGCCAGTACAGACTAAAATAAAAAACCCTCCAAAACAAAAAACAAACAAACAAACAAACAAACAAAAATCTACCAAAAAAAAGAAATACCCAACCAAAAAACCACAGAAGAAGAGATGGTCTAGATTTCAGCACGATTCTGGGGAAAAAGCGCATAGGAGCCCATAAGAAAATAAAAAACTAGTGGGAAAAATAAGAACCAAAGCCAAGAGCGTGCTGAGCAGCGTGGAAGACATTTAAGCTAAGAAGCATGGGGTTAACAAGGTGGGTAAAATATGATGAGTCAAAGATCTGAGCTGTAGGGCAAGTTAGCAGACAGCACCATGTAGGGGAGTTTCACAATGGAATTTGAAACCAGCAGGAAAGAGACTGATATTGCAACTTGTGTGCTGGAGATATGAGTTGAGGAAAGAGAAATTTAAGAGAATATAAAGTGTCAAGGTTAGAGGAGCTATGCAGAAAGGTCTGAGATACACATATTTGCCTCCCTCTGTGTTGTGGCATGGACCATAGGTGCTCTAATGAATAATCAACTCTTGTTTTTCTTGCATCTTACATCTACTAGTTTATTTGCTTTTCCCTAATTCCTGCACCGGAAGAGGCAGTCAGGAGCCTGTATTTATCCTCTGCCTCCATTCCATTTGTCATTTTGTACATCTTTGTGTCATCTACTCTCAGTTTTTTTTGTTTTCAGCCTGCTGAGCTGTCCGGTACTTCTTGTACAGAGGCCATTCCATGTCTTTGATTATTTTGTCTTTCTTTGATGCTTTTCTAACTCTACTTTTTCATTTGTTGTTGTATCATTGACCTATCTGGCCAACAGAAGTCAGAATTCACATGAACCATGGGTTTATCAATGGCATAATAGTGTTTTCTGTTTTGCTCTTCGCTTATTTCTTAAAAATTGCTACCAATCTATTTATTTTCTGGACACCTACTGAGCACAGAAATGAACTTTTCATAAAGCAGCTATTATATCCAGAAGACATAGTTCCTGAAAGAAAACAATAGTCAGAGTTCATTACTTATATTTAACTTCTATTTTCATGTGTCATTTACAATTTATTTGTACTGAGATATATCAATGGTTTAGCTACAGCCACAGATGAGCAGCACGTGGCTGCCCATTCACACCCCCTGCCCCACCGCAAGGTGGAGAGAAGAATGGTCAGACAAAGGCAGACCATGGGGGGTGGGGTAAGGACAGTCTTATATACAACAAAATATACAAAGCTGCTGATATACAATACAGTTTCTCACTGAACTGTACAACTCAGACCTATCCCAAAGCCAGACTCTGAGAAGCATGTTATAGAGCCGCAATGCCACCCCTTAACTTACTGTTTTTATACTGAACAAGATGTCATATGTTATGGAATACCCCCTCTGACTAGTTTGGGTCACCTGTCCTGGCTGTGTTCCATCCCAACTTCTGATGAAAATTAACTCTGTCCTACCTGAACCCATGACAAGAAAACATTGAAATGACATGGGAAACTTACTCGGTGTGCAAGTTCTTTCCATAACCCTTCATAGTTTACTCTTGTCTTTCTATCTTGAATACTATATTATCACTTGAAATAATTTTCTCACATTATTCTTCAGTCTCGTCTTTGAAATCATTTATGCAAATGCGGAAAAACAGATGTTGTAAAAGGGACTATATGACTACTAATAAAACTAACTTTTTAAAGTTAATTAGTCTAGTGTGTATTTTTATGGATTCTAGGATTGTTTCTTGCAGTGCTTGCTCAAGAAAAGAGCTAAGCACATTCATCCAGATAGTTCCAGCTTGGTCCCATGACTAAAATGGAATTTCCATATTTCCATTACTAGATGAAAACTCTAAATCCAAGTGATGCAAAAATGCCATCACATTGCTTCTAGTTGACTTTGGTTGGGGGGTTTTATTTGTTTGGGATTTTTTTTTAAATTCTTACCACATTGTTGTGCCAGTGACTAAAGGTAGCAGAAAATGGTCAGGTTGGGTAAGTGGGACAGGCCCTGACTGCCAGGCCATGTTATCACCCGGCTGGGAGCAGGACAGCAGAGGGGCAGACAGCCCTCTCCTCAGGTATCAGGCAACTCCCTGGGGGTGAGGACATGCTGAGGCCAGGACGAATCATGGGCCCATGGGTGATCCTGCCTCAGAAGGGCCCCTGGATGGGTAGGGCAGGGCTGTGGAAATCTGGAGACCATGCCTGCTGTGGTGATGCTGGGACAGGGGCTGATGGCCCCAAAGGACTGAAATGGGGTCCTGGACCTTCAGGAGGGTGGGAGGAACTCCATGACGTAGCTGGGTAGGGACAGGCAGGGCTGATGGTGTCCTCAAGCATCTGAAGTATGCTGCTAGGTCTGACCCAATGAAGCCCACAGTTCATAGAATGACAGTTGGAGGCAAATGAGACTATTTTAGAACATATAAGAAAATGGAAGCTGTCTAATTTTCAGCAACAGGATCACTCTTGCACATCTAATGTCCTGTCTCTTCTCCAAGCATAGCAACTCCTATGCCAAAGGTTTCTGTCCAGGGAGCATGTCCCATATGTATTCCTTACTGGGAAAAAAAAAATTTTACTCATGGAAAGGAGACAATATTCTCAACTTGCACATGTCAAACCCAGTACTCTTCACGTGTTTAGGTGCAGTGTAGTGATAACTCTTTTTGTCTTTGCAATTTCAAGTTATCTCCAAGATGTTTTGATTGCAGAGAGATAAATGTTGCTTTCTATATAAAGGGTGACTTCCACATATTCCTTGTGTTTGAAAACAGTAGACATACTAAAATTACAGTACTGATACAAAAAAGTATTGTCCACAAACTGAATTTCAAAATAACTTGAAATAAAAACATAGCAGTGGGAACTGTTGGGCAGTTTTAGGCATGATAGTAATTGCTACCACTGTACTCATTAATTCCCAGGTTTCAGTTCCAGATAATTTAATAGCTTATTGTTATTTACAGACTTTGCTAAAATCTAGCCAATGTCAGTAATGAATTTACTCAGTCATCAAAACGTTTCAGAACTTTTTACTGCATCTGCAGCACAAAAATATGACAATCTGGATATTCACTTGACAAAGCTTCACAAATTGATAATATATTGTTATAAATTTTGTTTCAGTCATTTTTAATGGTTTAAGTTAGCTTACCAAGAAATATAGCTGCTCTTAAAGGGTATGTTTCTGAAAGCTATTTTTTGAAATAGATCATTCTTTACCGGATGAAATTAGAAAGCAGAACTTGCATAGATGCCTTCTAATTAGAAATGTTGTTTATATTTCAAAAATGCTTACCTATGGCTGTCATAAAATTAAGGAAGATAAATGCATGTCACTAGAAATGAATACAGAGATCAAGAAGTAGAACCCAGTTGAAATAATATCCTCATTTTTCTGCAATGATTAATGTATTCTAATTATTCAATTTTCATGATTCTTTTTGTATAGGTTGCTTTTTTGAGCTAATTTTACTCTCTACAATTTTACTCTGAGCTTTAAAGTCAAAAGTGTTTTGCTTGATGTTATGTGCACAGCATATTTTGTATATTTATATATGGAAACATTTGTATTCAGAATAAAGAATGAAAAATTAAATTAAATTTTGTCTGAAAAGTTCTGTTTCAACCGCTAAAACAGAAAATGGAAGGAAAACTCTTGGTTAAAATGCATCCTTTAATGAAAGGCATTTCAGAGCAAGATACTATAAATTTATAAAAATTTATTCAATGGAGCAAGGTGGCAATGATATGCAATTATACCACAGATAGCATATTCACAAGTACATTTTGGGCACATTCTTAATTGCTCAAATTTCAATATTTAGATTGGGTGAACAGTAGAAGAAATACAAAATCAGTCCCTTCATCCCGCATATGAATATTTCTGCATCAAACTAAGCTACTAGGTTTTGAAATTAAAAAGTGCTACCTCACCAAAGAATAGACAAGTGCATAATTTTGAGAGCTATTTAAACAGACATATTCCAAACATTCACAATAACCTTTAAAGACTAATGCTCACTTTGAACAAACTACCTGGATTATGCCTAGTTATGACTATCTCTGAAGATTGTCTTCATTCCCTTCAAACAGTGTGTCCTGCATTTTATATTTGACATGCAGAATAATGACTGCAAAATTGGGTTTTTAAGTAACTTATCTCATAGTGGCTCTGTATGTGTAGATAAAATGGAAGGCTAATTTAAAAGCCACCAATACTAATACTGGCTTATTTTTGAAACATTCTACATATTGAATATTTTGGAGTATTTGCAAAATGAGATATTAACAATGACATTTCAATGAAGTTCAAAAGTGTATCTGGAAATTACTGCATTGACCTGGTTTCAGCTAGGATAGACTTAATTTTCTTTCTAGCAGCTGGTGGAATGCTGTGTTTGGGAGTTAGGATGAGAGCAGTGCTGATAATACAATGATGTTTTAGTTATTGCCAAGCAGTCAAGGACTTTTCAGCTTCTTACACTGCCCTGCTAACAAGAAGGTCGGGGCGCCCAGGAAGCTGGGAGGGGACACAGCCGGGACAGGTGATCTAAACTGGCCAAAGAGGGTATTCCATGCCAATTATGTCATGCTCAGCATAAAGTGGGGCTGGTGGGGTGGGGAGGAGTACATAGTATAAGTTTAATATGAGAAGAAGTGATAAAGAAGACATAACGTATAAGACTGCTAACCTCTTCTAAGAAATGTTAAAGAATAATCCTCAAGTATGTTCAGGAAAAAAAAAAATAATTATGAACCTTTAAGGGAAACAGAATATGCCATCTTTTTGTGCTTAAGTTGGTAAGACCAGTTTGATAGATGGTATCTCAGGGAAAAATGTATGTCATCTTGTGTTTCTTACAAATACATTGAAATGATTAAGGAGCTTCCCCATACCAGAGCCTATAGAAAGTGTTCTGCCTCAATAACTATTGTCCTTTATTTTGATTTCTAAATTATGGAGGGTCACCAAGATTCCATACGCTATTTCAATGCAACTTAAAATTTTTGGTCTACATTTTTGTCCATTATGCTATACACTGATAGACCAGTATTTTTAAGATTAGCACTAAATTCCATTCTGAAGAACAGAGATCTGAACTGTAAACAACGCTGAAGAATGTTCTTAAAGAAGTGGCTGCCAAGTTACTTCTAATTAAAATAAATATATGAAGTAAAATATAACCATATATCAAAAATTAAATGTGCAATATAGAAGACTGATCCAAAATGTGTATTATCTCATTATTTCAGGGGCCAACAGCTTCACATAATGAGATTAAACCAAGTATGTAAAAAATTTTGCTAGATATTACTGAAAAAAATTGCTACTGCTAAACTCAGACTACTTGCAAGGTGATTTCTTAAGATTAGGTGCCATTCACAGTTCTTCCATAGAAAATAGTGATGCTACTGTGAAGACACTGATCTAGTCACTTAAACCTAATAGGTTTTATTCATTTCTTCTTTCTGAAATGGCTGGAAATTTGTTAGCAAAAAACCCCAACGTACCAGTATGCTATATTAAAATAAATTATATCGCCCACACATAACATTATTTTTTGTTCAAGATTTCTTACTAAGAGAGAAGAAACAGCATTTCCACATTTTATCTACACAGCAAAACCTCTGCTGAGGTTTTCAATATGTAAAAACACATTGCCAGGTAAATATTTCTTTCTGATTAAATGGTTTCCTATAAATTAAATTCAGATTCCAAGAGCTTGGTTTTATTTCTTTCCATTAAATGTAATTTGCATCAGATTTTATTGGCTATTGTTAAATGGTTGCTGAAGCTTAATCTAAAATGAGATAATCATGTCATCAAAGGACAAAATAATGACATGCAATATGTGTGGCACTATAAAGAATAGAAAAGAGCAACCGAGTGTCAAATTGTTAAGGACTTCTAAATGATATCCAAGATAATAGCATACCATCTGAACTAGTGTAGTGTTTTCTAGCAACTACCAAGGCATCTATATAAAGCAGAAAAAATATATATATTTCGGTATTAAGAGAAAATATTATCATGTAAGTAATAATAAATTATATCTGGCATCTATAGTTTACAAAAACAAACGAGGTTAACAATTTGTGCCTCAAGAAAAACATTTAGCTGGACAACTGTGAGTTTAAGAGTACAAATGGAATGTCATAGACATTTATATTAAACAAATCATTATCACAACAAAGAAGCATGGATTAAAAAAAAAGTCCACATAAAATAAAGCTTCTTGTGCGAATGCTAACAGGTAGAAATTATACCCACAGTGGTAAAAAATATAAAAATTAAATTACAGGAAACCTGAATAATTTTTATGGTAAAAGAGTTACAGCCTGAAATTCAAATGTTTTTTAAATGTGCAAAGTTGTTTTCATTGCATAAATATTAAAAAGGCTTCTCTCCAGACGATTTTAGTTAAAGCTGAATAGCACACCCTGAGAAGTATTGTTTAGTGGAATAGCAGAAATATCCACAACTAATAAGCCATGAACATTTAACTATTCTCCCTCACCCCTTCCCTTATCAGTTAGTTTGGATCCAGGCTTTTATTCATAGTAGTACTACTTAGGATTTCTTGCTAAGTCGTTTAGGGTTTGTAGGTCAAAATGAACACAGACTGCAGTACAGTTGTTTGATAAGCTTGCAGCCACACATCACTTATCAAGTGGCTTTGAGCAAGAACCGTGGTACATAATTTTTTTTCCAGATATATCCTATCTTTCTGTCCATGTTTTTTGTACAAAATGGACTTGCTGTTCATCTGTTGTAGCACTGAGCTGCATGCATGGCATTCATTCCAGTACTTCTTAGGAGCTTTCATTGCTTTATGCAGTATTTCCAGGCAGGATGCACACAAAGGAAAGAACGGGCAGAGAAGAGCAGCAGAGGTTGATGACTGGTTAACAAGTTCAGAGAGTGCTTCTGCATCAGCAAAGGAGAACAGCCAGAGCAGGATATCTGTAATGCTCTCAACCTGTCATGTGGTCCAAGTTGCACATCTGAAGACAACATTGTGCCCCACTTCCTACCAGCCTACATTATAACCATCCCTATGCACACCATCGCACAGCTGGATATTAAGTTAGCCCAGTATTAGTGAATTACTGGATTTGCTGTCCTTTCTGACTTAGATAATTGGACTACTGAAATGATCTGCATAATTGTATTACTGACTTGTATTTGTTACTCTGTTGCTGTTTAGAGAAAAACTGTTTATTCCCAAAGCTATTAGTCTGGTGTCTGTTACCATACCCAAAACCTGCAGCTTGGCAGAGGCATGTCAAGCCCTTCTCAGGATCTTATAGGGAAAGCACAGGAATTCTAACCACTTGCATTTCATTTTCTAAGTTTTAATTATGTAATTAATGGTGCTACTGTTTACAGTAAGCTGTGCTTCCAGCTTCTGAAATCCGCAGAAAACTCATCAGCACATATATTTTGTTGAGACTGAACAGACTACACAATGTATAAGACCTAAATTGTATATAGTTACAGGAGAAATGTCCATCTAGAAACAAGGCACATCACATAGACCAGATCTATGGTATAAGTAATATAAATGTGACTTTGAAGAGGTGAGGGTGGAAGGTGTTCATAAATAATTGAACAAGGATTCTCAGTGACATGTTCTGGTCAAGGCAGCTCATACTGTTCTTATTGATAGGTAAATAAATGCAGTCTTGGAACAATCTTAATACAGCAAGAAGCAGGAGTAAGAGTTTATGCAATTTGCACATTTGATATGTAAATATGGAAGCACTGCCACTGGTTTCAGTATTCAGACCTCAAAAGCATGTTAAAATATTCAAAAGGGTTTAGAAAAGAGATAAAATTATTTGAAGTATGGAGAAAAAAAGAAGAGGCTGTGCACTGAAAAATTTAAAACATTCAATATAGTGAATTTATCTGGGAGAGGTAATATCTGTAGACAAGAATCTTTTGGAGACATTTTTGATACTAAAAAGCCTTATATATTTTTTTTAAAAGCATAATCATCCTGTGACAGAGAAGGTACAGCTAGAAAAATTTATGTGCTAACATTTTATCTTACCAACAATGAAAACAAGGAACACCATATACTTTCATTAACCTTATACTCTTTCTTGCTTAAAACAATTGAATTATGTATCTTTTAAAAAAAGGTTTTCCATTCAAGCAAACATTGAGCATAATGTGAACATTCTATATAGTCCTGTACATAACAAGGTTAGACAATTATTAATGATTTCTTCTGAGTTTGTTTTGTAAACAAATTTAGTTATAGAAAGTTTTTGAAATGGGATTATAAACAGAACAGTCAGTTCAAAACATAATGACATATGTCCCCAAGTATACAGGTTTAAATCAAAGCTTATGTTACAGATATGTAAACGCTGGATAACAAATGTGATACTTTCAAAAAAATACCTTAATCTAAATGTTACCTGAAAGATATGAGACAGAGGTAAATTCCTGAATTTTTCTGGGAAATATAATATTCCAAAATATTTGTACATTATGTTTCAAGTGTGTTTTTAAAAATGTGTTTATTAATATATGGCACATATAGAGTAATTTTTTATAACTTGAGAATTCTATTTTTGTCTACAACTTCCTATCAAAAGAATGAACAAAATCCATTCCAAATGTTTTGATTTATTAAAATCTTTATTTTTGAGTGGGAAATCCCTGTGATTTTGAGCAAACATAACTTTTGTTAGTTGAAGTAAAAATTGCATGCTTTTAGACACCTGTAATTTCAAGACTTCTATTTAGATGCCCAGATATTCCAGCAATATTGGTACCTCTATGTAACAATGAATTGCAGAAGCACAAATATTAGTAAAGCTGCCACTTGCAACAGTTGCCTTAGTTTCTACAAAGCATATACTAGAAGGCAACCATGAGGGCCTTTAGAGCAAAATGATTTTGAAGGTAACTCACATTTGTACATTCAGAGATGACTGTGCTATGCCACTAAACACTAACATTTGACTAAAAAATTTAATTAATCATGCCTGGACAACTGGAAGTAGACTTTGACTTAAGAGTACTAATTAAAAACAAAAGGGAGTGTAGTAAAACACTGTGGGACTGCAAACAATTTTGACTACTTATAGAGACAAGCGTGTTAAACCTTATACATACCTATTGTGTATCGGACTTCACACCAGAAACTTGATATTGTTCAAAAGCATCACTACACTATGACTGTTAAATTGACTTGGACTTCCCAAAAAATAAGTCAACTTCCCACCCCAGGAAATAACTGTCTTTCCTGTGTCCCTTCACAGTTTCTCATAAAAACTAATTCTATCCTAACCAAATCCAGGACTCGAACCAAACAATGGGACATTCTTTGACCACTATAACATGTTAGGGAGGTACAGAATCCACCTGTCTGGAAGAGGCAAGGGAATTTTTGGCAGAAGGCTGGAAAACTCTGTGAGGTGAACTTTAAGCTAACAGGCCACTTAATCAGCAAGAGGAAGTCAGTGAGCCCTTTTACAGACAGCTGGAAGTACCCTCACAAATCACAGGCCCTGGTTCTTATGGGGGACTTCCACTACCCTGATATTTTCTGGAAAGGAAACACAGCCAGGCACACACAGTGCAGGAGGTTCCTGCAGAGTATTGATAATAACTTTTTAACTCAGGTGGTGGAGGAGCCCACGAGGAGAGGTGTGATGCTGGACCTTGAAGTAACAAAAAAAGAAGTTTTGGTGGAAGATATGAAGGTTGTGGGCAGGTTTGGCTGCAGCAATCATGAGGAAGTAGAGTTCAGAATCCTGAGTGGAAGAAGCAGGGCAGTAAGTAGGGTTACAAACCCGGACTTCAGAAGAGCGAACTTTGGCCTCTTCAAATATCTGTTTGGGAGAATCCCATAGATTAGGTCTCTAGGAGGAAAGGGGATGTATGAGCACTGATCAGTATTCAAGCACCATTTCCTCCAAGTTCAGTATCAGTGCATCTTGAAGAATAAGAAATCAAGCCAAGGAGGCAGAAATCCACATGGCTGAGTAAGGAGCTCATGGAAAAACTCAAGAGGAATAAGGAAGTTTACAGAATGTGGAAAATGGGACTGGACTCTGGGGAGGAATACAGAAATGTTGTCAGAGTGTGCAGGGATGCCACAAGGAAGACTGAGGCCCAGTTGGAATTAAATCTGACAAGGCATGTCAAGGACTTTTTTAAGTATATAAGCAGCCAAAGGAAGACCAGGGAAAATGTGAGACCACTAATGAATGAGGTGGGTGCCTTGGTGACAGAGGATACAGAGAAGGTGGAGTTACTGAATGTCTTCTTTGCTTTGGTCTTTACTGCTAAGGAAACAAAATGTTGTGAAAGGAAGATTTTCCCTTAGTAAAGAAGGATGAGGTTAGACATCATTTAGGCAAAGCTGACATCCACAAATCCAAAAATGTGTCCTTGTGGTCAAGAAGGCCAATGGTATCCTGGGATGCATTAAGGCGAGCCTGGCCAGAAGGGGAAGGAGGTTATCCTTCCCCTGCACTCTGCACTGGTGAGGCCACATCTGGAGTACTGTGTCCAGTTCTGGGCTCCCCAGTTCAAGAAAGACAGGGAAATGCTGGAGAGAGTTATTCTGCATATTGGTGCAGAACTTCCTATGCTCCTTACTTTTTCACTGTAAGGGTGACAGAGCACTGGAATAGGCTGCCCAGGGAGGTTGTGGGGTCTTCTCTGGAGGTATTCAAGATCCATCTGGATGCCTACCTGTGCAGTATGTCCTAGGGAACCTGCTTTGACAAGGGGGTTGGACCCGATGATCTCTTGAGGTCTCTTCCAACCCCTACAATTCTGTGATTCTGTGATCCTTTCTTTTTCACCTCAATACATTTTCCTTACAGCTGTTATTAAACTGTGTGCCAAACTTGTTTCTATGCTCACTGCAATTCTCTGCAATTGTTTGAAGAATGAAAGTGCAGAATCTTTTATGTTTGAATAAATACATTGTTTTTCTTTTAGAACTGTTGGAATCAAAGAGAAAAAATGAATCAAATGCAAATTCTAATATATTAAATTCTGTAATGCCTTATAGTCAAGGCTTTAAGATGATATTATAGGCACATAGAAATGCCTTCTTCTTGTGATTTTTTTTGCTTATTTGTTTTTGTTTGTTCTTAGTTCTGAAACAACAAAAAGGCAGGAGGTAAAATACCCAAGTCATTATTTAAAACTGTGATATATGAATAACAGTAGTTGAAACTCAGATTTTCTTGAATTAGATCTTCAGAAATGAAGTTGCTATACCCTGGGAAGGCAAATCAGAATGATCCAAAGAAGATAATGTGTAGTGCAGGCTCTCATTTCTGTTGCTAGCGTGGTGCATTCACAAATACAGCCTGTGGGTGCCTCCTAAATAGAAATCTCTTTACAACATAGTGAGCATTCTGCTACAAGTTACACAGGAGCTCTTATATTTTCAATTTTAATTTTGAACGGAGATCAATTATGTCTAGCTCTATGCATGTAGAAGAGTTCTCTGGAGTTTAGCTATTATTTAATGCGTTGCAGGCTTGAGTGTACAACCCACAAAACTTAGAAATATATGAAAAAAAATCTGTAAAAAATGGTCTGATGAAAACCATATCAAAACATTCACTTCCTAAATTGCCGAAGATGAAGTACTTCTGTCATCTACTGACAGCACTCCTGGAGATCTATAAAAACATAATTGTACCAGATGTAAAGCAGATGAAATATGAATTTTCATCAATTTGACAAAATAGAGAATAAAAATTTAATAGCTTTTGCTCACTTTGTTTCTTAGTGTTGATCAAAGCTGCTTGCCAAGAAAGAGAGCAAGACAGATGATTTTGTTGATCCTATGTACTTTTTTCATATTAAAGAATATTTCTGCATCTCTTCTTATTTTCAAGGGGTGAAATCACATGGGCTCACTTCATACCATGGCCTTAATGCAAAGAACTAGAAGGTCAAATTCTATTCCCATAGTTAATATTATAGTGATTTCTTTCTGTTTTCCTTTCAGTGCTAACATGAAATGCCATGTGGCCTGTGTCCTGCTTCTGGGATGTCGTTATGATAAGTTGTTCTTAGTTTTGGGTTGTTTCTTCACTAAGTATAAAATACAGATATCTTCATTCTAAACTTATTTTGATGCTGAAAGCAAAGAAAAAGACAGATGCTCAGTGAAAGGAGTACTACAGGGTTAAATCTATACACCCATACAAAAATATTCTCAGATGAGCATGCTAAGATCCAGTTAGATCTGGCAATTATCTCCACTCTTCTCAGAGCTACCTGTTGTTGACTGAATCTACAATCTAATTGCCTTTGGACATCCACAACACATGTGGATCTGTGCAAATGGATCTTGTGATCTCAATTTTTGAATAGTGAAAAAATGATGCAAAGGAATTTAATAAGAGAAATACAGCAGCCATGAAGCCTAGAAGATCATTAATACATGTAGGAACATAGGCATAAAAATTATCATAATCAAAAAATTCTGTAAGGAAATGGAATGATCAAATGATTGAAGATACCTTTGCATTTTGCAACAGATATTGCTAATCACAAGTTCTTTTGAACACTTCCTACTAAACTACTTGCTTACAAATTATGCATTGCTACCAGTAAATCACTGTTTGAATAATAAATCCTGGTGTGAATATCCCCCCATTACCATGTTAATTTTGAGTAGCAAAAGAATCACTGCAATAAACAAGTCTTATATATGTTTACCACTTCTTGGACACAGACACTGAGACTTGTAATACAGAAAACCAGAGACATTTGCTGTGCTTTTTAAGGCAACAGCTGTCAAAAATGGAAGATTTTGTAATAATACTTACTGGCTGTAGGAAAGCAAGGCAGTTTAGTGCTTACTCAGAACTATACTCCTTGTGCTAATACATATAATCTATGCTAAATAAAAATAGCTGTCAGGGAGAGAGTTTGTGGATCAAATACAATGGGATACCAAGTAACAGATCACCAAAGTGGGAGGGGTGGACACACCAAAATGAATAACAAACAAAACCAAAAAAAAATCCCCACCACAGAAAAAGACAAAACCTACCCAACAAACAAGGAACAAGAGAGGTGATAGGATATTCCAAAAAGGTACATGAAGTCTGAGGATTCAAATTCTAGTTGTAGCTTGAAAATGTTGTCATATTTCTTAAGTCGGCATGTGTATTAAAGAGGTAAGATAGCAAAAATGTAAAATCAACAGTAACAAAAAGCAGGTATATTAAAAATAATTCTTAAGTAATTCAAAGACTAATGGAGGAAATAGGAGTGGTTTGCAACCTCTAGCTGTGGTGTACATTTGGTCTGTGAAGTCATCTGAGTATGAGGGGACTGGAGAATGGAAAATGTGGAATTTTTTTTAAAGGGCCACCTGGGAGACTGCAAACCAGTAAGACTGATGTATCTGCAAGGCAAAAATAGCAGAAACTGTAAGAAAAATTTAATTAGTAGATTCCTGTATATGACATTTTGAGGAATAGTCAACATGATTTCTATACAAGGTAGCCCAGGGACACAAATCCATTGAAATACTTTAATGGAGTCACAGGATGAAAGGACCTCAGGAGGTCTCTAGTCCAGCTAGTGTAGGATCAGCAATGAGGTCAGACCAGAGGTTCAGTTAGTGACTACATGGACAAGGTGATCTTATTTGATATAATCATTGATTTTTATAGATGCAGTTAGCAAATACATTCATCAGTCGTCTAAGGAAACAGACGTGAGATGAAAGATCCTTCACTGGATAAGTAATTGGTTAAGAGATTGATATGGTAGTACGAGCAGATGGTCAGTTTTATTACTGGAGGAGTTCACAAAAGGAGGTTTCGAGATATCTGTGCTAAAGCCAATGATTACATGAAACATTTTTATGAATCACCTGGAAAGGAAGACAAGTAGTGAATTGATACTGATGGTATAAAATTATTCAGTTTAGTAAATAGGAGGATCCTTCTTTTTAAGGGCTGATATCTGCTACACTGAAAATAAAGGAAGTAATAAAGTGCTTTCTCCACTTTCTGGATGCTTCTTCTGTGTTTTAAGGAGCCTGTGTTGGAGAAGTGACAAAAAGAAGAGTAGTTCCTGATTCCTAGTTTTAGTGAGCATAACATATGATGGGCAAGCAAAGACAGAGACCAAAATGGCCCAACTTATCTGGAGGAGAATAGCCTTTATGGCAACAAAGATGAACTGCTCTCTCAAGTATAGATTAATCTCTCCAACATTGTCACTGCATGAGCTATAATGCAAGTCTGTGAGGTATTTCCTCCGCAACTTATTTCAAGGCTAATGACCTTTATGTTCTCAGTTAGCAAGAGAAGGAAAGAGGTTCATTACCTGCTGAGTTGTAGAAGAGCACTTTCCGAAATCCTCTCATTTGCTATAATTTTTATTAGATTCTCTGAACTTCATAAAACCACACAGGAAAAAGGCAGGGAAAATTTACCTATGCATTTATCTTTTTGTGACACTAAGCCCCCTATTTAGCAAAAGGAGAAGCCAATAAAGCTGACTCATGCTCTGATAAAAGGGATGGAAGAAATGGTCCATGCATTCCCTCCTTGTGTGTGTGCGTCCTGCTCATCTGCTTTGCTCCTTGCCTTTTCATGGAAAGAAAAGGTGTGTTAGGAAAGGGAAGACAGCAGTGACTGGGCTGAAGTAATTTTGTAATAGAAGTATCAACATCTACATGGAAATAACTGTCTGATTTTTGTTATATCTTTTTCCCCTACAAGCTCTCAGGATTGTGGAGTCTAGTAGGCTTTACTGACTCTGACTAGCCACACCTTCAGCCTCACTGCACATCTGCCCATGGGCCCAGGAGCCCCATTTTGGCTCAGCTTAGGGACTGCTTGAACTACATCATAGGTGTACCTGTGTCTGGCCTGTTTCTAAATTGGCTTTTCGATTTTCTGGATTGACCTACGACCTGGTATGTCACCTTGCTTCACATGATACTCACTGAACTGTTGATGGGATCTGTTGCTGTCATCACCCTACTCTTACCTCGCTCAAGTGCTCTGGGATGACACAAGCACTGCCTGGTCAGAGCTTGGGTCAGTCCTGGCTCTCAGCATCCTTCTTTTAGGAAGCAACTCTTGTAGCTCCCTAATCCTTTTCTTTTCCAACTTCCAAAGGTATTTTAAGTTGCTGAAAGTAACAACAGAAAAAAGAAGGTGGTCTCTGAGTGTAAACTATGTTTCCTCTGGCAGTTAGCAGCAATTCAAGGATCAAAATGGTAACAACTGCCTTTTCTGCTGACAGGTAGTTCTTTGAAATTTAAGGTTGCAATCAATAGAACGAAAAAGGCATTGCAGTCTCATAACTAAGTGCATCACTTCTTCCACTGGTTTAGTTTATTCCTTTGGCTCCTA
The DNA here is from genome assembly GCF_964237585.1 of Gallinula chloropus. Classification (NCBI taxonomy): domain Eukaryota; kingdom Metazoa; phylum Chordata; class Aves; order Gruiformes; family Rallidae; genus Gallinula; species Gallinula chloropus. The sequence continues at coordinate 83,855,790 of NC_140086.1, read as the reverse complement.
GGGAATACCACTGTATTTATTCTCACAAGCAGACGGTTATGTGTTCTCCATCATTAGAACTCCTACCAGCAAGAGGTGCACACACAAACAAGAAGTACACTTATGCAAATAAAAATTGTTCTAAGAAACTGAAACATGGTTGGATAAGCCCCATCCCTTGCAACCAAAAACACGCAGTTAAGGAATTACCTTTAAGATCTATAGTAAAAATTTGAGGACCCAATACTACTTGAAAGTTCTAACAAAGTCTTCAGTGCAAACGAAACTGGCCAGCTCTTCCCTGATGTTTGCTTCCAAATAGCAATATCCTTCTTTTAGCCTTATTTTTGAGAAATTGTTCTATCCTGTTCTCACCTCATTATGTCAGAGTGGGTCTTTTACCTGGTCACTCTAGTAATTCTTTTAACACTTTTTGTAGTTTGAATTGTCTTGATAAACATGAACTGCTGTATGATGGAACCTGTAATTTATGAAAAAGCTATATTTTGAAAGTGATTAGATTAATATCTCAAGATTTATAAATCATAAAAACTTGTTACACTTTATTTAGGGATCACTCTATGCCATGTTCTGTGATACTACATTTTCTATACATCAGAAATCTGTCTTGCTTGGATAATGTATTATTAAGAATCCCAGTTACTGAACATGAAGATTCAGCTGAAAGTGTTGGTGGTTTTTGGTGGGCTTGTGGTTTTAGGGGTTTTTTGGTTTGGTTTCTTTTTTGGCAGGGGAGGGACAGGGGGTAGGCAAAGGAGGAGCTAGCTTCCACTTGCTGTTTATATAGGTACAGCAAGAATCGTCATCTCATAGGGTGATAGGGTCTGAAGAGGAAGCAGATGAAAGGAGAGCAAGAATGCATGAGAAAGTAATTGAAGAAAAGGCAAAAGAGAAGACAGTCAGAAGTTAAAAAGGGTGAACAAGCTGAGACCAAGTATCGCAAAAGTTGTGTAAATGGAAATCTGAACATGTCAATGGAAATTCAAGACTACACTGCAAACATTCTGTCCCAGCTACTTTTACACATAGGTTCAATAAAGCCAAGTTCTTTTGTTCTGCCCCAAAGCTCCCCTCTTCTCACTAAAAGAGCATTATGGGCTCAATAAATTCTGCCCAAGCATTAAAGACAGAAAAAGTGCTCAGAAGTTTTGTATTGACAAGGAATACAAATCAGAAGACCGATCAGATACTCTGATTCTTGTAGCAGTAGACCAAGTTGCTTCTCCTTTCAGTTCTGTCATTGTGGTTGGTATAATCTAAGAAGTGTGATACAGTATTATCCTGCTTCCTACATAATTATTTTTGAGGAGTTTTTTATTCCCTAAACTAGTTTGGTTTAAGTTGTCTCTTTTTTGGGGATAATGATAGTTTTGTGGGTTTTGTTTTCTTTTTTATTTCTTTGGTTTTTAAATTCAACTCATTATCACTGAAATCTCTTCCTACAAATACATCAAAAATTACTATAGCTGATGACTATTTACCCAGCTACAGTTTTACACATTCTATTTTTGTGCAGAATTTCTCTCATTCCTTACCATTTACACTCTGGATTTATTAAAAGTGAATCCTGGAGAATTTTGCTTGGGAGAGCCATTTGAAATTCTCTAATCACATGTGAATTCAGTATTTCATCTGAATAACTTTTATTATTTTCTCTTTTGAAAAAGAAAGCTTGTTTTCCAGCTTTTCTATCATCAAGACACATTACATTTTGTTAATTAGAAAGGAAATTACTGAAGGAGCCAAGAAGGTGAAACTTCAAAGAATACTATCAGTTGTGAAACAATTATTAAAGAAATACAATTCAATCAAAAAACTCCACAGAATTTCTTAAACCAAAACAGAAAGAGCGAAATGACAGCGTAATTTTTTCTTACTGAATTAATATTTTTTTTCTCCATTTTACTGGGACTAATTTTTTCCTATTCTAAATGTTGATATATAGATGTAGCATTTGAATGAAAAATACATGGCATATATAAAGGTAAAACCAACTTAGTCCACTTTAGAGTGGATTTAGAGTGTGCCACTGACACAGCATAGTTTTATCTGTACCTTTGATACTAAGAGTTACTGTATGTGTGCTCTCCTAATATTATTGTTGCAGATTTGAGCTTTCAAGCAGTGAAAAATCCAACTGTACCTTGTCTGGAGTATGAATTGAGGACAGATCTGTATACATTTGTGCTACACTATTTCCTCATCAATGCAGGATTTAGTCAACAAAAAGTCTCTACTTTGTTCATGCGTATACCAACCTGCATGTGTGATACAATGGTTAACTCAAAATATGCTTTGATTGTCTTACATATGATATATAAATAGTCAAAAATTGAAATAAAGAAAAGAAAAAGCAATTTAAATTGTGGAAGGAAATTTTTCTTTCAAATTTTGACTTACTGTTAACAAACTCCCTATTATTCATGCAGTTGTATAGTGTGTCTGTGAAATTAAGTAAAAGGTCAAGCTGCTACTTTCTCTGTCTTTCAGTATCACCACCAGTTCACTTGCTTGTGACAACTTTAACCATGTTGCCAGGGAATGAAGACTGACAAAGGGACAGGGTCAGCATTACTTTGCTGGCAGCACAGTGTTCCCTATCACACACTACCTAACTTTGCACTAGGGATTGATTTTAGCAGCAAACTGAGAAACCAGAAGAGAAAAGTCTTACATATTACTAACATAATCAGCAGTGAAAGGTTTTTGTGGTTTGGTTGCTGAAGAATTACTGTTGGACTGATGAAGTTTTGAATTATAAATTTATCACGTTTTTGTAAAGCAGTTCTCACAGAAAATGGTAAGAACACACCCTGAAGGCCAAATGCTCTTACAATTCCAAGATCAAGTAGTTTTCAAATGAAATAAAGGGAAAAATATTAGATCATTGCCTCATGTATGTCTTGCTATCAGCATTGTACTAGTGTAAAAAATTCCTTAGTAATTAGAGTTTATCAGAAGACACTGCCAAATCAACAGAAAACTTTTTTTTTTTTGATTCTGTACTACAATGAAGTAAAAGAGAGGAAAATCTTTTTTATCTCATCTGCCCCGGAGCATAGATCAGAGACCTACCTGTGGGTCTTCAGTTGCTGTGCAAAAGAATTTAAAGAGGTCACAAGACTAGGGAGATAATGAGAATCACTAGATACTTAAAAACTGCATAGACACATGTTCTGATTTGCAGTAAACACCTCTTTCATTTTTTTCTAACGATTTACTCTAAAGTGCTGAAAAATACCTTGGTGACATCTAGTTTAAAGTATTTTATTCTGTGCTGGCAGAGTGACATTGTAACTTTTCAGAGTCACAAACACTTAGTTTTACTCACCCTCAAACTGTCACTATTTAGATTATAAATTACAGGATAATTCTCAAGCAACTGAGAGATTGCGTCTTCCTATTTGTTTCTTCCAGGGCTCTTTTGCTTGATAACTTCTGGTCATCAAAATCAAACCCTTGCAACCTTGAAAAAAAACTACTGGTCCCCACCATGCCAAAATATACCCTGAATTCCTACTTGCCTCCATACATACCACCACATTTCCTTCCCTGAAAACTCACAAAACACTCTTTCCAAGTACTGCCTCAAATTCCTTAATTCCAACTGAAATCGAGGCCATAATCCACCCACACACAAGCAATAAAAAATTAGTCATTTATCAACAGTATAACGCAAGAGAAAAGGCCAAGAGGTTGTGCTGAAAATTCCTCTGATCTGCCAAGTATCACATGTGTGGAACTCACATTTGGCAGACTATCATACCTGGCTGTGGCTCCCGATGAAGTTTCATATATTAAAAAGTACAGGTAGAAATGTACATCATGTACTTTTTAGTACAAAAGAAAAATTACACTTGGGTGGAAGCCAAGATTTTCAGTTTTAGATCTTATAGTTCCTAATTTCACATCTACTAAGGATTTAGAACATATCTTTGTAGTACAGAATTCTGTAATCAAAGTCTCCTATCCCTATCCTGGAGCCATGCAACCCTTCAACTTCTTGTTTCAAATGAACTAGCTGTCAAATTTCACAGAACTACTGGAAGCAGAACTGGTATCAGAACTCAGCCAAATCTACCAAACCACAAGGCTTTTCCAGCATTCACATAAACAACTTGTGTGCTCTAGCCATCCTCTTCCACCCCCACTAAAGCCATTCTGCCTAAAAATGCTGATACTCCTCATTGTACTTCAATCTCAAACAGCTTGGCAACCTTTAGTAACTCTGCATTTAGTTTACTGTCTGGAACCTGCTTCACACAAGTTCAAAGCCCTTGGTTTGTTTCCAGGGTTCTCACACAATATCTTTTCCTGGCCATTCCTCCAGACATGCAGTTTCAGCAGCACCCTTAGCACCTAAAGACCACCCATGTCTCCCTGTGCTCCTGTTGATTCTTTGCAGTCCTGCTCTCTGCATGAAAAGATAAGAGCGCCAACCTTGCAGACCTTTGATACTGCAAAAAGCCCCAAAGGAAACAGGCATTTGCAGTCCTCAGATATGCCTCATCTCCTCAATGGTCTCTAAATTGTTACGATCCCAGATGACGTGACTGTGGAAAATGAGAAGGATACATCTGTGATGAAGGTTAGCTTGGCTAACAGCCTTCAGGTCCCGGGTGGGAGTTCAGAGATGCTGAGAGCTTCTTGAGTGGAACAGGAAGACTTACTGCTGCAGTGGGTTCAAGCCTTACAAATCCACATCATGCCAGCAAATAGGGAATATGAAAATAATCCAAAACGTCTCCAATAACATTTAAAAACTAAAAGGCAAGTAAAATAATTTCCTATCCCCTCCATTTTATTATTTTTTAACTCTACCATGACTTTTAATCTAGATAGAGAGGATGTGCAACACTGATTTTTTGAATGTTTCAGAGAAGTGATTCTCTTCCTTGAAAAGTCACAGCTGAATCTGTATCAGGTCAGCCACAATTATCTGCTCTGTTCAGTCAAAGTTTCATGGTTATATGTCATAGTGGGTTAACGCTGGCTGGAGGCCAGGTGCCCATCAAGCAACTCTACCACTCCCCGTCCTACAGGGGAAAGAAAATATAACAAAAGCTTCATGGGTCGAGATAAGGACAGGGAGAATATGGGGGCTGTACTCAGTTCATCACATATCTCTGCTTCTCCTTCCTTCTGAGGGGCAGGACTCCTTACACTTTTCCCCTACTCTACCATGGGGTCCTTCCATGAGAGACAGTTCTCCACCAATTTCTCCAATTTGAGTCCTCAACATGGGCTGCAGTTCTTTACAAACTGCTCTAGAATTGATCCCTTCTATGGGCTGCAGTCCTTCAAGAAGAGACTGCTCCAGCATGGATCCCCACAGATTTACAAGCCCTGCCAGCAAACTTTCTCTTACATGGGCTCCTCTCTCCATGGAAGCACAGGTCCTTCCAGGAGCCTGCTCCAGTATGGGCTTCCCATGGTGTCAGAGCCTCCTTTGGCTGCCTCCACCTGCTCTAGTGTGAGGTCTTCCATGGGCTGCATGTGGATACCTGCTCCACTGTTGATCTCCATTGGCTGCCCAGGAACAGCATGCTTCACCATGGTCTTCTCCATGGACTGCATGAGAATCTCTGCTTCAGGACCTGGAGCACCTCCTCCCCCTCCTTCACTGATCTTAGTGCATGCAAAGTTTTTTCTCACTCCTTTCTCTGGCTGAAAAAAAAAAACAGTGCTCCTTTTTTTTTTTTTTCCCTTCTTAAATATGTTATCTTAGAGGTGCTACCACCGTTACTGATGGGCTTGGCCTTGGCCAGTGGCAGGTCAGTTTTGGATCTGGCTGACATAGCCTCTGTTGGGCTGAGGGGAAGCTTCTAACAACTCCTTACAGAAGCCAGTCCTGTAGCCCCCCTGCTGCCAAAACCTTGCCATTCAAGCACTATCTACATATATGTGTGTGTGTATGTAAAAAGCTTTAAAGAGTTCAGAACGATATTGAAATTAAATATTATCTTAATTAGAAAAACTATTTATATTTTATCCACACATTTTTGGAAAAGCAGGTGTCAGTGAATGGTTGTGCCTGGTCATTAGAAGTGTTGTATGTCAACAGGAAGGTGCTGCCTAGACCAGGAAGTTATACTGTTCAGCTCAAAGTCTTACATTCCATTTCCCTAGGAAAACTAGCTGGCTATGACCATGCAGTGTTGTTACAGCTTACTTCTGCTGGATAAATACAACGATTTGTAAAGTGCCATTGTGCTGCTGGAACTGAGCCATTCATAAGCATTTTTACTTTCATGCCATTGTGATATCATCAACATAACCAACATAGTTCTATGCCATACTGATTTCTAATTAACTCTTATCACAGCTTACTTATAATTATGATACATTTCCATTGCTTGAAATCTTTAAACTATGGCTGTATAGTAATATATATGTTACAGACTTATCAGAAAGTTACAGTCGTACTATGGAAATGGCTGGTTTCTCTGGGCTGAGTTATGAAATGCATGAGATGAACTCATCCCCTTTGCTTTTTGTTATTTGAATTTTCTAGTAAATACTTTCTGCATTCAAACATTGTCTAAGGTAGACAAATATAAATTACCAACAGCAAACAAAGAAATATCTTAATCATCATTCTTCTGTGGTTTTATTTTCTTAATCACCATGCTTCCAATTGGAAAGAAAAAAATGCTGCAAGAACTCAGGTGTAAACCACTTCTTTTCCCATGTCTGTAACATTAACTATTCATTACTATGAAAAAATTGTTTTCTTTTGTGGCTTGATCAAATATTGCATCCCATTTTTCAAAGCATCAGCTGCCACCAAGTCATCAACCACTAAAGTCTTTCATCTGAACAAGATATTGGCATGTGAGGTACAAATCAGCAAATGATACAAAATTGGGAAGACTGAAACACCAGATGGTTTTGCTGCCATTCAGAAGGACCTCAACAGGCTGGAGAAATGGGTGAACAGTACACATATGAAATTCAAAAAAGGGCAGTATCAAATTCTGCACCGTGGAGAATAATACTCCACACCAGTACATGCTGGGGACCAACAGGCTGGAAAGCAGCTTGGCAGAGAAAGACCTGATGGTCCTGTTAGACAACAAACTGACCACAAACCAGCAATTAGTTCTCGTGGCAAAGAAAATCAACAGCGTTTGAGGCATCAGCAATAAGTCAAGGGAGGTGATCCTTGCCCTCTAGGCAGGCCTGGTTGATACCCTACCTGGAGTACAGAGTCCATTTCTGGGCTCTCACCAAAAAGATATGGATTTGATCCCTACAAGACAGACATGGGTTTCCTAGAATGAGTCCAGCACAGGTCTGTAAAGATAATGAAGGAATAGGAGCATCTATCCTATGAAGAGAGAGTTAGGACTGTTTAGCTTGGAGAAATAAAGTCTCAGATCATTTTATCAATGTTTCTAAATACCTGTTGTGAGGTAGCACTGAAGAAGATAGAATCAGACTCTTCTTAGAGCTGCCCAATTGCCCTACTTTTGGCTAGGATAGGGTTAATTTTCACAAGGAGTCAGCACAGGTGAGCCAAGGGTGTTTTCCATGCCATGTGAGGTCACACACTCTATAAAGGGGAGCTGGGCAGGAAGGAGTGAGTCTCGGTCCAGGATGCTCTAAATGCAGGCAGAGCATCAGGTCAGTTGTCAAGTCAGTAAGGTGCTTTGTGTCATGACTATGTTGGATAGACATGACTCATAACATTTAGTATAGCAAAATGTTGGAATGATGGTGAGTGGGGTGTAAAAATGTACCTAACGCAGAGTTTAATCCCTTTCACTTAAAGTTACATACTTAACTAATTTGTATTTTAAAATAAAGATGAGGGTGAGGAAATTACTCTCTACAGTGGTTACTATATGTGTTTATTATTAAAAAAACCTGTAAAAATCGGGGTGTGATAATATATAGACTAAAGGGACAAAATGCTGTCATCTACTTTGAAATCTTGACAGGAATAATGCTTATTTCTGATCAGAATTTGGTAAGAAATGTTGAACTCTGGAAAGTAGGTTTTCCAGAAGAAAATAATAATTTCCTTTTATTGCCTTTGAAGGATGCGCTTTGCATGCTTTCACATCCAGAACTGTGTATCTAGGTCTAATAATCAGTCCAAACACAGTAACACTGCTCAAGGATGTTATTTGCAATTTCGAGAAATGTCTTCTTTATCAGAGAACAGTGCAGAGTTCAGTTCTAAAAAGAAAGCATTGCCTGTAATATGCATTTACATCTTCATTTTCCACATTTCCTCACCACTAAATATCTAAGGTAGACATAGGGAAAACAAGAGAGAACAACAGATAGGAAAAGGTAACCCTTCTGTATCATATCAAGTAATTTAATAGGGTTAACTATAAATGCAGTCATACATCTCTAGGGATTCCTGGGCATATAAATAAAGCAAACAATGAAGAAAGCACAATGAAAAAAACTGTAAAGCAGTATTTATGGAAGCATCTATGGCTTACTTGGAAAAGCAGAGTCCAAATTCTATATAAACACCAAAATTGAAAGAAACTTTAAACCTTTGTTTCACCTGTTGAGACAGAAAAAGGAAGGAGAAGAGGGAGAGAGGTAGCGGCAGGTAAATAAAGCTGGTATAAATGAAAGATAAAGTCCTTGATATGCATTGCTTAAAATGAGAATTTAAAGTCCAGTATACGTGGCTTTGATGGAAAATAGGTGTAGACTTAAACTTTATCTTATGGGAGGTTATCATATTATTTCTTAATTATTTCTTAATTCTTTATTTCTTTAAAGATTTATGTGAACAGTCATGTTCAGAGGATATTTTCAGAAAAGGACTTTTGAAAGAAATATGCAAAATTTAAATTTTTTTTCAATGATTGTCCAATAGTATTTTGAAAGGAAGCACTTTTCTGCATTTTATTCACAGGGCTGAAATCAGGAGGAATGGAGGGAGGAAAATAAAATTATAATTCTCCAAGCTCAGCATACAAAATATACTTCATTAATTTGAAATGACAAAATAAAATACTATTCAGTTAATTGTGGACATGTTAAAAATATTATAATTTTGAATTTCATCAAGACATAAAAAAAAAACCCCAAAACACCCCAAGGGGACATTGAAATTTCTTTTTTGGTTCCAGGCAGTTCTGAAGCTTTTGTCTTCCTGCTTGTGCTGGAATGAAACTGAGACCTGTGAAATTCTGGTATTTTTTTAGATGGAGCTCTTTGTGCCCCCCTCACATCATGCATAAGCTAATCATAGCTTTCTTAGCTGGGTCTCATTGCTTTGCATGTTTTTTTGTGCAGAGCATTACCATCTTATCCATTTGATCTTTATTAAAGCTATCTCAGGGTAAGACTTACCACACTGTCAGAGCAATTTGGAAACAGTTTTCTTTTTGTCTTGTTTATCCCATGTCTCATAGACTGAATAAAAGGGTATTTCTAGTCCATTGCACTGAAATAGGTTTATGCATGCTATCCCTAGTTAGTTATAGCATCTCTATGGCAGACAGGTTGTAGGTACTCTGGTGTGCCCAGTTTTCTCGGTAAACATCAATGGATTCATTTTTGCTCCTGTAAATCCCTTCTAGTGCGATAAAGTCACTTCAAAATTGACATTTATTCAGTCTTGAAATAAGAAATGTTTTTTTCAGTAAGCTAACGTGATGGCAATTTTCTTCCTCTTCACTAGTTGCATGTATAGAGGAAGGCAGTAGCCTTCAACTTTGACCCTTATCACTTGAAGTCTTCATTCCTACAGTCCCTATTTTTATTATGATGCTGTAACAGGGGATATGATGTTAGCTAAAAACATTAAAGATTTTGATGTTTATATAGTGTAAGAAATGTTCCATAAACACTTTAGAAGGATTATATATATATAACATATGTATATATCTGTCAAAACCTATGTAAGTACAGTACCACATTTACTGAGATGGGATTTCTTCTTTATCTAGTATTTCTCTATTTACTATTAACTATTCTCTTCCACTCTCCAAATGTTTCCTAGTTTCTGCTCTCCTTCACCCCTATGGATTGATTTAGCTTTTCAAGGTGCAGTGTCTGAAATGCAAAATAAAGATCCTGTGAAATAAAACCAGAAATAAAATGTCAGATGAGAGAAAATGCCTGAATGTCATATTAATAGAAGGGTTAAAACAGTCTGCTGTTTTAACTATATTCAAAGTAAGACTGAAGCTGTAATATGACTAAGGTTAAAAGCTCAACTTTCAATCACTTGCATGAACTGATTACCTATTAAGAATTACCCTTTTATATAAAGGAGGGCTACAAAGAAGAGAGAGGTTCTCACTTCATGAGGAGCAAAATGGAGAAGACAGATACAAGATGCACTGGGAGTAGTTTAATCTCAGTGTAAGAAAGACATTTTTTATAGTAAGAACAATCATTCACTGGAACACTTCCATAGAGTCCCCATTGCTGTAGGTTTTCAAGACTAGACTGTGTGCTATATAATCTCATCTAAGATCCCTTTCTCACAAAAGGGTGGACCAGATGAGCTTTTTGAGGTCACTTCTAACCTGTTCTAAAATGCTATGACTAATGTTATTTCTAATTAGGTCTGCCAGTGGATTCTCTTACCTATTAGTTGTACAAATGCAAACATTTCTTCAAGCCTTATCAGACTCAGAACTCTTAGTTTTCTTTCAATTTTCTCCAACATTATGAAGAACACAGAAATGCTTAATATCACATAAATGTCAGCATTTGACTGATATTATGTTGCTATAAATCACTTAATAGTTCCACTAAATTGTTTTACATCATTGCTAAACAAAGCAGTGCAATGTGTTATGTGAGGCTGGCATTCTAGCCACAATATAAAGCAAAAATCTTAAATAATTGATACTAGATGGCCAAATCCAGGACTACATTCTCTTCTATTACTCATTTCATGCACAGATTAGTCATTTGCTGTCAGGATTTCAAACCAGAACCAATGGGTAGGACTCAGCTCCCTCTGAAGCTTCCCCAGGAAACTGCATGGCTTTGTAATGCAGTTAACTATGCTGTTATCATTATTTACAAGGGGACACAATTTTGCACAAACTTGTCCTGTTTTGTATGAACTTGTCTTGGCCTTCATGAAGATTTGCTTTACAGTGTTTAGCTATAACTGTAATTGTCTAATGACCAAGTGGTATCACGTATTTTGTTTAGCTTCTCCTCAGCTTTGTACAATCGTGTGGTGCAATGTTTGTTGTTACATGTGCTTCTTTAACTAAAAGACTAATAACAGCATTCTACATAGAATGGACTATCTTTGATCACAGAATAAAATGCAGGGAACTGTGGTGCAGACAAGGAATGAGAGCATGTGCCTTAAAAGTACAAACAGAGGATAATACGGAAAGCCACGGGGTGATAACTCATCAGCATTGAAATATTAGTTATTGAAGGACTGCAACATTGGGATCCAAGATTAGCAAAGACAGCAAAGAACAAGCATCTAACATATAACACGCACCTTAATAAACCTGGATGTAACACAGACTTGCAATGAAGCTAGTAAACATGCAAATGTATCTATCTCAACCTATCCATATACTGAAAATACATAAATGACATGTTAAGAAAGGTTCTAGATCCTAGTGTGAGGAGGAAGAAACTATCAAGCCAGCAAAGACTCAAGATACAGATAATTTGAAGAATCCAAGGCAGAGTAAGCCCTTAGAAACCAGAGGGGCAGTGCCAGATAAAAAGGTAGGTTGAAGAAAGTTTATCATTTTAAGTGGATAGAATTTTAACCAGAAGAATTAATATCATTGTAATTTGGCTAATAATAATAATTCTTAAATTGGACTACTAATTAGGCTAATCCTGTGAAGGAAGTCTTACCTCACCATGCAATTTTCAGAGAGAAAACTGAAAGAGTAAATGAAGATCATGCAGAAGCCTGTGATGGAAATGAATCAAAGCATCTTGTATCTAAATTAAGCACTTTGTCCTGAAAGATTTTCCTTCATGGTTCATTGTAAATTACATGAATAGCATAAATGACAAAACAGAGTTTTTCTATCATGAACAAGTATAGCATATTACATATTTAGATTTGCTCTTAATTTTCATCTCTGGTTAATACCCATTGTGGAAAGGAGCCAAAGTTGAAGCAGTTCCTAACTCTGATGAGCACTCATTGTAGAATAGAGCCAAGGCTGAATTAACTCTTCCTATAACATTTGAAAAAAAAAAAAAGGAAGTGGCAAGCCTGAACCCAGATTAGAAGACTAACTAACTATGTAGATCCAAGGCAAAAAAATGATTCAAGATTCATAATTCAAGTATATCATGTTTATTTTTTTTAAACTGTTGTTCAATTTAATGAACTGTTACATCTGAAAAAAATGTGCTTTTGCACGTAAAATAAGATACAAAATTCATCTGACTGTAAGAAGCAACTAAAAGTAAGAACAGACTTTAGGGCTTGGGGTATTGTTTACTACTGTTTTTTCACGTACTCCTTTAGGGTAATTGACAGGAGGCATTATGATACCACTGGCAAGCAATGAACTTGTCTGTGTCGATTATAAGGAAAATGACTGCCTAGGTTTGCTGACAGACTCTAAGCCTTTGACCCGACTTGCTGTCCTAGAACCAGCCTGGGATCTAAGAGGACACAATCACATAGATTTTTGCCATGCATTTTGATAGTCTTTGGCCCTCGCCTGTCTTGCATTTAAACTGCGATGGCTGTGACAAAGCTGTTTCTGCTCCTTTGTGTTTCTTTGGCTGCTCAGCCTTCTCTTACACCATTGCCTAGCTTGTGCTCACAAAAGCATTTTTTGTGGCAGCTCAGGGAGCTAATCAGAGGCTGATCTGGCTGAAAAAACCCCAACCATGTGCTGTTCTCTGCATTATTCAGTCGCCTCGGCTCCCTGATACAGCCAACAAAATGCCTGCATTGGCAATATTAAAAGAAGTGGAAAATGGGCAGGAAGGAGCGACAAGGGACAGAGTCAGCCAGGATCTGTGGGTTTTGGCAGAGTGCTGTGTAAATGTAAGTTAGGTGTCATTTTTGAGAGTTGTTCCTATGGAAACCGAAAAAGTGCTACTTTCCTGAAGTTTTATCACTGGGAGTTTTTCATTTATATCTCCACCAATAATTTCCCTCCTGATCTTTGTGGAGAAAAGCAAGCACCATTAAAAATAGATTTACGGAATGTAACAGTGAACCAACTCTGAAAGTAGCTGTTTGCACAGAGTTCCCACCCAGAGACAGATTGTAAATTATTTCTCTGAAGAATACATTAGTGTTTCATGATTAATGGGCTATTCAAATTTTTACTTCTACTGGAGGAGTCAGAGAAATTAATTCTTATGCATAATGTGCTAAGCTGTAGACATAACTAGACTTAAACTTGTATTTACAGATCGATTCCTGTTCAAACCATATCCTCCTCATCCTCAACTCTGGTGACTGAACATCACTGTCCAAAGTTCCCCTGGGCCATGGCCAGCTTGTTGGGCCACGGGGTCACCAGACCATGACCTACCCTTGAAGCCTCCATGTTGCCAAGGTGGCCACAGCTCTGGAGCCTGTGGGGCCAGATCCATGGTTCTGGCTGTCCAGGGTGGAATGACTCTCACCTTCCCTGTGTGGGCCAGGGCTGTGCAATACTCTCAATGGCATGGACCATGATCACAATGTGAGAAACTAAACCTGAGCAAGCCCAAGGCTGTGGTGAAAGAAACTCCCACAGGCTGGGGAAGGCCGCAGAATGCTGGTGCCCTGGTGCAGCTGCACCCACCTGATCCCAGTGAAGAGCCAAGGTGCTGGCACAGGACAGAAAGTATGCAGCCAGGGCAGAGGGGTACTGGCTGAAGGGCAGGCATCTTTGGGGTGGGTAAATGACCATCTGAATTCTGTTCTTAAGAGAATCATACAATCATTTAGTTTGTAAAAGACCTTTAATATCACCAAATCTAACCATAAATGAGGCTTTTAAATTTTTTTTTATAGCTTGGACTATGAATGAGATTATTAAAGGATTGACTGGACTAACAAAGGTCTTAACACTCTACATAAATATGCACAAATAAGCACATCTTAGTGATAGGCATGTGGCTTCTTTCCTTGATCCCATCCTAAAACTCTAGCTCAACATGACTTCTGGCCCAGGTTATATTTTAAACAGAAGCTCCATGCAGTCCCCACTCCTGACACTGTTGCAAGGTCTTGATATACACAAGAAAGAAACCAAAATGTTGCCGATAACCACACTCCATTTTTTTTTTAAAGTTAATTTAATCACAGTGAATAATCCTAGCGGTCCTTGAGAACGTAGACTTAACAAAATAGCAATGAAAGTAATCCACAGACATATGTTTTTTAAATTCAGGGGGTTTTAGGCTTTAAAGACATTATGGCCATCACAGTTTCTTAGGCTTCAGATTGGAAGTCGAGTACAGTGTCCAGCTGTGGGGGCCCAAACATAAGACGTGGACCTGGTGGAGTGAGTCCAGAGGAGGGACACAAAAATGATCAGAGGACTGGACCACCTCTCCTATGAAGACACGCTGAGAAAGTTGTTGTTCAGCCTGGACAAGAGAAGGATCCAGGGAAACCTTAAAGCAGCCTTGCAGTACCTGGTGTGAGAGAGTGTTTGAGGTTATAAAGCCTGTTGAGAAAGTATAACAGCACAGAGCTAAACAAGGTGTGGCTATATTCATGCTACCTCTAGGGAGCAGTACCTGGAGTGGGATGTCCCCAAACCACTAATCAGAATTTTCTTTCAAGGAACTATTTTATTAGTTCTGAAAGAGAAATACGAAAAAAAAAATATATGTGGGTTCATAAACAACACACAAAGACAATCTGGAGAGGTGAATTTTCTGAAAAAACAATTCAAATTTATATATATTTTCCAAACTGCCAAGCTAAAAGAAAGAAAAAGATAATAGCTACCTGAGTTCTGACCATCAAAACTGCAATCTTTACTCACAAATTATAAAGAACTGAAGATCCAAGGTAGAAGAGAACACTGAAACCATGATGAGAAGAAATCAAATATATTCGGCTGGATTATCATATTTTACAGACATGAAAAAAAAATAATTGGAGGATTCCCTATTAATAATAGAGCATTGTGTATTTATTAATTTTTATGAATTCCAGTAGGAGGTATTTCTGAAAACACTGGCGTAGTTTGGTTAGGTTAAGCATCACATATGAAGGTAATTACAGAGATAATTGTTTTAAAATCACCAATTTATTAACACATTAATTGGTACTATTGTGTAGTGGTAGTTTATTAAATTAACTGTAACTATATGTATCTTTAGAGAAAGCATCTAAATATATTTTCAGAATTATTTGATTTTTAATTAATATACATAGCTCACAATTTTTCAGGTAATTGTTCGCATAAAATGTTCAGCTTAAAACTGCTGGAAGGAAAAGGTATTGAAAGGAAATAATGTAAAAGTTGTGTAAATGTAATTAGACTTGTATATATACTTGCTTTAACTTGGTTTTGTCGCAGCCAAAATGAGAGTCAAATGAACAATTTTGTTACTTTATTTTGCAATAAAGATGAACTAATTTCATATATTACTCATGAATTAGATAAATCTGAAATAACTTAATTTTAGTAGTCTGCAAAGTGTCTCCCTTCTATTAATCTGTGGCTATAAGCAGCAGTATCAAAATTACCAAAATTGAACATATTAAGGTGCATCTGATAGAAGTTTAGAGAGTTTGGGCTAATATAATGTGTTCTACAAAAAATACTCAGTTTTTGTGAGACTGTACAATGGACATTGTTACTGCAAGGTGTTCCATGTTTGAATCGTAGCAATTTGGCCACCTTTAAAAAAATAAAGTCAACAGCAGCCACCATATCAAATAGATTTCTTAAGCAGGAAAGCACAGCTGGTCTTTGAAAATATGATTGAGATTTTTCAAGGCTGCTGTCTGGATCCTCCAAAGTTTTCTTTTTACCATGTGTTTAATTAACATTCTGTAGTCATGGAAACTTCAAGGACCTGTAATTGTTCTTCCCAACCATGTTTAATAGCCTGGAAATAGCATGTCATGATCTTTAATTTCTAACCTGCTCTGAATTTCATCAATGTTCTTTATCACTGATGTCTCCCCTCCAACACTTTTCTCTGCAGCCCACAACCTTTGAAACTGGTGTTCAGAGCAACCACTGCTGCAGGCTTCCTTGCAGCGTGCCCCTGCCAATACTAACCTCTGATTCCACAGCATGTGTAAGCTCCATAGTGCAAGGTCACAGGCTTCTTTTTGCCTCCCTTCTCCATCCATTACCTGCGGCATCAAACCCTGGAGAGCAATTCCCTATCTCTCTTACTCAGTGATTTGAAATTCCAAATATTTGTTGTAATTCAGCAAGGAGATGCAGTGCACTGATTGTCACAGAACTTCACAAAATTCAGCTTTATTGTTTAGGTTGCAAAGGGTCTCAATGTATAGCTTTAATCATCAAAGAAGGGAACAGAAGGATGCCAGACCTCCTTCCAGTATTTTCTTTCTTGTGGAAACCCGGGTAGAAAAATACATGGAGTCCTAGACTTCTAGTGAAAGACAGGAGCTGGGCTGACAGACAATTCCATCATGAACACAAAAGACAGACTGGAAAGTATGTATAGAATCATAGAATCCTTTTGGTTGAAAAAGACCTTTACACCCACAGGCAGTGATAATTTTGGGGATGAGCCCTTCACAAAGTAAAATTGCTTATTAAAAGGAATCCTGTCAGCTTTAAGTTAGAGGGAATTTTCTTCCAGCTCGATTCCACTGAGCTACGCTGTTAGCTGAGAAATGAAGAAGTGGGTGGCTTTTGTGATGGTAGCAGAACACTGGGATCCCAATTAATATCTCTTTACCCTTACTAGTCTGTGTAGATAGGTCTCAAGAGATCTTTGGAGTTCGGGTTAAGAATTCTATCCCCTTTCACAGGGAAGGAAAAACTAGTCCTTTTACTCTTTAAGACTATGATCTCAATAAATGCTTTCAGAAGATTACATTACAGAAAGCTTATACTTCAGACCCCCATTCTTTCAGGCTTTCCTACAGGCATCTAGCTTAGTTCAATGCATAAGAATTATCTGCCTTGTATCACAAGTCACACATTATACTCAAGCTTCTGCATGGTTATTTTTCTTAAGAGAAAACATGCTGTTAGTTTTGTGCAGGAACAGTTGCTAAATGATTATTATTTCCTACAGATTATATCATCTCATAACAGCAAAGCGTTTCTTTACAACGAGTTAATAAAATGTAGGAGAAGGCATCCAAGTTCCATTTAAAATAAATGGTGAACCTATTAAAATATAAAAAGGCGTTAAAAATATCTGTAGTCTTATCTGCCAAAAGGGATGGTGCATAATATTGTGGAAAAGGTATCGGGTTTTTTTCCAATCTGTAGACCCATAAGGTTCTACAAATGCTTTAAGGCAGCATAAATCAGCACTGCTGCTGAAGGGAGTGGAAACACCACGCGCCCTGTAGTGGAACTAATTCACAGGTAAGTTTTAGCTGTGCTGCACAAGTTTGCCACACTTGGACGCTTAGCATGATGTCGATTGGCACTGACTAATTGGATGCACAAAAGAACATCACTCCTTTTGGCGGCAGTTGGTGTTTTGTCATGCTTATAAAACTGTTAGAAATGTTCTGATCCTGAAACCAGCCTTTTCATATTGAATATATTTCAAACAAAGCTACATTCTCTATATTTTTGAAACCTGAAAAAGAGTGATTTTCTTCTCTAGTAAGCTTATCTTTCCACAAAAGTTCAGCAATGCTCTGCAGTGGTCCTTGCTGGTTTTTCTACGAATCTTACTTCTTAATGGTAAACTCAGTACCTGAGTTGCAGGATCACTGGAATGTTCATAAGTATGGAAGAAATATCCTTATATTGGAGTGATTTTTAGAGATTATATGTTTGTATCATGGACTGTATTCCTTATAGAAACTTAAAAGGCTTTTTTGGTTTATGAAATACTGCAGTTGTTCTAGGGATTCAGGGCCCATATGTAGAAAGAAGGCAGCACACCAATATTTTTAATAACAAAACACAGGTGGAAATAAATAACAGTGAGGGGTCACGAGCAATAGGAAAGTAATTTTCCAATGCACACAGCTGCTGCAGTTGATACACAAGTGGTCAGACCACTGTGAATCTCACTCTACATTTAATGTAGATAGTATGAAGCCCTAGTAGATATAAAATTCACCTTCTGATTTCTTTCATAGTGATATCAGTCTAATTCAGCTGTACTGATTTTTATGAAATTTCTCCAGATTCAGGTCAACAGAATTAAAAGGGAGTTAAACCTTCACATGACTAGCCTGATTATTCCTCAAGATCTCAATTTCGGTTTTCTTTAAAAAAATAACTCACATTAGTATTTCATATTTATTAAACAACCTTTTACACTATTTTAAGTCTCTGAATGTGGCCGAGATGTAAAGGTGTGGAGAAAGGTTTGTTATTCCTCTAAAATATAATTATGAAATGCCATATACTTTACAAAAGCTCAAAAAAATTAACTGTACAGAATGTGCCAACTCCCAGTGTTAAGTTAGTATGCTTTGAGATTAGTGGGTAATAAATAAATTATGAAGCTATTCACCCAAAGCATTCTTTACACTTTCTCATATAGCTTTATGCACAGCTGAAACAATCTGAGACAAACAACCTACACAGGTCTGAACCACTGGTTTGTGTGGATCAAAAGCTACTTCCCAAGAGAACGAGACAATATACTACAATTCCCACCCCACAAGAAAATGCAGTCTAGCTACCGACCATCTCTGACTTATGCCCTTGGAACCCACCAGTTCAGTTTCTTGGAGGTAAACTCAAACTTATTTTTTTCACAATGTTTCAGGAAGTTTCCAGCAACACTATAAACAAAAAAATTGAGCAGCAGTTTTGTACAGACACGTAAATGTGCATTTGTCTCCCTGCAAGGCCCATTCTTGGTCCTCACTTTAGCCCATTTGTGGTGACCAATAGCTCAAAGACCTTTGCATATTGTGTTTTACCAAACAAAAATGTATCCGTCCTAAACAGAAAAGGAAGTCAGCTCATATTCAGCATCCCACAATGTCATATTGAGTAGGAGTCAGTTTTAAGCTAGCAGAATCTAATTACATTACTCCTTTGAAAGGGGAAATCTCTCTCTAAAAATCAAAAGAATAGCAGTACTGAGGAGAACTTCTCTAGCTGACTTTGAATGAGTATATACATGCATTCTCCTTTAAAAACACACCTCTGTACATAGAGCCAGTTCGGTTCCCTTAAGCCCATATAAGAGTTTTTTCACTGGAGATCCGCTGACATAAGTAAAATTCTGCATAACGCTGCCTTTAAAAACGCGCAGTTAGGTGGCAAAATTTTACGGGCTTATAAGGACAAGATTTTGCCTGTAAAGTAAGAATCAGTAGCACTATCATGGAACTAAATGCTAGAATTGTTTTATGTAAAGTATTTAATATAGGGTTTTGCTAAACACTATCAGAGAGCAATTGAAACCTGCTCAGGGGAAAAGCTTTTAGAGTGGAAGGAGAAGGCAAAGAGGCAGGTTGAGTGTAGGTGACAGGAAGGAAATAAATACATGGACAAATATCAGAGGTAGCAGAAATAAGGAAAATGATATCTTCAGCAGCAAGGAACTGCTTGTTTTAAGCTTGGATGCCAGGTTTGCTGGACAAAAAGGCAAAAAACTGCAGGACAGAATCCACCAGATGGAGAGAGACTGTTTACAAGGACACATAGTGATACAACAAGGGGTGATTGCTTTAAACTGCAGGAGGGTACATTCAGATTAGATATACAGAAGAAATTCTTTACTGTGAGGGTGGTGAGGCACTGGAAGAGGTTACCCAGAGAAGCTGTGGATGCCCACAGATGTGGGCAATTAAACACTTGCTCAAGGTGAGGTTGGATGGAGTTTTTGGTAACCTGGTATAGTGAAGGGTGTCCATGGAGGGATGATTTAAACTAGATGATCTTTCAGGTCCCTTCCAACCCAAGCCATTCTATGAGTCTATAAGTAAACAATAATAGGGTAGAAGGTTATTGTCAAGGCTTTTATTTAATTTGCCTTGTCCAAGTGATTTTGAGTTTTCTCTATGGTCACTATCTTGTCCTGGGTTATTATTTTTGTTTTCATATAAAGCATACAGATGATCTTTGCTTTTTCCCTTAAAATAGATGAGAAAGTTTCATTTAAACTCTCGCTCGTGCTGTCTACAGTCTGAAGTGCAGTTTAGGTACAGCCTGGCACTTTTCCAATTCTGACATCATCATTCATTACCACTTCCCAAAGTCTTAGCATTTTCAAACTTTAGTGTATAATGTAAAAACCAAAATGGGCTTCAAAATTCAAGAAGGTAAGGAATGTCCTACTGATTAGTCCTGTGTCTCTCTTTCTGACAGTAGCAGTAGTACACAATATTACGGAAGAGCATGAAAGTCCATCAGCTTTCTAGAATTCACTCTCTCCGTACTATCCATCATCCATACGTGTTGGTTTAGATATATTAGAGAGTAACTACCTGCCTGTTCTCTTCAGTATCCTTTAATAGACCTGCTGTCTATGTACTTGCTTAACCCTCTCTGAACTTGTTAATCCTGCCTGCTTCTACAGCCTCTTATGGTAGTATGTGCCAAAGTATTACCAGTAATTAAAGACTCAGTTTATCTCTTTTAAACCTAGTCTTATTAAATGCATCTGGTTTTACTATTTGGTAAAAGAAACACTCTTCATTCCACTTCACTCTCCTATGATCTTGTAAACCTTAGTCATATGGTCTCTTAAAAAAAAATCTATAGCCTTTTTAGTTTCTCCTTGCAGGGGAATTTCTCTATCATTGCAGAGGCTCTGATGCTTATATATGCTGTGTGCTGTGTGAAAACCAGAACTGCTCACAGCACTCAAGATATGGGTGTACCAAGGTACCATATATCAGCAAAGGACTCCCTCTGTCTTGATTTCCAAAACATTTCTGATGATGATGAAAATCTTTCTAGGTTTGGCTGCTTCTGCTGCACATTCAGAGAATGGCTGTATGTCATTGCAAACTAAACCTTCTTTCTGGTGTAGTAGCTACTAATTTCAAGGTTAATATTAAAATAATTTGATTTTTAAAGTGCTGATTTTGATTTCTAAGTGCTTGCCCACTGGTTGGCATTAACACCACTGTAAAAACCAGTTACTCTATCTCAATGATACAATGTCTTCCACTTGTACCTTTTTATTTTCCATGCTAGTCTTGAGACAGATGGAGAAGCTGAAAAAAATATTGCATTTCAGCCAAGTGAAGATTCTGGTTCCTATTTCCCAGGAGTTCTGTTGGTGCACAGGCAGCAGATAAAGAAGTATGTGGACCAAAAACCAACACCCCCCCCAACTTTTCCTTCTTAAATGTAGTATCATAAAATAATGTGAGTGTATGTCTAAGTTAGACAACTTGAGGCATATGGTGGTTTAGCTTAAAAATAACTGAGGTAAACATAGGACATGCCTATAAACTTCTTTTTTTTTTTGAGAGGTAAATGAAATCACAAAAGTGTATCTGGCTATAATCTGAGATTTCAATACTTTGACCATAAACTTGCTGACATGTCTTTATAATTCCCAGTTAAAAGATGCTTTCTTATGTGCCCAACAGATACAAAAGAATATAGAAGAAGTTCTTAAAAATTCTTGCTAGATTTTCAAGTGTTTTAGTTATATCTGAGGTATTTTTCACCTTGTGGTAAATGATAGAATTGTGAATCCACTATTTTCTAAAATGGTTATATTGCTTCCTAGAAAATAGGGTTAGTAATGACAGTCATGAATAATCTTCTCTGTAAATAGAAGTAAATTGTGTCTTTTAAGCACACTTTATGCAGCAGATGAGCCAGCAATTATCTATATTTATTCAGTATCAAATTTATCCAAGCATATACATGAAAGAAACATGACAGGGAAGATGAGGATGCAACAATTTGATATAGGAGCAGGGTATTCCAAGGTGATCTGAATAGACCATCTTTGCATCAGAACTTTAGGGAGGAAACAAACATGTGAAAAAGAGTCAGTGTTCTTGAACAGTGACTATTAGTGTCAGAAAAATACAGGCTACATTTTCAGATTAAAAAAACTCATATCAACTGTGGGGAGAAAATCCCACCTGCTGAGAGCAGATCTAACATAAGAGTAGTAGGACTGTGTGCTGAAGTGAACTGTACATCATGTAATACAACTCCATAGATAATTGGTTGTTACTACAGTAGTATGAATTCAAGTTATGAACACTAATCACTGGCAAAGCTTTGTAACTGGTGATGTGTCATAGTGGAAACAATATACCATAATGAAGTTTGCTATTTTAAGACTGGTTGCATTTAAGCAATTCCTGTATTTAACATCTGAATCACAGCTGTGCACAGCACGCCTTTATATTACCAAGTGAAAAGATTTTGTCAAGTTCTGTCTTGGCAGTAATACCACAGAATGATCACAGAATGATGCAACTTGACTTATACTCGGTATTATATTGGTTCTGACCTAGATAGCCCATGGATCATTTGAAGAATACACAGAAAAAAGATTTAAAGAAAAATGATTTCATTCCAGGTTGTTACATTCATAAGGATCAAAGGCTAATCCTGCCGTTAGCTGCTCAGAATAAAACCAAGATACAAATGTCAAATGTCTTTACAGACTAACAGTATGTCTTTCACATTTGCACAAACTCTAACTTGTATGTTCCATTATTTAAGTCATACTTCTTTTAGGTAGCAATTCTTGATAACAAAAAGCCTGTGGTAAAACTTTCATGTAAAAATGAATCCTATTAATAAGGAGACTGCCTATTTAGCTTGACAGGATGAGACATGTACTGTGCAAGATCTGTTTCCCACATGGTAAGCTTTGTCACATAGTCTGGCTCTAAGCAGTTGCATTATTTTCTATGTCACTAAAGTTAAATAAAAATGTTAACAAAAGCTGTCAACTGTGGACAAAAATTAAGCACCCAAACATGATTTATTGTTTCATGTGGCAAAACATTACTAGAACAATGAGGAAGGAGTTTGTCTGATTTATTTTATAATCTGAACATATTGTAATTCCTCAGTAAGAGCAGTCACTTTTCTCTTTTTGCATGTCTTCCACAAAACCCCCACCAGAAAAATGAAATCATAAAGAAGATCTGGGAAGATCAGAGAAATTACATCTATTTTAAATCTTCTGTATTGTCATCAGTGATTCCCATGCTAGGGACAGTAACTGGTGCCCATTCCTTTCTAGCTAAAAATTTTATGTTTATGCAAGAAGAGGTGTAGTGAAGTTCTCTTCATGGCTTGAATGGCGCAGAATTATAACATTCAGCATATATATTAAATGGCTGAATAAGCACACTAACACAATTTCATTTTCATCACCTATTCCCTCTTTCATGTATGATATGCTTATAGCAAGGCTGTGATCTTATCCAGACTACCATAAAACAATGCTGTTTAGCCTCAGCATAAGGAAAGAATCTTTCAAATATATTAAAATCAGAGATGGATGTCAGACATATAAGCTTGCTTTTATTTCTGTCCTGAATCCAATAAAAAATTTCATGTCATTAAAGATCACCAAAAATTGTATGGCACTTTACATTTACAAAAGAATGTGCAATATTTTCATACATTAAGTAATTGTTTCATACAAATCACCTTCTGTGCCATTTCAGTCCTGTTTTATAATCTTTATTCCCACTTATTCTGGCAAAGAAATAGCTTGTTTATTGACAAGGTAAATTGATTGTGATGTTGAGGATTGTGGGTGCAAAACAGAACTAAAATGATTTGGCCTCTAATATTCAAAAAAGTTTCCAGGATTTGTAGAGAACCAATAGTGCTCTATCATAGCAAGTATGCATCACTAAGATGTGCCAAAGATAACATGTTATTACCTAATCTTTTACAATTACTTGGGACATGTTGGCATCTCTAAGACTGACTGTGAGCTTGTCAGTGAGAAGATGTCACAGCTTGGCTTCCAGAACTTTCTAAAACTCATGCCTTGAAGTACCAGTCAAAAAATGGTACCATTGTTCTTCAGCTGACAAGAATTATTTGGGTTGGACATGAGAAAGAAAATAATAATGTGAGTTCTGCTAAATGAACAGTACAAGTGGCTTCTAGTTTTTGTTTACTTAGCTGGTGCTTTTTTCCCCTGCAGTCAGGGAGAGGTTGGATATTATTAAACCTTGTAATATGTGTCCATTCTGTCTACCAAGAAAAGCAATAAAAAGATGCCTGTCTACCCTTTTCTACCTTGAGATGAATTTCTTCTTTACCACTTTTGCTATGAGAGATACAATAACAGAGTAATTCCTTCAGGCACTGTTCCTTATTAATGAACGAGGCAGTAATTCCAAATCTTTGGCTTTGTACTTGAAACAGGATAATGGAATTGGGATTCAAAGAAAAATTTAGGAACTGCAGGTTAAAGTATTGCTTTTTTTCTCATGCTCTCAGCTTCTTTTATCATTTGCATCTGTGCAGAATGAGTATGAAGTGTTACTGCTCTGATTATGTGCTCTCCCCTTACATGCAAAATGACTCGTTGAATGACCAGGAATAGATTAGTTCTTACAGTTGTCAGGTGGTTAGGAGTCTTTTCTTTCTTCTAGGTCTAGAAGTATCTATCATGCTTATCATTTCTAAAAGCAAAACTTTCTATCCCCTCCATTTAAGTGAAAATTATGTCAGGTGCAGTAGTAAGGACCATGAAAAGTGATGGAGTATGTTGTATCCACTGTTATGCTTCTCATCTAAATATTTTAAGACTTGTTTATTAAACTTTAGCCAATGAGCAGATGCTAAAAACCACATACATAAAGGGAAGATAATGATAGAAGCAAAATTGCTAGAAATAGAGGTACATTAGCCCTAGTGAGCAATTTGAGAAAAGAAAGGATTATGCAAACTGGTATGCAGATATCTGTCCGAGTGACTATGTACAATCTTTCTGTTCCATGAATTATTAATAAAGTGATTTGGTTTGGGTTTGTTTGTTGGGGGTTTTTTTGAGGATACTTTCAAGGTTGTAGATTACTCTTCCTGTGCATCACAGGATCATAAAAAGTCATAGAATCGTTGAATGGTTTCAGTTGGAAGGGACCTTAAAGATCATCTAGTTACAACCTGTCTGCCAAGGGCAAGGACACCCTCCACTAGACCAGGTTCCCCAAAGCCCCATCCAACCTGGCCTTCAACAACACTGCCAGGGAGGGGACAGCCACAGCTTCTCTGGACAACCTGTTCTAATGTCTCATAGTAAAGAATTTCTTCCCAATATCTGAATCTACCCCGCTTCATCTTAAAGCTACTACCCCTTGTCCTGTCACTACATACTCTTGTAAACAGTCCCTCTTCAGCTTTCTTGTAGGTACCTTTAGATAATGGAAGTCTGCAATAAGGTCTTCCTAGAGCCTTCTCTTCTCCAGGCTGATTGAGCCCAAGTCTTTTAGTTTGTCTCCCTAGGAGATGCACACCAGCCCTGTCACCATCTTCATGTCCCTCCTCTGCTCTCACTCCAACAGCTTCATGTCCTTCTTATGCTGGGGATCCCAGTGCTGGACACAGTACTTCAGATGGAGTCTCATGAGGCTGGAGTAAAGAGGGGGTATTTCCTCCCTGCTAGTCACACTGCTTTCGATGCAGCCCATGATACAGTTGGTTTTCTGGGGTGCAAGTGAACATTACAGCTTATGTTGAGCTGCTTGTCTACCAACATTCCCAAGTCCTTCTCCCCAGGGCTGCTGTCAATTCATTCTCCATCCAGCTTGTATTAGTACTTGAGACTTCCCTGACTCATGTTCAAGGCCTCATTGAACTTCATGCAAGTAACACAGATCCATCCCTCAATCAAATGGAGGTCCTTCTGGGTGGTATCTCTTCCTTCCAGCATGTCAACTGCACCACACAACTTGGTGTCATCATCAAACTTGCTGAGGGGGTACTCAATCCCACCATCCATGTTGAAATACTGAATAGGAAGCAGCATATTTTTGTCATCCTAGAAACCTGATATCCAGGGGATATTTTTAATTGTTTGATGAGACTTATTTTCTTTTCAAAATATAACCTAATATTTTGTGATGTATCTAGAATCAGCAAATCATCCATAGTTTAGTATAATCCATATTTCAATCACATGTTGAGGTTTTCCAGGTGTCATTTACCATCTGAATTCCAACATAGAATATGCATAAAACACTGTACTTAGCTTTGTATATATTCAGGATATTGAAAGAACAAAATATTTCTAGGTTTTACTGCATTTTCAAGTCATGCAAAGCATTCTGTGATTTGATCCCCTCCCTGTTTCCAAAGGAGCATATAATCAGGGTAGAGTGACACCCAACTGCATTGGTAAACAGGTTTGTAAAATCTAAAGGCGTCTGCAGTGTTTCCTTTAACAGCATGGGCAATGTCAACCCCAGCCAAAATGTCTCTCCTTAAAATTGTTGGGATTTTGACCCTCACAGTCCTTTTCTGAGAATAATCTTTCATTAAAAAAAAAAAAAAAAAGTGATGTGCCTTCCTTATTTCTTTTCCTCTTTGGTGTAATTTATAGCAACAGTGCACTGCATGACAGATTCCTCTCAAGAGGGTTTATTTAACCTTCCATTCACTATTATAGCAAGACCACACCCTGCAGTGCTGCCTCAACTTTGTTGTTACTCTTCTATGACAGTTCATCTGTGTGAATTCTTTACAACAGTGAAGAAAGAGTTATGTTTTTCTTAAATTCTTGGGCAATGTAACTAGAAAACAGGCAGCTGTATAGAATCTTTAAGGTTGGAAAAGACTTTTAAGGTCATTAAGTCCAATTGTCTGTCCAATACCACCATGTCAACTAAACCATGTACTGGAGTGCCATATCTGCATAGGTTTTTAACATCTCCAGGGATGGTGACTCCACCACCTCCCTGGGCAGCATGTTCCAATGCCTGATCATTCTTTCAGTAAAGAAATTTTTCCCGATATCCAATCTAAACCTCCCTGATACCACTTTAGACCATTTCCTCTTGTCCTTTTGCTAGTGTCTTGGGAAAAGGGATCAACACCCACTTCATTATAACCTCCTTTTGGGTAGTTGTAGAGAATAATAACACCTCTCCTCAGCCTTCTGTTCTCCAGGCTAAAAAACCCCAGTTCCTTCAGCTGCTTCTTATAAAACTTGTACTCCAAACTCTTTACCAGTTTTGTTGCCTTTCACTGGACATGCTGCAGGACCTCACTGTCCTTCTTGTAGTCAGGGGCCCAAAACTGAACACAGGACTCGAGGTGTGGCTTCACCAGTGCCAAGTACAGGGGCACAATCAATTATCTAGTCCCAGTAGCCACACTATTCCTGACAGGTATGAGAAAAGGAGAATTTGCTTCCCTATAATATTGATGTCATAATAAACTACTAAAAGATAACTAGTTTTGAAAACTATGAAGATTCATCAGTAAAACAAAGATAGTATATTTGCTAGCAAAGTAATAGATTTCCCTACAGTATTTTTTCCTGTGAGTAAAACTACTAAGCCAATTGGCAGCTCAATGTTTTTTTTTTTTTTATTTATGATCCAAAGCACATTCTGAAGGAGTTAAAGTTATCCTTACCACTGCCAGGGCTAAAGCCCTATCTCACAAATTATGTCTCAAATGTCTTTGATTCTTATCTGAAATTATATGAAGGGATATTCAACTGAAGATTGAAGCATTAAGCTTTATCTTGTATCAAGTGTTTACATAATGTGAGGGTTTTTTAATGGGATGCTGTATAAATTTTGTTATTACATTATATGCCTCTTGCCTTGTCATCTAAAAACATTAGTTGTATTGCATCTGTTCATATACATGATGAAGTTGACTTCAGCAAGATATAATTTCCAAGCAATCATCACTTTGATTTCTAATCATACCGTTAAAGAGTATATAACCAGTTCTGAAATAGTGTCTAAGAAATCAGGCATCACTGACACATACCCAACTGAAATCTGCTACTGTTTGCTTTTAAATTCAAAGAAAACCATGGCAGTTTTTGTAGGAAAGTTTGAAATTAGTTCTTTTTGTGTGTGTGTGTGTGTCTATATTTTCTACTGCATTAAATGCTTATGCTCCTCTAATAAATTAACCAGTGTATATAATTTTACTCAATTTTTAGACTCTTCCAACCCCTTTACCACTCAAAAAAGCCCCAACAACCAAACCAAAAGCAAAAATTGGACATTAGAAATTGGGTTATTAAAATGTTGAATAATATCTAACCATAATGGACCTCACAGACATTTAATTTCCCAACCAGTCTTTTTGCTGGAAATACACATTTATGTTACATTTTTTAAAGTAAGACTTTTTCTGTGACAGTTAATGAGGACAACTCTACAGACATGATTTACTTACTGAGTTAATTGATTCAGGAGGATTATTCAGAAATCATTTTTTCCCTCCCTAATTTCCAGGGAAATCTTAAAAGACTATCATAAAAACAGAACATCAGTCTTGAAGACAGTGAAAAATTTAAAAAAAGACATAGCTTTATTATTATCTGACAACCTATTTCTATTCTCCACAGTATAATAAAAAGTATGTTAAAATGTATTCTTACTATTAGCTGATTCCACTGAAACTGGTTTTAAATGTCAAAATATTGAAAACTAATCTACCTCTCATAACAGACTATGCTTTTCTTCCATGTCTGCATTTGAGTAATTAAATTTTACAGCTTTTTATTCAGTAGCATCTGTTTCATATTTTTGCACTGTAGTTAAGCTATCAATTTTTGGCAGTGTAATAACCCTGTTGAGTCAATAGCTCCTGTTTGCTGTGACATTATTGACTCGGCAGCAAGTTCTTTGTTTTACTTGTTTTTACAGAACATGCACTTCATATACATGATTACTTTTAGCTGATAGGGCATATTAACAAAAGATATGCCTCATTCCCTGTAGTAGACAATTGTCCGGTGTTACTAATTCAGTTGAGACCCTAAGAAAAGGTTTTTATAACAACATAACTGGAGATCACTTTAAAGTATACCAAGTGATACAAGTACTGTTGCCGTATCTTCCAACATACCTACAGATTGAATAACTGGGTCAGGTTCTACTTGTCCTCTTTCAAGAGCTGTAGTAAACTCTCCTTTTTCTTGTTCTTTAGCCCGAGCCTCCACACACTTAAGTGATCTAAATTAATGGAATGATAGGAGGCTTTACATTAGAATGGACGTTAAAAATCATTTTGTTCTAATCACACTGCCATGGGCAGGCATACCCTCCACAAGAAAAGGTTGCCCAAAGACCCATCTGACACTGCCAGGGAGGGGGCATCTACAATATCTATGGGCAACCTCTGCCAGCGTCTCACAAGCCTTACATCAAAGAACTTCTTCTTCATACCTAATCTAAATTGAGTCTCTTTTAGTTTAAAAATGTTTGCCACATCACTACTGGTCCTGGTAGAAATTCCCTTCGCAGCTTTTCTGTAGGGCCTCTTTAATTTTTGGAAGGCTGTGATAAGATCGTCCCAGAGCCTTTTCTTCTCCTGCCTGAACATCCCAAGCCTCTCTCAGCCTGTCCTCATAGGGAAGGGGTTCTGTCCTCTGATTATTTTCATGGCCCTCCTCTGAACCCAGTCTAACAGGTCCAGGTCTTTCTTTTGTTGGAGGCTCTAGAGTTGGATGCAGCACTCCCGATTGGGGTTTCATGAGAGCCAAATAGAGATTTGACCTCCTGGACAGATTTCCTTTTATGCATCCCAGGACATGATTTTCTGGGCTGTAAGTGCACATTTTTCATCTGCATAAAATGCCTACAATGCAATGGGTGTCTTCCTGAAAAAATTTACTCAGACATCTGCAGTTTGTCCTCAACATGTCAAAACCCAAGGTACCTTGTCTGAATTACAGGAAAATTTGTGCAAGAGAGAGGCAACTCTTTGACGCTGATGTGCTGACTGTGTCCTTTGAATTATTTGGAGGGAAGAAAAGCAAAATACAATTTTCTTTAGTTTCAACGCAACTCTGCTTAAAACAATAACTCTTTTAGTTCCTGCATGTTGAATAACAACCACCATCACCTTACTTTAGTATTAATTTAAATTAGTAGAGCTTACCATGCAAGAATAATTGAAATCCCTGTCCACATTTTAACAGAAATCCATCAAAATCAGAGCTACCAGCTGGAAGAAAAAAATACAGAAATCTGTAACACATAAAGATTTTTTTTTCTCCAAAGAAATGCTTATTGTTACTGAAAGACGGTCACACAGAAAACACAAGAAAATGCTTTTACTGTGTTAACGTTTATGTATTTTATATTGAACAGAACTACTGAACAGTTTCTACCCTGTCTTGGGTGGAAAAGCAAAGAGGAACAGAGAACAGGTATGCAATACTCGCTCCCCTGCATATCCAGGTTATGTTCTTGGTGCCTAGGCACCAAATGATTTTGAAAGCTGGTATAGCACCATTAATTTCACTAATCACACCAAAGATAAATGGGTCAGATACAGGTGGCCCACAGGCCCTGTCCAGCTGTCCGCAGCTTGCACT
Source organism: Gallinula chloropus (assembly GCF_964237585.1). Taxonomy (NCBI): domain Eukaryota; kingdom Metazoa; phylum Chordata; class Aves; order Gruiformes; family Rallidae; genus Gallinula; species Gallinula chloropus. Next base: position 83,825,232 of record NC_140086.1, on the reverse strand, counting down.
AGGGATAACAGACGCTTTGGTTCTTGCTCATTTTATATTTCCACAGCACGTATGGGAAGGCATCCTATTCATCTCCTTCCTTCCAGACAGAGTCCCTCCAGGAACAGCGAACAGTGCTTTGACTCCATCTTTCCTCAACACCACAATTACAGTGCAATGGTTTGGCTACATGACTAGAAGTTCAAATGAACAAGTACTTTTGAACACAAGTGCAGTACCATGGGTATTTTTTAGGGGAAATTCTTCTGAAAATTCTGTAAGAAACTAGAAAATAAGGTCAATGTACAGGTCTGGGTTTTGACCTCTTCAAAAACTACTTTTTTTTTTTCCATATCAGTTTCTCTGATTCAGATATACATATTGTTAATGAGACAGGGCACAATATCAAGGCTATTAATGTTATGTTTCTTTATACAACTAAAAAATAAATTCCCAGCCTTTCCTACAGTTAGCAAACTAGTATGAATTTCTCTTCCCAACTCAGCTTCTGCTTCCCATGAAGCTACTATAAACTTGTGTCAGGCATCCATCTATATCAAACTTTGTAGAAATAAGTAAATTCTTCAGAAATCTTTGGACTTGATGAAGGAGGCTGGGTGAGAGCAAGTGACAGACACACTGAGGAAAACATTTTTAAGAAAAGATAAGTACAAGTCTCAGAACCTGGCAGTAACCACTTATTATATAAGCAGGTTATTAAACGTAAATCACTTCTTAGGAGGTGACTATCTCTGGAGATATTCAAAACCCTCCTGGATGTTGTTCTGTGCAGCCTGCTCTATGTGATCCTGCTCTGGCAGGGAGGTTGGACTAGATGATCTCCAGAGGTCCCTTCCAACACCTACCCTTCTGCAATTCTGTGATAGCTTGGACTACACCCGTCGTTCATTCTCTTTTATTATTCTCACACAGCTGAGTCATGTTCTCATTGTTGACATGCTTAAAATATCCTTACTTACACCTCCAAAAGTCTCTTAATGGACACCCTTTATAAATTTTACATTGCATAAGGTAATGTAATGACACTTTTCATAAAAGCAGGTATCCAGACACCTAAAAAGTTCTCATTCAAAAATGGAAACACAGAGTGAAAATGAGTTTCCAAAATTAGCCCACAGGGAAATGGCAGAATGAACAGAGTATTCAGCCCACTTTTCCACTGCTGCTCTCTCTTTTTTTCCCCCTTACTCTGTCCCAACCGTACATCTTTTTCAAGGCTTTTAGAAGCTATGGAGTCTTCCACCATCATATGTCAGAAAAGGCTGCATGAAAGCTGAAGCAGTCAGCTTCTAGTAGCAGCTTGAAAGGTTTCTGGGAAAATAATTCACTAAAGCAGAAAGAGCTGAGAATGGCTTGAAAAAGCTTTAGCTGGTTGCAGCCTATCCATTACTTTAAAGTGTCAGCAGCAGCAAAAGTGTTATCTGGTGTTTGCAACAGGACTATGGATACATGTCATGCCTGGTTATTCCTTTACTTGCATTTGGACTCATCTTAAGAGATGGAACTGTTTGACTTTATTATTGTGGTTAAATAAACGTGCTTTAAAGGACTTCGTTTCATTTCTGGCTACTGCAGTGTGAACTGGTCCTATGCTCTCAGCACTAGAAAAATAATTAATTTTACTATCTGAAGGAGAAAGGCAATACAAATTTTGGGAAGAGAATGACAATTGATAAATCTTTCTCCTTTAATTTTCCCTTGAAGGAGAATTCATCAGGGCTATACCAACAATAGTCTACAGGGCTGAGAGATTCAAAACCTGTCGTGGTCCCACTAGCTCCGCGTCGAAGATGTTGCTGGTTTTAGTGTACTAGCAGCATGTTACTGTTTTGAGGAACTCAAAAAATTGGTACAAGGCTGTGTGCATGAACAGCAAGACTGACAGGACTTCCTGTTAATGAAGATATTTCCTTAAGCTCAGCAATCTACCTGGAACAGGTAGTTGTCTATTACAACAATGCCAGCATAGCTTCAGTTAAAAGGAACAGGACTTTTCTGCTATTTAAGCAGCACATGACATAATAAATACCAGAATATTTCTGGTAACCTTTAAAATCAGTTTGAACTTTGTTAATGCATTTACTGGAAGACAGGTAGTAAATTATTAGGTTACCTTCAGAGCTTAATTAATTACATCTTTCTTTTTATGCAATTTCTTCATGAGGTAAAATAGGTTATATTTATGGATAATCGATTCTTAAATGTATTAATTTAATTGTTGTTTCAATGCCATTTTATTGCAACACATAGAACTTTATTCAAAGCAGTTGAAGGAAAAGTTGAAGATGTACCTCAATTATAGGTCTAAAAATAATGCTGAAGACAAAGTGTGATTCAGTTGGAGGTTAAGGCATGTAAATGTAAGTTTCTGCAAGCTGAGTGCACATACATGCAAGATCTCTAATCTCATCCTGTTGATGACATTCTGGGCCCAATTTGACTTTTTAAATACACCCATCTGCTGAGATTTCAAAGTGTCTCTTAGACATCTCTGCTGGGATATATAAGATACAGATCATACAGGAGGTTCACACCTTCCTGTAAAAATAGAGAGCAGCCAGAGATGATACTCTACAAAGGCTGAAATGACACTACCTGCCGCCATGGAGAAATAGAGTTGAGCTCCTGATGGTTAATCATCTGACCATCTTCCCTGTTACTATAATGACTCCCATGACAGTGACTGACAGCTGTCTTAAGAAAACAGCACAAAAGAATTGCAGACATAGTGCAATAGAGGTTTGACCAAAGAAAAGATTATGAGTTTAAAACTACATTTCACTCATGTAGCAATGGAAATCATATTTGATGACCTTTTTTGGTGTTTGTGACATTACATTTGGAGTAATGTACCCAGTTTTGGTCTCCTTTCTAAAATAAAGATATTGATGTGCTGGAGCAAGTCCAGCAAAGTTTTACCAAAGTAATTTGAAAGCTGGAGCACATGACCCAGCTAACAGATGAGTTTGGATTTAGGAAGAAAAGCTAAAGGGGAAGTGCTGTTGATGCCTTTAAGAAATTAGTGGAAGTATATAGAGAAAATAGAGGCAGGGTCTCTGAGGATGAGAGGCAATGGACACTGTTTATAACATGCAGAAGTTTAAATAGCTACAAGGAAATCTTTAAAAGGATTAGAATTAAAATAGTTGATCATTAAGGGTGGAAAACTTGACTGCACAGAGATTTTGTATGATGTCCATCTGTATATATTTAAAAATTTTCTGGACAAAGTCTTAATTTAAATGATCTAAATTGTCTCATTTTTTGAGCAGGCATTTGGACAAGATGACCTTCAGAGATTTTTTCCAACCCAAGTTATTTTGTGATTTATGATTTGTTCCTACAACAAAGAAAAGAATGTGAAATAAGTGTAGTAATGTAATGAAATCCTGACTTTTGTATTCGTCTATGGATAAGGTAATAGTGATTTGCAAACAGTTGAATTACGATTACTATAAAGGTAAGAGTTGAGACTTTTTTTCTAATGAACACTTTAAAAAAAGATATTTAAATGTTCTTGACTGATTATCATCTGAAATGCAAAAAACCTCCGGATCTTGGAAAAAAAAAAAAAAGAGAGAGAGTAGGCAGATGACAGAAAGAGTGTGAACTCTAGGCAGTCTTGCCAGTTAGTGTTTTGTGGGACTGGTCTCTCATTTCTGTACTGGAGAGGTAAATAATGTGTGTATGAGTGCATAAGGAGTAGAACTTCAGTATAATTCTGTTCTCCTGTACATGTACAGAGCTAGGATAACTTTATGAAATACAAATCAAATCAAATGAACTGTTTCCTCTGTATAAGCTAATTTTATGCAAAGGCACTATATTTAATGACATGTTTTTTAAAACCAACTTTACTAGTATCTTGAAAACAAAAACCCTGGCATTTTTCCCATCTGCTGTACCTATTAAAATCTATCAAGTAGATAAATTTGCATTTTTTAAGATGGAAAGGGCAGAGACACAATCTTTCAAGCACAGTTCCATTACTAGATGTGGATTACAGAACTGTTAGTCAAGTTGACAGGCATATATATAGAAAGTATCCTGAACTATTCAAAGGGATACAGCTTTATCTTCAGTATAGTTCAACAGGAAATACATAATGCAAAAGAGAAATAGAGGAAAAATAGACTTTAACAGAGGTTCACCAATAGCAATGATCAACATATCTATGGAAAACTGGTGAAAAGTGACTTTTTCCAGGTATCTTTTTTTTTTTTTTTAATCTACTTTTTTTTATTTTCAGGTATCTAGTCTCATCTCATTACTTTCTTCAATAACTGAGCTGTCCTTTTGGTTCTTTCCCTCTTTTCTAATTTCAGTTGGCACTCAACTCTACTGACACAAATAAAAATATATGTATATGCTTCCATAGTTCATGACTCTAAATAAGCCTGATCTTTAATCTAAGGTCACAAAATGTAAATATGAATCACAGAATCGTAGGGGTTGGAAGGGACCTCAAGAGATCATCGAGTGCAACCCCCCTGCCAAAGCAGCTCCCTAGCTCATATTGCACAGATAGGCGTCCAGACGGGTCTTGAATATCTCCAGAGAAGGAGACTCCACCACCTCCCTGGGCAGCCTGTGCCAGGGCTCTGTCACCCTCACTGTGTAAAAGTTCTTCTGCATGTTGGTGCAGAACTTCCTGTGCTCCAACTTGCAGCCATTGCCCCTTGTCCTGTCTCCACAGACCATTGAAAAGAGGCTGGATATTTCTCTCTGTGTCCCACGCTTCAGGTATTTATAAACATTAACAAGATCCCCTCCCAGTCTTCTCAAGGCTGAACAGCCCCAGTTCATTCAGCCTTTCCTCATAGGGGAGATGCTCCAGTCCTTTAATCATCTTCATAGCCCTTTGCTGAACTCTCTCCAGGATATCCATCTTTTTTTAAACCAGGGAGCCCAGAACTGGACACATTACTCCAAGTGGGGCCTGACCAGGGCAGAGTAGAGGGGGAGAAATTGGGATAATAGCCTCCATAGCAAAAATATGTCATGTTAGTAAACAGAATTTGATTTTTCTGTCAGATTTAAAGAATTCTGCCTTTGATGTTGCATTAGTCATGTAGATTAAGAAAAAAACACATTTGTCCTAGTTAAGTGATTGCTCTAACAAGATTTTAATATTAATTCTAAAAATGCCTAGGATTCTTTATTCTTATGCATATAAAATTATTTGCATTTTAGGAAAAGTGGCAGTAACATTTTTTAATCTCCTCAAAGAATTTGTGCAAAGTTACAAATTAAATAAAATTTGCTTTTGGCATTGCAAAATTTTAAAACTCCCAATTTTTTTTTCATATTTTGCAATTTCTCTTTCCAGCTAATAAAAATCTCAATGTTTTTAATAAGAACAAATTTTGTGGAAAAAAAAAAGTGGCCTAAAGTTCCTATAAATCCGAAGTAAAATGAAGTAGATGCACAACTAGGAGTTTATTAACTGTTAGAATGTGGTGCATGTTATTGTCCTTATGAAGGACCAAAACAAAGTGATGGGATATTTGAAATAGAAGGCGAATAGAGAAAACATGGAGGTAGGAGTTTCAGGCAGGCAGCAGATTGCATGCTGTCAGGAGGAATATAAAAAAGGCGTTGCTTTTATCCAACTTAAACTGGAACCAAAAAAAAAAAGAGTAATTTTCAGTCTTAGTTAGTAAAGCCTATTTTAGGAGATGATAAAGGCAAAGCTTGAAGCCACACATTATATTTCCACAGCTTTTCTCCACTGAATATAAATTACATTTAATGGCTTTATTTCACACATATTCCAATTGACTTAGGGGCATGGCCTGCAAACAAATTGGCAGCTCTGACGTTATAGCCTTGAATTTCATGCTCCTCTCAGCCACTAGGATTCATTTTAATCATCTCACCTCATTGTCCTAGAGAAATATTATCAGACACAGAAAAGATTGTTGGCAAGGCTCTAAATTTCAGATCAATATTCATCACAGTATGCAGAATGCTAAGCCCAAATTCAAGAGAAAACTTCAGCACTTCAAATTAATCTTGCAATGACTTTTTACATATAGAGCACAGTTATTACTGGCTTCCCTAAGTCAGAGCTTTGAAGAGGGAAAATATATTAGCCAAGCCAGACATACTGATAGGTTAGCTAAAGTTAGTGAACTCACTGAATGTGAAGGACCACTTAAATGTAGTATATAAAATTGCCCAAGCCACTGCCCAATTGCAATAAGTTTTGCTTTTACCTTTCCTGTACACAATTATGAGACTAAGAGAGGACATGATTTCTAACACGGAATTTATGAAGAGAACCTTTGGCATGTTAAACATTTTTAAAACAAAAATTATGTGGAAACAAACAAAAAAACCAACCTTAGAATTATTAATTCATTTAAAGAAAATAAAATCCTGCTGCTGAATGACATAATATTATGAAGTCTATTTTAGTGAAATAATTTAATTTCACCTTTTGGATAATGCAAACTTGAAAAATAATTTATGTGTGGAAAATGATAATTTCTCAAAAAATTAATTTTTTAGTTGAAGTGGTAGCAAATTTAATTTATGAAACTATTATTCTGTCTCTGGGCTATTACCTAGCAACTAAGTTTCTCTAATAATCTATTGTTATAACTAAATAGTCCTTTAGAATACAGTCACAAATTAAAGAAAAAATAAATTCTGTAACTAGCAAAATAATGGAACTTAATTCAAGTGAAAAAATGTTTTCCTTTAATTCATTTGTGACAAGTAGAAAAATATTGTTTGATAGTTGATTGTGCTTCAGACTTTTTCTAAAATAAGAGGTCCAGAAGATGAATTCAAGAATTAATTGTGAGAAAACTCAAAGCAAGATCTTCTGGAAAGGGATTTTTATTTAAACAAAAACGTTTTCAGTCATTCACACTCCTTTCCACGTGTATTTTAGTCATCCATTCTTTCATATTAGCACTAAGAGGTGCATATCCAATCAGTTAGGTTAGCTTTACTTGTAGTGACACGGAAGATAAGGTTGCGAGCTACAAAGCCACCTCTTCAGTTTTTCTTGACTGGTGTCAGTGAACTGATTATTTGGTTAAAGTATTTTGTAGATTTTATGATCAGAGAGCAACAGTGATATTTAATTCCTGAGGTCTTCCATCCCTCACTTCCTTTATATCCAGGGAAAAGTTGCTGCCTGTTGCCTTGTTTTCCAGTTGAAATGATAAGAAAAGGAAATACACACGTTGCAAACAGTTTCAGTGATGACCACCTTCCTGTTATCAGTCACATCCTGTTTCTAAATACATTTTTTTTCTCCCCCCGCCTGCCCCAGTACTTAAAGACCCATGCATTCCCATTCATACTTCCCTTGTACCTCTACGGAGTGTACTTGCTTATCTCTCAAACAAGCACAGATGTAAGTGGTAAAAATTATAGCATAAAGAGAATCATGCTCATACATACTTAAGGCTATTGACACAAGTGTGTTCTTCACAGGAAGTTTTTTGAGCACAGTTAAGTGCATGGCATCTTAACCAGAGAGATGTTGGCTCCAGATTTATCTAATGTGCTAGGACTTTTAAGAGTCGCAGTCTTTTGAATGTTTGGAATATTATCAAATGGTAACAAAAGCAGGCCACCCATTAGATTTAACTTCTTAAAACTGTAGAAACCTACAACTGGAACAGTATTCTGCTTCCATATGTCTTATTTCTTAAAATCTGGGTCTGTTCTGTTGCTTGCCTCTTCCAATATTAGCTTCCTAATGATTCTGTTTTTCTTGTAGTAGATTCTGCAAATTCTTTTTTATTTCCTTGTGAGACACTAAGAACCAGTAAGAACTGTTCATTTCTAATAGAGACTGGGGCACATGTTGTGTTCACTGTTGGCCCATTTTTGGGAACTTCCATTAAGGAAGAAATCTAGGCAGCTCTCCTCCAAAGCTGTCATTGTGTCAGAGTAGTTCTGCTACAACCATCTAAACATTTTGGAAGATATGTATAATCTTGTCCTTCTTTTTCTTTAAAAAAAAAAAGTTATCTTCACTATCTCACAATATTTTCTATTTTCTCATTCTATTATGCTTTTTGTCTCCTCAGCTATTCTTTATTTGTTTTTTTCATAAAATGTATTACTATTACTGAAGAGAATATTCTAGCTGTGACGTTAGGAAATCTGACAAGAGAAGAATAATTTAATTGCTCGTAAGGTAAAGTACTTCCCAGAACTAAGCTTTTTCTTTTCATTTTTTTTCTTCCTTTAACACAATATTGTATCATTGACTTGATTTGCAGTCCATTAAGGCTTCTAAGTCTTTTTTTTTATATAGAACTATGAGACAGCAATTCTCTATTTTTATATCTCTCAATTCGATTTTTCCTTCTGCTTCACATTATTTTGCTTTTCTCCTTTGTTAGCTTCATCTTATTAAGTCTGAGTCAAGAATGGTTTTTGACAAGCTGATTCAGATCTCTCTTTGAACATGTTTATTCTTTTCCTGGTTTGGTGATATCTGCCAAATGTCAAAGAACATTTCATATTCCATTGTCTGAATCATTCATGAAAAGCGTGAACTGGGTTCATCCCCAGACTTTGCAAGAATCTCACATATGTTCATGCAGCCTGAGTGCATTTCAAATATGTATTAGCTGAATGTGACTTTTAACCTTTTGTGCACTCACACTGTTTTTTTTTCATCTAGGCTGTTGGACTTTTTTGTTTTACTAGAAAATACTGTGGAGAAGCATGAGACAGATGTTGAGTGGCCATCCTTTCTTCAGGGGACTGAACATCATGTGTGGTTCTACTCTATTTTTTCAGTGCTAGCAAATATGTACCCCTTATCCTCGACCTTTTGTTCATGTCTTTACTGGTTTACTGTATATACAGACTGAGACTCTCTGATATTTCCTTTCCTTACCTGTTCTCTACCTTGTGAAGTTCTGTAAGCTGTAACAACCAGTCAAGTATATTTTCTAACGAAGAGTTATCTGCAGAATTTAACTTCAAAACTTGCTAAAAAAAATGCTTAAACTACAGAACTGTTATTTGTTCAAGACACATTTCCAGTGCTGACCTTTCCTTGGCTAACCAAGTTACTAACATTAGCTTAAAACTAAGGTCCAGACACGGACGCAGACAGACACAGACAAAGACATACACATACACATCATATATATACATATACACATACACATACACATTGTTGTAGTTCTGTATGGCAGGGTCCTGTTGGAGGAAGAGGGCCTGCAGGGGTGGCTTCTGCAGGAAGCAGCTAGAAGCTTCCCCTAGGCCTGACAGAGTACATACCAGCCCGGCTCAAAGCCAGACCTTATTTATGTCTATAAACATGTAAAGGGTGATGGTCAGGAGGACAGAGCCAGGCTCTTCTCAGTGATGGCCAGCTATAGGACAAGGAGCAACAGGTGCAAGCTTGGAGCATAGGAAATTCCATGTAAATATAAGGAGAAACTTTTTCACTGTTGGGGTGACAGAGCACTGGCACAGGCTGCCCAGAGAGGCTGTGGAGTCTCCTTCTCTGGATACATTCACAACCCACCTGGATGTGTTCCTGTGTGGTTTAGTCTAGGTGATCCTGCTCTGGCAGGGAGGTTGGACTAGGTGCTCTTTCGAGGTCCCTTCCAACTCCTAATGTTCTGTGATTCTGTGACATAAACAGGAATGCCTAGACCTACTTTTTTGCTTTTATACTATGTTGTGCAGGATTGTCATGCTTTATGTTACCATGTATTACACATCCTAAGTATTGCCCAAATCCTTTTTTCAGACTAGGCCTATAAACCTGCATTTTTCTGGCTCCCCTATGAGGTCTCATGTGGCACTGTGCAAAAAGGTTTATTAAAGTAAAGCGATCTCATCTTTTACTTCCTACTTCTCCATTACACTAAAAGTTACTATGTCAGAGGAGGAAATCGGATTGTTTTGACATGATTTACTCTTGAGAAATCCATGTGAGCTGTTTTTTATCACCTTTTTATTTTCCTGTAGAGTGCTTATAAATTTGCTGTTTAATAACTTCTCCCTGCATCACTCCACATACTGAAAATACTTTGACTCGTCAGTGAGTTCTGAAGCCTTTGCTTTCCTAGGGAAAAGTTATAGTATGCCCTTCCTCAGTCCCCTGAGACCTCTCTCTTCTGTGAGATCTCAAAGATAATGACTTGCCATTCTGATTCCACTTTGGCTATTTCATTAACTGCTTAAGGTTTTGTTTTTTCCTCCATATCTATCCTGGCCCATCTGCCAATTGCATGAAATATATTGAAATCCCTTTTACAATGTAATTTTATTTTGAGTTTCAGTATTAGAAACGTCAGTAACCACACTTTTGTTCACAAGGAAAAAGATGACAATGAAAACTATATCCTTCCTGTAAATTGTCTGTTATATGTTCTTTTTCTCATAAGAAATACTCATTTTCCTTTCTTGTCTTCAAACTTATGATGCATTTTTAGAACATTTGTCTCTTCCTGTTTATCATCCGTTTTGTATCTTAATCTTCCAGGTTTCATTCCTAGATGATTGTGCTCATTCTGTAGACTAATTCTGTAGTTTGGCTTCCATGTTCTGTATGACATACTTTCCTTTTTTCTCTTTTTTCTTCCCCTTCACAAGTCTAACAGAAGTCCTGGTTTAGCCATATTCTATTTTTAATAGTTTTCTGCTATTTATAGTTACTTCTATTTATGTAAATCTCTATCTATTCTCAATAAAAGCAAATTAATTTTGCATTCTTTTTCCATGAAAGCAAAATCTTGTAATGCCATTCATCTATCCTAAATTTAGCAGAAACTTAAGAAAAAAATTCCTCACAAAAAACCCAACAGCAAGCTATTATTACTTCACTCCCTTTCTTCCTTTCTTTTCACTTAGAATTGTGAACCTGATCCTCCTGTGACCATCCCCAGTACCTTCCCCCTTCTAATCCTCAGTCACTGACCTCCTGTCAGTTGGAATCAAGACTGGAAACAGTTGTTTCTCCCGTTTCACATTCTCCCTAGTCCATTCTATACCTTTTATTAGAAGCTGTGTCTGGCTGTGTTGCTTTTTAGGAGGTATTGGATAATTAATGTTTCCCTTTATCACTAGATAGTACTCTTTTTGTTGCCAAAAATATGTAATTTCCACCTGTGATAAAATGGTTTTTGAAGAGTCTCTGTTATTACAAGTCTTTGTTCTTTTGTGTTTATATTAATCTGGAAAGAAAATTAGTCACTTGATCACTATGTTTTTAGAAAAAAAAAATCTTAATATTTAACAGTTTCTTCCTTTTTAGTTCTGTCCTCTTAAATTCCAGTCTTGTGACCTGTCATGAATGTTCGTGGTGCTAGTGAGGTTGCAGTTTTGCCTAAATATTAGGACTTCAAGATTCTCCTGTGGTTTGTACTATGATGCGTAGCCATAGCAGTTCATTTTTCTTCACTTTTCCTCTTCCATTAATAGAATGCAGCAATCAATTCTCAGCTCCTTTGGCTACACAAGAATTGTGTTTTACTTAATCCATATACAATCTAATTTCTCCTATTACTTCAGCTGTAGTAGAGTTAAAGATATATTAGGGTTGGGGTTTTTTGTACACTGATAAAGTTTCCTAGTACAATTTTGCATATTGATGCTGTATTTTCCTTTTACAGAACATTTGAGATATTGAAATCACATATTTCATCCTAGAACTTAATCTAACCTATACAAACTCCTTATAAAAAAGAAAAAGTTATACTGGCTTGTACACTTTTCTGAACAAAGATCCTTGTAATGTCAGTGAAAATTATATTGTTTTTGAAGTGTGCATGGGCACCCTGAGAATTTTGTGGCCAACCCTATGTCTAAAAGTAGCTTAATAGATTTTCTCCAGACTTTTGCAAGCTTCCATCCAAGTAATGTCTCTATATTTGCAACCATTTATAGATCAATAGATTTCTAATCTGAGAGGAATAATATTCTGTAGAGTTCATGCTACTAAATCAATATTTTAATGTATACGCCTAGGTAAGGGTTATATACTATCATTGTGAAAACATTCTTTTCATAAAAGAGAGAAAAAAAATTAAAGTGAATCAGCAAAAGTAAAAATGCAAGAACTTAATTTATACATATGTATGGATTCTATATACTAGGAATTAGATAACAGAAAGAAATTACCAGATAAAGCCAATTCACAAAACAACTATTTTTCTTAAAGGTTCATTTGCTGCCAGCATGTTTAAAAACAATTTAAATGGATTATGTGAATCATTTACTGAGAAGTAGTGCATTGCTTTCTGGTGTATTAAGAGCATTCAAGCCTAGAGTTACTTGTTATAAAAGATACTGTACATGAAAAATTCTGGTATGGAGTTTGGGTGAAGATGAAGTTTCTAGAGATTAAATATTAGTGTTTCAGGAAAACCAACTGACATCTGTGAAAATCCACTCAAAATGAGTAGTGGCAGACCTAAAACTATTAAAGTTCAACAAAGAGAAGCTGCAACAGAGTTTTGTTACTTGTGCTTGCCTCCAAATGGTAAAATAAAAATATAGAGTGTTGTAGTAATGCAGGAAAAGTAAACCTACACTGTATTCATTAGGGACTGCCAAAGAAATATTATTCAGTGTAATGTCTCCACATATAGCATTGGAAGTATAGAAAATAAGTAGATTCAATTGAACTATGTAGGAACTTGCCTCTTGTTTTATGAAGAGTTTGTCATACAGGGTGATTCAGTGGTGCTCTGTGAGGAAGAATGCTACTGTAAGATGTCTTTAATAAAGAAAAATTGTGCTTACATATAGGATATTTAGGAGAGCAGAATGTATAATAATCAGTAGAACTATAGCAGCAATTCTGGAGTATTTAACATGGAAGTGGGTGTACAGCAGAAGAGCAATCTGTCTACAGAAGGGGTGCACTGAAATAAGCTCAGTTTTCAATCTATTTGGCAGCTAGCCTTGAGCTATGATTACTTTTAAAGGTTTCCAGTAAAAGTGGGTAAATTAAGTACAGAAAAATACTCAAAAATCAATGAGAAAGTTATCCAGGCCAATGGTATTACCTGCAGACTTTCTTACAAAATTCAGTAATTTTTGCACCATTAAGTCCTACATCAAAAATGCTTTTTCTATACTGACCTTCATGAGAAGACTTTCAAGGGTTGTTCTTTCACAAAGGAAGCTACTCCTTTTGAAAAATAATTTTGAAGTAGTCTTAATGAGTAAATTTAATCCAAAAATTAATATCAAAATACCAACCTGTCAAGGTTTTAAAAGCAGTTTAGTATCTACATAAAAGTGTTTCCCAGATATCTTCGAATTTGAGGTAAATGGGAAGCTTATCACTGAATGAAAGTATTTTGAAAAATTATCTCCAGATGTGCTTGGGTAGGAAAATCTACCCATAAAATAAAAACATGGTGTATGTTATCCAACAGTGTATCAAAATTACATATAAAGTCCAAATCAGATCTTACGTCCTTGAGAATTAGGCTACTGTCATTACCTGTAGTAGCTTCTTTAGATACTCATCTCGAAATTTACCTTGCAGCCTGCAATGTCAAAACCTTAACATATAGGACAGGTGCCAACCTTCCAAAATAATGCACTGAATCATGCATTTTCTATATCAGCTGACCCCTATTCTAAAACAGTATCTTGGAAGTTCTCAACCATGATCAAATTGAGAAATCGATAACTAACCTATCTGAAAACAAAAGTAAAATCAACTAAATTACATAGCTTTTACTGATAAATGCTGCTCTTTTAATTAGACAAATATTGTGCATGGTTAAATGATGGCAGTAAGTTTGATATTTGCTTGGAAAACGGATAAATTTTTTGCTGTCACTCTATAATGCTAACCCTCACAGTGACATTCCTATGCATATTGAACTGAAAAATTTATGGGAATAGTTAGTACTTTGTTACCAAATATTTTCTGCCATACAAGTATCATGTATTAAAATGCAAACTTCATGGCTTTTGTATGAAATCGCTGTTCCTAACCAAAGACATGGGATTATGTATGTATATCTGTTTTATTCCTTCACATCAAGCACAAAAATAAACAGTAATTATTGTATGGCTGAATTGTGTCTGACATTAGCAGTGTACTAAGATCTCAGGGCTTTAATCATTGATACGCTTGCTTGACATGAAAAATAGAACAACATGGAGCCATCTTTCTGCAGTGTGGTAGAAAACCCAACAATAAAGATGGAAAAAGGAACTAACTTGATGTTCTTTTTTACCACGGGTATAATAAGCAAGAGTTGGTTTAATACAAGGGTACATTAGATATTAAAAACACATTGCTTTTGCAGGCAAGATCGTGCCTTTTAGTAAATGGCCATATTGATGGTAGTGGGATAATATTTGCTCAGATAAACAAAGTACACTAGTAAATCATCCCTTGGAAAGTATAGCACAAATATATGCTTACAGCCAGCACTAATACCTCTGTTACAGGCTACCCTTCCTTCTTCCACTCAGAAAATCAATTACTAAAGCGTCTGCCTGATACAGCAGTGGAAATGACACTGCATATAATTGAACTAAAAGCTTTTGACTGCTTACGCAGTGAGAAATTTCAGTCTACACCATCAGTTGATTGAACCCTGCAACTATAGCCATTTCAACTGTCATGTTTGATCTGCTCAAAATACATTCCCTATGTTTTAAGTGTTTTAAGGACTGTGATGCAAAATTTTGCCCCTCCCCCATGTGTGTAGAGGTTACCCTTCAGCCATCTTACATTGACTAAGTAACAATGTATTGTGCATCCTCCCTGCATACTTCCTTACCAGTCCTAATTATATTCCCTTGCTAACTCCAGAGGTCCCCAAGCAGGAATTATGTTCAGGTCACTGCAGCTGGAGGTAGCAGCGTTTAGATACATTACCATTCCTGGTTCTTCCCTGTCCTGGTTCTGACCTGGCAAGAGTCAACCTCCCCAGGCTGCCAGCACAGGTGAGCTGAGTCAGCCCAGGCTGTTTCCATACACCCTGTCATCACTCCCTCATAAAAGGGGCAGGTTGAGGAGGGGTGCTTGTGGGTACTTCCAGGGAAGTCTGAGTGCAGGTTGGGCCTTGCTTCCATGAAGTATTCTGTGTTATCACTGGGTGTGAGTGTAATTGCTGTGGGTTGTTATTGTTCCCCTTTCACAGTGATTTTGTCAGCACGCTGTCCTTATCCCAACCCAGAGGGGATCTGTCTGGTTTACCTCTGGGAGTGAGCGAGTGGTGCTCAGCCACTGACTGGGGCTGAACCACATCATTCCAAGACCTGTTAGTTAATGGGGTCCTACATTGTCCCTTATGTCAGATTAGCCTTTGCAAGTTTAAGGTTAGGGAAAGCTCTGCCCCACGCTCCGTAATACTATAATCATCACTAGACTAGCAGAATCGCAATTTCCCATTTTAAATTTTATTACAAAGTTCTCTAGGTCTGTATTTTTTCAATGGAACAGTAAGACTTTATTGCATGTCCTGTTTTCAATTCATATGATAATTGGCTTTCAAATCACCTGTTGTCAGAGGAATCTACTGCTTTTCCAGGATTGTTGTTTTGAGTTCAGCTGAAGACAGTGCCTTGCTGTGCTGTACGTATCAGCTTGTTATCCGTATCTCATATGTCCCCCAGTCTCCTAACAAAGCCCTCAGATTTGCAGATGCACTTACTCCTTCAGACATTTTATGATAGCTCTAATTAGAATCCATCTTTAATATTCTGAAATTTTCTGCAATTATCTCTTTCAGTTTTAGCAGTTATTAAATTGCCCCTATGAAAGTGCACTTTCACCAGAGACAAGCAATAAAGGTAACCCTGAGAACAGCAAACCCCAAAATGCATGGTGGCAAGGTTTATTAATTACAGCAGTGGAATTAAGAGTGCATAATTAAGATAGAATCATCCAGTTCATGGACTGAGGGAATATGACACTTTATGTCAGAAAATGGCCCTTTAAATGAATCATTCACCTATTCTGTAATTCTTTCCACTTTATAAGACACTAGTTGGCTCAGTAAATATTACTAGTAGCTCAAAACATTTCTAGCTGAAGAAATTATTTATAAAAATCAAAGTAATTTCTGATATGGTAGTTAAATTCCCTAGAAATAGTCTGGAAATTGCTTTCTAATGCCAAGAATATTTGAATGGTTTCAGTCATTTATAGGCATTAGTGATATTGCCTTATGAACTACCTGAATAAGCTATGCTATATGTCAGCTTTGAATTATTGCAAATCCTAAAACTTTTCTCTAGATGAGAGGGAATATAAGTTGTTCAAAATAGCTGTATTTAATTTGTGATGTGATTTTGATAGCCTACATTTATGCAAATGGACTGCAATACTTTATTTAGCATGCAAAAGCATAGCTGCCCTCTACCACTGCAGTCCACTTTGTTGATATGACATGTTCACTTTAGCCATCTGCAAGACCCCACCCAGCCACAGCCCCTCTCTCAGTCCTCCTCTTCCTCAACAGAACCAGAGGAGAAAATAAGATAGCAAAGGTCATAGACTGAGGTAAAGACCAGGAAAGCATTAGCCAGTTACTGTGATGGGCAAAACAGACTCGGCTTAGGAGAAAATAATTTATTTTATTGCTCATTAAAAATAAAGTGGGATGTGTCATGAAAATTTTTTGAACTGGCCTATGCTGTCCGAGGAGGGAGGCTTGGGCAAAAGTGTAGAATTACAAGGGTAATTTTATTCATGCACATGAGTTGTTCCATTCATATGGGGGCACACTGAATGCAGATTTACATATTCCAAGCATTCAGGTACAACATGATTTGACCAAGCATTACTTGACACACACACACTACTGTGTAGCTATGGTATCCACCTGGCAGAACACTCTGTCCTCTGCACTCTCCAGAATGAATGTGGCAACACAGATAGAGCTCCCACAAAAACATGCAGCCACACAGGTCTCAGGCTGCAGGGAGTGCCAGAGCCTGTCTCTGGGAATGGATGGCAGCAGTGAGAACAGCTGCATGAGGTGTGACCAGGGGGACAATCTGCTCAGCCTGGTGGTAGAGCTACGAGGGGAAGTAGAAAGGTGAAGGAGCATCAAGGAGGTTGAGGAGGAGATAGACTGGTGGAGCCATGTTCTGCCCTACCTGAGACAGAAACAGGGACAGACTCCAGATAAAGCCAAATCAAGGGGACCTTGATCCTTCCCCTGCCAGGATGAAGGCAGTATATTTTCAACAAATTGAACCACCATGATGTGCTTGATGCTTTAGGAGTGATGTTTGAATATGGCAATATAAACACTGGAATGTATTAAATTAGTCTGTACATTCAATTGTCTCACTTTTTTGTGTCAAGACAGGGAAAATTTTAGCTAGATTCTCATGATATGTAGTCTGTTACTTTGCTGTCTGAAAATGAGTAATTAAAACTCTACAGAGGCCTTAACTGAGTATCAAAAAAACTCAGCTGGATGGTTTACGTTCACAATGAACCTAAGAAGTGTTTAAAGTATCAGTAGTACTCTAAGACACTAGAGAGAAATCTACTATAATCCACTATTATTTGCATCAGTTTAAAGATTCAGCAATAATTTATAGACAGAGTTGTTTCCCCACTGTATCTTAATTGTGCATTAGTAATAATATATTACTTATGTTACTTTCTAATTTAAGGATAATAGCCATAATTGATTTTTCAGAGTTGCAATCATTTCACATCCAGTACATCAAATGCTTTTAAAAAATGCAAGTATAAAAAAAATGTTTTTCACCATGTTTGGCTTTTCTTAAACAATCAAATGATAATCAGATAATGTTTAAGCATTATTGAATTATTCCCCCCTACCCCAGTAATCTTTCAGTGCTCATCAGCAATAAATTGCTTTATAGAAAAAATGCTATTTGGATAGATAGTGGTTTTAATCCTTATTTTGTATGCCAAATTACTTATTTTATCCTCTTGCACTAAGCAATACACTTCAAAATGCATAAAAATCTATAATTTATCCAGTTAATGGCTTTCCTCCACATGATTTTTCTGTAGAAAATAGCAGAACTTAAAGATGGCATCTGCTTGATGCTGACTTAATCTGCTTATGAATCTGAATTTGTTGAAGATCCATTGGATCCTCTTTCTGACATCATGCTTCTGCACATCAAGTTTAATACCTTTGTAAAAGATCATGTTTGAGACATCAATCAGTTGCAAGGTTGTCTTTCAGGTTTGATGACTATGGCATGTTAAAAAAAGAGAATATATAGATTTCAGTTTGTGACATTCACACAGATTTTTCCACAGTCCAGTGATCTCCTCCAATGGTTCTACTTTTCAGTAACTATAAAATCTCTGAACTCTGTGAGAGTAATAGTAAAGTGAAACAGTATTTTTTGTATACTAGCTCTGAGGTTCTGAGATATATTCCTGGAAGACAGAAATGATGACCAGATGGCTTAGGAGGTAAAGGCTTTTTGACAATACTGTCAATGTTGCAAAAGACATGGAGACAAAACATGCTGGAGTGAAGGGATGCCATCCAGAGGGACCTTGACAGGCTTGAGAGGTGGGCCCATGCAAATTGCATGAGGATGAACAAGTCCAAGTTTAAGTCCCTGCACAACTACAGTCTGGGTAGAGAGCAGCCCTGAGGAGAAGGACTTGGGGGTGTTGACTGATTTAAAGCTCAACATGTGCCATTAATGCACACTTGCAGCCCAGAAAGCCAACCATATCCTGGGCTGCATCAAAACCAGCATGACCAGCAGCAGATAAAGGGAGGGGATTCTGCCCCTCTACTCTGCTCTGGTGAGACCCCACCTGGAGTACTGTGTCCTGCTTTGAGGTCCTCAGTACAAGAAAGATGTGGGGCTGTTTCAGCAATTCCAGAGGAGAGCCATGAAGATGACCAGAGTGCTGGTGCACCTCTCCTATGATCACAGATTGAGAGAGTTGGGCTTGTTCAGCCTGGAGAAGAAAAGGGTCAAGGGAGACCTTATTTCAGCTTTCTGGTACCTAAAGGGTGCCTGTGGGAAATATAGAGAGGAACTGATTATCAGAGAGTGTAGTGATAGCACAAGGGGTAATGTGTTTAAGCCAAAAGAGGATAAAAATTTTTCACTATGGGAGCGGTGAGACACAGGAACAGGTTTCCCAAAGAAGCTGTGGCTGGGCCCTCCCTTGAAATGTTCAGTGCCATGTTGGATGGGGCTTTGAGCAACCTGGTCTAATGGAGGGTATCCCTACCCATGGCAGGGGGATTGGAACTAGATGGTCTTTGAGATATCTAAATCACTCTATAATTCTATTTTAAAAACACATGAGAATTCTGCCATAAAAATCTGTAATTGTAACTGTTGAAACTAAAGAAGCAAACAAATCAACCTGAAAATGGTTGCCAGGGCCTGATTTGTAGGCAAGATAAAAAACAGGTGTCTTTGCACTTGGAAGTAAGTTTGGATATAGAGAAAATTATCTCAAAACTTGCTACCTGCATAGAGACCTTAGCTAAATCCTATCCTATTTTTTGCGAACCATATGTTAATAAGTGACTGTGTACTCCAAAACTGAGCAGACCAGGCATACTTCCAGCTCATCCCCCAAAGTCTGAAAGATTTATGTAACTGACTCCTGATCTGTGATCGCTACACCTCACTAAACTGCCACGCTTTCTAAAAAGTATAATTTGATATTCTATCTGTTTTAAAGTTTTTCTTCCTGGAAAAATAATAAATAGTTATGTGCACTTTGAAATATTTCTCCAAGTATATTTGTGCTGCTGCAAGTTTGGTGAGACACATCTGTTTCTTCAAATTGGCAGAACACTACGTAAGTGATTTCTGTTAAGAAGTGCTCTGGCTGGTTTACTTCAATACAAAGGGTCATTTCAGTATAATGACTTGTATTCTTGCATTTTTCTTTGACCATATTTTTACATTAAATTACTTTGGAAAAATACTGCTCATCATAAAATTCAGTTGTGTTCTTGAAATCTCTATGGCTTGATTTCCTTCATTTAAAGAAATTAATCTTAATGATCTTTTTAAGTCTTGATTTCATATTCACTATCAAGCTTTTTTGTCATATTCTCCTTACTCTTATAGTATCCATATTAAACTTTCTTATGGAGTCAGCCCTCTCCTGCTGCCAGAGTTGTTTGTATCCCATTCTTTGGGCTATGCTCTGAATAAGGCTGGTTGTTATTATCCAAGCTCATTCAGCACCGTGGGCACAGGTTGTTGGGACAATGCTGCTGGGTCCTTACAGGCTGTGCATGGCTGGTAGTTTATTAACTGCACAGCCTGGATTGTGAATTGTATTCTTTAGCCATGGTTCCTTAAAGGCTATTCAGTAACATTTTGTAATAATTTAATAGAAACTTTTGATCAAACTCTTGTGGCCAACCTTACGGACACAGAGATATCGGTATTACAAATGACAGCAATTGTTTCCTGCTGTTCAGTGTTGGAAAATGGATATCAGATTTTCCGTGAAATAGAGCAGGAGAAAGGAGATGTGATGGTTAAAAGTAATACTTCTGAGGATAAAGTGTTCCCTTGGGGATAGTCACTTGCCAAAAAAAAAGCAGTTGCATGGGTCTGGCATCATGGGGTTGTGTTGTTTGGATGGTTTAGGGTTGGGTTTTTTTGTAATGGGACAGGGTGGAGTTTTAATGCATGACTTGGTCTTAATTCTGCCTCCTTGGCAATTGGATGGGGCTAATTGGCATAAAAATGGGAAAAGATAAACGTTGTGAGTGTTTTTTTTCTTCACTTAGCTAGGCGCTATTTTTCCCAGAAATGAAGTAAATCATACATTTCTAGTGTTACTGATTTGTTTTAGTTGCAGTTTTGTGAGGTTGTGCTGCTGAGACAGTTTCTTTAAGCAGCAGTTAGAGTTTTCTGCCAGCCTAAACTATAAACAACGAGCAATTCAAGGCCAAAGTCATGGCCTGAGAGGTAGTCGAGCACCTCTGAGAATCACATACAGGAGAAAACAACCCAGAAGCAGCTGCATTTTGCCACTGGAGAAGGGAGCGAGAAGATGTAACGAGCTGTGCAGACACCAAGGCCGGAACAGGGTGGGGGAGGAGGCAACCCAGGTGACGGAGAGAAAGATGCCCCTGCAGCCCGTGGAGAAACCCATGGAAAAGGCCGAGACCCCACCTGCAGCCCGTGGAGAGGCTCCACACCGGATGGAGCAGGTGGAGACATAGAGGAGATGCTGTGACCCTACGTTGGAACAAGCCCCTGCCAGCACTTGCAGCCATGAAGAGAATCAGAGACACAGAGATGAGTGTGAGAGATTTGCGTTGGAACGGGTATGCTGGGGTAGGCTGGTGACCCCACAGAGGACTGGCACTGAGAGACATTGTGATTTCTGACTGCCCACCATAGCAGTGACCCACGCTAGGCCAGCCCTGGGGAAAGGATTCACGTTGGAGAAGCTCGTGGAGGACAATCTCCCATGGGTGGGACCCCACGGTGCAGCAGGGGGAGGGTGTGGAATGAATGCCCCCCACACACACACACACTCCACCCCCAAGCTGAGAAGGGAACCAACTTGCAAGGGACTGACTGAAGCCCCATCTCCCAGTCCCTGGACCCCTGTGCTGCGATCAGGGGGAAGAAGGGAGGGAAATCATGACTAGAGTGAAGTCTGCTAAGAAGGGAACAGGGGAGGGAGGTTTGAGGTGTTTTAAGATCTGAAAGAGGAAAACAGCTCATGAAGAAGTAACCGAGAACCCCATTTTTTCCCAGTCCCTGCCCCCCTGTGCTGCGAGCAGGGGGAAGAAGGGAGCAAGATCATGGCTGAAGGGAAGTCTGCTGAGAATGGAGGGGTGAGGGGAAGGTGCTACCAAGAACCCCATCTTCCCCAGTCCCTGCCCCTCCTGTACAGCAAACAGGGGGGAAGAAGGGAGCAAAATCCTGACTGAAGTCTGCTAAGAAGGAAATGGTGGGGGGAAAGTGTTTTAAGAGCTGGTTATATTTGTAGTTTTAGTGTAGTGTAATAGAGTAGTTTCTCTCTCCTTCACTTTGTGTTGAGTCTGTTTTGCCCATGTCGTTGATGACAGAGTGACCTCTACCTGTCCTTATTTTGACTCCTGAGCCTCTTAATATATATATATTCTCCCCTGTCCAACTAAGAAGGGGAGTAATAGACTGACTTTGGTGGGCGTCTGGCCTCCAGCCAGGGCTAAACCACCACATTTATACTGAAAACTGCATTCCTTTGGAAAAACTGGTGCATTTTTTAGTATAACAAACAATGTTGCTGAAGCTTGGCAAGAAAACATCTTGTCAATGAGTAACATATATACATATATATTTTAGATATTAAATGCAAAAGAGGTCTTAGTCATAAGTGTTCTTATACCAACCTGAGTTTTTCCATGATGCACTGTGGTCCTGAGTAATTTTCCTAGGCAAGTTGAAGTCCCTTGAAAATATTTTGACAATTGAAGTGCTGACATAATCTTAATTATAACAGCATGATCAACAGTAGTGATAATACAAAAATGAAAAAAAATCAACATTAATCACAAGCAAACAGAAAAATAAGGGTAAATCATATATCTGTACTTGCATTTCCTGAAGGAATATCTAAGTTGTTAGGTGTTGCCAAATTGTACTATTTTTCTTGAAATTTGCTCTGCATAAAAGAAACTGAAGGGGGGGGGTTGTTGTTTTCAGCAGTTGTGTTCAATTTCTACTTACAGTATAGCACATTAGTCTATCGAGAAAAACCATCACAGTGCAGCTCCAAATATGTTTCTAACATCCTAGGCTTCTACTAATGGATATATGCCATCAAGTTAGACCATACTGATGTAATAGTGTGTGTCTGAGTGTATTTGCATATTCACTGCACAATTGTGCTGCTGAGTGTATATGAGATTTTTGAGTTTATGAGTACTCTGGAAATCTACATATAAATTTTACTCTCCTGCTCCTCCCCGCCCCTTCCCCCCAAAAAAAACCCCAACCCAACAACCTGTTACATTGTTAATACATAATAGTTTGTGGCTGTTTGTTTAAAACTCTATACCTGTACTCAGGGTACATTTTTCTGCAAGGTATCCTTTCTTCACATAAAGGACAAGAGTCTATGGGCTGAGTAGATCTACTTTTTTCTAAGTCATTGATTTTGTTTTCTCTTATATTCTTAGCTCTTTCAGTTTTGAGCTGAAAGTTCTCTATTGCCTTCTGACATAACGCTGCAATATCTTGCAGTGGGATAACCAGGTCTCAGGCAAGAATCATGCAGTTGCAAACACAGCAGCATCTAACAGCACAGTGGTTTGAACCACACATACCTCAATGCAGGTGATCACGATGGAAAGATTACACTGAAATCTATCGATTTCTTGAGAAGTTTGTCATGTAATGCATGTGTATGTATGTACTACTTCTAATCACCAGTGTTTCCTCATCTTCTAGTGTTTCTCCTTGTACTCTGATGGTTCCTTGCTCCTTTGTTGATAGTTGCAGAGAATATTGCTTATTAGGTAGTAGTGAGTAGGCATTTACTAAATAATCCTGTGCGATGAGGCAAGAAGTAAAGCTAGAAAAAGAATAAAAAAAGAAAAGAAACAGGAAGAGCAGTTAAATCATAGGACATTACCTGAAGAAAGATATGCTAGTTGGAATGTGAAAGAATCATAGAATCATAGAATCATAGAATGGTCTGGGTTGGAAGGGACCCCAAGGATCATAGAGCTTCAACCCCCCTGCCACAGGCAGGGACACCAACCTCCAGGCCTTGATCTACACAAGGCTGCCCAGGGCCCCATCCATCCTGGCCTGGAACACCTCCAGGGACGGGGAATCTACTACTTCTCTGGGCAGCCTGTTCCAGCACCTCACCACTCTTTCTGTAAAAAACTTCCCCCTAATATCTAATCTAGAATTAACACTGTGATGAAACTCAGCATCATAAAATGTTTATCCTTCAAGTCCGTGAGCCTGCCTTGCATGACTTAGAGTCGGCTGTAGTCCTGAAGACTCTCAGCCTGAGCTGAGTGTTTGGGTTGTTAATAAATAATCATGTCTTCTTTCTAATGCCTGGGTTTTGAATCCTTGGTAAATATTAGTAAAAGAAAAATTTCTGTCAAACCAAGGATTAAAAAAATTACTACCTTCACAACAGTAAGCTTTCCAGATGAACTTGTCTGGAAAAATGTATTAGGGATATGTAAGAAATGCTCAAAGAGAAAAGCTATGATATATTATGATCTGGAGAAGTAACAGCTGATGATTGTTATCCATAAAACTATCCCTGAAGCAGTAAGTGGAGGACTCACAAAAGACAAAAAGACATGAATAATAAAGCTTCTGTTGCAAGGGACTTTTCTTTGTTTGATTTTTTTTTCAAAAATATTACAATTCAAAATATAAAAAAATCTTCCTTCTTGATATTTAAACCCACAATTTCAGAATTAATATTATGTAGCATGTCCTAGGCAGTGGTCTTGCATTGTCTAATGTACTAAAATAATCTGGTTTATTGTCTGTTTAACATTTCTTTTGTGTGTCTCCTAATTTTTGAAGAGAAACATGAAAAAGAAACAAGATGAAGTTGCTGAAATGTCTGGCCACACATGAAGTCACTGACATACTGGTCAACAGAAGACTGGCAGAAAGAAGTTACTCTGTCACTGGCATATTAAAATACAAAATGCACAAAAAATTCAGAGTAAGGCACATTGCTGATAAATGAGTACTGTGAGTTAAAGAGAGCTAGAATCAAGTCAAATAAAATAACCAGCCCAGCAAGTAATGTAGAATCTTTTTAGAGTGAAGTCTTCAGATAGCCATTTATCACTGTACGCTGAGACAGATTAAGTGGCAGCAAGGGAGAGATTAAAGTGTAGTAGGAGACTCCATTTTCTGCCTTGCCTCTTCTTCTGCCATGTCTATGGGCCAAATATAACATCAGGATGTGATGCAGTGGTGGAAGTTTAGTATGAGGTAAGTGATCATTTACTTCTTGAAGCAGCTGCGTAGGGAATCCACAAGAGGAAGAGCAGCCTGTGATTTGGTGCCAAGCAGTGTTCAGGGTCTGGCTAAAGATTTTATTTTTGAGAAGTGAGTCTTCAGCAACAATTAATGTAATTTTATTTAGCATCCTCACAGGGTGTGCAGAAGCCAGTAAATCCACTGAAAAGTTACCTATGTATAAAGAAACTTTTTTTTTAAGAAAATAAAAAGCAAAGCTAAGGGAATTAAGTCCTGATAGGTTTTATGGCCATTACTGAAGGACACCTTCTCAGAAGTGCAACATTAATGAATACAAGAAAGCTGATTTAGCTAAGCAGAAAGGTAAAGAAAATCATTAGACATAAGAAACTATGTCTAAAAAGCTGAAGTCAGCTTTTTCAGCATTAAAGTAGAAAATATGAAGAACTCTGGCAAGCAAAATTTTAAAAGACAATTAATCCCAAAAACTTTGAAGAGCAATTGACATAGGAATCAAAAAAGAGTATAACTTTCTTCAGACAGGAAAATCAAGAAACCTTTTAGAGAGTTGGTGAGGCAGTTACTGATCAGGTTGTTAAAAGAGCACTCAGAAAGGCCAAGGCCTTTACAGAGAGCTAAAATTATTCTACTCATGAGGTTACACTATGAAAGAACAGAAGCAATTCACATGCTAGACCCCATTTTTGAGGATGGCTCAGCAGAGGATAAGTCTGAAATTGAAGGAGATATGTAACAAGTTGATATCATGAACACACAAATCAGCAGGACTGGAATGGTGTTTACTTTCTGAGAGAGCTCAGGGGAAGAGCAGAAAAAAATCTTATAGTATTTTTAAGCAAGTGTTTATCAATTTCCTTGCTATCAAGGTAGGGTAGATAATGTAGCCCTGACTTTAAAATAAAAGTTCCAGAAAGATATGGGAAAATACAGACCTATCTGCCTGTCATCAGTAATAGGCCAGTTAAATAAAAACTGTAATAATTATTGGGCATCATGATTTCATAATCTGTTTGAGAAGAATTGATGAGATTTTTTAATAAGTCCTGCCTTACAAGTCTCTTAAGAATTCTCTGAAGGAATTAGCAAAGCTGTAGATATCAACTCGGTCAATCCTATCTCCCCTGCTTGATTTTTCAGTTTTATAAAATGTCTCCTGAAGGCTTTTTTTTTTTAATTATTATTATTACTTGGGAGCATGGTTTTCTGTGTTTTAATAGGCAGTTCCTTAGAAATATTGGCTTAGCATACCACAGCAGTCAAATAAGACAGCTGGATGTTAAGAATCCATAGAGAAAGAAAATAAACCCAAAAACCATCATAATGAGTGTAAATCCCACTTTGGATATCATATGCAATTTTAGGCTTTTAATTTTAGAATGTTTATGTTAAGTCTGGAAAAGGTTCAAAGAAGGGAAACATGGTATTTTCTTTTGATGTATTAGCAAATTTCCAAATGGAGTATTTGGAATTTCATTGCCAAAATCAAGTACTTGGAATGCCAACTATGGACACGTGAGATTAGTTTGCTCTTTTGCTTTGCAAATCCAAATTAGTTACTTCAGACAGGCTGGGTAAAACATAGCTGATTGCTCACCTAATGAGGTTTACTTTTATAGGTGAGACCACTAAGGTAATTTCAAGTTGTTTAGCCACTTCTGCTGTATAACACAACTGTTTTGAAAAGAAATCATAAATGTTGGCAGCTACATCAAAGATAACTTCAAAATATGGTCAACAAATGAATAAGGATATTTAAATATTTTGACGACAAACTAAGAATGATATTGATCTCTTTCATCTTTTCATTATTAGATCTCAAAATGCAGTACAAAGATTTAGAATAATAGAATATCCTGACTTGGAAGGGACCTATAAGGATCGTCAAGTCCAGCTTCTGGCTCCACACAGGGCCAGCCGAGTCAGAGCATGTGACTGAGTGCATTGTTCCCTTGGGTTCTATCCCTGCTCACCAAAGAGAGATCGATGCCTGCCCCTTCCCTCTCCGTCATCAGGAAGCCATAGACCATGATGAGTTCTCCCTTTATCATTTTTTCTACAGGTTAAACAAACTTCAGCCTCTCCTCAAAAGACTTCACCTCCAGACCCTTCACCATCCTCCTTGCCCACTTCTGGACACTCTCCAATAGTTTTGTGTCCCTCTTGTACTATGGCACCCAAACTGCAGCCAGTACTTGATTTGAGGCCGCACCAGCACCAGAGTGGGACAATCCCCTCCCTGGACTGGCTGGCAATGCCGTGCTTGATGCACCCTAGGGTATGGTTGGCCCTCCTGGCTGCCTGGGCACACTGCTGGCTCGTTTGACTTGCTGCCGATTGAGACCCCCAAATCCCTCTCAGCATGGCTGGT
The DNA here is from genome assembly GCF_964237585.1 of Gallinula chloropus. Taxonomy (NCBI): domain Eukaryota; kingdom Metazoa; phylum Chordata; class Aves; order Gruiformes; family Rallidae; genus Gallinula; species Gallinula chloropus. The sequence continues at coordinate 83,797,961 of NC_140086.1, read as the reverse complement.
CTCCAGCGTCTGATACCCTAGTCTGTGTGTGTAGCCAGGGTTACTCATTCCTAGGTGCAGAATCTGACACTTGCCCTTGTTAATCATAGAATCATAGAATGGCATGGGTTGGAAGGGACCCCAAGGATCATAGAGCTCCAACCCCCCTGCCACAGGCAGGGCCACCAACCTCAGGCCTGGATGTACACAAGCAGCCACTGTGCTGGCTGCTTGGGGAAGGCAACTTTGTCCTGGCCAAACCTGGGCAGGTAACTATAGATATATAGTTAATTGCTGATTTCTTAATAGGAGACATCATTCCAGAATGCATGTTCCCAAAATGGGGAGCTAAGGTATCCTTAAGATGAACATTCTTTTTGTTTGAAATTGTTTATCAAAAGCCCTTCCCATCTTTTATGTGTGCAACTGCAGGAACTCAATGAAAAACAGAAATACTAAATTGTGTAATTGTGTAAATTCTGTACTTACAGAATTTTGGGGTTTTTTAAACAGATTTTGAGACTGTGTTTTTTTTTAAACACAGCTTTAAATAAAATTTGGAAAATAAACTATTTTATTTTTTTTTAGCTGTACAATAAACTAAATTTGCAGTGCAGGAGGATTTAGGTCACCTCAACAGGTAAAAATAGGCTTCTGGAGCCAAAGCCAGGTGAATTAAATCAGACTGCACATATTGTTTCCTATATTATGATTAACAGCATTTTTTCTGATGCAGAAAAATCTTTGGATAGATTTTTGAAAAGAACTTTAGCAAAGTAGTAAACAAAGGTGCATACACTATTTTAAAGTGCAAAAGCTATTATTTATTTTGGGTTTATTTTCAACTAAAGGGTGTTAAATACTGCATACAGATATTCAGCTGTCACAACTTTGTTTTTCTGATATAATAAACTTACTAGTTTAGATGAATTCAACTAAGAATACCATTATTGATAGGTTTTGTCACAGTATTTTTTGTCTGTATTTTGTTATTTCCCACTGCATAGTGTTGTTCACACCACATCTTGGCTTGTAAAGTCTATCAGATTTAAGAAATATTACGAAAATTCTCTTACATATTCTGAATAATCTAACTCCACAGCAGTAAAAACATGACTGTTGTGTTGTAGGTAGCAGACATTGACATGAGGTACTGTAACTATTTTCAGGTGCTGTGCTGTTTCTCACACATCTGCAAATCGTGGCTGAATGAGGATTTGAAGTGACAGACATGATATGCTTCTGTTAAGAGTTCTGCATTGAGAAAGTGTCCTGTAATAGGATGAATCATGCAATTGTCATCAACTTCTGTCAGTGCTGTTATAATTTTATAATTTTTAAGTGTTAGCATTTTAAAACTGTGGTCTTCTGTTGCTTAAAATATAAGCAAGAACAAATACAGGCTGTCTGTACAGATGAGATTGCAATCAAAATAGCTTTTATGCTACATGGTTCATCGTCAAAGTAAGTAATTAGTTCTAATATAGAACAAAAATTTCTGGAAAATGAAGCATTCAGGATATAGTAATATGTGCTGATATTAACAAAGACATATGCAGCTTTAACTTGTGAGGTAGTTTTAACTTCTCAGGTTCACTGGATCAAATGCTCACTTCTGAATTATCCATCTAAATTCCTTAATAATCAATGGAGTGAAAGAGATGCTCAAAGTGTACAATCTTATTCTAAAGAAGATGCTTGAAATAGGTTACAGGGTTCATATCCTAAAAGTATGAATTTCATTTTATTGATTGAAAACCTAAAGTACCTCAGATGCAGATGCATGCACGGTAGATATTGAAATATTGAGACAGATTAATCCCATTCAAAGTATAAGATAATCAGCCATCTTATTCTTGTGGTTTAACTCTACAGGAAGCTAGACCAAACCCATAGTCATCTTCTCACTTCCCTACCCAATGGGATGGGGGAGAGAAGCAAAAAGGGAAGTAAAATTTGTGGGTTGAGATAAAGACAAGTTAATAGGACAAAAAAAAAAAAAAAAAAGAAAATAATAACATCATTATAACCACCACCAACAATAATAGAATATAAAAACATGGAATGCAAAGCACAATTGCTCATCACCCAGAACCAATGGTCTGCAGGACCCTGAGCTATCCTGCCTCCCAGCCCACCCTCCACTTATATAAGGAACATGATATCATATGATATGAAATATCCCTTTGGTCACTTTGGGCCGCTGTGTCTCCTCCCAGCTCCTTGGGCACCCCCAGCTTTCTCATTGGCAGGGCAGCATGGGAAGCTGACAAGTCCCTGATTAATTTGTATCAGTGTGTTATCAGCATGATATCCATACTAAGTCCAAAGCACAGCACCATATCAGCAGCTAGAATGAACTCTATCCCAGCCAAAACCAGGACATTTATATTTTGCTTTGAGCACAGTATTTATGCAGATCAAACTGCAGATTTTCTGAATGTACTATTCAAAATGCTGAGCAATAGTTAGTTTCTAACTGTTCTAAATTTGACATTAAAAGTACTTATTAAATAGGAGAAAACAATGAATTTTCTGTTTGTCATGTCATATTCTAGAATAGACCAGATTCAATGAGAATTCTGTCTCCTTACTGAAACGTTTGAGTATGACTCCACAATTCCTATATTTTTAAAGCCTTATTCATACCACAAACTAGTTCAGAATTTTTGAAAAATTAGAGTTTTTACATAAAGGAAGACTTACATATCTGGTCACTCATTAGCTGTTTTCCAATACAATTACAAGAGTACAACAAATGAAATAGCGATTAATAAAAAAGTAAATATTTAAATTTTTTAGACAATGCTAATTATTTTCTGGCATTCATTGCTACAAGCTATGATTAAGATCAAGTTTGTAGCATCAAAGGATTAATTCTTTATATTACTGAGAAGACATCCTTAGATAAGACAAATCCCCTCAGGAAGAGGCGATAAACCTCTTCATGTTTTGAAACATAAGACAAATGGGAAGAAATTTTCTGTGTGGTTGAATTAAATTTTCAGTCAGGTTTACCTACTACTGAGCTAACATGATAATAAAGATTGTTTCCTACCTTTGCTGACAGCCAAGTTTCAGTTGATGTCATATTAGGGAACTCTTACTATAACTTTAGTTATTACCTAATTTTATCTTTCTGTTTACCAAGCACAAGGAGGTTTTTTGCTTTTTTTAAAGCATTTGGTGTTGAACAAAATCTTCATCAGATGAACCATTAGACCTGGCGTGGAGATTACCAAATTTTCAGCAAACTCACCTAAACTGTACTGAAAACTTTGTAAGACAAACGTACTTAGGAACATAATCTGCTTAGAGTTCACTACTGATTGAAGCTTCTCTATGATCTTTAGTAATTTAATTAGCTTGAATTAAAAATTGTATCTTATCCCCTTAAGAAAATCCAAGAACTTTCCTTTTTTTCAGGGTAGTTGCTTATCTTTCTCAAAATCTGTTTAAAAAGTTCAGTTGCTGTTTTTTTCTGCTAAAAACCAGGAATTAGTGTTTAATCAAAAAGTTTATTAGGGTCATGTCATTATTTTTAGAAAGTATAAAACCAAAATGAGGGAAATCATGGCTGTGCATGTGACCAACATCTTAGAATCACAAAATCATTTACATTGGAAAAGACCTTTAAGATCATCAAGTCCAATCACTAACCTGCCATGTCCACCACTAAAACATGTCTCTAAGCACCACATCTACACATCGTTCAAATACCTCCAGGAACGGTGACTCAACCACTTCCCTCAGCAGCCTGTTCCAGTGATTCATAACCCTTTTGGTGAAGAATTTTTTCCAATCTAAATCTCCCCTGGTGCAACGTGTCCCATTGCATGTTACTTGGGAGAAAAGACCAACACCCTCGGTGTCCTTTTCTCCAGTCCAAACAGACCCAGCTACCTCAGCTACTGTCTAGACCTGCTTTCCAGACCCTCCACCATCTTTGTTGTCATTCTCTGGATATGCTTCAGCACCTCAATGTCCTTCTTGTAGTGAGGGGTCCAAAACTGAACACAGTACTCAAGGTGTGGCCTCACCAGTGCTATGTACTGAGGGGGACAATCACTTCACTAATGCTTCTGGCCACACTATTTTTGATGTAAGCCAGGATGCTGCTGGCCTTCTTGGCCACCTAGGCACACTGCCAGCTCATATTCAGTCACCTCTCAACCAACAACCCCAGGTCCTTTCCAACAGGTAGCTCTCCAGCCACTCTTCCCCAAGCCTGTAGCATTGCCTTGGGTTGTTGTGACCACAGTACGGGACCTGGCACTGAGCTTTGTTTGACCTCATGGAGTTGATCTCTGCCCACCAATTCAGCCTGGACAGATGCCTTTGTAGAACCTTTCTACCCTCAACTAGATCAACATTTCAACCCAGCTTGGTATCATCTGCAAACTTACTGATGGTGCACTTGATCCCCTTGTCCAGATATTAGAGTGAACTGTCTCCATTACTGAAGCCTTGGGAACACTGCTTGTGACCAGCCACCAACTGGATTTAGCTCCATTCAACACCTCTCACTGGGCTCAGCCATCCAGCTATTTTTTTAATGAGAAAAGAGTATGCCCATCCAAGCCATGACAGCCAGTTATTCCAGGAGAATGCTGTGAGAAATACTGTCAAAGGTTTTACTACACTTCTGGTAAACAACATCTACAGCCTTTCCTTCATCTGCTGAGCAGGTCACCTCGTCATAGAAGGAGATCAAGTTAGTCAAGCACTCTTTTTACTAACAAGGTCAGAATTCATCAGTCATATCCAGGAAATAGCTCAGTGTATACTAGCCAGATATTAAGGTATAGTTACACTGAAAATACCCCACTGTATTATTTTCCACCTTTTGGCTTTTTACATCATATGTAGCTAACAAAATTAAGCTATTGATCCATTTGTGAGACATCATGTTCTTCCTTTGCAATGAAACAGGTATGCATGACCACAGGCATCACATAGTTGAATGATCAAGTATTATAGTTGTTGATAAGCGCAACCAGGGAGGATTACAGGGAGTCGAGAACATGCTAGAGCATAATTTTAATTTTAAATTAATACAAATGTATTCAAAGTGAAGATTACAATGACATTTAAACCTGAATTAACTTGAAAACTTGACACAGTCTAATCTGAAAATTATTATTCAAGCACTTAAAGCTCAGATTTGTAACATAGGTGCTGTCAATCTTTCTAATGGTGTTTTGTGAGGGTTTTACTCATATCTTTCTCTTAATTCATTTTTGTTGCAAAATATGAACATTCTCAACAAATAGATGCATAATCACGTGCTTTTTTAATATAATGTTACAGTGAGTGGGTGATCACAGCATTTCTGGCAATTACTTTGGTAATTTGCTGTATATATCGCAATCTGCATAGAACTCACAAGTCCTTTTGTTAAAAGATTAATACTCCAAATGAAGCATTCTGTATGTGTTTAACAAGGCATTTTATTTAGACTTGATCATTTAATAAGTGCTAAATAAACAATAGTTTATTTTTTATGAATTGGTAAAGATTCCACAGGAATGTAGAAGCAATGAGAAATATATTCGTGGAGGTATGAATTTCTCCAGAATGAATCTCATTTCAGAAAATTCTTTGCATTTTTCTCCCTATTGATATCAAACGTAAGATAAAAAGAAAGGCAAACCCCAGAAAAATATTGTAAGGCTCAGATTCGTTTTTCTTTAATCCATGATAATAGACTTGGGTAGGGCGGGAAAGATATCTGCTATCCGGCTCTTTGCTTAGGTGTCAAGATGGCAGTTAACACCATTATGTGGTTTTTAAATATCTGTCATCCACAGTCTTTGAGAATTTTGATTTAGTTTCCTGGAGAAATTCTGACAGATGCAGTGTGTCTACAATGCACTTCTCCAATTACACCTGATTTTTCCTGAATTTCACAATGATTAGTTAGGGGTTTTTTTTTCCCCTAATTGAATTAATATATAAATCGGTATTCTTCATTTTCTAGTTCCTAACTGCTGACCTGATTTATATAAATATGGGAGACACATGAATACACTGACAACGCTTAATCTAATTTCCTAATGATTGAGAGATTGATGAATTGAGTTACCACTGTGTAGATATAAATTATCATTGAATCATAGAATCAATGCTTTGAGTTGGAAGGGACCTTAAAGATCATCTAGTTCCAACCCCCCTGCCATGGGCAGGGACACCCTCCACCATACCAGTCTGCCCAAAGCCCCATCCAACATGGCCTTGAACACTGCCAGAGAGGGGGCAGCCACAGCTTCTCTAGGCAACCTGTTCCACTGCCTCACCACAGTAATTGAAAATTTCTTCCTAATATCTAATCTAAATCTACCCTCTTTCAGTTTAAAACCATTGCCCCTTGTCCTATCACTCCATGCCCTTGTAAACAGCTCTTCCCTAGCTTTCTTGTATCCCCCGCTTTAGGTACTGGAAGTCTGCAGTAAGGTCTCCCCAGGTTTTCATTAAGCTGTAAGATACTCCACACTGCTCTTATATATATTCCTTTGGATTTATATAGAATTTGAAGAATCATGAAGATGAAGTAATGTGCTTTTTCTTAAGCTGTTTGGTTGAATTTTAGTAAAATGCACTTGACTTGTTAGAGAAGTACTTAAAAATATTCAGCCACCAGCTTTGATAAAGGTAACTTAGTCTTTTCACTGATTCCTGTTATATTGGCTCACTTCTGCCTATCTATGAAGTAGAGTTTTTACATAACATAAAACATGAATATTATGGGATTCTTCTCCCATGAAGTACTCTAACAACATTCAAAATGCAATAGATTTTAAAAAAACAACTGGCCAGAATTTGAAAAAATTTATTTGGAACAAGATGGGATGCATTTCTAAGTAATATCATATGTAAAAACCTACGAATATGACTAAATAGTAGCTCATATCATGGCAGAATTTTAACAACATTATGATTTATGTTTAGTTTATTAATAAGGAACATGGAATGAACTTTGCTGGTGATTGCAAAGTTATTAAAACTGCAAGAAAATATAAGGAAGCTGAGGGAGTAAATTAAGTGAACAGGCACCATGATACTGAATGAAATTAGCGTTCATGACAGCAGGCCTGTTGGGGGATGGGATGATACCCTGAAACTACGTAACTGGTACATAATTTAAAATTAACTGCATGCACACCTGAAAGTGATGTAGTTCCTAAAGTGGAAAACTCCCTACAGGTTGATCACTGAGCAGTTGCAGTTCAGAAGTAAAAACAAAATGCCTAACAAGAACCTTAAGTCTGTTACTGTGTTAATTATATGAAAAGCAATAGTAGATCTCATCTCAGAGGTTTCAGAAATTACACTGAGAGGCTCGCTTTGAGTATGATGTGAAGTGGATGAGAAAGTGTTCACTTTTTAATCTAAGGAGGGAGATGTATAAGGAGCAGCATGATAAGAATGTAAAACCAGAAGCAGTTTAAAGAAGTTAAATTGGATAGGGAGGACAGAGGAGCAATAGGGTAGCAATCTACCATTCAGTTTGCAGGCTTCTTCCATTATTTATCTAAAAATACATCTTTAAAATCAGGGTTGCTTGTGCATTCATACAGACTTTAAATTTTGCAGGTGTTAAAATGTGAACTTCATTGGGCTGTAAAGGGGCACAGGGACCTAATTTGTGCGAGCTATGGAAGTATTTCAGGTGTGAACTATGCAGGTCTGAATTAAAACTCAGACTGCTGGAAGTAAAAAGTTCAAGTCAATTTTGGTTGGATCAGGGTGTGAAAACTTCTATTAACATACATATAGGTTTGGCCAGCAGGTATCTCAATTTATGAGTGTAACACAGGCCTAAGCTCTTAATCAGGCACCTTTTCAGACAACATCTTACTTCATAGTACACATCTGAGCTAACAGTCATGTTCCAAGCAAGCGGGCTATAGCATAATTCAGCACAAAAATTGAGCAAACTGACTGGGAGATATGCACGTGTCCACTGAAGACTTCTTTTAATATATATGACCAGTATGCCTGGAAGCCACTTTAATCTGCATAAGAGGAGTATGTTCCCTCTGGAATAACCTGATCATTTGACCATATTTTGTGTCCTGTGTGAGTCTATATATGTTGCCTGACTATAAAATACATTCTCTGGAATGAAAACCAACATGCCTTAGAATGGCATTTCAGTTTATTGTGAAATTCAGTTGCTGATTAGTAGGCTTGTCTGCAGAAAACAGTACATTTCTGTTCCATTAATTCCACAAGCTCTCCATCTGCTTTTGAGCAGAACCCAGACTGTTATGTGTGATTTTGGTTGAATAATCTTTAATATCAAATTATTAATTTTTGGTTTTCTTATTTTAATTATCTTGTGAAAATAGATTTAAATTTGGACCTTGACATAAATATCATATAGAATTCAGTGATCTGCATCCAGAACAGAGTGAGACCATCTAGATCTCAACAGTCTTTTGAAATTACCTCAGCTGTTGTTTCCTTTTTGTAGACAACAATAAAACATTCAATTGAAAATAACATTTCACAAGGACATTTATATCTGCTTCCTCATCTCAGAACTAAAGTTTTTTACAATAAATGAATAACAGTAATTAAAATCCATGGCAGAATTTGAAAGTTATGTTGTTCCTTGAAGACTTCTCCAGTAGTAAACAAATTAAATAGACTATTCCTCCTCCTTTTTAACCATGTTTTTAAGTTTATTTTATCACAGATCATTGATACTGTTTGCCAGCCATGAACATTGGCCCATTACTTTCTTCTTGTTATGCACCATTGCTTTATATGCTATTTAAAATGCAAATCCAAATTAAGCACTGTTGAAACATCACATGAAAGAAAATGTTTTATGAATAGTGGAATAAAGGAAATGATTACTCAGCCTAGAATTTTAGAATCCTATTTCTATCTTGTAGCTCAACAGATCTAGCTGTAATAAAGACCAATCTTTAATGCCTAGAAACACTTACAGTAGATTCTGTTCTTCATATATTTGTAACAAACTGAAATGCTACTTCCGAACCTAAGATCACAATTATCACTGGAATGTGGAAAGAAGCTCAGCATCAGTTCAACAGTAGTGGAAACAAAAAAAAAGGTCTCACTTGATGACAGAAAGGACCTTTGGATTGCTTGTTTCTTTTTTTATAAATGACTTTCAGATAAGTGACTAATTTTCAATATTTTACTATTTGGTGTGATGAAAGAATTAGTTGTTAATCTTAGTTGGATTTTTTTTCTTGTTGAAACTTCAGTGTGGCTTTTAGAAGTAGAGCAAAAAATATATATAAATTTACCATTTTTCTGTTGCTTACTCTCTTTTCAAAAGGTTCTGAAATGCATATGCATTTGGTTTTTTTCTGTGTAGAATCTTCTGTTCTCTTTTTGACATGAAAGATAACTTATGATCTCAGTCAAGCTTTGACATACAACTCATTTTACATCTCATTATGACTAAAAAGCTATAAAAACATTATGAAAGGTCATTCAGAAAGATTTAGATTAATCAAAATTTTGTAGTTAAAAGGTTAAGTATGCCCTTCTTACTAAAAGAGCAAAATGAGAGTCATTTTACTGGAACTAAGAATTTCATTTTATGGATGGTATAAATTGGTGAAACTTCTGTGTCATTGCTTCTATACTACCAACTCTATTGTCCTTCTTTTTACATTTAAATTTCAGTGAAAATAGATAAAATAAATAATGGAGCTAGTTAAAAGAACAGTGAAACAGTTACCAGCATTGTCTTTTAAACAGTTGTCATATCAATGTTTTGTGTGTCATACACCACTGCTCTGAAACCTTCTCTTCAATATATAGAAAAATCTGTTGAAGATTACCTACTGCTGCACACTCATAAAACTTGCTTGTTGAAACAGATACTTTCATGTAATGCAGATTCACTAACATCTTCCTATGGATTTTAACAAAGGCTTGATCCACATATCTTCCTCAATGCAAGGATTATTGCATCCTAGGTTTGTTAACTGCTTCATAGACTAAAAGGGACTCTTCATTTTCTTCACTCAGCTGGGTGTCAAGATAAGGTTAAATGACATCATTCTAAAAGGCAATACAAGGTATTAATTAGTTTTTCAGAGAAAGCTTTTCTGTGAGTAGTCTGACCATTATCTTTCAGTTATAAACTAGCCTTGAGCACAGAAGTGCATAAATGACAGCACAAAACTTCTATTTCCTTTTTGAGCTATTGGAATAAGTTCGTTTTTGGATTAGAAACAGGGTTCTTACAGATCAAAAAGCAACTATCCATAGGAGGCAAACAGGCATAGAAGGAACAAATTCTTTTTGAATCCTTCAGAGCAACAAAGATTTTGGTATGGATTTTTCAAATAATTTTGATTCTAAAGATATATTTGAAGAGGTAACAGCATGAAATTTGTCCGACCTGAAATAGCAGAAAAGAAGTGAGGGAAAAAAAAACACTTAACATATTTGTTCATATCAGATATTAATTTGTATGCTCTTCTAATAAAACCTAGTCAAGATAATTATGCTTTCCTCTCATTAGCTGCAATAATTTCATTTTTTTTTTAACTTTTGGGAATCAAAAGATCATTTAAAGGCCTTACTACACTTTAACAATTACATTTCTTCCTTTCATATGGCAATATATATAGCAATAAAGTCTAGTCACGCATTTTAAGGTTGCTTTTAAATTTCAATAAACAGAGGGAAAACGTCCCCATTAAATAATGAACAAGACGGTGGATTTCTGGTTTATGACTGCCTTTTGTTTGCTGTTAATGTCTATAAAGAGACCCTATATATTTATTTTGCTGTGGAATTCAATAAAGTATTTCCATTAATTTCAATTTATTACAGAATATCCAGCATTAAATTCCCCATCTCAAATTTACAATAAGACACTTCTGAAATACCTAAGACCCAAAATTCTATTAGCAAGAAAAAGTGAAAGAGAAATCAGTGATTCCTTACTTGAGTGTTTCAGCTGACATTGAGACAAGATGTAGAATCATGTTTCCTGGTTCTGGTCAAGACAGTGACCCTCCCCAAGCAGCCCGCACAGTGAGCTGATCTGGCCCAGGCTCTTTTCCACACTATGTGACATCATGCCCTCATAAAAGGTGCTGGTCAAGGAGGGGCAGGTCATTGTGGCTCTGGGACAGTCCAAGTGCGGTCAGGAGTTGTGTCGGTCACCGTATTGGTCACTGCTCTGTGTTATCACCTTGTTAGGTTAGTAAGGTGCTCCGTGACATCACCAGGTATGTATTCTGCCACGGGCTCTCTTGTTCCTCTTTTTTGGTGCTATGTCAGTAACATTCCTTATCCAAACCCGTGGGGCTTTGTCTGTTTCTTCACATGGAGGAGGGGCCAATGAGCAGCACAGGCTGTTCAGCTGCTGCCTGGGGATGAACCATGACAACAATGAAATTGATTTAATCAAGAATGATGGTTCTTGTATTGGACAAAAATGTTGCTTCAGATGACAATCTACTCAGCCCTTCTATTCCACTGTAGTGAGACCCCACTTAGAGTATTGTGTTTAGCTTGGGGACCCCTAGAGTAAGAAAGACCTGTGTTGGACACAGACTCTCAGCCACTCTCTACCAATAGTTGGACTAAGATTTAAAGTCCAAGCCACTAAATGAGTTTTATTGAGATAAGGCACATATTAAATAGTTAACACACACTACTCTGTGAGAGGGCACTCTTCTATTCCAAACTCTTTATAAAATACCTAGCAGGTATCACTCAGTTTCCAGGAAAGTATCTTTATCTGGCATCCTAAGTAAGAGATCACCAAGGCACAGGCCAGCCGTTCCTCAGGAGTGTAATTATTTGGACTCACAGGGAGCAGTTTATACACCCTTCCTCAGGGGGCTCTGTGGTCACTGCCCAGCAGTGTCATGTTGCAGTTGCCAGGACAGGCACAGGCCCAGCACACATGGACCCAGAGGTCAACCATGACCAAAGCTCTGCCATTCACTGTGGCTTGTATCCTCACATTCTCTTGGAGCAAGTCCAGAGCAGGGCCATGAAGATGATCAGAGGGCTGAAGCACCTCTCCTATGAGGACAAGATGAGAGAGCTGGTGTTGTTCAGCCTGGAGAAGGCTCAGGGGAGACCTTATTGGAGCCTTCTTGTACCTGAACAGGCCTACAGGAATAAGGGAGAGGGACTGTTCATTGGGGAGTGTAGTGATAGAAAAAGGCGTAATGTTTTAAACTAAAAGTGGGTAGATTCAGATATAAGGAGGAGGTGGTGAGGCCCTGGCACAGGCTGTCCAGAGAAGCTGTGGCTACCCCATCTCTGGCAGTGTTCAAGGCCAGGTTGGATGGGGCTTTGGGCAACCAGGTCTAGCAGAGGGTGCCCTTGCCCATGGCAAGGGTGTTGGAATTAGGTAATCTTTAAAGTCCTTTCCAACCCAAACCATTCTATGATTTCATGATTCTCCTTCATTCCAAAAACTGTTCTTTGCAAAAGCAAGAAGACAAATATCTATGAGTTTGAGGTATCATATAATCAGTTTTTGCTAAGATTTTTTAGTCCATGGAAAGGAGAGATTGTGTTTTTGTCACTGTCATGAATGACTGTCTTCTTTACTCAGTATATTAATGGTTCCTATTAAAAAAACACAACTTCTTATTTATGCCTTCAATTTTTTCTTTTTTTGACAGCACTAGAGAAAGAACTGGAGAGCCAGGGTCTTGTGCTCAGATTTCCAACAGATTTGCTGGTGTTCTTGAATAGTAAAATGGAAGCAATACCATTGAACTAGGTGGGATAACAAAATTACATGTAAAACACATTGACATGATCTGCAGAAAAGCGACAGAAAAAGAATCAGTGCATTTAGTTCTCATTACAGGGAAGAACAATCATCATCATCATCATCTTTATAGCCTATGTAGGCTCTTTTTGCCTTGCACAGATCAGCATTACTTCAGTACACAGATGTTCATTTTATACTACAAATTGTGTGACACTCAGTCAGGATTAGTGATAAACAAACACGAAGCACTAGCAAAGAAAATGGTCTTCCACTTAGAACTCAATTGAAAATATACAACTAGTCTTAGTGTATAAATGATTTGCCTCTTCCATGTTGCATATGCATACCTTTCACTGTGGAATATTTTTCTAAATTGAAAAGGCTGACAAATCGTTGGAGGACAGCTGTACTCCATATCACTATGTCACAACAGGTTACTGAAGCTTTAACAGCTTTGCTTGTAAAAAGCTAAAATCACACAGTTAACCTCCTCCTGCAGTATTCATACTTGGTGATACAGTATAAATGAAACAAACGTTTAAGATTAAAAGTACTCTTTCTGGCCTCTGTCTGTGGCAAATTCCCTCTAGAGTTCATGATCGGTCCTGAAGGTTCAGTGCAAGGTGTGCCACAAAGCACTCTGGAAGATACTAGAAAATGACTGTGAGATGAAGCGTAGTTTCTTGCTCATAATTATCAGACAGATTTCCAGTCAGAAGATTCCAGTGATTCCTATTTGTGTACCTCAAAAGTTATTATGAATTTTGTTGTATTTATTTAAAAGCTAGATATATACAGATATTAATGTACAGGCACGGTAGAATTAAAGGGTTCATAAAGTGTAAATGTTTTCCACAAGCTATTTATTTGTAACTCTTCTGAAACTGCACTCTTGCTCTTAGAGAAACAGAAAAAAACTGAGTAGCATTATTGACAAATTCAATTAAGGAAAAAGAAATTCCTGTACAGAATACCAAATATGTCCTGGATCTGTAGAATAAATATTACTTACAATAAATGTTTGTTTAAGCAGCATAACATTTCAAGCTTTCATTACAGAAAGCCTGCAGTCAGTAGGCTTTAGAAAAATAATTTGAACTTTAATAGAAACAAATAGGCTAGTGAAGTTTTAATAAGCAAAGAGGTTCTGGAGGTTAAGATAAGAGGGTAGTATGTTTTTTATTATGATCAGTACCTCATTTTCTCAATTTATGCAGTCTATTCCACATCAGTTTTTTAGTCTTGTCTTGTATATTTTAAATGTCACTGAGACTAAAACAAAAACCTTGACCTTACACTGTGGTTGAAGCTGAATGCTATGGTTGCATACTGTTCCAAAAACATAAATAGCTTTATAATACACAGGCAGCGAATATTTCTTTAAAATTTGTTTGATTCTAGGTTTCTCTTGGGAATGACTCCATAGGAAAAGGCATTATAACCACTTGGAGTTCCTTGTACCTGTCACTATCCTCTGGATTGAATCTGTGTGGGATGGTGTAGAGATACCCATGCGAAGTCTGAAAAAAACTTTGCATAGGCAGCTGTCTGACTAAAGCAGATTTTTGCCCAGAGGAATTATCTCTGTGAGCAGCTGTAGTCTATACCATCAGAAGTCCATTGAGACCAGTGTCAGTTCTCCATGTAAAGAACTAATTTCTGTGTAGTTAAAGTCTACCAAGAAGAGTTGGTAGCTGGATGAGTTCTGGAATACTAAATGAATCTTCCATAGCTCCCTTCTATGCCTTCTGGTCTCTTTTGGGCTAAACTTTATTAATTATTTCTCTCCCTTCCTCCCCCCTCAGGGTGTCACAGGGGGAGACAGAGGTTCCTCATGAGGTGTTTTCATTCTTACCAGGGCAAGACAGGAGGGGCAGGGAGTAGTGGGGGGGGGGGGATTGGGGCATTCCTCACACTCTTCCCCTGCTCCAGTGTGGGGTTCCCCCCACAGGAGACAGTCCTCATGAAGTTCTCCAATGTGAGTCCTTTCCCACAGGGCTTCAGCTCTTCACCAGCTGTCCCAGCGTGGGTCACTGATATGGGGTGCAGTCATAAATCACAGAATGTCTCGCAGTGTCTCAGGCCCAGACTGCTCCAGCCTGCTCCACAATGGAGTCACAAGATCCCCAGAAAATCTGCTCCAGTGTGGGTCTCCCCTCTATGGGCTGCAGGTCCTCCCAGGAGCTTGCTCTAACATGGGTCATAGCATCTTCCATATGTCTCCACCTGCTCCAGAGTGAGGTCTCTCCACAGGTGGCAGGTGGGGTCTCTGCTCCCTGTCATCATCTTCCATGAGCTGCAGGGAGACAATCTGCTCCACCATGGTCTTCTCCACGGGCTGTGGGGGAATCTTTCTCTCCAGCGCCTGGAGCACCTCCTCCCTACCCCTTCACTGGCCTTGGTGTCTGCCCAGTTTCTTACATCCTCTCCCTTCTCTTATGTGTGATTCCCAGAGGCGCTGTGACCGTTGCTGTTAGGCTTGGCCTTGGTCAGCTGTGTGTCTGGCCTTGAGCCCAGCTGATGTTTACTCTGTTGGGCCTAGGGGAAGCTTCTAGCTGCTTCTTGCAGAAGCCACCCCTCCTCCACCAGAACCTTGCCACAGAAAACCACAACACATGCCTAATACCTGCTACGCATTAACAGTAGAAGAGCGCTATGGTTCACTGGTATTTCAGAAAGTTAGGAGATATATGTAGGATGGAACACAAATGCTTCATTTGGACTAGATGGGAAACAGTTGCTAGTGGTCTTGTACTCCAAACTTAAAAGCACACTTTCTTTTTCATTATGACAAAAATGGAAGTTGCTTGCCTATTATGTGATTCTTTTTCTCTGCTTCTCAGGATTTTGGTTTGTTTCTCTATGAAGCACACAAGTAGTATATGAGGGAGGGAAAGAAAATAATTCAGGGTGGCACACCACATGGCTGCACAAATGCTTTTAATGGCATAAGTGAAAAGTAGTGTAAAATGTGATTTTAGGGTGTTGCGCTGGTTTTGTCTGTGAAAGAGTTAATTTTCTTCATAGTACCTGAAACACAGTAGCTATATTTTGTATTTGTGATGAAAGCAGTTTTGATAGCATACCCATGTTTTTGTTACTGCTGAGCAGTGCCTGCAGTGTCAAGACCTTTTCCCTGTCAATGAGTAGGCTGGGAGTATACAAATAGTTGGGAGGGGATGTAGCTGGTACAGCTAACCCCAACAAGAAAAAAGGAGTATTTCAAACCATGTGACATCATACTCACCATGTAAAGCTGGGGGAGAGGCTGCAGGGAGGATACACATGGCTCAGTGACTGGCTGGGCATTGGTCAGTTGTTGGTGAGCAATTATTTCCATTCACATCACTTGTCTTTCTTGGGTTTTATTTTCCTCTCTGTTATTTTCCCTCTTTTCCATACTTCTAAAAATTATTATTTCTTTACAATTATTAAACTTTTTATTTCAATTCATGAGATTTTTTATTTTTACCCTTCTAAATGTCTCCACCATCTCACTGTGGGGAGGGAGCAACCGAGTGGCTGTGTGGTTAGGAGCTACCAGCTGGGGGTAACAGTAACAGGTGGTTTAACATGGATATGAAGCTTTGGCTTTCGTGTTTCCAGGTGTAGTTTCAAGGATGATTTCAATATCCTTGTCCTTTAGTCTTCTTGAGTCCAGAAGTCTTTCAAGATTAAATTACAATTTCAAGAGCATACTGTAGCCATGATCAGATTCTTTGCAATGTTTGTTTGAGGTTTTAAAGAGGTAATGCCCATATAAACTCAGCTACTACAAGAAAAAACATAATTGTAAGCACAGTATGTACCTTGGCTATTGGTCTAGTTCCAAACTGGAAAAATGGTCTTTTTTTCTAATCCAACTGTGGACATTTTACTGCTTCCCATGTGGATATTTCAGATAACTTCTGTTAATTCCAGGTTTTGCTTAGATTTGGTGAGTTAGGTTTATCACCTGGACAGTATCAGTGGAGCTGTTCAAAATGTACACAGCATTATACTGTTGGAAGTAAAGTACTTTAACATGGGAAAAGAAAATTGATAAAGATTTTGGGGCTTTTTCTGGAGGCGGGTTTTTGGTTTTTTTTGAGTTGTGAAAAAATCAATTCCTGTGTATTGAAAAGAAAGAGGTAAAATTACTTTGGGTCAGATATCAAATAAGCATATTTTAAAAGGCATTTATATATAACCACTGGGATTTTGAAGAGGCACCTTTCTGCCTCAGTGACAAAATATATTTGTCTGTACACAGAAGACCAGATTTTATTCCTGGCCATATTTCAAACAGAATATGTGACTACATACAATTTTCTGTCTCAGATGTATGTCTCTCACATCATTAATATCACAGCTGCCATCCCTTTTTGACAAGATTAGTAGCAAAATTTAGAAAGAAGATGAGCCTGATCACATTTTTGGATTTGTTTCCTACTGTGGTTTGGTGAATACAAAGAAGTTGACTGCTGCCCTCTAGGTCTAACAAGATCAAGCTCTCTCAATTCCACAATGCATTTTTCAGTTATGGATCACTACAAAAATCAGGTCTTTAATCAACATCATAATAGCAATAATAATGTAGGAAACAGTCACTAATAAATAAATGTGTACATATAGACTATCTTTAAACTCTTCACTTTTGTTTTCACTTTAATCTGTAAATCAGATGTATCAAATAATCCTGGAAACCATTTCCAGACACAGGAAGGATGAGAAAGTGATTGGCAGTATTTGGCAAAGGGGACATGATGCTTAATCAAATCAGTGGCTTTCTAAAATGAAACAACTGGCTTGGTATAGATGAAGGGGGAGCAGTGGATATTATTTACTTTAGGTTTAGTCAGGCTTTTGACGCTATCTCCCATAATGTCCTCATAGTCAAACTTATAAAATACAGATCAAATAGTGAGATAAACTGAAATGTGGTTGAACCTCCAGGTTCAGAAGGCTGGGATAAATGTCATAGAGTCCAGTCAGAGAAGAGTATCTAGTAGTGTACCCAAAGGGTCGATACTGGGTCCCATAGTGTTTAAACTCTTCATAATGAGTTGTGTGATTGGACCGTGTCCACTCTCAGCATATGATACAAAATTGGGAGTAAGTGATATACCAGATAGGTGTGCTGCCATTCAGAGGGACCTAAATGGGCTGGAGAAATGGACAGCCAGCAGCTTCATAGAGTTCAACAAAGTGAACCGTGGAATCTTATGTCTGGGGAGGAACAACCCCATGTACCAGTACTTGATAGGAGCCAATCAGCTGGAAAGCAGATGTGCGGAGAAGGACCTGGAGATCCTAGAGGAAAACAAGTTGATCATGAGCAAGCAATGATGTGGCTTATGGCAACCAACAGCATTCTGAGCTGTCCCCTTTATGTCTTATACAAATATTCCGTGTGAATCCAAAAAAGCAAGGCAGGTTGTATCAATCATGCAAAATCAGTGTGGTAAGGCTATGTTGTTTGGGTCAAATTACATAAAAAATATTACTAAATTCTTGAGTTGTGAGCCAGATGTTTACCTCTGTCTTATTGTTACTGCACAACTGCAACCTGCCCCAAGCACAACTACAGGCTTGAGCAGAGAATGGATTGAGAGCAGCCCAGATGAAAAGGACTTGAGAGTATTGGTGGATGTAAAGCTCAAAATGAGATGACAACACGTACTTGCAGCCCAGAAAGCCAGACATATCCTGGGCTTCATCAGAAGAGGTGTGTCCAGAAAGTCAAGGTAGGGATTCTACCCCTCTGCTCTGGTGAGACCCCACTGGGAGTACTGAGTCCAGCTCCAGGGCACCCAGTAAAAGAAAGACATGGAGCTGTTGGAGCACTATTGCAGCATGTAAAGGCTCGGTTTCATACTGCAGACACAGGACTGTGTTTCAAAGTTTAGACCATTGCCTGGTGTTTTCATCTCATAGCTATTATAAACTGCTAAGGACTGAGTTTTAATCTAACCCTGTTATTAGATGATTTTTTTAGACAGAGTATGAATGCAGGCATAGATTTTCTCAAGGATAATCAATTAGTATATCACAAATGAGTACTTTCTAGATTGCATACACAAGCTCTTAGCAGAAAGTAGGAAGAGTCATGGTGAAATGCTCTTAGGATTTTATTATGATGGAGGAAAGTGATATCAGTTCATCTCTCGCCTTGTTAATTTCAGATGTGGTTTTCTGGCAGTACAGAGTTTACTTGCAGGCAATATTCAAGTACAAGCAGAGTACTCTGTAGAGAGCCACAGAATTTTATTAACAGAAAATTTTATTAGCCAGTCTAAAAAAAAAAGGAGCTGAAAATAAACATCAATAAAATTCACAGAACACAGTATCAAACATAGAATAACAAACTGCTGCCTGAAAACTTTTTGTTGTTAACTCTCTGGATTTCTGGGATATGTCTCATGATGGTAAATGTGACATAGCTGGCACAGTAGCACTATTTAATCTAATTGCCCAGTACTTTCCATTACATCGCACCAAAGAGAATCTGAAGAAGTGAGTTAAGATTTTCAATTTATTTTTTTCCTCACGACAAAAAGTATAGTCATGGAATATTTCAGCAAAATGTTCCAAGTGAATTATTTAACTTTGTGTCCAGGAATTGTCTGGCAGAGCCAAGTACTATCAAGATACACGTTAAAGTTTGACAAGGACAGGAAGACATCTGGAGAGGAAAATTTTTTGTTAGGTCTACTCAGTCATTTCATATTCATGAATCCTGCTCACTCTCATTTTGGGACCCTTTTTCCATATTTATTTCCAATCACTTTCTCAGATGTCCAGTTACTCACTTCCCTTGTTCCCCAAATAATTTTCTCCCTCTGTATTCCTCATCCATGCCTGAAATGGTTGGTAAGACTCCCTTTCCTATGCTGATAACAAAGTGCCCATTTCACCCAACTAGAGAGGTAAATGGAATCTGTGCACAATACAGTTAGACTAGGACTAAAGTGGAATTCCATTAAAGAAATTTGGTAGTACTAGATACAGCAAATAGATTTCTGCCAATAAAAGTCCAATGTGAACTCTATTGTGCAAAATTTGCAAATTAAGCTCTCTGAGCTTTTGTTGTGGTTTTACCCCGGCTGAGAGCCAAGATCCACGCAGCTGCCTGCTCCTTAAAGGAAGAGAGCAGGGGAAGAGGGAAGGGGGGGTTGAGAGGCAAGGGAAGGGAAAAGGAAGGGGCAAATAACCCCAAAACCAAGAAACTAAGAGGCCCGTGGGTTGGGATGAGGATAGTTTACTAAGATAACAGAAAGATAAAATATAACAATGCTAACAGGACTTTAGAGCAAAAATATATGAAGCTGTTGATACACAATGCAGTTTCTCACCAAACCACACAACTCAGGCCGTGCCACCCAGAGCCGTCCCAGAACCCGACCGTCCCCCAAGAACCGCGCGTCCCGGAGCCGCCCCAGGCCTTCCTCCCGTCAGCCCCTGATATCCTGGGCAGGACGTAATTGGCGTGGAATACTCTCTTTGGCCAGTTTAGGTCACCTGTCCTGGCTTTGCCCCTCCTTTCTCATGAAGAGCTGAGAAAGTCCTTGACTGTCTGACAGCAACTAGAAACATCAGGGTGTTATCAGCACTACTCCCATTTTAACTCTCAAACACAGCATTCATCTGCATCTACAAATGAAGTTAACTCCATCCTGACCAAAACCAGGACAGCTTTATGGAGATTTTCATCATATATAAGGGAGTAGTCCTTCACTGATTACACCAGCAAAGCTGCAAATTTCATGACAAAATTAAAACACTTGGGCTGGTTCTCTGTGAATTTAAAATTAGTTGTTCCAGAGTAAAGAAATATTAATCAGTTGCTACCTAAGGTGATTTACTGACAGAATTCAACAATTACAAAACCTATGATACAGTTCCACTACCTTCAAAATTAAATCCTTTTTAATTTATATATTCATTTTTTGTGTTTGGTTTACATGAACACTGAATATTATTTTTGTATAAATGCTCACGGAAAAAGCGCTTCAAGTTAGTATACTCAAGTTCTCTAAATGCTTAGTATGTATCAACAACAGTCCATCAACAAAATTGTGACTCAAATGAAGTGCTAGTAAATAAATGGGTTTGAGTCCTCTTTGTTTGTTTGGCTACATGTTGTTACTTGCAGAGTATTTTTCAAAGCGTCTTCCTGCTTGGAGAATGGCAAGCAATCTGACTTCCTATGGGGATAGTTCAAAGGTCATTTTCTCATGGTAAGTACATTTTTCATTTGAAGGCTTAGAATAGTGGCATAAACTGTGTATATGTTAGGTTATCTCATAATAAGCCTCAATTTTTTTTTTTTTTTTAATTGATTTCTGAGAAGTGCTATGCACACTAAGCCTCATCTGGTAAAAGTTATGGCTCCACACAAGATGAGGCACAAAAGCAACCATACAGAATTGGATGCTGATACTCAGAAACAGATCAATATTTAATGCAAGTTTCAGAACATCCACCGTATTCTGAGGAAAAAAATAATCATTAGACTTGACACATTTTCTTCTGCAATTGTTAATGCTGTTTGGGTTACCTTTTGCGTTGTAAATAATATGCCAGCATTATGGTTTAGTACAGAACATCCTAGACCTGCAACAATTTCTGCATGTTGTAAGACAGATTCTGCTATTTTTATGCATCATATCTGCTTGAAAAATATTCTCACTCCTGGTATGGGTGAAATTCTTATTGTCCAATTTAAGACATCTAGTGTACATGTCTGAATTATAAGCCTCATAACCTGCCTCTTTGAACATACTTTGAATACAGGCTTGTGCCTCTGCCACACAGATGTGTGTCTGTATATAATTGGAAAGTCTACTGATTTACTATTAAGGGCTTTGATCTACAAAATTTGGATAGAAATAGGGATTTTGATTGTTTGAAAGGCAAAATCTGTTTTGTTTTGTTTTTTAAAGTTGTGTGCCTGCAAACTTTACATCTAGCCATGTCTTTGGATATCAGATACCTCTGCAGTCCATTGGTATACAGATCTAGAAATGTTTAACCTGTCTCTTGCCCTTAAAAGATTCTCTGTAGATGTTTTGCATCTGCAATCTGATAAATATTTTCAGTGCATATTTGAGTGACTTTCGCTAGTACATTTTTGCTATTGTAAGAAAATATGTGATAACATACATTATACCCCAAGAAGAACATTTAACAGTTTCTCCCAAGCAATATGTGATACTTAAGCAAACTGTGATACTGAAAAGATGTCGACAGACAGTATATAATAGGAATAAGGAAAGAGTGGGAAGGGCTCTGATACACAACATTGAACACAATAAATTATTTGGTTTTTTCTTTTTTTGATAGCTGGATTTTAAGGAATTTCTGGAGATAGGCTAGCACTGGAAACAAAGTGAAATTTAAGAGATGAGAAAAATCATTTGAGGCATGAGAGATTATCCACTTTAGAAGTTCAAGGAAGCTCTCTTATTTGGGAAGTAAGATGTTTGTGAAGGAAGCAGGTACTTACAAAATAAGTTTAAAAAATGTCAAAGGCAGGTCTCAGGATTTGGAAGGTTTTTATTATTAGAAGAAAACTCAGATTTGTGTTTTATGAAAAAATAAAAGGAGAGAACTCAAAATAGAAGGGAATATTTGTTTATTGGTGAAACAGATTTTCTACATACCTGTAATAAAATTATTGAAGCTTTTTGTTATGGCATTGGTACTCTTGGCAAGGGCAATGGTGGTTTTTTTGTTTGTTCATCTTTCAGTAAATGGCTTAGTTAAAATAGGATCTTCCAGATTGTTCAGGATTGACTTTATTAGGGAAGACGTGCCAACCTCTGCAGCATGTGATGAAGAATGATAGAATGCTTTCAAGTGGAACTGAGTGGATCAGGCTCCAAGGTGCACCTTCTACATAAAAATAAGTTATTTGATTAGAGAGTCACTAAATCAAACACGAAAACATGGGATATGGAGACATATGTCTTGAACTATCTGGTTCCTATAAAATTAGACACGGAAATTTTAAATGCTGCTTCTGTTTAGGAAATAATTCCATTTATGCTGGTTGTTTCCAGGTGACATAGGCAGTAATAATTAGTGATGTATAAATAGTACTGTTAAAGATGCACTTGGTAAAATGCAAGGGGTTTGTAAAGTCCAGAAATTCGCACCTCAAATAATCACAGATTACACAGATCCATTCTCAATGTCTGCTCGGGTCATTTCTGCTGACTGGGTAAGTCTGCTCACTATTTGCATTCCAAGAGTACTAGTTTTCTGTTACTCAAAAAAACCAAACAACCAAACAATCAACCAAACAAAAAAACCCCACCTAAAGACCCAGCAGATGCATTTGTTCACTTCTAGTGGAATAGGATGTTCATAAAAGTATTCAGAAAAGGTGCCTGTATGTGTAATATTCTTTGTCCATTCTACAACATCAGCTAATGGTCCGCTTCAATGAGACTTAATAGTTGATAGGTTCAGTGAACATTATATGAATCAAAAATACCCTTTAATGTGAATGTACTTCTAAATGTGCCAACACATAGTGGGTTCCTCAACTATGTATTAATCCTACCTAATCCAGCAAAATTGTACACTTAATAGTCTCTCCTGATTTACAGCCTTTTCTAACAATAACATAAAGCTTTTATCCTCATGCTACTGGGCTTTAAAGATATCAGCATAAATCAGAAGATAAATGTTTGTGTGGTAGGTTCATCATTCCAGTTGATTATCTTAGCCTGTGATGGATGCAGATATATTGATTTTACATTAATACATGTCTGTAAGTATGAATTAAATTACCTGCTACAAACACTGGGGAAAAAAATCACATTTTTTTTTTTTTAAAGTAAAACTGTAACTCCTATTTTATTTGCAAAAAAAGCTGTCTTGAAACATCTGGCTATTGTATTCAAACTTCTGCATTGTTCAGTTTGCTTCAGTCTGAACAAAATAATGAATAGAACATACAGTAGAGATTTAATTTCCTTATTCACTGTGCCTGTATAATCTATTATATAGCTGTATAAACTAACATCAAGTGCAAGTAAAGCTTTCACTCAGGTGCACATTAGAATGTGGATGAACACCTGCAGAATGTGGTAAATAGCATTGGCTAAATAAAAAGGCTGACCTTTATTAAGTGATTAGAACATTATTTCACTGTTGCTATATATAAGTTTCTCAAAGGATTCAATCTGACAGACTAATTTGGTAAGAGACAAAGCAGGTTCATTTGATTAGAGAAAATATTTTGGTGTCTGTCAGCTGAACAGTTAGTGACTTTTACCTCTTTCAGAGGATAAATTAGACTGTCACCTGCTTCAAAAGCCTGTATTTATTGCTGTTTACACACTCTTGCTTTTTCTTAAGTTTTGTGAGGTTTTTTAATGAACATTTCATAATCTGCAGCACTGAAAGAGCAGATGGAAGAAATTAGGGCCAGATTCTCATGCTCAGACTGAGGAGTACTTTAGCCATGGTTTAGTTTCATCAGTTTTAGTGGAATTACTTATGGAATAAATATACAGTGTAATTTGAGTAAGAATACAAACATCCTGTAATAAGTATGACTGTGATTTGCCAAGAGTGATCTGTGACATTGTTGTTCCTTATGGAGTAACTAAAAAAAATATTCTGTTTGTTACTGACATAAAGGGTATACCATAAAATTCTGCTACTAGAATAGAAAATGTCTCTCCTAACATTACTTCTTGGTACCAGTAAGCAGTAATAGATGGAACACGCAGAACAAATTAAATATCAGGTATTTGATGATTGTGATAGATGACACTTTTATATATATTCAGAAACATGGTACAGACTGAAGAGTTTTCAAATAGGGTCCTTTTTTTCATAATAACATAGAATCATAGAATTATTTTGGTTGGAAAAGACCTGTAAGGTCATCAAGTCCAACTGTTGACCTAGCACTGCCAAGTTCACCACTAAAACATGTCCATAAGCACCACTTCCACATGTCTTTTAAATACTTCCAGGGATGGTGATTGACTGCTTAACAGGGCAGCCTGTTCCAGTGTGTGACAACCCTTTCAGTGAAGAAATTGTTCCCAATATCCAGCCTAAACCTCTCCTGGTGAAAACTGAGTCTATTTCCTTTTGTCCTATCACTTGTTACTTAGGAGAAGAGACCAACACCCACCTTGCTACCACCTCCTTTCATGCTTTGTTCCAGACGCAATCACAATATATTTTTACATACTTTCTGACAAACTGGTCCTGACAGTGCTGAGACAGACATGAATTAGTAGATGCACATAACATGATCTCGTTTGATCAGATATTTGCTCTTCTGGTGCTCTGCTTGACTTGATAAAAGTTCAGAACCTGCATGGACACAGGAGTTAAGTTTTTTCCTTCTGCTTCTTGGAGGTTTGTCCTTGGCAGACCAGGTAGGCTTTAACCCATAAGGCTTATTATGTTATTCAAGGTTGGGAAAATAATCATTTAAATATCAATTAATGAAATAAGAAGGAAGCCAGTTCTAATTTAGGCAGCTAAGAGAAAGAGATATGTTGATCGAACACAATTACTTAAAGGTGAGTCAGAGAAGCAAATTTGGTCTGTGCCCCTATTTGCCTTCATTATGAAATATAACCAAGGTCAGAAAGTTTATTTTTCTTTAAATAAATGTTACTTGTGTTCTCATTTCAGATTAAAAATTAAAAGAAATCTTTTTTGTGGAACAATTTGTAGAAAAACTGGTTCATACTGTTGAGTATCAGGCAGCTCATTTCCATGTCAAGCATCATTTAACAAAGATTTAAAAATGGTCTCATGTCACTGACATGAGTCATGCATAGGTATGAGTATTTTACAGTTATTACCTGATACTTTGGCCAAAAAATCTCAACTTTTTCTGTAACTCATGCTACTTGTAGAATATTGTTAAGCAGAACCTGGCAAGCATATTGAGCATGGCAATGAAACTGACACTGAATACAGTGTATTTCATATGCAATCTTAGTTTAGGGTAGTGTGCTAACTCAGAGACTGCATCTGTTATTCATTTACAGTAAGAATAAATTGATATAACATTTTTACTAACATCAGATTTTTTTTCTGTATTAGTCTGTGTCTCTATAGTAGAACTCAAAGTATATAAAAAGCCTGGAAGTTGAGACCTGTTCAAGGATACACACAGGATGCACATAGAAACTCAAATTTGTACTATGCAAATAGAATTTCATGTGTCAGTCATAAAAAAATGAATATCTAGTCTTAGTTTTGTAACCAGTTGAAAAAGACACTGAATTATTAAGATATCTGTACAGTTTTACAAAAACCTATACATAAAATGTCTGAAGTTCTCAAAAAATTGAGGTGAGACTTCAAATCCAAATTTCTCCTGAAAACATAATTCAGTTACCAAGGACAAGTTAAAAACCCCAGCAATATGGGTGGATGACATTCTATTGTTTGCAGCCAGCTTTGAAACTGGTCCATAACTGGTCTAATAATTTACATGCTTGCTTGTCAGCTAACCTGAAAGCATTCACAATTGATTTTAGTGTGTTGAAATCTATGTCTTCATTACTCTCTCTGCTATCAACATCTACAGCATTTGTAGAGTAGGTGCAATAATGGTACCATTGCCATGTTTTATGAGGCAATAATAATGATTATAGTGAAGTTAAAATGAAGGGATGTAATAAAAATCAGGATATATGTCCAGGAGTGTAATCATGTCCATTTTTTTCCTTATCCTGACTGAAAGAATATCTGCAGACAGATTTAGAAACTGCACTCATGAAAGGGGAAGATAAAGAAAAGGGCAGTGCATAGTAACAACTACTCTGTAACTGCAAAGGGAACATTCTCAGCTGGATAGAAAAAGGTGAAGATTACCATGTCATAAATTCTTAAAGACTCTCATTTTCTCCAGCGTTGTCACAAGACTCTCTGTTTGTTGAAGAACAAGGAAATAACAACTTAAAGTAGCTGGAAGCTGTCACCATCAGCAAGGATGGCAGTTACGGTTTTTGGAACACTCTCTTACTACACCATCTGGATGCATTTAGTACAAAGTCCAAATATGAAAGCACATGACAGCACGTTTATAACAGGCATGCTTGTTTGAGAATAGGAAACATTTTGCAAATTTTATGTAGGGATTTTTTTTCTCCAACCTTAATAATGTACAAATAAACTGGATTTATCTTTTTTCTGATAGCTCAGTTCTCCACCTGCTTTTTCCTAAGAAACTTTAATAGTATGTGGGATGCGTATGAATGATGCACCATCATTTTAACAGACACTGTGCAACACCGTGATACGTGTGGAGGGAATAGACAGAGATCACTGTACAATCTTACTTCACGTTTGCACGAATGCTAAATATTTTACTGTCTGGTATTCAATTGTTTGCTTACATTTTCACAACATACCCTTTTGTCTTTCTTCTGGACTTGTATAATGGAAATTAAATACATTTTCAAAGCTAATACTCATTTCAGTTGCAATGTTTTGACCAAATCTTTTGCTCCAATTCTTTTCAAAGTGTCAACTATTTGAATAACAAGTAAGAAACTGTGTTTTTGCAATATTGAAGACTGAATACGTGGTGACTGAGGCTTATATTTGTCTGTTACAATCACATGATGTAACAGCAGT
Organism: Gallinula chloropus; assembly: GCF_964237585.1. Lineage (NCBI taxonomy): Eukaryota > Metazoa > Chordata > Aves > Gruiformes > Rallidae > Gallinula > Gallinula chloropus. The sequence continues at coordinate 83,770,630 of NC_140086.1, read as the reverse complement.
TTTTGCAATAACTTACACCTTGTGCAACTTCCCTGATTAGAGTCTGTTCTGATGTTAGGCTAAATAAGTGTGAGTGTTAATCCCAAATGATGTAGTATTACTATTAAATTTTCAGTTAGGCAAAGAGGGTCACAATTTTTCTCAGTTCTGCCTTTTACCTCTACTCCTTCCACATGGAGAAACAGAATGTTTTTTTAAAATTACTTAGTTACTCTTTACTCTTAGTGAAGACAAAATTAATATCTTCACTGTAACTTCTCAATTGACTCTCACTTAGATAAATAATTTCATTTTGAAGATGCAAAATAGCATCAAGATTTGAACAAACTTTCGATCGTTCTGTGTCTTTCTATGTAGCCTAATGTATTTGGTGGTTAATATGAATGACCACAATTCAGCCTGTAAATACAAATCACTTCTACCTCCTAGATGGTCTCGTTGTAACTAGAATCAAAAGATCATGTATGTTTGGGGTTTTTCTTGTGAAATGCAATCTTAAAAATATATGAGGCTTTTAGGCAAGATACAGTTCACTAATAAAACCTGGAAATAAGATCACATACAAGCTATCTTAAAACAGAAACATTAGACTTCTGAAAAAGACTTATCAGGTTATTTTCTGATTGTTTTAGTTTTTCTTCTTTTTAAAAATCTAAAGCCAGTGCACAGTGTGGTGTGTAGTTATGTGAGCACAGTTAAACAGTACGTGCAGTTGTACTCTGAGCCTGCACTTAATGGGACAAAGTCTGTTCTGTCGTCAAGTTCAGTTAAAAAAGATAGAAATGCAATTATTACCTGATACTTTTGCCAACAAATCTCAGCTTTTCCCATAACTCTTGCTACTTTTGTTGTAGAATATTGTTAAGCAGAACCTCAATCTGTGCCTTATCTTGGGTGGAGTTTTTTTTTTAAATCAATGTACTTGTACTCATTTAGACCAACTGAATGTCCCAGTACTTATACAGTTGCTGCAGTACCAATAAAGCTAAAAGAAAACTAACTGGACTCTCATCTGACATAATACTTTGTAAAGCAATGGTATACAGCCACATATTACTTATATTACTCATATATAGATAGTTCTGCATAATTGTATTTTCGAATCAAAATCCTGAATTGACAATGAATCCTACTGTACAAATAGTTTTGCTGTGATTGCACAAAAAAAAAAAGTAGAAACCTAAAGAACCATGTTTGTATGCTTTACAAGATTACTTGTGTCTGGAAAAGGGGAGCAGGGGATTTTCTGATACATTTCTTATGCAGGTATAGAACTTTGAATTGAGTATTTTGTGAAAGGAGTGGAAAAGATATTCTTGGCTTTCTGCTCTTCTAGCTTCTCCTGCTGTTCTTCTTTTGCATTAAATTGCATATCATATCAGTGCATGAAAAACAATGGACCAGTGTTTCTTTCCCTTATTTATCAACTATGTTATGGTGCCTGAGCATCAATGGAGTATACATATAGAACAGTTATCTAATAATAACCAATTATGTGATAAAGGTGTTTAAAAGAAATATAGTATACTGTGAAAATAAGGTTTGTTTGCAATAGCATCTGCAACTGATACTTTAGTTACAGGGTTGTTCTAGTTTTGTTTATGCTTATATATCTCTAAGCCCTGTGCCTCAGCCATAAGCATTGCATGCTACACCACATGAAACATTTCCTCTTGGATAGGCAAATTGTGATTTTTTTCAAATTTTAAAAAAAGAAAGAAAAAAAGAATACAATCCAAGTGCTTAAATCTGCTTTCATTTTTACTCCCTGTTTCTGACTGCTTCATCAGCTATCAAGATCTCAGCTACCAGCTGGAAGTCAATAGATAAGTTCTCTGGTACTTCCATCCTCATACTTAGGCAAAGGTAGCTTCTAAATTGTATATGGAAATTTATTGCAAGTCAGGAAGTTTCTTATAAATGATACTTTCAAAGTCCTTAAGTTAAAGGAGAAAAAATAATGACCTGTGGTTTGCAACGCCAAATGAAATGAATGGGTAAAGGAGTCAGATGCTAAGTGCCTCTGAATAATCACACTATTGATCTACATGTGCATTGGCTTTGAGAAATGTAAAACAGGAATAACAGAAATTCCCTACAAGTTGGCAGGCTGAGGTATAATTCAATGATGTTTCTAAGATGCTGAGATATTGCGGTATTGAATAGGCAAATAATAGAGGTAAGATGAGTTAATTATTAATTTCTGTGATGGCCACTTCTCTCTGTTGAAAAGGGATAAAAATTAGATGATTTAAAACAGTAAAATAACTGATATTGTTCTTCTTGAAAAATGCAGTTATATAGAGTTTAAAAGCTGACTTTAAAGTGTTTAAGGCTATATCAAAAAAAGTTTAAATTTTTTTTCTCTTCATAAATATGTATGCAACCTCAAGAAATAGTTCTGATAGCTGTGAATTTAGATTATTAGTTGTACATTAATTAAATGAATGGTCACATTACAGGGCATACCTAAAGAAAACATCCCAGTCTTGGAGTAAACTAGTAAACACTCTAGTGAGAGATGTAGACCAGACACATGCACAGGAAGCTTCTGTCCTTCTTCAGCTCTTCTATTTCAAATGCCACTTCATATTTTGGACTAGTCAAGGAAGTATGATCTTAGCTTCCTGCATTTCTTTGCTTCCTTTCTTGAGTATACTTCATCCTTCCTATCAAACACTGTGTAGACATGTTGTCTCACAGCCTTAGACAAATTAACTCAGCTTACCTGTAACAACATAGATGATTTGCAGTAGCTGGAAATGGAATCAATGAGATTGCTAGTGCAGTTCTAGTTGACTTTCACACCTTTCAGTTTCTTCTCAATTCTCAGGGTATGACTGGCCATTAATCTCTTTCCTTTGGGACTAATAAGTTGATATTGAACCAAAAGTGCAGAATCCTCTGGCTGTATAGTCTGGCAACAGCTTTAATGTTTTAGTGCAAAAGGTCATATATTCTTCATTTTGGAGTGTGATGCACTTCTGTGATGTTGTATTTGGCTTCAGTTACAGTTGGTTTATTTCACTATGGGGCCGACACTATTGTGAATGGCAAGGGAGAAGTTTGTAAGACACCATCTTCAGTGTGAAAGGACAGTTCCTGTAGTATGATGTGACTGAACATATGCAACTACTGTATAAATAACAGCAAAATTTTCTGATTTTCAATTCTCTGTGTATCATTAAATATACATACAAATTATCATGATTCATTAAACAACATAGACACTTCACCCTTGTCCCAGCTGAGAGTAAGGGCTGCATTTCATAAACAGGAGCATGAGTGAGTGAGTGAGTGAGACTGCTGGGCAGGAGACTCTCAGATGCCAGAGGAGTCAGAAGGAAAATTCTTCAGCCACAAAGTGAATTTTTGATCAGTTGCCTGTTTGCTAGTATGCCCCATCTACCAAATGAGAAAATGTCAGAAATTCTAAATGCCCTTCCTCTAGCAAAATGGCTGTTGTGAATTTTTTTTTTTTAAAAAGGAGGGAAGACCTTGGTGAAAAGTAATCTAATAATATTTACAAACCTTTTTGCTGTATCTGCATTAGTTACCTTGGAACTTTTAGTCTGTCTCTAGATATTCTGACAACAAATTCATTGCTCATATTTAGTGTTAACTGTTAGACAGATTTTATTGTCACAGTTTATTAAGTTTAAACTTAGATTTGTTCCTAAACATACGATTGTTAAGCATTTTATTTTTGTGCGTGTCTTCCTCTGTTTGTCTGTCTCCAAAATCCATACCTTATTTAACTTCATTTAAAAGAATTAACTGCTTACAAGAGCTCTTAGGTTTGTCAGTTAAACTTCGCAGACAGTTTAACAAGATATTTATTGTAAATCTTCTTAGAGGAAATTTTGTTTAAAATTACATATCGTGCATTTGAATTTGTACTGCTGAAGTAATGTTAATTCACAGGTTTATAGGGATAATAATGCTAAAAAATACAAGTAAGCTCTGTAAGGAACATCATTTTGTCTAAGGAAAAAGCTAACAGTTTAGAGATCAGCTGTTGGCAGAAACATGGTCTCTGATCAAACAGCTGGATGAAATCCTGAGTTAAAGGATGTCTTTTGCTAAGCATCTTATAAGAAATATTCATACACTTGCATAGCTAATCCAAGTAACCAATCTTCAAAAAAGACATGACAATACAACACATAGGCTGTAACTTGTTAAAATGCCCATAAATCATTATGACATGAATAGTAAATTTAGCTGAATGCATGGTTGTCAATTGTATAGGATTAGCAAGTTCATTTGAAGGGTTTAATTTAAAGGGTTCGTATAAATATCCCTAGGGCCTGGCATTAATGCACATGTTACTCTGAAGATCTGCTTTTTAAATTGCCAATGACAGCAAAAATAAGATATTTATTTTTCCCCTCTGGATAAAACCTTTACACTAATGACATAAAGCCTACATGAAATGAGGATTGAGACTAGATATAATGAAGAACTTAAGCACCTACAATGTAGGTGCCACAGTATCTTTATGGTGAGCACCTCCTCACTAGAAAAAGAAAATCCAGAAAGAGGCACTGGGTTTGTTTCAACTAAATAGGGCATTCAGACTATCCTCACAGGGCAAGTGCTTCAGACCTTGGCCAGTCTGAGAGATCTTGCTCTTTCCTGTGCTAGGGACCAAAAACTTGTACGGAGTATCCAGATGGAATCTGATGAGTGCTGAGCAGAGAGGGCTAGTGCCTCCCCTTGATGTCCTGGCTGTGTTGCTGTGAATACCCCCCAGGATGCTGATGGCCATCTCTGCAGACAAGGCAAACTGCTGGCTCATCTGGTGCCTTCCAAGGCCGCGAGGTCCCATCCACCAGCCTGCGCCCTTGCAGCAATTCTTCCTGTCCAAGGGTAGTACTGTCTTTGTTGGAAGTTGTAAAGTTCAAACTGGTAATGTGAACTGCCTGAAATAATACACCTAGTGTTATATCTCAAAGGACTGAGAATTAGAACCAGCTGATTTGAAAAACAGATGAACCTGCAATTCACCATTGCTAGTTGTTCCAGAGTATTGAACTGTGGTCACATACTTTCTGCATTTTGATAAGGTGCCTTATTTCGGTCTAAATCCCATTTTAGATTAACGTATTTTACTAAATGGTGAATGATAGTTTTGTAAACATATACTCTTATAGAAAAATACTTGAAAGACCTTGCGAAGTTCAAACCACTTCCAGCACTGCACTGTTCTTTCTTGAAATGTTTCAGGATGTTTTCTGTGTTGTTTCTTTACAGTTTTATTTTGTCTAAGAAAGTTTGTTTTCCTCATACAGTTTCCTATCGATAATGGCAAAGCATACCATTCTGATCAGCCTCAGTCATCAATAAACTAGGATGAAGCATTTCTGCACCCACCCTAAAAGCAAAGTATGCTGTCAAGATTTAGCCTTAGATGGGAAATTTACTTCTGGAGTTATCCAGAAACAAAGAGATAAATACGCTGCCACTGCACAAAGTAATGAAAAAAAGCAGAAATTCCATGAATTTTCATAACCAATTTCAAAGCAAAGATGAGAAACAAGATAGCCTTTCAAAAGGATTCTAAAATCCTTCTCTGACGGAATTAAAATCATCTGGCTGTCATTGTGTGGTCAAAGCTTCTATAATATTACTTAAAATAATGTTCTCTAAATTCATAGCCTGCTGGCACTAAAATCATATTTCTATACTCTATTGGCTAATAGAAAATCAAAGTGTGACTTCGCTGTGAGCTTCTGTGGTGTTTACTCTAACTTGTCTTGGGAGTTTTTTCACTTAGAAGCTCATTTGGGAACTGTAACAACATTTAATTAAGTTGGGGTGTTTTTTTTCAAAAAGGTAAACCTTCAAAGGTCTTCTCTGAAAATGAAATGTGGAATGACAAAATATTGTAATAGAGTCTTCTTTTGTTCATTATTTTTAGCACTGTCCTCCTTCTCTTTCTGCCTTCTGCTGAAAAATGCTGGATTATTTTAAGGTGTTTTGTTTTACCTAATACTGAAGAGCTCAGTGTAGTTCCTACAGAGAACTTATTATTTTGTTTTATGCTGTGTTCCTCTGGACTTTTCAGTTGAGCTTGGTACAAGACCAACGTATTGCTGTACGTATTGACTACGTATTGCTGTAGTATTGCTTTTCTGCATGGTTCAAAATGCCCATGGAAACCCTAGATAAGCAGAAGCAGCCCACTGTGTGTCTGTCACAGGTTGTTTTTTTTTTTAATAACAGACAGTAGAATCTTTGCACTGGATTAGATCTGTACACTAATGTTCACAGATATCCACAGTACACTCTTTTATGCTTACAGAAAGCTTTTTCTTTCTAGAAGAGGCTTACTTTTACACACAAGAATCTGGAGCATACATGCAATATGTTTACCATTTCAGTTATGATGAAAAACTTTGCTCCTTAAGGAAAGATTTGGAGTATGCTTTAAGCACGATCGGACATTGTAGCAGTATCATATTTGTTATTCCATTGTTCAATTGAATCCAGATTCTTCTATGCACTGAAATGATCATTAAATATGCAGCTGTCTATCAAGACAGTATGCATTTCATGGCTTTGCTTCTTCAGTGTTTTCATAATAATAGCAGTAATACAGAAATAACAAATCACAAAATTGCCAAATATTATATTCTTCTCACTGATGTCCTACCAAAACTATTATTGGACTTGTACTCTTAAATGGTTTAATAAATTCTTTCAGAACTATTTGGGAGAGAAATGCTTTATTTACTCAATATAAACATTTATCATGAGAATTTGAAGGGATAATCTCCAACTGGAAAGAAAAAAAAACAAAAAACAAACAACAAAACCAACAAAACCAACGATTTAAAGCAACAAGTCACTTAATAAAGAAATAGAAGCAGCATCGTAGGTCTCATATCACCAGTTATGCAATATTTTTTCCAGTCTATTCAATACCACATCCAGTATTTAGACCATAACTTTTAGACATGTTGCTTTTGCTCCATTGTGTTAAAGCAACCTTTCAGTGCTATAGCAGCTTTTAGTAAAAAAAAAAAAAAAAAAAAATTTTGTCTCTCACTGTGCTTCTGCAGGTTGGGATCCTCGAGAAATGTAAAAAATCTCCTGCAGTGTCTGTGATATTACTGTTCTTCAGAAGTAATGGTACCAAAAAAAGTTATTCTTGTGGATGACATGCTGTGACTTTTTAGATATGGCAATCTGCCATTGTTTTCTTGGAAACACTAATGTTGGCTTGAATATATGATAGGTGAAGAGACAGTCAACAGATTAACATCAGGACTGAGTGTGATCAAGAGCATGAGAATGTAAGAGTATATTCAAATTAAGGGCAGCACGTGCTACTCTTTTTATAGTCTGTATAAAGCTGTAAAAATAATTCTTACTGGGTCTTCACTAGATTCACATATCACCGGCTGCTGCTTTTCATTCACTCAACACTTTTGAGGATGGCTGCTGCATCTACTTAATCTCAGGAACTTGAAATCTGCAACTATAGATGACCTGAGTTACTTGTTCTTGAATTTTATATTCACGCTCTCTTCACCTTGAGGAGCCGTCATGATGCCTAAAAAAGCATTTAATTCTTCCATTTACTCAGTGTAGTCTCTCAGATATCCTTTTAGCAGCATTAGATTTTTAACAATAATTTATATTACATTTCAAATTAATCCAAACACTAAATTCTGCACAGATATTGCATGCTCTTGAAATAATCTTCTTAAGTTTAAATGGTGCTTAATGATGGTTTTTACTGCAGAGTGTTTATCAAAAAGGTGCCTTTTTTGATTAATATAATGTTTTAACATTCATCAGTGTAGATAAAATGGTCAGACAACAGATTAAATCTTCACTTAATGCAGATAGAGTAGTATTTAAATGTCCTGCCATATAAGTAATCAAATATTTCAGTTATTTATTGGCATATTTGCATGTACAGTAACCTGCAGTGATAACACCACATAGTTAGATAAGAACATAACAACCATGAACAAGAATAATTTTGATAATTTGAAGTCAACAAAATTTTATCCCCAGAAAGAAAAACAAAACCCAACATTTTTCTTTTAGTTTTTCAAATTGAAAAATTAATGAATGTTGTAATTAAAGGGTGTTATAGAAACAAACAAATAAACAGCCCTCACTAAATTAGTTGTACTTTGTAGGGTTTGCAAAAACTCCATTTAAGGTCAAACTTGGTAGATATGACTGGCTCCTGAACCAGTAAATCATGTAACCATATACTTAAGCATATGGTTAGTCCTGCTGAATCACAGTATTTTTCAGGGGAAAAATAAAAAGATTATATGAATGAAGTTTAGCTTTAGTAGCTTTATTGTTATGATAATTCTTCTTAAAAAGTCTCATTCAGATTTTTTTCTGCAGTGTCAGACACTTTGAAAGGACTGCTATAAACCTTTGTCTCCCTTCATTTTTACATAGTAGCAGAATCATTATGGGATTTCCAGACATGCCTCCCTTGTATGATGAATAAGGAAGTAATTCTCTAGTCAATGACATATGAGATGTCTGACATCCCCTGTGAAGGAATGCATTTTCCTAATTCCGTTTCCTGTTCTGGACAGTTAAAGAAGGAAGACAAGCCTTTGTTTTAGATGAAGCAGATCATCCATGTTGACGGTACAATTTATTGTAACAAATAGATCTTTTCCTGCCACTCACCTCCAAGAGAAACACAATATTTTTTTTTTAGTTCACAAAGAAAAAAAAAAAACAGGTCAGTATGTTTTTACATGACATTCAGGTGAAATGAGTATAAATACAGACTGACAGAACTAGGATGAGAAGCAGTCAATACATGACGTATTCTTCTTTCTTTATGATTCCAAGGATTTCTTGCTAGTGCAATTTTTCTGTCAACAATCACCTTTCATACTACCATATTCCCTGTCACCCAAACTGGACATGTTGTTCTCATTAGAGTTGGCCTTTAGAGTTACTCCCATAGTGTTTGTTCTTAATTGTTTAATATTAAATTAGACTTTATGTGCCTGCCTTGCCAAACCAGTTTCATAATTTCATAAATGATTTCTCCTTATGAATGACTGCATGAAGTGAATATGAGAAATGGGTCGAATTTCTGAAGATATGGAACATTTCCCACATTTGAAAAATCTATTTGCTCTGTTACTTAGTGTCACAGGGAGAGATACTAATTAAATACTTTTTTCACACACTGTGATTCATGCAGACAATCTATACTCTAACCACTTATTTTGCATGTTGTCTTGTCATTGCTGAGTCAATTAAATATGAATTTAGCAAGGAAGATGATTTCTTTGGGGTACAAATTATTAGAAGCAGCCTACACTTTTATTTCTTCCAGTCTCTTGCATATCCACTTGTGGTGTGCTGAACAGCTTATTCTTGATTGTGTTCTGTAACTCAGAGGATGAACTACAGATCAGATTATGTGGTCATTATTACAAAGAATGTATGTATCCCCAATAGACCTGATTTGTATCATCCAGGTATAACTGAGAAAGTATCACATTAAGGAAATATGTTAAGTAAGAAGAGATCATTTTCAGAACAATGCCCACATTGCACCTGAATGTATTTTCCCTTTAAATACAAGAGCAATTTGTGAAGAAGAGCCAGTGCTTTTCAATACCTACTAGATTGCATGATGCTAACATGTCAGAAAACTTCTCATGTTTCTATTCTTCGAAATGACCAGGTTTTTCAGTGCTATTAATCTGAGGATCAAATGGATAATGACTTTCAGCTCAGCATTTTGCCAACCAGGTTTCTAATCTCCTGTTCCCCACCACCGTGTCATTAGTAGTAGGGTTAGTGTTTCCTACAGTCTTCCAAACTGTATCTCCAGAAAGGCTTTGCATATGCCCAAATTATTACAGTTAAGGGGATGACATCTTCAAAGTGATATTGAACTGTAGAAAACTGAGAATTACCGATATTTTGAATACATATTTCCATGTCCCTGTGTACTTACTACTAATGTACTAGTAAAAATATTGTTCAAAAAAGTGTCAATTAAGAAATTATTCAAGATGCAATATCAAAGCTCATTAAAAAAACCTCCTCCACTTCACTCTGAGCACAGCATTTGTAGGCAAAGCTGAGATTTGACAGACACTGTAAATGAGGAATGAGAAAGTTATCTGCAGCTGCAGGCTGACAGACTGCATATACAGCCCTAACTATGCTGGCATTTAAGTACAGTACTGTGTGCTGACATGACAGAAATGAGAATAACTGATAAAAACCCCATAATATAAATATGCTATTTTAAATCCAGTGATTTAATTCTATATAATATAAATTTATTTTCTATTTTAAATACAGTAATTTAAGTCTGTATACATTTCGGCACATTTGGTTTTAAAGGAATTTGCTGTGTGAGCATTTACCATGCTCTAAGATGAGATCCCACAGCAGCCAGAGTATTGAGGCAGAATTTTGTCTATTTCTTAAAGGACACCAAGAGACATCAGAAAGCTTTTCATATTTAATGACGTTATATTATATCATCTGCATAGAAATTAATTTTGAATTCAAGTAAATTCAGTTCTGCTAGTAGGTAGCAAGGTATAAGCAGAAGAAGTTATTTTCACCTCTGCCTCAGCCTTGCACACTGAAATCAGGCAAGTTATCACCCGCAGATTTGCACTCAGTTATCAAGTGTTAGGGGTATCCTAGGCTGGTAAAGCCTTCACACAGTCATGCTTTGGTCTTTAGGATAAAGTCTGAGTTTTTTCTTGTCACACCAAAGTTTGTCTCATAACTGTTCTTCTATCACCATAGTAAATTCCTGACTCTCCTGGGCATTGTTCTCCATGCCTTTCTGTGGTCTGTTGTGACCCATTGCTCTCTAGGAAAGATCTCTTTCCATTTCCTAATAGTTGTACATCACCCATCATACAGCAGCAAGGACACAGCAGATACGGTTGTTCTCCCTGCTTTTAGTTAAATATAGCATGAAGTTAATCCAATTATGGTCTTGTTTATAGGAAGCAAACCCACTGTCCTACTAGGTGTATAGTTCCCACCTACCACCTAACGGATGTTCACTCACCTTAAAAACACAAAGAGTAGATATTAGGACAGTTCATACAACAGTTTGAATGACAGTAACTCCTCAGCCATGTCTTGGTATGCCAATGTTATCAGGCAATCTAAAGAATTTCCTTTCAGGAAATTTTTGAACTTCATATTGAAATTTGAGCTTAATGTTGCAATGACCTAACACAAAGAGCAGCTTATAAGTAAAGTGCACTCCTAAAAGTTTCAGTCAGTTGAAATAGTTTAACAATAAAAGTCATTGTACATATGCACTGTCGTATGCTTGCTTCAAATATCCATTACTAATTCAGTCTTGATGTTCATTATTTGCTTGTGCATTGTCCTGGTATTTGGCTGGGATAGAGTTAAATCCATAAGAAACTGGGTGGATACACAGCCAAGACAGGTGACTCAAACTAGACAAAGGGTATTCCATGTCATGTAACATGCTCAGTATATAAAGGGGACTAGCCAGGAGAAGGAGCTACTCTTCAGGGATGGGCTAAACATCCAGCTCCAGAAGTGAGGTAATTACATTGCGTATCACCCACTTTGTATATTCTAAGTATTGTTATTATTTTCCTCTTCCTTTTCCATCCTAGTAAACTGTTCTTATTTCAGCCCACAAGTTTTACCTTTTCCTTCTGATTCTCCTACCCATTCCACCAAAACAGGGTGCATGAGTGAACAGTTGTGTTGCTCTCATTTGCTGTCTGGGCCCTGGCCAGTGTCTGCCAAACACTGCTCAGTATTAGGCAGCACCCTCAGGGGAAAGAAAGGGAAAACGGCGACAAACACTGCAACTACTCTAACCCTGGCAACAGCCACAGTGGCTACTTAAATCCCAGTGACAAGCACTGGCAAGTGACAAGTAATGGCAAGCCTTTGAACCAACTGAACAGGAGGCTGTCCACGCAGTAGCCCTTTGGCCAGTCCACGTGGGCCCAGATGTAAAGAACGTGCTCTAGACCATAGCTGCAGAGAATGGCCATACCTGGAGTCTCTGGCAGGAAACACCAGGGGAAACTCAAGGTTGATACAGAGGATATGAGGCCAGCCACATTCTAACTGAAAATGAGATATTGGCAGTATATGAAGGGATTTGATCTACTTTGGAAGTGATTGGAATGGAAGCACAGCTCCTCCTGGAACTCCACCTGCCAGTGGATGATAAAAGGGAGGGTTCCTTGTGAACATCATGCACCTGATGTTATGTGTAGTAAGTGGTTTGCACTGGTAACACAGTAGGCTCAAATCACCAAGGAACCCAAATCACCCAGGAATTCTGGAAGTGATCATGGAAGTTGTTGTCTTGATTTCAGCTGAGACAGAGTTCATTTTTCTTGCTAGTAGTTGGTAGTTTGGATTTAGTATGTAAATTATGTTGATGACACAGTGATACCTTTCGATGCAGTTTGGTTATTGTTGTGTCTACACTAAATTAAGAACTCTTCATTTTTTTCTCACCCTGCACAAGAAGCTCAGAGAGAACAGCCAGGACAGATGACCCAGACTGGCCAAAGAGACACTCTCTGCCACAGAATGTTATGCTCCATGTACGTATATAACTGGGGAAGCTAGCCAGAGGCAGATTTCCTGCTTGGAAACAGATGGGACATTGGATTGTTTTATTTTCCTTTCACATTGAGTGAGCAATTGCATTTGTGCATCACTTGTTATTGTTATTGTTGTTATTATTATTGTTATTGGTACTGCTGTTATTATTATTGCTATTATCAATATTATTATTATTCTCTTCCTTTCTCATTTTATTAAACTTTCTTTATCTCAATCCACAAGTTCAGGGTTTTTTCCATTTTCCTCACCATCCTTTTCTGGTGGGAGGAGTGAGCAGGCAGGCACCTGTCTGTTGCTCAGTTACTAGCTGGGATTGTATCACAATAGTGGCTTAAGTAGATTTGGACTGACAACATAAAGCTGAATTATTTACAGCTTGATGGGCCCATGACACCTGTCCTGGTTCTGGCCAGGCCAGAATTATACCTCCACAAGCAGCCAGCCCAGGTGAGCTGAGTCAGCCAGGCTGTTTCCACACCACTCCTCGATAAAAGGGGCTGGTAGGGGAGGGGGTGCTCCTAGGTGCCTCCAGGGCAGTCTGAGTGTGGGTTGGTCCTCTCTTTGGTGCAGTATGTCATTGTCACCCAGTGTGAGTGAAATTTGCCACGGGCTGTTATTGTTCCCCTTTCATGATCATTTTGTCAGTAAATTGTCCTTATCCTAACCCATGGAGGCTCTGTCTGTTTCTCCTCTGAGTGAGAAAGCGGCATGTGGTGCTCAGCCACTGTCTGGGACTGAGCCACCACAGCACATCAGGCCATCAAGGAAGAGACGCAACACATAGCTGGCCTTGTGGTCGAGGTGGGGACTTGGCCATGGGCGATATCTCGCAGGTTATCCATGAATGTGAAATGCGAGCTGCAGAGAAGCAAGCCAAGCAGTTAAAGCCTCTGTGGTATGGAGGGCAATGGCTGAAATACAAATATAGGGAGGCCTGGCAGATTGATTATATCACACCCCAACAAACCTTTCACCTTCTAATGGTGAAAGCAACCACCAGGGTGTCTGGAAACATTTTCTGTGCCCCATGTCACCACCTAGAACACTAACCGAGGCCTGAGGGACAGAGTGTCAAGTTTGCTGATGGTACAAACCTGGGAGGAATGGCTGACATACCAGAAGGCAATCTGGAGATCTGGACAGGCTGGAGAACTGGGCAGAGAGTAATCTTATGAGATTCAACAAGGGCAAGTGTTGGGTCCTGCACCTAGGGAAGAATAACTCCAGGCACCAGTACAGGTTAGGAGCTGACCTACTGGGAAACAGCAATGTGGAAAAAATTCTGGGAGTGCTGGTGGACAACAGGTTGCCCATAAGCCAGCAATGTGCCCTCATGGCCAAGAAAGTCAATGACATCCTGAAGTGTATCAAGAAAAGTGTGTCCAGCAGGTCCAGGGAGGGTCTCTTCCCCCTCTACTCTGCCCTGGTGAGGCCTCATCTGGAGCATTCTGTGCAGTTCTGGGCTCCTCGGTTCAAGAAGGACAGGGAGCTATAGGAGGGGGTACAAAAAAGGTCTACAAAGATTATCAGGGGACTAGAACATCTCTTTCTGAGGGACCAAGGCTGAGGGACTTGGGACTTTTTAGCCTAGAGAAGACTGAGGGGGGATCTTGTCAATGCTTATAAATACTTGAGGGGTGGATGTCAGGAGGATGGGGTCAGTCTTTTTTCAGTGGTGCCCAGTGACAGGACAAGGGGCAATGGACACAAATTTTAATATAGGAAGTTTCACCTTAACATGAGGAGGAACTTCTTCACTGTGAGGGCAGCAAAGCACTTGAACAGGCTTCCCAGTGAGTCTGTGGAGACTCCTTCTCTGGAGATATTCAAAACCTGCCTGGATGCTGTCCTATGCAGCCTGCTCTAGGTGATCCTTCTCTGACAGGGGAGGTGGACTAGATAATTTCCAGAGGTCCCTTCCAAACCCTATGATTCTGTGATGCAGTGAAAGGAAATTCCTGTGGTAACATTGCAGCCCAGGAAGAATTGGATCAAACAACAGGACACATTTCTGAAACAAACTTTTATACACCTGGGCAAAAGAGGGTGGCACTGAGTGGGTGTATCACATTCCCTATCATGCACCAGTCTGTGGGAAAATCAAATGATATGATGGACTGCTAAAGACTACGCTGAGAGCAATGGGTGGTGGGACCTTCAGACACTGGGATACACATTTAGCAAAGGCCACCTGATTAGTTAACACTTGGGAGTCTACCAATTGAGCTGGCCTTTCCCAGTCCAAATTTCCATGTACTGTAGGAGGAGATAAATTCCCCATATTTCACATGAAGAATATGTTGGGGAAGACAGCCTGAGTTATCCCATCTGTAGGATTGCTTTTGCTCAGGCACCTGGGTATTTTTGTTGTGTGATGCAGAAGGATGGACAATTTTGTTGTGTACTTCAAGGGGATTTGATATTGGGTGAGAATAGGCAATAATTTAGATTCTAGGATGTTAATCACCAAATAACCCTGCTATTGTATGTCATCACTACTGCGATTGCTATATGCTCTATCCATGGTGTTCTAGTAGGAATCACCCAACTTAATGATGGATGAACTTTGATGAAATCAAACAGCGCTCGATGATTGAACTGGAACTCCAGCAACTTTTTAAGAGACACTTATGAACTCTAAAGTACACTTTGAACTAAGCTAAAATTACAGAAATCCTCTTCTGTAGTCCCTTGCCCTTCTTCCCTTAAGAAAGACTAAATGCAGCACTTTCAAAGAGACAAATGGAAAATAGGCTTATAAATTACATTCATTCCCAACTATGATTTTTGTCCTCCTATGATTCCTTGTACAGGATCTAGCTGAGTCTGGCCTCATATCTTTACGCTGAACGTCTGCTTCAGCTCTTTAGCTCTTGTAGATGGTATAAGCTAGGCAGAAAAATGTTGAAATTTACAATCTGCAAATGTTAGAACACACTGTTATATATTCCATAATTGAAACTGTTACTGTGTCCTGTATATCCTGCAACCTTTTTGTACATGCAGCCATTGTTATCCATTTTCTGTAAAATATTATCCACAAAGGTTCAGAAAGTTTCATTAGGGTTGCCATAAAAGTCAGCTAAACCATGTTTTATGTCTTCTCTTAAGTTGAAGTATCTTGCAACTAATAGAAAACACTTTGTAGACCACTTGCTAAATGAGTGTATAACAGACAGGCAGTATAGGTAATTCATTTTTATATGGAGTGATGATATTAGAAGAGTTAGAAGCTAATACATCTTTAGCTAATGATTTTTCCTTTGTTTTCAGCACACAGAACATTATTTCATGCATATTTTTCTATCCCTGCAAGACATCTCAACCTACATTTGGACTGAGATCATTTTTATTCAGTAAGTGAAATGCACAAGTGGGTTTTTTTGAGAGGCAATGGAGAAATATTGCAAATTAAAAAACTGGAGATAAGAAAGAGTTAGTGCACTATTTTTTCCCCTATCTATCAGGCAAAGAGCCTTATAGGTAGAGTATGGTTTGCAGAGGAGAAAAATAGTGGTGGATAATTGAGATTGGTCATTAGATATGCAATCCCATGAGATATATCAACATGCTTTTCTTTCTAGGGTAGATAGTATGAGTCAATCACACCTAAGAGGAGTCTGGCTGACTTTCGTGAGTTAAATTTCAATACAAATAACTCATGAGATGTTCCCACAAAGATTTTTCATCACAGGCAGGCAAAATCATTAGGACAGAGCACTGGCACAGACTGTCAAGAGAGGTTGTGGAGTGTCCTTCTCTGGAGACATTCAAAACCCACCTGGACTCATTTCTGTGTGACATAATCTAGGTGATCCTGCCCTGGCAGGGGGTTGGACTAAACGATTTTTTGAGGTCCCTTCCAACCCCTAACATTCTGTGATTCTCTTTGATTCTGTCATTATGATGCAGCAGAAATTCTAGCTTTGTGAGCACTGAAACCACTTAAACTTTCCAGTGTCTTGTTCAGTGTGCTTCTCCAGTATATTATATTAAATGAACTACAGATATTTGGGTGATAAATTATAAAGTCATTGTCTTTCTAATAATTTTCTTTTTTTTTTTCTGTAAAGCACTAATCAAAGATTTCATATGTGACAAGTAGAAGTGGGAAGGGGAGAAAGAAGAAAGTGCACACAGAAAAAAGTTTTTAAAAACTTAGGATAAAAAGTAGCACTATACAGCCAGTTTGAAATTACAGTTCATGTATTCATACAGGGACTCTGACCTCTATATAGTGCAATCTCCCCTTAAGCCACAATCCTTTTCTATTTCTTTGAAGTTTGTGGCAACATGCTGATCAGTTTTTCTACAAGGACAGTACTGCATGCACTGATACTTGTTGAAAATCCCATCGTACATAGTCAAATATCATTTTTTGTTTCCTGTGGTTACAGGACTAATAGACAATTAATAGACATGTGTCCATGTGCCTTGTGGAAATGCAGCACTGAAATTTGTGATTCCCATTAAATTATAACTTTCATTTTACTATAACATGCAAATGTGTCTTTTGATGGGATGGGCATTTGAAAGCATATTGAAGGGGAGAACAGGGTAAATATCAAAACCTTTTTCTTTTCATAAATGATAGAAGGAGATGTTTGTGATGCCCCTTTTTTTCCGGTGACTTAATAGCTAGGGCACTCATTATTATGAGTACATTGAATTTCTCCTTGTGCTGGCATCTTACAGAGCTAGGATTTAATGTCTTCATGCCTGTATATTCTGATTCTGTAAGAGAGTTCACTGCCTCTTCCATGGTTGCGCCTTCAATCTATGTAAAAAAGGATAGTACCCCAGCAAAACTGGGAATACTTTCTTGCTTTATCCTAAGAGATTCTTCTGGGAAGCAGACAGACTGTGTCTCTGCTACAAATAATATTTGTTCATTCATAGAATATGGAGTTTCACTAATAAGAGATTTTGGCTTTTATTTTAAATATATCCTTTAGCCAAAATGCCCGGCAGTCCTGAGACTATGGCTTCAAATATCACCAGGTGAATGAGGAAAGTGACTTTTTCTGTCCTGCAGTAGAGCCCTAATCTTTTTGGCTCTTGAACAGCAGGGAAATAATGTTTTAGCAATACCTGCTTTTTAACTTTTTTTAACTTTTTAACTTTGCATTTAACTTTAAATATTTTGTTTACTGAATCATAGAATCATAGAATCTTAGGGGTTGGAAGGGACCTCAACAGATAATTGGGTCCAACCCCCACAATGAAGTGCACAGATCTAATTTTAATGGAGTTTTTTTCTGATAGCACAAAGTTTTCCAGTGAATCAATTTAATCCTGTATATCCTCAGTAGAGATAGGGCCTATTTCAGCACAAGTACATACTGCTGTGTTAGCACTCTTGCGGTGAAGGCTACTTCAGGTAGAGCAAATAAACTTGCTAGGGCAGCAGGAAGGATAGAAAGAAAGAAAACCTGAGTTATAAAATAATTTTCCAAATATTCCTGAAAAGAGGTTTGGAAACTCTTTCAAGAGCTTTTCATTTCTCAGCAGCCACCCTGTGTCAAAACCATATTTTTCTTAGGGGTAATACGTAATTTGGCACCAAGTGACCTTATCAAATTTTATCAAAAGGAAAAGTAATACAAATGGATTCCCTCAAGTAATTCCTTTGAAGCATTTTTAATGTAATGTTCAACCAAAGATTTTTTTTTTTTAATTTTATTTTAGCACAACTTTAGCTGGGAATATGTTAAATTGATGCTAGAACACTTTAATCTGCTTTAGGTCAAGCACACACTTGTTCACTTAAATGTTGTGGGTTTTTTATCTTTATGTGTCTTTATGTATCTTCACATATCTTGTTCAAAAGTTAGAAAACTACATGAAAAACACCCATAGCTTGAATAGATTCTTCTTTTTTTTACTCAAAGAGTTTAGTTTGGGCACGGAAACTTTATTTCCCTTCCTCCTACAAAGGATGCATATTGACTGAGATGGAAGAATTTAGTCTTTGAATGCTTCAGAACCAGCCCTTCTGCCACTGACATGGAAAAGAGGTCCACCAGAAAATGTTGAGGCCTTTAAATCTGAAAGCTGAACTTTGACCTCATATTTGTGCTGAAAGTGGACAAGACCTCTGAAAAACTTCAGCATTCTGATAAGCTTGACAACTTGTATCCTAATGATCTAAAATTTTATTATAACAAAAAAACTATAGCTCTTTCTTCTGTAATTAAAGTGCAAAAAAAGACAGCTCTGGATTTCTGTGTATGTGTGGGTACAAATACATTTATGTGTTACATATACTTACATATATACACATAGTTGTATGCATGTATGTTGACAGTCTGGTAGAAAAGACTTTCTTTTGGTCCTGAGATGGCATCAGTCATACTAGTGAGGGAAAAGCATCATAGACAATATATGAAACTTCAAAACTCGTTGGCAACTTTAGAGTAGTAAGGAACAAAGATTTCCAAATGCAAAAACAACATACAACCAACATGGTTTATGCAATACCCCAATTATTTATCCAATATTTAAAGAATGTGGCCAATCTGCTTTTCAAAAACTGGAGACTATTACACATTTTTGTTCTTTTGTCTTCTGTAAATTGTTCTTTGTGTCTTTCTGGAGTTTAAACTTCAGTGATGTTTGTTGGGTTCCAAAGCAATAATTCATCACAGTTTTGCATCAAAGGAGCTACCTGAAATGTTTATTTTGTTAAAATAACCTATTATATTTGGGAAGATCAGGTACTGCATTACATTCTGTATTGAGATCAGAAGCTAAATATCAAAACAAATGCAGGAAAAAATATTACCGTATATTTTGTCTCATGTTTAGGTACCCACACCCAAAGAATGAGACACTCTTTAACAGAAAAGCATCCAGTCAAACCCCTTTGTACTAGATAACAGAAGTAAAACTGAATTGCTTGTGCAGTCTTAGATAATATCATCTCTGTCACAAAAACACTGTAAAAGAGAAGAATAATTTAAACTGACAGTTGAGAAAAAATTCAAATGTAAATAAAAATTAGCAGGTCGCAAGCTTGTGTGCTGAACTATTTTGGGGAAGAAAAATTATTTCTACCAACCTAGTGTGGGCTGCAAGTGGTTTGGTCATGACCTCTTGAAAGTAAAAAAACTTGGGAGAATAGAATAGTGTCTTTGTTGATGGCTAGAAGACAACATACAACCCTATTTCTTAATGTCATGTCTGGCTTATAGCTAAGAGAATGATTCTTGGATGAAAACCTCCCAGCTAGTAGACATGTAATGCTAACATGCACTATGAGCATTTTCTTTCTTGTTGCTGGAAAAGAGTCTTCCTGTTTTGAAAAGCTTTTGTTAATAATCATTTTAATAAAATGACCTTTAGAATAAAGAAACATTAGTGCTTGAAATATTTTGTTTCATGGGGTTTTTTTTTTTAATTTTTATAAAGGATTTTTGAGGAAAATTATATATTAACTCACAGTTAGAGAATTCCTTAGCAATGTATATTATTACTGTGCTCCTGGCTTCATATGCAATAATACCTTGGTAAATGTCAAACTCTTTGACATTCCAGGTTGAGTATTCAATGTTGGAATGTTTTCATTTACAGTGTTTAATAACCTAAATCCCATGTATATTGTAACTAAGAGGACCATTTTAGATAAGAATAATTACCTTTTGAAATAAGTTCAGATAAGAAGGCAGATTAAAAAAAGCTTTAAGGACTGGTTGAAACAAACCAAACAAAATTAAAAACCCTTAATAACATTCCTCTTGGTCTGTTTAATCTTTAAATTCCAATTTTATTTTGTAAATTTATTCATGTAAGAACAGTTTTATTCATGCTTAAACTTCAGTTTCAAGAAACAAGGCATAAAACCTGACCTGTTGCACTCTAAAAATGAATGGAAAAATAATCACAGTATTTTTGCAAAGAATACACAAAACCATGGACTGTACATCTATTACTGGTGGTTTCAGACAGAATTTGAAGGCCATACTTTGATCAACATTTATGAATCTACTCAATACAGAAACTAAGTTTGCATTAATGAATTTAAGTTATGTGTATGTTTATATAAGGAGAAAAGCCTACTCACATTGAATATAGAACCAATGAAAAATTCTGGAAACAGAACAGATGCATCTTTTCCACACAGTTTATATAGAAATACATATATATAAGTATATATAAACATATTTGTACACATATATCCATATAAATATCTGCATTGACATATATATATAAGTATATATAAACATATTTTACATATATATCCATATAAATATCTACATCTATATATATGTATATATATAAATTACTATCTCTTCATTGTCCTAGTAAACATGATGATAACTACTAATATTTTAAGCATTTAATTTCAGTACTTTGTGAATAGATTTCAATTTAAAGAAAAAATTCAAGATTTTAATCATATAAAATTGTTTAAATAAAGTGATCTCAGATTACATAATCTAACATGACTGTTATCTATTGTAAAGATGGCCTCAGGTGTTTCTGTGATGGTCACTCCGTCATAGAAACCCACTAGACTGATCAAGCAGGATTTCCCCTTGGTGAAGCTATGCTGACAGCCTCAAATAACCCTCCCTGTCTTCCAGAGCATAGCTTCTAGGAGGCTCTGTTTATGATATTCCCAGGCACAGAGGTGAGGCTGACAGGCCAGTAGTTCCCTGGTTTGTCCTTTTTACCGTTTTTAAAAATGGGAACAACATTGCCCTTCTTCCAGTCACCAGGGACCTTCCCTGAACACCATGACTTTTCATATGTGATGGTGAGTGGCTTGGCAACCACAACAGTCAATTCCCTGAGGACTCTGAGATGCATCTCATCAGGTCCCACAGACTTACATATGTTTAGTTTCTTCAGGTGGTCACAAACCTGAGCTTTCCCTACAGTGGGAGGGGCTTTACCCCCTTGTGTCCCATCTTGCTGTCACTGACCCGAGAGGGGTGCGGAAAGCTGTTGCTAGTGAAGGCTGAGTCAAAGATGTTGCTGAGTACCTCAGCCTTCTCCTTGTCTGATAAAACAAGGTCTCCATTTTCATTTATGAGGGTAGGAACACTTCCTTTCACCTTCCTCTTCTGGTTGACATACCTGTAGAAGGCTGCCTTATTATTCTTGGCATCCCCTGCCAAGTTCAGCTCCAGCTGCACCTTGGCCTTCCTGACCCCATCCCTACATAACAGGACAGAATCCCTATATTCTTCCCAGGTTACCTATCCCTGCTTGCAATGCTTGTTCAGTTCCCTCTTGCTCTTTAGTTTGACCATCAGGTCTCTATGCAATCATGCTTGTCTCTTCTGTTCGCTGCCTGATTTCCTATATCTGGCAATTGAGAGATCTTGTGCTCTATGGAAAGCATCCTTAAAGATCTGTCATCTCCCTCCTTCCTAAGGACCTTTTCCCAAGGTATCCTACTGATTAACACTCTGAAGAGCTGGGAGTTTTCTTTCCTACAATCGAGTGTCCTAACTATACTCCTCGGCTGTCCCATATCCCTCCAGACCTTGAACTCTACCAATGTGCGATTGCTGCAGGCCAGGCTGCCTCCAATCTTGATGGAACTGACAAACTCACATGCATTGGTGACTATCAGGTCTAGTATTGCATCCCCTCAAGTAGGGATGTGTATTACCTGGTCTAAGAAATTATCTTTGATGCACTCTAAGAGTCTCTCGGATTGCCTACATCTTCCTTGCTTGCAAGTGTGAAGCCTCCTGTAGCTGGAGGAAGAGGGCTTCATCTAAAGGCTCCCCTTGATCAGGTGGCATGTAGTAGACACCAACTACAATGTTCTCTTTGTTGCCTCGGTCTCTTATTCTCACCCATGAGCTCTCGACTTGCTCGTGGTTGTTCGTCAGGGACAGTTCTTCACACTTTATCCATTTCCAGTAATGCCACCATCCCGCCTTCCTGGCCTATCCCTTCTGAACAGCTTCTAACCATCAATAGCCACATTCCAGCCATGGGATTGGTCCCACCAATTTTCAGTAATGGCAATGAATATAGATTGCAAAACTGGATTAAGATTGATCTCTTATTCATTGGCAAAATAACAATGAAGGACAATTTTGCAGACTTTTCTTTGAATGAACAACTTTTTTATACTTCAGAATTACAAAATGTGAGTAGGATTATTAAATCAAGAACACATTAACATTTATGTATTCTAAATTACAATAAAATATATCTCACCTAATAATTAATTATATTATAAACCGAATACCTTTTGAGATTGATACTCAGATGAAAGTGGTCATATTGCTGAAAATAGAGACTGAGAATAAGTGGGAGCAAAAGGGTGAAAGGATTAAAACTGACTTTTAATGAGAGGAAAGTTAGTAGCTCATTATAGAAATAATGCAGGAGGGATTAGGTTATAATATAACTATTTTATGAGGCAAATGGGTTGAAAAAATTGCAGCTGTCAGTAAGTGACTGTAACAGAATAACAGTTAGTATTACTAAGTAAAATTTAGGTTTAAATTCACACAGCGAAAAATAGCAAGAGGAAATTACAATTATTTGTAAGATTCATCTTTGCCCATTATAGAAAACTTGATAGCAGGTAACATGCTCTCCAAAATTACTGCTATTAACATCAAAGTAAAGCTTTACTTTTTGTCATTGTGAATGGCTGAGTATTACAAGTGGGGATTTCTAAGCAAAAACATTCCATTGGTTAATTTGTTTTACTTATAGCTGTGGAAATTAAAATTTTGAAAATATTAATTACTAATAAGGAGGTTAAACTTGTGGCACATTCAGCTGTCGTTAACCACATGTATTCTGTTTGTTTTTTAAAGTAATGAATACAGCACTATTTTAAAAGCAGCAATTACTACTCTACGTGTGCAACCTTTTTCGATTAAGTATTGCCTGAGACAATCTCTATTCAAAAGTCAGCATTTGACACTTTACGATAGAATTGACTCAGATTGACTCAGGACTTGGGAGTACTTGTGGATGAGAAGCTGGACATGAGCCACAAATGTGCATCTGCAGCACAGAAGGCCAACTGCATCCTGGGCTGCATCAAAAGTAGTGTGGCCAGCAGATTGAGAGAGGTGATTCTACCCCTCTACTTTGCTCTGGTAAGACCTCACTTGGAATGAGCTTTGGAGCCCTCAACACAAGAAGGACATGGACCTGTTGGAGTGTGTCCAGAGAAGGGCCACAAAAATGATCAAAGGGTTGGAGCACCTCTCCTATGAAGACAGGCTGAGAGTTGGGTTAGTTCAGTTTGGAGAAGAGGTCTCCATGGAGACCTTATGGCAGCATTCCAATCTCTTGGAAGTATTGATGAGGGGTAATCGTTTTAAACTAGAAAAGGGGAGATTTATGTTGGATATTAGGAAAAAAATCTTAAAAATAAGGGTGGTAGATCACTGGAACAGGTTGCCGAGAGAGGTAGTGGAGCTGATCTAGAAAAGATGTCCCTGCTTACTGCAGGAATTTGGACTAGATGGCCTCTAAAGGTCCCTTCCAGTCTAACACATTCTATGCTTCTATATTGGACAGAGTTTTGGCCAGAATTTTCTTTCAAAATGTCAATGAAAAAAACAACACATTTTTCTTAAACTGTAGGTTTACTGTTTCTGGTATGTGCCAAGAATTGCTTTTTGACAGTCATTTGTGAGGGAAGTAGTTCGCTGAACCAGATTTCTTAGTGCAATTTGTAGCACTTACCAAAATGAGAGAAATTTCCTTCACATTATTTACAAAAGATTTATAAAATAAATGTTAGTTTCAAACCCGAGTACTGGCCTATTTCTGACAGAACTGTCATTTAAAATATTTTGATAGAGACATGTTAGAATTGGCTGCATGTATGTCACTCCTTTGCCAAACACTTGGGAGTATCAAGCAGAATCGGCATCAGAACTATTAATAAGGCACAGATCTTCTTTAATGTCTCAAAAGTAAGCTAGGCAATTGAAAAAAAAATAGGCTTTTCTGGAATTTTAAATCAAAATTAATGTATGTACCTCTGCCAGTCTGTCAAAATACTCATATTTTACTAGAAATTTATTCTGAGAAAAATTATTTAACTGACCATTTTACTACACACAAATTCCCCATGCTGTGGGTGAAGTAAGAAGTCTTTGCTACTGTGGAGCTATTTTATTAACTTCCTGATTGACCTAGGCTCCAGCATGTAATGTTCTCTGTAATAAGATTCCTACCTACAGACAGACCATCATTTATTATTCTGAGTTTATAGGGTATATTCTTTTTCCCCTTTTTAAAAGTAAAACAAAACAAAAACCAAACAAGCAAATAACCAGATTTTAACATCTTCGAAACCACATCCTGTCACTGGTGTCAGGATAAACATACCTAACTGATGACATGCCTATGTAATGTCACCAAATAACTTTTGGTGCTTTGATTTTTTTAAATTTTATTTTTAAAATGTAACAAAAATGATGCTACAAAGACGAGATGATAATGTATCTAAAGCAAGGTCATATATTGGCTACTGGGGGACAGAACCCTCTGAATCTTCTAGAAGTTTCATGTGAAGAAATTACAGCATAAAATACCTCTGATTGAGGTAATGCTATTGATATAAAAAACTAAAGGCCTGGTTCACCATTTATGTCATTCTGTTTTTTCATCAGTGTATCCCAATGAAATCAATTGATGCAAGTTGATATATGTGATGTCCATTAGTTTAGAAACATTTATTAAATTGTTTATTCTGTTTTTCCAGTGCAGAGAAAATCAGAAAATCCAGTCACTTCTATTTCTGCCAGCCTTATGAAAGCCCTTAACAGGTTGCAAGATTAACCCAGTGTTTAAGATTAATCAGTCCTCAAATATTTTCTGACTACAGCAGTTTTTACCTGTGTTGGCTTCGGCTGGGATAGAGACAATTGTCTTCATAGTAGCTAGTATGAGGCTGCATTTTGGATTTGTGCTGGAGACGGTGTTGATAACACAGAGATGTTTTCATTACTGCTGAGCAGGGCTTACACAGAGCTGAGGGCTTTAATGCTACTCACACCACCCTACCAGTGAGTGGGTTGGGGGTGCACAAGGAGTTGGGAGGGGACACAGAAAGGACAGCTGATGCCAACTGACCAAAGTGATATCCCATACCATATGATGTCATGATCAACATATAAGGGCCTGGGGGAAGAGGAAGAAATGGGGGCATGTTCAAAGAGATGACATTTGTCTTCCCAAGTAACTGTTATGCTTCCCTAGGGATAGCTGAATACCTGCCAGCCCATGGGAAATGCGGAATGAATTCCTTGTCTTGCTTTGCTTGCATATATGGCTTTTTCTTTACATATTAAATGGCCTTTATCTGACCCCATGAGTTTTCTAACTTTTAGTCTTCCAATTCTCTTCCCCATCCCACTGGGGGTGGGGAGTGAGCAAGTGACTGTGTGGGGCTTTGTTGCTGGTTGAACTTAAACCATATCAGCTTACAGCACTTTAACGTGGAAAGTTACGTAACAGATAAGTGCAAGTAGTCCTACTCTTACTCTCATGCTATGAGCTGTCTATGAACAGCATAAGTACTTACAGCTATCTAGTCCAATTAGCGCAGTAACAAAGCTGAAAAGGGGTATTTATGGTCTGAGGTTTGACACCACAATAATGTAGTTTGGCCAGACTACAGCTGGCTGGGAGAAAATCCCTTTCCAAATAACAGGACGTTTTTGCTGCAAGTTGATATTTCAGTCCAAAGAGAATACCAAGAAAGAACACTTTCACTATTACTTTCCCTTTCATTTTTTCTTTCCTTATGTATTTTATAATTACACATGAAAGATATTTGTGTTAGAGGAGTAATAGATTAAACATTCAAAAGCTATTTTTTCCTAATAATCAAAATAACTCAAAGCCTAATAACTTGCTATCCATCTATACTCATGATAGGTGCAGAAATAGGGCAAACTATGGGAGAAACTACATTGTCATATACTATTTTTTCTTGAATTGCAGACATCCATCCAGTTCACTGAATGAAACTGAGGTTTAATAGAAAGAATAGGATTCACTACAGACTGAAACATTGTACAAAACACATTTAGTAAAAAATAAGCACAAAAGAATTAAAGGGATATTGCATGTTCTGGGACATAAGCATATGAGAGTAATCATACCAGCTCAGACCAGGTGTCCAACAAGCCCTGAATCCATTTTTCAAGAGTGGACAATATATAGGTACTTAGGAAAGAACACTAGGGCAAAGAAATTATATAATGACACTCTTCCAGCCACCATTGATTCTCACCTTAGAAAGTTCTAAGCCAGAGCTACCATCTATGTGTAAATGATAATTTTTTAGTTTGTTTTGGTTTGGTCTTGGTTTTTCTTATTATATGGATTTATCTAATTGCTTTTCTAGCTCTTCAGTACTCATCATAACTCATGGTAAGGAGTTTTGTGGCGTAATAAAATCCTGTGTGAATAATTACATTTTAGTGTGTTTTGAATGTCACTTCTTCAATTCATGTAATATCCTCTGGCATGTTTATTAGAGTTGAAAAAAAATCACTTGAAGTTCTCACACTTTTATAGACTACTGTTCCTTCCTGCTTCCATCATCCTTTTTTTTTTCTAAATGGCAGCACTCTAGCCTATTTATTCCACAAACATCAGGTGTTTCATACCTGTGATCACTGCTATTTTCTTAAGGTCTATACTAGTTTTAGTATACTCTTTTTGAGATGGAAGCAGCAAAACTGCAAGAAGTGTTCAAGATGAAAGTTGATAGGGTGGCATTTTCTCTTTTTTTTTTTTTTTTTTCCCTCTGTTGTCCTCTATTCCTTCCTAGATGATGTCTAACATTTGTTCACCTTTTGCCCAAGGTCTCCTTTCTGAGTGGCATTCACCAGCTCAGAGCTGCTACATAAAATTAAGGTTCTCATTTTGGAAGCAGGGCATTTCACATCTACCTAATATTATTTTCCTTTTTATTATAGAATTGTATGCAATATGAGATCCCTTTGCAGATTTGTTGTGTTTGGGTAACAACTTTCCTAACTTGGATTCAGTACTGTCAGTGAGCATTTTTATATCGGTAATTCTAATAGTTCTAATCTAGTCCTACTGATGTGCTTAGTACAGAAATTTGACTTCATGTCTTAGAGTCTCATAAAGCTGTCTAGAATCTTTTCTGATAACTGACAGACCATCATCTGCTTACCAGAAGAACAATACTGTGAAGTTTTGAGAGAAATTTCATATGAAGTCAGTTATTTTGTCTTCTGGGAGGTTTTGCTGATTATCTTCTAGTCCTCAAGACTTATTACAGTTCTCACAAGCTTCCACTGAATATCCTTTATCAGCAATTTGTAATTTAAGACAGAACTTCACACGGGCCACCTGTGTTCTCATATGAGTAATTCCCTTTCTGCTCCTCTTGTACTTCAAAAAGATATTTTATTTTTCAGGCTGGAAGTTGGTCTTCCATTTTTTTATTCATGTTAACTTTTTCTGCATTCTTTATATTGGTACAACATAATTTTTAGGATGAGTGCTAAAGTAACACAGAAACATTGAAGTAGTGTTTGTCAAATATGATTGAAATGCCTTTTGCAAGTGTGTTTGCATACGCAGGATATTCATAGAATCATGGAATGGTTTGGGTTGGAAGGGATCTTAGAGTTCATCTAGTTCCAACCCCACCACCCACCCCCATGGGCAGAAACACTCTCCACCAGACCAAGCTGCCAAAAGGTCTCCCTGGAGCCTTCTCTTCTCCAGACTGAACAAGCCCAACCCTCTCAGCCTGTCCTCACAGGAGATGTGCCCCAGCTCTCTGATCATCTTTGTGGCCCTCCTCTGGAATCTCTCAAGAGTCTCCATGTTCTTCTTGCACTGGGTGCCCCAGAGATGGACGCAGTACTCCTGGTGGGGTCTCACAAGAGTGAAGTAGAGGGGAAGAATCCCTCCTTTGATATGCTGGCCACACTTTTGATGCAGACAAGAATATAGTTGGATTTCTGGGCTGTCAGCACTCATTGAAGTCTCATGTTGAACTTTTCATCCACCAGCACTCCCATGTCCATCTTCTTAGGGCTACTCTCAATCCCTTCTTCATCCAGATTGTAGCTGTGTTTGGAATTGTGCCAACCCATGTGCAGGACCTTGCACTTGGCCTTGTTGAATTTCATGTAGTTTGCATAGGCCTACCACTCAAGATTGTCAAGGCTTGATCATAATATGCATTATCATATTAAACATTTTATTACTGGATAAACGTAAATCTAGGGATTATTTTACTGTCAGAGAGGTCTGGTTCTGAGCTACAAAAAAACCCCCACAAAACCATGCAAACAGCTGCCAGAATCAAACTCTGGACACCTTTTGATAGTGCCTTACCAACAGAGCTTAAAACTAGCATAATCAACTTCTGAGTAGTAAAACGTAAGTTAAGAAAGAATTATGTATAAATTCATATATAATCTTAACTTCTGGCTTTAGGAATTTTTTGAGTTTTGAGTGACACTATTATGTTTACATGTTTATGTTGTAACTTGTATTTGAATTGCATACATGAAATATAAGTGAGGATATTTATTTCTTATCTTTATCTGTTGACAGCATATTGTTCAAACCTTGCCTTTGGAAGAATGGATCACAAATCTCACGAGCATTTCTTCTGAGAGTAAATGTATCTGACATTTTTGCATCTTATTTTCTTATTACAGTTTTACATTGGAGTTATTGCTGTGCCAGTTCTCAAAGATGCAGAATTTTGTTAATGATCTGTAACAACCTCCCAGCAGATTCTCCTTATGCATCAAAAAAAGAAGTGTTCACTTTCTGAACTATTTTTTATGTACAGAATTTTCTTTATGCAGCTACTTATAAGAGAAAAATCTGTATTACTCATAGAGCTACAATAAACACAGAAAAACATACAGGATACAGTAACTAGAACCTTTTATATAAGAAAGAGAAAGGAATAAAGGATAATGGGTGACTTAAAGGTCTTGGCATATATAAATCTATTTGACTTGGCTAAAGAAAAGATTGCCTAAACTTTTATTTCAATACTCAATTCTTTACAAATGAGATGAACATTATGTGAAATTAAGATACAGGGAGTTACATTCCTGCATTACAAGTTGGAGGTGAGGACAAATGGAAATAAAAGATGATCTATCTACTGTCTATAGTGCCCCATCTATCAGTGATGGATTATCTTGTCTAGTTTGGTGAAGATACACAACCTCTCCCGAGTTAAGTAGAGGAAGTATGGTATCAGTTAACGTATCAATTTCTACTTCTGTCACTGTTCATTAAGCACTTCAGCTGTTGTACATACAATCCATATATATTTGTGTAGCTAGTTTTTAAATGCAGAACCCATTTTTTTACACTGGAGAATATAATTCAACAATTACCATACCTTAATCTATTATCACTAATATTTCTTTCCACTGCAATCCACACATATAGCATAACCAGATCTCTTTTTTTTTTTATTTTTATTAAAGCAACTAATTCTTTATATAAAGAGCAGCTCCTGTCCATTTTATCTGTTTCCTTACTTAAGGGAAATATGCAGCTTGGTAGCTTTATTTAACATTTTATTGTGGTAAATTATTATTCAAATTATCTACAGACACAGTAAGGCAGGTGCCAGTGACAGGGAAAGACCCAAAGGAAATAGGGAAATTCTTGAAAGCAATGGAAAAAGAACACTTTCATCTCAGCTTTCCTTTCTGCCTGGGATAAGGGAAGAACAGGGAAGCTGGTGTGTAGGTGCCCCTTACCTGAGCTACATATAGTCAGTCTATTGTCATTCTGTAAAATTTACGCTATTATTTTGCTGCAGAATTCATGCTTTTTGTTATATTTTGGTTTTGTTTATTTCTCCTTTAAACTATAAAGTTATTGTAAAGTCTGTTATGTTTGTCTTGCTACTTTAAAAAAAATAAATATGTGCAATAGAAATTAGAAATTAATATAAATCCATTACACTGATTTTTGAGTGACACAATACAGCAAGTTAATGAAAATGCAGTAGAAAAAATATTTCTTGGTCACAGACTAGCTTTTTCATTTATAATGCCATTATTCCTTTCTGCATGTGTGTATGAATAGCAGCCTTTGTTTTTCCTCTGCTCGTGTCAACATAATTGTTGTGAACATCACTGCCTCCTTTCTCCCTGAACACAGCAAAAAGAGCAATGCTACTGGTTCTGAGTTATTTTGTTTGGGTAGCAATAATGGCTGATCTGCTTGGGGGAAAAACTGTCAAGTCTTTGTGTAAATTATTAACAAACACAATTCTGTATTATTAATAAGACATTGCAAATATGGCTTAATGATCATTTAAAGTTACAGTTTTGAAAAACTGTTGTTTCTTTACAGTTCTTATTGACAAAACCAATTTCCCATCTTTATATCAGAGAATATTTCACAAAATATCTAAGAAATCATAATTTTAGTAATATTTTAACATGGTTTTGCATTTGTCTCAATGTTTTCTACCTTTCTATCAAGTTAACTTGTATTGTTGCAGTGAAATTAACTTTTCTGTGAATATAACTAAAATGTGTTTTTCAACACTTGCAATTTAATCATATTATATTGTTCTTTCCTGAGAAAATCATAAGGAACATGCATATGTGAATACCGTCTTTAAAAAAAAATCTCAGGAGTACTACATGAGGTGCTGCATGAGAGAGGGAAAGTTAAACACACACAGCTTTTCTGCTGAACACTGTAGAGTAGCTTTAATTTTAATTTGTTTGAAATTTTAGTAACTCTTCAGATTTTTTTCCCCCTGTTTCTTGTGTGTGTGCCATATGCTGTCAAGGAGACTTCCTTGGTTAGATAGCTGTAATTAAACTAGCAGCTCTGGTAAACTCTGATATCAATCAGGTGAGATGTCTTAACTTTAAGGCATGAAAACAAGATGCTTTGTTGTTTAATGGTTTGTTGGACATGTGTAGGATGTAATTACTTAAAGGAAACAGATTTTATGTTAATTAATTATTTCTTTAGATACAACTTAGCTTATGAATCATCTTCCATAGATTGAACTTCGTATTTAATAGTAGTTCAAGTGTACATATGGTGCAAAGCAATGTTCAGTGGCATCTAACTTGTTTTTAAAAGCTGGTCTCTCTGGAATATTTTTCTTCATTATTCGCCATTGGAAGATGAAGAGAAAAACTTTCTTTGATAAGCAATAAAAATACGAAGTTCTGTTTTAGTAATCAGTCTGTTTGGAAATTATTTTTTTTTTAGAGCATAATATGCCTTTTGGAAATGAATCTTCATGACTGCATGAAGCAATATCAGCTCTTCCATGCAATTTGGTCTCAATTAGCAATCACGTAGCTGCTGTGAAACCAGCATAGGAAATTCTTTACTCCAGCTCCATGAAGAAAAACCATACAGAGCCTTTGTATTACTTGCCTTTCATTATTATAGATGCAGAATTTCTAATGGAATTTTGTCAAATTAATGGGCTAGTATAGACAGCTTTGACAGTGATACAAGGAGATAACATCCTTTAAACTCATTGTGTCTATTGAAGATCTGTGCAGTGTAGACAAATGGTTTATAGTAGCCTTATTTCCATCCATCTGTCAGTATTTTTTTTCAGGGCTGACCTTGTACATGAAAGAATATGGCCAGAGTCCAGAATTTTGTAACAATTTTCTGGCATGGGGTTTGGAGAAGCAGCGTATGTTATGACATTCTTCTAGCTGTATGTCGTACACTTGGAGCAGAGATATAAAAATATTCTGAATATATGCAGCAATTTAACAGCATAACGCTGCTGTGCTGCCTTATGTCATACTTCATTCTTCTTTCAAATGGAAGGACACAATACATGAAAGCCAGCACCATTAGTCAAATATTTGTAAACATTTCTGCTGGGCTTCCCTTCCCTCCATTAGACAAGTTATTCAAAAGAGAGTTTGAGAAGAAAGTCAACTTGTTCACTAAAACAGAATTTCATACATTTTTACCAAGGACTGTATGAAAAGGTTTATAGGCAATTGAAAAATTTATATACAAATGATGATACTGACATTTTTAATATTAATGAGGTGATTGCAGCTGTAAGAGAAGATAATAAAAATATTTTTAATCCATTTGCTTGAAAGGTAATAAAAATCCTTGTTCCTTGGTGGAATAAAAGTGTAATACAGCTATTAAAGATATTGCAGGGAGAAGGAGATCTAAATAAAGCTGAGACGTCACATTTTGTGGAAGGCTTAATGGAATATAAGAGGCTCAAAAGGTTATAAGGCTGGGAGAAAGTACATACTGGCATAATTTTTATTCAAGTGCTAGATGAAATACAGCGTCATCAAAACTGAGACGAAGAAAAGATCTATCTACAATGCTAGGATAAGTAAAGAAGATAATTACATAAAAAATGTATTACTATGTGAAATTTCAACTGTGATCATATATATAATGGAAGGGTTTGTTATACAACACATCTGTGGCGCCTTTTGATGCATTAGGAGAGGAGAAGCATAAGGAATGCTATGAGCAGCCAAAGACACTCTGCTAGAAGCAGATACATCTCAACATTAAAAATAGCTGCTATATTAGTTCATTAAAACTCACCACTTTGGAGGAGAATGATAAATGGAACATTTCACCTATAGGCATCTTTGAGTCTGGCTTTATGACAGTCAGAAATTGAATGTAAATGTTTTCCTTTAAAGGTGATCTTTCCAGTAAGGGGAGATGTCCCTCAGCAGAGCAATGCAGGAAAACTCACACTCTATTCACCATGGTCTGTCTGAAAATCATACTGCTTTTATTCATTCCCCTTTGAGTCCATCTACATTAGCATTTTGTTTGGGATCAGGAGTAATCTTTTCCTGTGAATCTCCTGATTCATATCCGTATGCATTATTTTGATTTAAAAATGGACTGATCCTGGAGCTCATGAACTGTATTTCTCTTGACTGATGCTAACCCACAGTTATGCTTCAGGAGCACACCTAATACACTGTCTCCACTAATGGACCCTCAGGCCAAAGTTAGTATTATACACCCCCTGTCTTCTCATGCAACATGGATGCTTGTCTTCGATGTCAACTATTGCTCTTTATATTTGTTCTTATTGGCACACACTAGTCATTTAGTGAAGAAAATAACAGAATCACAAAATGGTAGGGGTCGGAAGAGACCACTGGAGATCATCTAGTCCAATCCCCCTGCTAAAGCAGGACCAACTAGAGCAAGTTGCACAGTATCATGGCCAGGCAGGTTTTGAGTATCTGCAGAAAAGGAGACTCCACAGCCTGTGCCAGTGTTCTGACATCCTCAAGGTAAGTAATTTTTTCCTCTTATTCAGGTGGAACTTCATGTGTTCCAGTTTCTGTCCTTGCCCTGCCACTGGCTACCACTTGTCTCGCCCCATGCTCTTGACATCCACCCTTTAGATATTTGTAAGCATTGATGAGACTCCCTCTCAGCTTTCACTTCTCCAGGCTAAACAGACCCAGGTCTCTCAGTCTTTCCTCATAAAGGAAATGCTTCAGTCCCCTAATCACCCTTGAAGTCCTCTGCTGGACACTCTCCAGTGATTCCGTCTTTCTTGAACTGGGTACCCCAGAACTGGACACAGTACTCCAGATGTGGCCTCACCAGGGCAGAGTGGAGGGGGTGGATAACCACCTTCACCCTGCTGGCCAGCCTCTTCTTAATACACCCCATGGTATCATTGGCCTTCTTGGCCCCAGGGGCACACTGCTGGCTCATGGAGAACTTGTCCACCAGGACTCCCAGGTCCTTCTGTACAGGGCTGCTTCCCAGCAGGTCAACCCCTAACCTATATTGGTGCCTGGGGTTATTCCTCCCTAGGTGCAGGACTGTTCACTTGCTCTTGTTGAATTTCATTTGATTCCTCTCCACCCAACTCTCTAGTCTGTCCAGGTCTGGCTGAATGGCAGTGCAGCCTTCTGGTATATCAGCCACTCCTCCCAGTTTTGTATCATCATCAGACATGCTGAAGGTACACTCTGTGCCCCCATCCAGGTCACTGATGAATATGTTGAACAAGACCAGACCCAATACTGACCCCTGGGGCACACCACTAGCTACAGGCCCCCAGGTAGACTCTGTGCAGCATATCATAATCCTCTGGGCTCTGCCATTCAGCCAGTTCTCAATTCACAGTACTGTCCGCTCTTCAAACACATGCTTCCTAAACTTGCCTATGAGTGCCTAATTAATTATTAGGAATAGTTAATGTAAATAGTTATATGATATTTATGCTTCTCATTAAATTTTACATATTTCCTTGCTTTATTAAAATAATGTTTCAAAGTTTTTGTCTGTTAATATCTGGGTGAAAAAAGTTGACGTTCAGTATGTCCTAGAATCTTCTCACAAAAAAAAAATAGTTATGTCATTAATAAATCCCCATTTTTTCCCCCCTCTTCAACAAATAAGCAAACATCAGACATTACTGGAGCTGTAAACACTCTGTCTAGCTAACAGAAGGAATGCCTGTGTAATTTATCCTAGGCTTCTAGCAGTGATTTATTTGGTAAGCCTATTCAGTCATTTTGTTTACTTTTAACATGCTATATTGGACTAACAGTGAATAGATGTAATTTGTATTGTTTAGTGTATTGGGGTAAACAGGACATGAAACCCCAAGTGAAAGGACTTATTATATATTATATAACTGGTTAATCTACAGTAGATGATACAGGTTATTTTGGCTCAGCAGACAGTTCTGAAGGACAAATGAATAACAAGTCCAAAAGTGTTGTTTAAATGATTTGTTCATTTGACATTTATATGTATTTTATGTTGTTTGAGGAAAAAAAATGAAGAGCAAAGGCATCTTATAAAAGCACAGGAAAATTCTCATCACCATTTAGTTTCGGGTTGGTTTTTGTTTTTTTTCCGAGATAATTATTTTCTCTTTATCCTGTTGAAGGAAATTAAGGGGCTATAAAGTTTTAAATTGGGTTGAACCATATAAGCCACACTGGAAGCAAAAATCTCGTTAGTTAGAGAAACGGTCTCAGAAAAAATAATTAAACCGCAACTAGATTGTTTTTAAGAAATATAGACTGGTGAATCCCCCAAGGTAGAGAATATATAATTTATATATATTCATTAATAAATCTGATGACAAAAACATAATGTGAGCTCATAATATAAATATGATTATTCATTAAAAAATTGCCAAACTCTTCAAATTGTCCCAAAGTTCTTGATTTATGGAGGTCTCTTTAAAATCCTGACTGTGATGCTATATAAAGTAAAAGATGATAAAATAATTTAGGAAATGTTTTAAGGCTGTACTCATATTAACATAAAATCTAACAGATTGTGTTGGTTTGACCCTTGCCAGATGCCAGACCCAAAACCAGCCACTCTCTCACTCCCTCATAGGATGGGACAGAAAATAAGATGGAAAAGTTTGCGATTTGAAATAAAGAGAGGAAAATCTCTTTCCAATTATTGTTACAGGCAAAACAGAATTGACTTGGAGAAAAGTGGTTTAACTATTGCCAATTAAAAATGGAGTCAAATGGTAAGAAACAAGGATAAAAAAAACCCCACCTTCCCCCAACTTCCCTTTTGCCTTCCCCTTCATGATCACTGTCTTTAATGCTGCCAAGATAGTGAAGGGACAACAGAAAACAACAGCACTACACAAAGCTTACACAAAGCAGAACAATAGATTAATTTCACCAGGTTTCCCGCTAGCCAAAGAAACCCACCAGATTTTTAATTCAAGGTGATCCATACCTGCCACAGTGAACTACCTCTCTGACATACGAAGTCAGAGACAGATGTGATGAGAAATTTCATGGATGTATACTGATACCGGAGTTTTTGATAAAAGCAAGTGTGAAGCTTCCTCCAGTGGTAGATATCTAACCAAAATCACGGAGGCCTCCACTATGAATGCACAATACTGTCTTTTTTTTTATCATTATAAATTGGGGTAATTTTCAATTCAGGAAAATAATTTACCACAGATCTGTAGTAATAGTCACCACATATAAACTACCTTTTGAGGAATTACAGTGATGTGTTTTGGGACTAGGTATGTTCTCTTTGCAGGATTAAGTCTGTCTGAGAACAGGTTTGCAGTAGGACGACATCAAACCTATGTGCTGTGGACAGGTATTTTATAGGACATAATAGAAAATTGGTCTAAATCTGTATATACATATTCATGTAGGTGACTGCTTGCACATTTGTGGTATAAGCTTGCAGAACAAGACTTTTACTTTAATATTGAAGTTCTTCTTGTCTTGAAGATGACCCAGTTGTTATATCCATTTCTATTTACATGTGCCAGCATTGATTTTTTTTCTATGTTAAGTGATCATAATAAGCATAAAAATGTTAGGAGAAACAAATCTAGCTGTATTTCTTAACACCAGGTTTTACAATGTTTGTAGAGTTCTTGGCTCTACAGATGTATTAGATGGCTACTTTTCTGCTGATTACCATTAAAGAAGCTATAGTTGACCTAACACTTTTACAAGATACTGCTGAATCTTATTCATTACTAAAAAGGCTACATAAACTTTTTCTCTAAGAGCTGAATGCACACTGTTCCTATTTGAGAGGCTCAAACTTTCATTATCTCTGTGATTTCAGGTTCACTTTCTCACTACCCTTATTTCATTTTAAGTAATCAGATTTAGCAGACTGCTACTACCCTTAGGTATTATGCTGCACTCCTCCACTCATTTTGCCTTCTGTATTTTATTAGGCTAGTATTTCTGTTTGCTACCCTGGAGGATTTCTTTTTCATTATTTTGACCAGAATTTGCTTATTTGTCTATATTAAAAATTTATGTATAAAGTATTTGTAAATAAGAGCAAACCATATAGCTCATCTCTGGAATCAGCACAGCAACACTCTGCACAGACACTGAAATGTAAGAGACATAAGAATGAGCATTTAATGTGGTCACTCGTATAAAGGAATGCATGGCATTCGGTTGCAAAATAATACCTGGGAAGTGATTTATAAATTTGATTTTTCAGATTGGAAGAAAAAGGCCCTAACACCTCATATCTGTTCTAGTAAAACTTAAAGGACACAGAAATCTGTCAGAGTAGTAATGGAGTATGCTAAATACCAAGTCAAACAGGCAGCCCTTCCCAACCCATAGAACTTTTAAAAAAAGTTTTAAGTACTGGAAAAAAGTACCTTCAGAATGTGTAGCACTCTACCCAGAAAGGCAGAAAATGTCTATCCACACACAAAGTAGATACACATGTGGTAGTCTGGATGTTGTTTATTCTCTTTACATACATTTTCAATTGTCTGTTGAACCTTTTACATATAAGTTATTGAGAGCTGGAGAATCCCTCTAAGTAGAGAATATACAATAATGTACAACATGGGAACAAAATACAAGTGCCAACAGTCTCCAGTCCTGTGCCTTGGCTCCCCAAACTTCCCTTTCTCACCCTGTAGGAAGGGATGATAATTGAGGACAGAGGAGGCCTTCCAAGAGAGGCCTGTAACATCTTTTTGGATAGAGAAGGGAAGGTCATGAAGGCAGTATCATGTCTGTGTGCACAGCTGTCTGATTTGGCACAGGATTATTACTGTTCCTTGCACTGGTAGGATGCTAAAGTTCATCAGCCAAAAGCAGTCTTTTGGGCTGGAGTAACCATGGTTCTTCATCATCTAGATATGAAACAATACATTATCATACAAACCCTTTAGACTGACCTAGGAAGATGTCATAGAGGCAGCTAAAGCATGGTATCACTTGTGATCACATAATCAGAAGCTTTGAGTTTGCACATACACTGAAGTTGCTCACTCAAGTCCCCTCTCTTCAGTTGCTCACTGAAGTCCCCTCGTCAGAGAAAATGCCTGTGACAGAGAGCCCCCCCTCTCTAGGCACAAGCACCAGCCGGTGCCCGGGTTCATTATGTGAGGCAGCTCATGTTTCCTTTTAATTGGTATCATCACAATGTATTGACACTTGGTCAGCAGTTACTTCAGAGGGGATTATGGATGGCAGCCTGTAACACTGTAGTGAAGCAGGGATTCATCACACATAATGGTAACTTGGGAAGAGTCCAAATGTACCCCCCTTCTTCTTCGTTCTTCCCCACAGTTTTTACTGCTAAACATGATGACATTATACTCTGGAATATCCCTTTGAAATTCTTTATGTGGGTGGTGAAGCACTGGAATAAGTTGCCCAGAAAACCTGTGGCTGCCCTGCCCCTGGCTGTGTTCAAGGCCAGGTTGAATGGGGCTTTGGGAAACTTGATCTGGTGGAGGGTGTCTGTGCCCATGGCAGGGCGGTTGGAATGAGATTTTCCTTAAGGTCCCTTCCAACCCAAACCATTCTGTGATACGTGCTAAATTTAAAATAACTTAATTTCTGGTGGCAATTAGGCGAATTACCAAATAGAAGGGAAAACCAATGCATCCATCTGAATTTATAGTGCATCAAAAATGTATTGTGCAAAATTAGAATGATTTATAACACATTACCATTACAAAGCATGAGCATTTGAAACACATGAGAATTTTGCCAACACCTATATATTTGACAATATGTGATTCTTTTGTTCTGCAACCTTTGCTCTGCCTTTTCAAACCATCTTTCATTGCAATGTTATGTGACTCAAAAGACTTGCAAGATAGAGGCCAACCTTGTTATAAAAAGCAGGCCTCACAGATGAGCTACTGAATGGATTGTATTATAGAACAAAAATAATCCATGAAAGAGAAAAAGTTATCATCTAACTGATGGCTTCAGTAGTTTTAAGTAGCAAAGAGGAAGACGACAGAAAATTGCATAACTTCTGAAAACAAGATTAAAAATGTATGCAATATGCTGCCACATGTATGGCAGTTACCTTCATATAACATAAGAATATAATGTCTATTAAGCTTTCCCTTTTTTCAGCTTTATTGTTTTTTTCTCATTTGGTCAAAGGCAGAACTGACTTCATGGTTTGAGAAGCAAGGGATGGCTTTAGTGTATATGAATTTAGAATGTATGTTTGAAATGTTATTGAATAAAGATCATGAACCTCCATTGTTTGATTTCATAAATTTGCATCAGAATATAATAATAATAACAACACTAATATTAATAATAATATTGAGAAAGATACACCTTGTGAATGTAAGATTTGAATGGCCACATAGCTGTCCTGCAATGATTGCATTTGAACAACCTTTAGTGAAACATAAGAAATTGCTAAAGCCCTCACAGGCTTCAGACTTGTCAAAGACCTTTTCATTTCATATAAGAGCAAAAGACGAATGAGCTGTAAGCCATGTAAGTCCACACAGAAGGTAAAATGAAACCACCACTTTCAAAAAGCCATCTACTAATAACTTTCACACTAACTAAATTGCACCACATGGCAACATCAGAATTGCTGTCTTATAAAATCCAATAACAACCACACACAGAAGGCCACCTACATTTTTCAACAATTCACACTGAGTCAATACACCTGTCTCACACCTTATCTCAAAATCAGTAATTACAGAAGTACTTCACTTTTACATGAGCATCAGGCTTTAACAGTTAATAAAGATGACGTTTAACTTTTATATTAAACATGAGCATCTGTAAATACATAAAATGCACAGTCAATGGCCACTTAGATCAATGTAATTTAAAAAACACCGACACAATAGACGCACTCTTGCAGTGACCATTTGTTGCATGGCAGTGAAAGTTGGGGTTTCAAAGGTGGGAATTAGGAGGATGCTTCTTTCTTCAAGTACGCACAGGCAGTCTTAATACTTTGAGTGCTAAAAAACCCAACTGCAACCTCAAGTGTTTGCCTTTGAACACAGAAATGTGTTCAGGCATGCCTTTGCAAATACTGAGGTTCAAATCTTAGTATTCAAACAGGTTATGAAGAAATAGCAAAGACTAAGTTTCAGAGATAACACCGTAGACCAATTTCCTGATCTTCCTAACAAAGTGTGAATACACAAATAATGAGGACTGATCTACAGATCACCTACAGAGGCATCTATTCTTGTCAGGCCTTGTGTAATGCCAGGCCCTAGGCATGAATGGCTGGGACAGTGTGGGCAAAGATCTGGTAGAAGAGACCTACACCTTGCACAGAGCGCTTCCTAAGTGAGGCTGGTAGAAGGGTCCCAAACCCAAAGCACTAAAGGAAACATCAGGCAGTAGGAGAAAAAGTATCACCATTGATACTAATGTTACTTTGAATTCCTATTTGTGGTAAGTCCTAACAGAGGATATGCTGGTTAACTGTTGATCTTGCTTGCAAATGACCCCAAACTCAGCATAGCAAATTTGAAGTAAACTCTGCTATGCTGATCTGTAAAAGAAATTATAATTTGGATAATCTGAATAAATACAGTAACGTATCATTACTTCTCTTCAAAAGCATGAGGTCAGTTAAAAAACAAAAAACCACCACCAAACCCCAAACACAAAGAAAACCCCCAAACTACTCCAAAACAAAAATACCCCAAATCCCCAAAGATTAAAACCAGTTGCCCATTAAAGTAATTTTTCTGAGATAGGCCCATCAATTAATAACAGTTCTTCTGACTGTGAACTCAAGCCTTCTATTCATATCCTACACTGTAGGCTAGCTTATGAGTGCGGATATGCACCACTAAAACAATTTCCTGTTTAAAAATAGCTAACCTCTTTAACTCAAAAGGTATTTCATTACCCACTAAAATAATAATAGCAAATTAAATAAAGTCCCATGGTAGTGCTAGTAGTTGTTTGCTGCCTGTCCACATTAAATTCCTCATGAGAATGAAACTTGTACTTAAAGATTACTTCCCCTGACACTTAGCAACTTGTTTGCTTCTTCCAGTACTTATCACAGCTAATTGCCTCTACAAGTTAAGTTTAGAAAAGGAACAAAAAGAATGTGAGGGAAAGAGTGACTTAATCAGTTTAGGAGGGTTTTATAATTCCTTCTTCCATAAACTAATGAGAAAGAAGAGTATAATTTCTCAGGGTGCTATTTCCTACTACAGCTGAACAGACAACTTACTTCCATCCAGAGATCTCATTCCCAAATTCTAGCTCACACATATTTGTTTCCTAGTCTGTCCTATACCAATTCCGATGCTTATCTGAATGTACAGTAGTAAATTAAGTTTGCTACTACTTGCTACACCCACTACTGAAAACAGAATTTTTTCCTTGGTTAGTATTTTTTCCATTTTTTTCCCCATAAGCTTCAAGTCAGGATAAAATCAGCAACAGAATAGAGAAACCAGACATACGACTCTCCTCTTTCAGAAGCAAGCTGCTAATTTATTTCCCGCTATAAGAAGAAACCTCTGTTATTTTTCAAAATAGCTAACTTCAGCTATCAAGCTGAAGTCAGGTCAATAACTACTATATGCCTGCTTGATTTCAGTATCAATTTCTCAGTTTTTCCTAGTATTTTTGCTTTTTCATTTAGTGTGTTTTCCGAGATTTTTTTTTTTTTTTTTTACCAAGAGTGGAGAAATTCCCCCCTAAGTAATTCTAGAAAGACTCGTTTATAATCCATCTAAGGACCATTGTGAGGATTGATTTTTTTTCCCCTTTGATTCTAGTAAGATGTTTTCTTTTCTTTGGAATAACTTTTAAATTTGACTATTTTGTTTTCTATGAGCAAGTTAAGGAAAATGATTAAGCACTGACACTTAAATAATTGTTTTAATTACTAGCAGTGTTTTTTATGCTGAAATGTGCCCTATTAGTGGGAGTCAGATTTAAGCCTGCTGTATTAAATAGAAGTTATTTAATTTTCTAGCAACTTACTAACCTAAGTAATTATTAGAAATATTTCCATTAAGGCACATGATATTTATATTCACAAACCTTAAGAGGTATTTGTCATCTCTTGCAACTGCTAGTATGCTCTTAGACGTGTGTTTGACAGAACTTTCTGTTTGACAGATCTTCCCAAATTTCCCCTATTATAAGTGTTTTGATTAAAAATGTAAGGTTTTGGTAAGTGTTCATAGAAAAAACCTCAAACACTTCATATTAGCCCTCTTTCTCACCTTTCTTTGCAAGGGACACAGTGGGGAAAAAAAGACTCTTTTAGTGATATGGCTTATGACTGACAATACATACATAGCTCTTGAACAGAAAATCTCTGTTCAGGAGATTTTCAGTCTCTTTTAAAGAACTCTCTTAAAACCTTATGCGTCTTACAGTGATTCTTTGTAAAAATAAAGATTACCTCAGTGCTGAAATTCTTTGAGTCTCATTTATTTTATTCTTCTCCAAGGAGCCTTGCTCTTGAAGCAGTTGTACGTATTGATTACTAGTGTGCTGACAAAATCCTTTCTTTACAGTCTTGGTTTTTACACATTTTTAATGTATATAGGTTAGTTAAAAATGCAAAAGTTAAAAAACTAAGAAATTATGACAGCAGTTACAAAAGCTCCTCTGCGGACTGCTGTTCTGTAGTAATGGATGCCATCTCTCTTAATAGCTGAGACTCATCGTAGTGCTACAGAAAGGAAAATTCTCACAGAGATGAGTAGCTGGAACACATAATTTGATCAAATGAGCAGTCAATTATTAATATATGTTTTTTTTTTTCTTCTCTTAAGTGTCCCAGAATGAATGAATGGCTATGTTTACCATTATGTTTAGCATTATTATAGTATAACAACATTATGTGTTACTCTATCTAGAGTTGCAGGGAGGTTTTGTCGGGCACCATGTTAATTTGCAAGTTTCTGTCTATTAAACAGTGCTAGTACTATGCATGAATTCTGTTAGACACAGAAAATACATCGAAAGTCTGACTTTTGGTATTTCTAAGCATGAAAAATTCTGTTTTATTGGATCAGAAATGCTCAACAGTTCCCTCAACTGACTAAATTGACCAGGCATCCAAAGAGAATGATCCTGTGAAAACTGAGGCAATGAATTCCGTTTTGTATTCTTTTATAATGGGTAACACAAGTATTTCCCAGGGAATTTACAAAGTCCTGTTAATTAATGCTTATTAATTTATTTAAAATCCCTGAAGAAAAGATATTATGGAATTGCAAAATATTATCATGCCTTCTTCAAAGTGTGAGCTTCATTCCCATTTTACGAGTATCCCCGTCTGCTTTTCTTCTGGCTAATTGCCAAAGTGAGAAGCCTTTTAATTACCTGCTAGAGTGACAAAGGCCATTAGGCAGCTTAGGGTGCATCATCTCTTTGAAAAAAGGGTGCTTCCACTCTACAGAAGATTATGTGTGCCATCTACTGCACATGAGTCACTTAATAATTTGAAATTTCAACTGAAGAAGGGACGGATGAGCTGTGATGACATTATGTTAATTGATTCCTGTAGTTGTAATGAAGTGAGTGATAGCACTATATTCTAGAATTAGTGCTTCAGATGGATTGAAAATATTAGATGAGTACCATTTCTTGTAAAGCTCATTTTGTATATCTAACCTCTGAATAATGATTTTGAAAGTGTTGCCATTTCCTGCCATATATTGATTACGTTAATTGAAAAGTGCTTTAGTATCTCAGCAAGAGCACAGAAACGACACATTAATCTGAGCATGTTTCATGTGTAAACAGAAACCTTATTCACCATGATACTCATATTGACAACTATTTCTGTTAATATCCTGGAACATACGATTTCTATCTTACAATTTCCTCCTACACCAAAGTACTCTATATGATTCTCAACAGAAATCATATATATATATATATATATGGAACTACTGTTCCATTTGACTTACTTGCTATTTAGTATTCCAAAATAATAAATAGAGAAACATGGAGATAAACTATTTCCTGCCTTGATTTTGGGGTTACTTCTCTGTAATTTTTTCATAGTGATTCAACCACTAAATGTAAACATCCAACATTAAAAAAAAAAAAAACCAAAACCAGAAAATATGATATTCAAAAGGCTGAAGAATATATACTGTCTGGCCTGTGAGATACTGAGTAGTAGGAACTGTGTGTATTAGCATATTTCATAAAACCTTGTATCTGTTATACTTGTAGGTGACTCTTTCAGGTTAAAGAGCAAGTCCCTTGATTACCTGCA
This sequence comes from Gallinula chloropus, assembly GCF_964237585.1. Taxonomy (NCBI): domain Eukaryota; kingdom Metazoa; phylum Chordata; class Aves; order Gruiformes; family Rallidae; genus Gallinula; species Gallinula chloropus. The sequence continues at coordinate 83,726,023 of NC_140086.1, read as the reverse complement.
ATTCACATATTCTCAGTACACACTGTTGTGACTCAGTCAGATGGAAATGTTAATTATGAATTAACTGAAATCAGGCATGCTTAGCCAATGGTAATATGAGTCATTTTTATCCCATTGATTTATTTGGATCTTTCCAAATATTACTCACAGTTATGAAGGAGGGAGAATGGGATATGAATAGAATAAATGATCAATTGACTGTTTTGAATAAACAGTCAATTACATAAATTGTAGCAGTAAGCAGAGGCTGTCACAACTGTGTTTATCAGATGCAGGTGCTAAGATGGGATGTAGCTGGGAACCCCACAAACAACAAAGCCACACTTTCTAGGCAATTCATCGAAGGCTACTTGTCATCAACTTAGCATAGTCATGCCAGGCAAAAGTTGTGTACATGATAGCTATTTACCAGCAAGTTTAAAATGTATAGCCCAGTCTTCCTTAGAGGGGTGGTACTTGAAGGTCTTTTGACAATTGGTGAAGCAGTGAACAGGCTTTAATGAATTTGAGAATGACACTTACTGCCTTGAGCTCTGGTCAGAACAGCATTAAACAGAGGTGGCTTCAATGGCAACGAAAACTATGGAGCAGGGTGAGCCCATGACTGCCAGAAACCACTGTCCTGAATTAATTATTCCTAGCTATTTTCTACTGTGGTGCTCCCTTTCTGGAGCCTGTACAAAAAGGTAGGAGCTTCCAACTGCTGTGGAATCCCACTGTGGGGTGAGTGCTACTCCCTCCTCTTTGGCCCTAATACTGTCCTCTTCACCTTCTGGTCCTGTCTCCATGGCCTCTTTTTGTGTACACGTTCTGTTCCTCTCTGCTGATTGTTCATGTTCCCACTTTCTTTCAACCCTGGGGCACTTCTCACTAGACTGAACCTCCAATGAAAATAAAAGAGCTCTCCAATAGGAGTAAGGGACTTTTCTGAGTGGTACAAGGTAGAAGCTAGGGAAAAGAAAACTCTGACCTAGTTTCTCTGACCTAGCTATTTAAGAAAGAATATTGCTTGTCAAAGTGGTACTGACACAGCATGATGTTAGTCTTTGATTGGAGCTTGTACCTATTAATAGGACACAAAATAAGATTTGTCACAGATCAAGTTATATGATGCAGTCATTCTCTGATATGAGGAAGAAATAAAGCAAAGGGCTCTTTTCTTTCTGTTCTTCCCCTCCCCCACCCACCCCCTGCTTTTGTTTTAAACTTCTCTACACTGTTCCTTAGGGCTCTATAACTAATTCTGATATTTTCTTTCTCATATAGCTAGGGGTGTCTACCCTGATATTTGAAGGACAGAACACTGGTGTTGTCATAGATTAACATAACACACTTGGCCTAGTCATGCTTTCATTTTAATGGGACCTGGCAGGGCATTCAGTGGGAAGATTCCTGTGGTTTTCAGAGGAAACTAACCAGTCCACCCAGCTGCCCAAAATAACCACACATCAGAATTGTTAGGAGGCTTGTACACTGACTGGTCATGCTATTTCTTAAAACTCAGTATATAAATTCTTATCTCCCAGTCCCTGTTGAGAGATTCAAGGTTTATTTACATTTTACCTCTTCCTCTGGTAGCAGCCAGGAATGCTCACACCACAGCTCACTTGCTTGCACTGGATTGTGCCTCTTTCATTTGTTATAGCCATTTTCGCCTCAACTATACAGCGTAGTGGAGGAAGAAATGTTCTAGCCATGCAATTGGAAATACAGAATAGGGTCACTTTTTGTTCACACAGTCAAGGTGTTTCAGTGTGCATCAGGAGTGTGGGGCTTCTCAGAATGAGAGTAAGGGCTCTGGACTCTCCTGGGTAAGAAATGGGGACTGTGTTGGAAGAGAGGAGTCCTGCATTACAAACCATGTCCTCTCCTATCTCTGTGTCTTATGTGACAACTTATAAATGAAAAATATATAAACAGACTCTAAAATCCTTTTTTCCAAACCGAGAAAGGGAGTACTCATTGTTAAAATGAAGATCCTGGCAACCCTTTCCTCTACTGTCTGCATGGCATTAATCTTGCATTCCAAGACTTAGATTGTAAAATAAATTTGGATCTCATAAAATCAGACTTCCCTTTGGTTTAATGTCACAATCCTGATTATTAATTTAGTGTTGTGTCAGAAATTGTTAAGCAAGAACAATCTTTTCTGGTTCAGGTATATTCAACTCTTCAGAAGTCATCTTCCTCTTCTGGACATGCTATTATATATAATTTCTAGATGAAAAGCATGGTGTCAGCATCCCATTGATCATCACACATGTCCTTAAGCAGCCAATTGCAGGTAAAGGACAGAAGCAGGAGGCAGCTCCACAGGTAAGCTTTGTCTAATTTGTGCTGAGTTGGATGCAGTACGTGTATGTGAGGAAAGCTTCTGTTTGGTTGTATGCTTGGGGGGTTTTGTTGTTGTTTTTAACCCCAGGCAGCTGTTTGCCTTTGAAAGCACATTTGCAGGTCAATTTTGTCTACCTAGTTTCACTGTCACCAATCTCCACAGTCAGCGAGTCCCATCTGGATCTCAGTAGGAGATCTAAATGTTTTATTTTATATTGTTTTCTTGAATCAAAAATGGTCTTACTTCTGGGGTGACTCAATATTTGTATCACTGTCCCTTCCTTCCTCTTATGTCCCCAGAATATCCTTTATGAGATGTTTTAAATTCTGATTCGCCTTTCTTTCTATTATCCTAATTTTGCTGCTCACAGAGAATATTGAGAAATTCTGCAGCAAGTTGGCAAATAGTCTCTAAATGAAGGCAGGAATGAGATTTCAGTGGGTAGATAGATTTTTGAGAGATAGAAAAGAAATAAAAATGAGGGAACATCTTATTTTTCTCCATTCCCATCTGTTTTGAAACAAAATACATGCAGCCTTTGTAAGTGCAGGAGAGAAGCAACTGTAAAGGACATACAGTATTCTTGACCAAAAAAAATGGGGTCTTTCTGATTTTTAATTTTTTTTTTCTGCACCAGGGCTGTTAATGATAATTGTTAGCACTTAAACAGAAGTCTATTTTCTTCTTTTCAGGGACTCCAAGCCACATTTCAACAGGAAATAAATAGCTTGTTACTTTCTGGGTCAGGAAATAACTACTATAGAGGTTGTTGACTGGGGAGATGAGACATCTCTATATACAGAAATAAATGACTTGTGTGTCATTATTAATTTCATTCTATCTGTATTAAATTACTGTAGAAGTGTTTAATTAAGAGAGAAGCTGCTTTTCCCCAGCCATTTTTATATGATGGAAGACCTTTCTTCTGCAATGGAATTAACTTTGTACTCTTCTAAAAGAATCTTATTTTGCAAAACTTACCTAGTACCAAATCTTGTTTTCAAGCTGATTATCTATGAATTAGGGGTGTAAATGAGAGTACAGACATTTTTGTTACAGAAACAGATAGATGAAGCAAGAGATGCAGTTGTCTAATAGCTTAACTCTTAAATTATCCCTTCTAGTATAGGCAAGGAGACAGGTTACATCCAGTTGGCCTTATAAAACATGACAAGTGGGAAAGGGTAGTCTACCAAAATGGTCAAGATTGGGTCAGAGATGGCTACTCAGAAACAATGTCAGAGAGCCTTTAAGTATTGTTGTGAGATTATTAAAGAGCTGTATGGAATAGGAAATAAGTGCTGGATTCAACAGGATGAGTCAAAAATACAGGAAGGAGTAGAGGGTGGCAGGAGAGATAAGATGGAAAGGAATGAGGGACGCAGAGCTACAAAACTTATTGAACTCAGATGCATAGAAATCAGACATTTTTCGTTTGGTTGAGGGTGCTGAAGATGATGTTCCTTCCAATCACTGACTGAGAAATAAAGGCACAACCTTATCACATAAAATAGTCAAATCATGTGGCAGAAAACCTCCATTGTCAAGATAGGTTTCCACCAGGGCCCTGCAAGATTAATAAGACATTTTACCCTACCAATTTATAATCTGTTTCATCACTATCATCACTGGTTATAAAGCATTATTTTCTGAAGTTAAAAGAATCCCCTTAGTCACTGCAGAGAGCAGGCTGTGGTACCACATTGGTTATTTTCTAACATTGCTACATATATAACAAAAGCACAGATAAAAAAAAAAAAAAGATGATTTAAAAATATTTTTCAGAGTCAATAAATTGCATCACTGCATTTTTAGCCAACCAAGGAAATTCATTAAATAATCAGTCCTGAAAAGGAATATAATTTTGCTCTAGGCAAAGAATACTTTGCTGCGTTATAAAACGTAATGCATGCTATTTTTCTGCCTGTGATTTGCTGGAGTTTGTATTTGTTAGGCCTCTGCTCATATGATGCAGGTGCCATGTTTTAGATCAGGGTTATATGGAACATTGGAGATCCCATTTTGATCTGGCAATTTTACTCTCTGACTCATGTCAGCAAAAGTTTAAGCGCTACAGATGGACATAATGCAGCAATGTATTTCAGTTTAGAAGTACTGTATTCAGCTAACCCAGGGTTTTTTGCTGCCACTGATACATTTAAATATCTTTCTGATCCACCTGGCCCACACTCATTCATGCATGCAAAAGCCATTAAAGATTTTCTTGTCTCATATTGTTTGCTGCCCTTGAAAAACACCTGTTTTGCCCATATGGTAGAAAAGGCCCTATCAGGATTAGTGTTTCCCAGCAATCATTATTAGACTTATTTAACACCTGCCTTCCCCAGACCAAAAAAAATAACAACACGAAACCCACCAAAAATCAACTGCAGACTTAGTTAAATGATTACATTTGGGTTAAAGTAATTTGGAAGCTTCTTTAACTACTCTTCTACAATTTTGTATAATATTTAGTCGTTCTTTGCAGCAATCCATAAATCCATTTGCTTTTCCAAGAAGTAAGAAAAGATTAAAAAGATAGAGTACAAAATCTATCCTGAAAGTTATGATTTTTTTCAGTGCTCAGTAGTAGCTCTTTCAATGTTCTCATACCTACCTACATGCCCTATGAATTTTTAATCCCACTCCAAATGTTACATGGGTTCTTAACTTTCATAATTTCCTTTAATGGTGTAGCATATTTATATGATAAATAAACATTTGGAGAAAGTTAGAAAGACCTTGCTTTACTTGCACTGACTGATATTTTCAGCTTTGCAGATCCTCAATTATCTAGGAGCAGGATTCTCTGCACCACCACCCTCTCCTGTAACATTCTGGGACCTACAATTAACCACTTAATTGCCATATGTGCAGTAGAATCATAGAATCATAGAACGTGTTAGGTTGGAAGGGCCCTTAAAGGTCATCTAGTCCAACCTCTCTGTAACAGGCAGGGACACCACTAAGTAGATCAGGTTGCTCATCAAGCCTAACCTTGGATATCTCCAGGGACGGGCCCTTCACCACCTCCTGGACAACCTGTGCCAGTGTCTCACCACTCTCATAGTAAAGATCTTCTTCATAATGTCTAATCTAAACCTACCTTGCTCTAGTTTAAAACTATCGCCCCTTGTCCTATTGCTACATGACCTTAAAAACAGCCCCTCCTCAGCTTTTCTGTAGGTCCCCTTCACCCGAAGGCTGCTATAAGGTCTCCCCGGAGCCTTCTCTTCTCCAGGCTGAACAAGCCCATCTCTCTCAGCCTGTCTTCATAGGAGAGGTGCTCCAGCCCTCTCATCATCCTTGTGGCCCTCCTCTGGTTCATGTCTTTCTTGTGCTGAGGGCTTCAGAGTTTGACTGCAGTACTCCAGGTAAGGTCTCACCAGAGCAGAGGAGGAGAATCACGTCTCTTGATCTACTGCCTGTGCTTCTTTTGATGCAGCCCAAGATGCGAGTGCACATTATTGACTCATGTCCAGCTTTTCATCCATCACTGTCCCCAAGACTTTTTCTGCAGGGCTTCTCTCTATCAGATCATCCCCCAGCCTGTGTTCATAACAAGGACTGTCCCAACTCAAGTGCAGGACCTTGTTCTTGTCCTTGTCCTTAAGCCGATTGCTCCCTCACAGTTCTGCATCCATGTGCGGGCTGCTGCATGGCTTTGTATGAGAAATGCTTGGAAAGACTGCAGCTCACAGTGGATTACTGCTGCCTGAGCACCTCACGCAGTCCACTGGTGACAGACGTAAATGAGCAGTGCAGATAGGTGCTAAGGTCACAGGAATGTCTCCTTCAGGCTTACATGAACTTTATTCTGCATAGAGAAGGTGTATTTGGAGCATCTGGGAAATGGAGGAAAGCTTGAACTAGATAGGTACTTCGTGTAAACTTCTTTAGGTTAAATTAACTACCTCTTGTAATGATGAAACATTAACCATGTAGGCTATTTCCAGCGTAAGATATAAAGAAGAGGTGATAGCTTGTGTGCACATATAAATGTAGTACCTGCAAGAATTACAAAGATTACAAGGTATGGTGGTGCCAGCCCAATTTTACACAATTTTTTGTGTACAATTGTACACAAAAAAGCCATTCAGAGCACAAGAAAATTAAATTTGAACTTTTCTTTTAGCACAAAAGGGCTGTAAGATTGCCCTTGCTGGGTTCCTTATACTTACTTAGCCTCATTGACAGTCCTCTGCTCCCTCCAGTACAGGAGGTTTATTTGGGTTGAGTTTGACAAACAGTGCTCAGGGGAGGAGGGGAAAAAAGTCTGTGAGTCCTTCTATGGAGGCATTTGCCTAATAAACCATTCCCAGGTGACCAGGTAAACTGGGACAGGCCCAGGCAATCCTAAAGGTGGTGCAGAGCAAAAAGGTGAATATAAGGTCATCAGACTGGCCCACTGGAATGCTTTGTTGAGCAGGGACAGAAAAATATCTAGTAAGTTATAAATACGTCAGACTCCTGCATGAGTCTGCTTTTAGGTGGTAATGTATTGATGGCAAAAAAAGATTCTAGTTGTAAAGCAGCAGACTTTAATGAAGGTTCTGTCTTACATCACAGTATAGTATGAAATTGCTTCATATATATTGCTAAGGAACTTTCTACGGGTAGTTACTGAGTTCATTGCTATGAGATATATCATTTGGTCCTATCCATAAATTACCTAGCACCAAACGTGTAAAGAGGTAATGCTGGAATTATATTAATGGACTGCTGCACACATTATTAGCACTAACCAGAGTAATAGGAACACTGATTAACCACCTAGCTTAATAGAGTCATGGGCATCTCTAGCAAAGCTCATCTATCACACGAATTCAGAATGATAGTGGTCCTGTTGCTGCAGATAACAACACTGCCAATGCACAGCAGTACCGTAGCTATATCATTTATGAACGTGACAGGGTTTATAACTTTTATTTACAGTAATGGTGATGTACCAGGGTCTCAGATGACTGTAATCATTGGAAAACCGACTAAAAGAGGCATTCAGTGAAGAAGGTATGGAACATTTCTTTCTCTGAATTTCAGTTCTGTGAAAGCAGAGTTATAATTAGGATAACTAAAGAATTAATTGTCTTTATTTGTGAAAATGCCACATACTGACAGTCTTCCCTTTGACCATTCAACCTTGAAGAAAGAATGAAAGGGGAAATGAGCCAGTCTTTAATTAATAAAGTTTCTGACCCCACAGCATCTGGGACCTGTGGGACTGGCCAGGTCCTGGTCTGGGTAGTTCTGGCTGCCCTGACTGCTTGGGTGTGAGTGACTCTTGCCTCCCTGGGTGATCTCGGGTTTAGTGATACCATCTTCCCTGAAGGCATGAGAAGCCATGATCATCAGAGAGTCACAAACCCCAGCCCTGGGTGTCCCTGGGGTGGGGGGCAGCCAGCGAGTGCTGGCCACATTGCCCTGGCTGACTAGAGAGGGCAGTTGGGTGTGCTGAGGAAATGTATAAAACATAAACCCAAGTAAACCCTAGTATTAAGGGAGAATAAATTCCTACCACGAACATCAGATTCTTCTTGACAAAGGGCTCAGGATGCTGACGGTTGTTACAAAAAGCCAGTTTCAATCAATAAAGGATTGTCATTCATGTAACTGTGAGTAAGTCCAGGCATAAGAGTATGAATAAAAGTTTCTTCACTGATATTAATTTCCTCAAATGCTGCAAACTAGGGATTGTTATAATTATGGTGAACTCTGTATTCTGTGTCTGCTCGTCAGTGTACCTAAATCAGGCTTTGTTTAATCGATTATTAATAACTAGTTCCCATATAAAAAGCACTTCTCATCAAAGCACTTTGCAACAGAGGTCAGTGTCATTAACTTCACTTTGCAGTCAGTGAAACTGAAGCACTGAAGGTGATTGCTGTGACCCTTGCCTGCTGGGGTCACAGCTAATCCGTATCACTTAATCATTTAGCTACATGCTGTGGTTAAAAAACAAAACCAAAACAAAATCTTGGCACAATAAGAAAAGGCCTTTTTTTAAAAAACGTCAAAGTGATTGACAAGTTCATGAGGAATCATGTGCTATTTACTACCTAAACTTAGTAGATCAACACTGAAAGTAGAAAGGCATAATAAAATCCAGCAACATTCTTAAGTACCACAAGTGATAGTCAGCCTTAAAATTCATATTTTGCAAACAGAAATCTTAGGGTAAAAAAATCACTATAGGATATGATGTTTGCTGTCAGTTATTTCGTGAGTGCTAGCTACTAGAAAACACAGTCTCAACGTTGACTCAGCCTACAACAAAACAAAATAAAACAAAACAAAACAACCCCTCTACCCCCCCAATTATTTTTTAATCTGAATTGCATACACAAGCCAGAGTAGTTTTCTTCCTAATGTTATAGAATATATTACTGCATAGCTTGGGCTTGCTGCTATACCCAAAATTGCTCATTATATTTTGCTTAAAGAGAATTTGTTCATAGTACTGAAACCATCATGATCTCTAAATTTAAGAAGGTATATATATAATTTATTTATTTATTTATTGCTTATTCCAAATTTATTTCAGTCAGAGAAGAATGGAAGAGAGGGAATGACTATGAATCTTAAGCAGAATCTGCAAACTTCAGATTTTTCTAAGGAAATTCCTTTATAGGAAAAAAAAAATATTTTTTTCCCATCCTCGCAGTTTCCCTGAGAAGTATTTTTGGTTTGTGGGGTTTTTTTTTCCAATTTCACCTTTGAGAGTGGGAAGTTAATCTGGCATATGCCTTAAGGACAGGGAGCCAAATAATCATTGCTTTGAGTTTTAGACAGAATATTGCATTTTTCCCTTTTTTTGTTGTTCTTGTTGTTCCCCAGGAAAGTCAGATTTATTTCAGCTAAAGCATATAGTTTGGTATACCTTTGGGGGAATTAATAAGTTTTAGGTTATGAAATAGCAGCTTCAGAAACTGAAACCAAAAGGAACAAAATGCACATGTGCAGGAAGTTGGAGATGCCACTGGGAGAGAAAGACGGAGTGTTTGAAAAAGGATGTTATCACAGTAGCTGACAAACTGAAGGTTCTCTGGTTGCCGAACCCACACTTCATGCTCTCAGTCCTGCTTTTTACACCTTTTCAGTTTATGGGTTTTTACACATTCTGCTGGAGGTTTTTTTGCAGGTTAGTTTAGATCAAGCTTTCCAGGTTCAAGCCTACATTTTAAAGTATACTCAAATTCATAGAATCATAGAATGGTCTGGGTTGAAAGGGACCCCAAGGATCACAGAGCTCCAACCCCCCTGCCACAGGCAGGGACACCAACCTCCAGGCCTCGATCTACACAAGGCTGCCCAGGGGCCCATCCAACCTGGCCTTGAACACCTCCAGGGATGGGGCATCCACTATTTCTCTGGGCAGCCTGTTCCAGTACCTCACCACTCTTTCTGTAAAAAACTTCCCCCTGATATCTAATCTAAACCTTCCCTCCTTTAGCTTTAGTCCATTCCCCCTTGTCCTGCCATTATCTGCTCTTTTAAAAAGTTGAATCCCCTCCTGCTTATAAGCTGCCTTCAGGTACTGGAAGGCTGCAATGAGGTCCCCCCGCAGCCTTCTCTTCTTCAGGCTGAACAAGCCCAGCTCCCTCAGCCTCTCTTTGTAGGGCAGGTGCTCCAGTCCTCTTAATCATCCTTGTGGCCCTCCTCTGAACCCTCTCCAACAGTTTCACATCCTTCTTGTATTGGGGGCCCCAGATCTGGACACATTACTCCAGATGGGGCCTCACGAGGGCAGAGTAGAGAGGGACAATCACCTCCCTGACCCTGCTGGCCACCTCTCTTCTGATGGAGCCCAGGATACCATTGGCCCTACGAGCTGCAAGAGTGCACTGCTGGCTCATGTCAAGCTTCTCATCCACCACAATCCCCAAGTCCTTCTCAGCAGGGCTACTCTCAAGAAGCTCTTCTCCCAGTCTGTATCTGTGTCTGGGATTCTTCTGGCCCAAGTGCAACACCTTACACTTGGCAGTGTTGAACCTCATTAGGTTCACCCTTGCCCATCTTTCCAGCCTGTCAAGATCCCTCTGGATGGCTTCCTTTCCTCCTAGGGTGTCGACCACACCACTCAGCTTGGTGTCATCCACAAACTTGCTGAGGGTGCACTCAATTCCATCATCGATGTCATTGATAAAGATGTTAAAGAGCACTGGTCCCAAGACAGAGCCCTGGGGGACACCTCTTGTCACCGGCCTCCACCTGGACATAGACCCATTGACCACCACCCTTTGGCTACTGTCTGTCAACCAGTTTCTTATCCACTGGATGGTCCACCCATTAAATCCACATCTCTCCAATTTAGAGATAAGGATGTGGTGGGGAACTGTGTCAAAGGCCTTGCACAAGTCCAGGTAGATGACATCAGTCGCCTTCCCTTTATCTACCGATGCTGTCACTCCATCATGCTCTTCCCAGGCACAGAGGTGAGGCTCACCAGTCTGTAGTTCCCTGGGTCTTCCTTGCTCCCTTTTTTATAAATGGGAGTGACATGACCTTTTTTCCAGTTCCCAGGGACCTCTCCTGACAGCCACAACTTTTCAAATATGATGGAGAGCAGCTCGGCAACCACATCAGCAGCTCCTTCAGGACCCTGGGATGCATGTCATCCGGCCCCATAGACTTGTAGATATTCAGTCTCAAACTTACTGTTCTTGTGTTTTGGGTGGGTTTTATTTAATTCAATTTTAATAGCAACTCTCTCAGCTGCTCACTCAGGCCTGTTCTGTATGGATACTGTTATGTATTTTTCAACTGTACATTTTCTTCCATTCCTCGGTGGCAGAGACAGCTGATTAACTGAGACTAGAGAGAAAAGGGAAGAAATAAAACTGTGGGAAAATAAATTATTTATTTAATTATACCTTAAGTAAACAAAGAGAAAAGCAGTTAAATGATTAGGACTTTAGCCTATACATTCCAAATTTGTGGAATAGTCACTGTTTCATCTTGCACATGGCATTTAATCACTTGTCCTTCAGCTCTGTTTTTAAAGTGAAAATACTAACATTTGCCTATATCAGACACTATTAGAGAAATATGGAGCCATTTGTAAACTAATATTTATACTGCATTTTACTACATTTATACATTACTACATTTACATACCACAATTGAGTCTCATAGAAACATCAAAAAACATCTAGGTATGCATGTACATGTAGAAACGAAGACCACACGTTGCATATCTTCTTTCTTATCAAAAGTAGTATTCACACAGGGGTAGAATTAATGGGAAGACTGTTGATGAAAAAATTTCTATGCTTTTCATTCCCTTACCCTTTTTTTGCTTCCCTTGCTTCCACAGACTCAAAGCTGGCATACAAAGGCAATCACATTAGTGTTTAGAATATAAGCTTCTTGTGCGTGTACACAAAAATTCATTAAATGGTATTCTGAGCAAAGCTGCTAGGCATAATCACAGGAACAAAACAAAACAAAAGAATGTATCAGTTTATGTATAAATATGCATTTTTCCACACACAGATTAAGTTAAAGAACTGAAAAGCATTTTGTGTTCAAATGTAGTTAAAATTATATGTTATAAATCTATACATTTCTGCCTCTGACTTGTGTACCTGTAACTCCATAGGAAGTGCCATTAAACTCAGTGCAAAACTATTTGTATGTATAACTATGTGCTGGTTACAAAATTGTATTATTCATCTTCTCTTTTCTCTTTTTATAACTTTGAGTGTAATTCAGAAAGCATTTTTATTTCACCCTCTTGTTAGCTTTTTTTGTGGTTGTTGTTTGTTTGTTTAATGTTACTTACATATAGGTTGTGGGGTTTTCCTTCTTCCAAACAAGGGTTAGAGCCAAAGGGTAGTGTGCAAACTGAGATCGATTTTTCTCAGCATGACCAATGAGTACCATGGCAGAGACTCTTAGAAAGCAGTGTCCTGCATTGAGAGATACCTTTCAGAAACATCAAGGTAATCTGTACCATTTCAGAGTAGCCTGCAGGGAAGATCATAAAACCAGTGAAGTGCATCACATGGCAGCTATTTGTACTGTAGAGCAGAAGAATAATCCCAGATAACATGCTTTACATGCACATGCCATATTACCAAGCCACCCGTAGAGAACAATCAGACAAGGTCAAAGAGAGTCCAATAAAGTGGAAATTGTTAAAAAGTTAGCAAGAAGTAAGCATGAAGCTAACTGCTGGCATCTGTTTGTTCCCTTACACTACAGCACCATTTTTGGCTTTGTTTATCTGTTGTGGCAAGAAAAAGCTTGAAACACCACTGCGTTAGTCCTAGCCTAAAACTAGAGGAACGCAGGGATGGTGCCAAGAGCAAACCTGCTATATTCTTGCACATTGGCACTTTTCCACAAACTTATGTTACCTAACTTTTATGTTTTCAAAGTTATGTTAGATGTAGACTTACCAAAAGAGCTGGAAGGGATTCTGGAAGGGATTTTTCACCTTTCTGGACCTGTCTGCAATCCTGCATTGTATGCCATGGTCATGGCCACACGCTTTCTCCCACTCAGGCAGGGGCTGTATCCGTTGCTGTTTGCTGTAAGGTAGTGGAATGTGACAGTCCAAGTGTAAATTGTCAGTCTATGAATATAGATGTGAAGGGAATACAGCTGAAGCACTAAATACATAATATCTTGACAAGAAAAGTCCAGGAAATATAGATAGATATTTATCTTCATCCTGACATATTGCAAAAGATCTATGAAACAGAATGTAAATTGAATCTCTCTTACCAAATTCTCCGTGGCTGATGCTTCAGTGGTATGGAGGTTTGTGTGGGGAAGTAGTCCATGCCAGTGATGATAAAAAAAAAAAAGAAGATGCTAATAAGCTCCCATATTTTAATTTGACTCACAGTCATTGGACTAGGTTTTGAAAGACAGCTATTTACTTTACTCTGGTGATCAAGGTCGTGAAGAACACAGATTGTAATTTTCCCAGAGTCTAAGCAGTAATGCTGAGGAAAGAAGACAGAATAGAGGTGTAAAAGAAGATCAAATAGTAAAAGCTGGTTTTGGCAGCAAGTCAAATCTTGGTTTATCAGGACTACAGCACAGGCAGAGTCAGGAGCAAGCTAGCACATGGCAGGTTTGTTTTGCCTCACAGTAATTCACAGTTTGATATACTGAAGTGTTTATTTTCCCTAAGGCAAGGGATCGCCTTCATCAGCACTTGATTCATGCATGGTCTTTATATGAAACATAAATATTAAGAAATTTATTTTAGAGTTTTGGTATCATTTTGGAATATAATTTGCTCAGGAGTTTTATAAGTATATGCAACTGCTTTCCCCTACTTTTTGATTCTTTTTTTTTCATGGAGAACCCATAAACTTACACCCAAACTTTCTTCTACCCATTTTCTGAATTTAAAATGTGGTTTTTTTCTAAATAATTTATTTTCACTGAATTAATAAATACAAGAAATGTTGAAAATTACCTAAAAAATAATTTCCTTATCTGAATAGATAAAGAAAAACTAGAGATATTTTTTTAGATCATGTCTTTGCATTGAAAATCTCTAACCATGAATATCAGAGCACAGGTAATACTGTGGTTTGTACTATTTACCTCTTTACCTGCAGTGTTCATCTTTTTTATTTGTGTTTCACTAATCTAATTTCTTTGCATTACCTTCATCATTCAACCCCATTTCCCCGAAACTCAAATCAAAAGCTTCAATCCACACAAAGGAAGTTGCAAATACCTGCTATATATCCCAACATATACTAAAACAAAATACCCCAAAAATGCTGAACTCATTATTATTATGAAAACTTCCAAGAAAGACTGTTCTGTGACTTGTTTAATTTCTCTCTTGTCTCAAGAGATTAAAAGTATTTAAAGTATTTAAAAATGACTGTGGGTTTGAAGGAGGAAAAGAAATAAAGATGACAGTGCAAAGATGGCTGCAGCCATCTATGATCTCATCACATGAATGAATTTATGTGTGATCAGGGACTTCTGTAGGAAAGCCTGAATTCAATAATCCCTATTCTATACTGGGAAAATAATCTATTTGTCTTGACATTGCTTTCAAGAAATCTTTGACTTAAAATGGTGTGTGGCAGACACAGCTAAATAGCTTCCTCCATTCCATTCTACTCTATTCCATTTCATTCAATTCCATATATTAGTTTATATGTTCTGGCTGTCATATCTACTACTTAAGAATGGCCATAAAGTGTCTCTTTAAAAGAAGGAAGAACGGAATTACAAAGCAATTTTTTACTGCAGAAATATTCCCACATCTCAGCTTTTCCATGGACTTGTTCAACTGTCTGTGTTTCTTCAATTTTACATCATGTTTTAAGTCTTCTTGTTATTTCAAAAGATTTCTACATAAAATAGGCAAAAAGACTGCTTTACTGGTTTGGTTTCGCTGTCTGCTAGTCTGCTGTTTCATTAAGGAGTTTATGCTCTAAGATGCTTTTTCATGATCTATGATAGAGACCAACCTTTTTCAAAGTGATTGTGTTGATGGTATAGCACAAGTTAGCTGGTTTCTTACCATAGGGTCTGGATAAATAAATTAAAAACAAACCTAGATGGAGGATACAGGAAAGAGTTTTCTCATCAAAAATGTCATCATGATTTCTTCATCAATTACTCCTGTAGTAAGCACTTATCATTTAATTGGTAAAGTTAAAAAAAACCCAAAGAAAGAAACAAAAAACACCTCCCAAACAAACCAAAACAAGAAAAACAAGCAAACCCACACCAAAAAAACCCAGTGACTCCTTGGAAAAATCCATAATGTAAAAATGAAGGAGGAAGAAACTGGATGTATTGTCAAGCCTGGAAAATGGACTCATAGATTGCTATTAATTAACAGCAATAATGTGGCAAAAATTACAAGTAGATAGCCTAGGATTTCGGGACTAGAGGCAGGAATAAAAAGGATGTTCTTCCAACTGAAAAAAATATGTGCAGAAATAGCAAATGAAAGATAGTAAGTTGCATCTATGCATGCCTTGATTTTTCATAGCTTTATGTAACTACCATTGGTCAGTGTCAGAGCCAGTTTACTGGACTAGATGGTTCCCTAGGCTGACCCATTAGTGTAGCCCAACTTGGGGCTGAAACTGATGATGTATTATTTCTTTCTAAGTGGCACATGCTGTAATTTCTAACATATACCTTTTAAGTACTCACATAAGAAAGATGTAACCTTAACTCTGCATTTCTCTTAAAGAAATTTTTCTAAATAATGGCAACAGGCAGAACCAGGTTTGTCTTCTGCATTAGGCCATGTAGGGATCAAGAGGAACTAGGGGGATGGCAAAAGAACTCACATGTTGCAAAGATTTGGGATTCAGGTATAAAAATCTTCTTTGAAGGGTAATCTATGAGAAAGGGGAATGCTCCGTTCAAAAGAAGAGTTATGGGCAACTTTATTTCTACTTTTGCAGAGAGTGCACTTTTCAGACAGTAGAAGGAGAGGCTAAGGCACGTAATTAGGCAGGTTATTGGTGTGGCAGAGAGTCACCCAGCAGAAGCTCTTTTAGGGGACAGCCATGCAGTCATTTATAAGATTTCCTGTCTCAAGTCAATAGGAGGTCTGAGTCCGTCAGGGATTCAGAACAAGCTCATAGTAGGAAAGAGAAGAGACAGGAAGTCAAGTGTCTGTTGTTTGCTCACTAGGAAAGACCTAAGGGCAAGGAAGATCAATACAACTGGAGAACTGGAGTTAAGAGGAGGATTTATGAATTATTTCTCAGACTCTTCCTCTCTGAAATACGGGAGTGAAAGTAAGTGTCTAAATTTCTTGTCTCAAAGCTTTATTTTTTTTTTTCTGGCAAGTACCAAGCATGTAGGCAGGCATTTTATTGATGCTGAAGTCAAAAACAGGAAGAATTTTTAGAGTTATAGTTTTACTAAGCTCTTTAATCACTCTTTTTTTTTTTTTCACAAACCAGCTCAAGGTCAAAAACCCAATCACATCTGCTTTTCCTCAGTCTAACTAGACCTAGGGATTCTTTTAAGGATCATTAAACTTCCCTGAACACATTTTTAAAACCTGAAGTTCAATCAGTAGGTATCCTGTATGTGTATAACATTTATTTATTTGCCTTGTGTGTATGTGTATTTCAGGAGAGAAACATTTCTGATAGCCTTTTGTTATTTTAGATACCCTAGAGGTATATTAGTAAATTTATCGTATTTTTAATACATATCAAGAATTTTTACTGGGAAAAAAAAAATAGTCTATTTTCAGTGAGTTTTAGACTTTCAAGATGAGATTATTTTACCTTTGGCATCTAGACTTCCTCAGTAATCAAAAGAAACAGGTAGATACATACTCTGTAAAGGCCTGTTTTTCTGTATAGAGGGAACTTAGACAAAACACGTTTTATTGGTGATATTAGTTCTTTTGAAATTGCATTCATCTTGAAAATGGGACTACACATTTTAATATATGAAATATTTATTTATAAAATTAGCAGTGATATAGGCAATAAAATATGCTCTAAGTTAAAAATATAGCTTTCCTTTGTACATTGTTTTTGCTTATGCATTGTCTCTACATTTGTAAACTCACATTTTGTTATTCACCACTTAAAACTTGAGAACACTTACCATCTGTCATTTAAGGAAAAGAGAAGAGGAAGAAAAATAAATAGTAGACAAAATGAGAAACCACAGAGAAAGTGGTGGTAGAAAAATCCTTCAAAAATATCTTCATTTATGAAATACTAGAGTCTCATGAAGACTTCAAAGAAAGATTATTTAAAGGTAATGAATGTACTACATATGTTGTACTCTAGCAGTAGAAGAAACAAAATAGAAATTAATATGGGACCCTTATTAATTTATAAATCAATAAGCAGAAGTAAAATAATTATTATGGAAGAAAGATCAATTATATTGTTCAAAGTAATTCCCCCTCCCCCATTAACAGAGGTGTTCCTTACAGTTTGTTTTATGCAGCTCAATGAAACTGCTCTATATTTTTTGTACTTGTTTTATTGTATTACACTATGTTAAAGCAGAGCAATACTTCACACACTTTTAATGTACAGATTATTATATCTTTTTTACTTAAAATATTATGTTAATCTTACTTATGTGTAATAAACATACATCTGTATGTGCCTTTATTTCCTTTATGAAAATTCATCATATAAGAAAATATTCTGATAGCTGTATGGTAACATCCTAAAACATATGTGAATCCATGTTCTACTGCCCTTGAAAAAACAAGTTTATCTCCAATTTCTTTTCATGGCTAGATCTACCCTTGTGGTCATGTTCTAAGTAAAGAATTATTTGGAGCAATGCTTTTTTTGGAAAGTACCTGTTGAAGCTGGTTTATCTCAAAAAATCTGAAGGCACAATTCTTGTCTTTTGTCTCTAGTTCCTTCTGTCGGTAACATGGTTGATGTTGCCTTATAAATGCAATTATCTGTGGTCCTCAAGTTGTTGTGTCCCAACTCATAAACAAGATTCAGTAGGAAGATCACAAAAATTTCAGCTGACATTGATATACTTCAACTGATGCGGTTTACTCCAGTTGAAGCACCTTGTAATCAGGAAACTGGGAAACTGTATTTGGTTGTTGCCTCTGTGTGATTTTGTTTTTTTATTTTTCAAATTAAGCTGAATTAATTCATGCATAAGAGACTCTTCTTGTTTCTTTAACCCATGGCGAGAAGGAGTATTTGTAATATGGATTATTTGCTGTTATGATGACAATTTAAAAATAAGAGATTAGGACAGAAAAAAAATCATCCTCATTAGTGCACCTGATCCTCCACATCAGCAATCCCATTTTTTAGTCAGCTGAATTCCTAATTCAATCAAGGACAGTCCAGTCCCTATCTCCAATTCAGGCCTGTAAGGATTAGCAGCAAGATAAAAGATAAAACAGGAAACTGTAACTGGTGTTAAATGAGTTTTACCTATGTGCTAGCATACAAATAGTATTTCCTCAATAAGTGCATTTTGACATTTTTTCCCTTATTCTACTTTCCTTCTGTGACTCATGTTTGCTTAGAGCTGTGCTAATACAAGAAAAAAGAAACCCCCCCGAAAAACACCTCCAAGCTGAAAGTGAGATGAAAGCATTGATTATTTCTTCTTTAAATTATCTCATTCTTTCAGATACTAATTTCAAGTATTTCAAGCATTTGATCTTAAAGCAATTTGATTGTCTGTGGCAGGTTGATGAATTACAAAAGCTGACATTCCTCATTACAGGTTCAACAAGCAATGATTTTGAGTTTCAGAGACCCGTCTGGACGCCTATCTGTGCAGTATGAGCTAGGAAGCTGCTCTGGCAGGGGGGTTGGACCCAATGATCTCTTGAGGTCCCTTCCAACCCCTACAATGCTGTGAATCTTAGCCTCCTAATCCCCTTTCTCGTTTATGTTTTCTTCCTTTACTAAAATTTGTTTGTGAGTAGAGAGAATTTGAGTACAAGAAAGTCCAGTTTAACTTTGCCATGATGTGGAAGATATGTGTTTTTAATTAGTGATTCCTTGAATTTGACCCTGACTATATTCCTGTGAAACAGCTATTGCTAGAAGTTTACAAATAAATATTTCTATATATGATGTTATTGATTGCTTCCATATTTTTTTCTGAAAAATATTGTAGCTGACCATAAACTACAGCAAAAGGAAAATAATTTCCAAATTTTATGTGATATTGAACACAGCAAAGCTGTTCTTGCATCTTCAAATTATCTGTTACATTCTGGATGCAAATGCATGCATGTAGCTCTTTTCAATTTCACTGGAGCCTGACTCGTTTAAGAAATTAGTATTATCCTGTGTATCAAATTTAGAGGCATTGGTGTAATGAATTGAATACTAAATATGCATTGAATCCTGGGAATTTCTGCATGCCACTTGCCTGGGAAAATACTTCTTGTATATCTGAAAGTGGAAAGCAAATTTTTAAAAGAATAAAATTATCTCTTGCCTAAAAATCTTACGCCAATAAAGAGATGAGTAGAATGTCTTAAAAAATACAGCAAATTGTATATTAATCTTGATAGTTTCAACCATCAACCCTGTGTTATTTAATCTGGACAGTTTGTGCTGCTTGATTTCCTTACTTCTCTTCACTGCCTCTAGCTCACGTTCTGATGGTCAAGAGTTTTGGCCTGAGTCCATTATTCTGTTCATATTGCTTTCTATAATGCACTGCTTTGAGAGGCAGCTATCCGCCAGTGTTGCTCACATTCGGTCTCCACAGCACTTTGGCTCACCATCAGCTGTGGATTAGATCCTATGCAGCTGCTTATCCTTCCAGCAAACTCCTGATGCTTACCATTCAGTTGTTCATAGCAAAAGTTTGACTTTACTGAAGATTTGCACCTTTTCTGTGTGGAACTATTCTAATTTATATTAAAAGATAACACCCAAATTTTATACATTCAGCAGTTTCTTTTTTTAATATTGTTCCATCTGCTTCTTTGAGTCACCTGTGCATAAATGCCCATGAATACCTATCCTCACACTTGCAATGTTTCCTCTCTGCTGCACCACATAAAACTGCATTCTGATCTGTAGTTTTTAATTTGTATTAGAAAAGATTTTATTTGTTTGACTTTGGATGAGTGCATTTTTTTGAGAAGTCACATCGGTACTTTTGATGTAGTAAATGCTGAAGGATTAAAGCATATAGGAAAATTAAACTTAAATCAATATGCCATTTTTAAAGTGTGGATTTGTGAGGGCTTCTTTGGCAATGAATGTGGTTTAGACATGGAGAAAGTTCTATATTTCCTTCTGGCTCATTGCCTACAGTTCTCAGTTTTAAAGGTTTTTAGAAATATTTCTGCAGACATAAGAATGATTACCATCAGCATTTTGGAGAACTACCTGAATGACAGTGAAGTTTCTATGTTAAAATCAACTGCCTACTGACACGTTCAATAATGACCTATTCCCAGGTTACTTGATATTAGAACTAAGTCTCTCAAAGCAAGGGGAGACAAGAGGACTGGAAGAGGAGGAAATTAGTATCATTAATTGGTCATCTCTAAAGCACCTGGGATGTTACCAGTAAATATAGCCACTGAAGAATCCAATACAGGTCCAGATATAAAGTCCTCCAAATTTGTCTTCTGATCCAAAATGCTTAAAAAAGCCATTAGCATCATGATTTATTCATCTGTTGCTATCATATAGATAGGGCTTATATTATATGACTAATATGATTATCAAGATCTCTTTGGTACTTAATTCTCATTGATTGCAGTGTGAAATGGAAAAAATAGGCACAATATGCATTTCTAGCACCACTAATGTCCATTTTTATGTATTTAATTTTTAAACACAGTTCTGGCACTTGTCTTCCACACAGATTTCATGGAAGATAAAACACTTGCAAGGTGTAAAATGAATGACAAATTCTAGACAAATGCAACCCTCTACATCTACCACGTTTGATTCAATATCAAACTGATTGAATGACAGGCTGATGGTGCACATTTCAAATGTGCCATCTCTTCTGTTTCTTTTCTTTTTTGTTGGTGCCATTTTCGATTTAGGATGAAGTAGATTACTTGTTGCATTCTTTTGTCCAATCCTATTGTAGAATTACAATGAAATAAACAAGCAGTATTAACAAGAGCTAATCCTACAATTTGAGGTCTGCAATGCCATGTTTTTGTCTAGCAGCTTAGTAAACATATGCTTTCCATCATGCTTTATAGTTACCACAATTGAATTGCAGCTACAGAGAATCGATCCATGGACTCAGGAAGAAAACCTGTTAGGAAAACAAAAGATGGTACGAAACTGAAGAGTAGGGTCTGCACAATGAAACTTAATACAGTTTAATGACTTTTAAACATGATACTGTCTGCATTCTATAGTGTAAATAGAACGCAGAATCTCTACGTAATTGTCTTGAAACCCAGACTGAAAATGGATTCCTTTAACGTCAGCAAAGAGGTCATACCTCTGATATGCCAAATACTTTGCCTACCATGATGAAATTTAACTTTGTACGCATCTATGTGCGGACAAGAAGCATTATGTAATAGCACATCATTTTATTATAAGTTTAATTGATAGTGATTATTAATTTCCTTGTTCTTTGGGTTTCTAAAATATCCATCACACCAATGAATGAATAATCTTCCTGTACCTTTTTGTTACAGATTGCTGAATTCCAAAATACATGAAAACACATATTCAATACATGACAAGACAGATTCCCTTAAAAATAATATGAATGGATGTCAAAGCTCTGCAACTTTTTCGCCCTCTTTCCACAGCCTCCACAAGAAAAGCAGAGGCATGCCAGAATCAGGAAAAAAAAATTTGTTTAATCTGTTTTTTTAACATAGAGATATGGAAAAATGAATTTCCATCAATCATGCTTGTCTGATAATCTTCATGAAAATCATGTTCATTTATACTGAAGCTTTCCCAAAAGAGACGTTCAGCTCATGTTCTTCTCCACATCAAAATAGAAAAAAAAAATCACTGCATTAATTAATATCCTAAAAGATACTAGCATTTCAATGAAGTTACCCTGATGCTACATCCAGCTTCACTGGTTATGGAAGAATAGTTATATTTGCACCAATTTGAACTGCAACAGAATTTGAGTCTACGTTCATTGCTTATAAAACTTTCCCTTTTTTTGAAAATAAAACTTTCCTATGAGTAAAGAGATGAAGCAGTACTGAAATGCATTTTCAAATTGGACTTAAATTTCAGTATGCATCCATTTTCTATCAGGGTTTGAATGACTTACAAAATTACAGAATCCTAAGGAGTGGAAGAATAGCTGGGCTTCATTGGAGGGGGGAGGAAGTGCTTTCTTGGTAACTGCCAAAGCCTTTCTAGCAATGCTTGATAACATTAATATCCTCTAATGAAAATTGATTTTGTTTATGTAGTCATAATGGATGTGGCCACATAATTACTATGTGCTGACTGCTAGTTATTAATTAATTATTATATTTTCTTCTATAATTTATTTCCCAGAAAAAATCAAGTCTTAGGCAGCATCTGTTTTCCAGTGAAGTCCTGCTTTGACTTAATTTTACAGCTGAGCAGGAAGGCAAACAAAGAGCTTGAGTAACTTGCCCAAGGTCACCTAGACTGCAATCAGCCCTGATTACAGCCAAGCACAAATTATTTTTCAGTCTCGTGTTCTAGTCACTGAAGCTGATGTGTTCTTAGTTTTCAACAGCTGTTGCTGAAGTTACCAAGAGAGGACACGATCTTTGATCACACTGACTCCTCTCTACGCATGGTAGCAAAGCAAGCAGAAATTCTTAGAAGCTTTTCTTTTCCCTGAAAACTTTAGTGTAAAGGAAGAACAGTTTGAATGAAAGAGAAAAAGACTCTAACTCCACATTTTCATTGGCTGGTTTTCCCCCAGTGTATAAAGAGGCTCTGGATAATAGCAATGCCTGCAACAGGGTTGGCATGGTAGACCAAAATCAACCAGGTGGCTGCAGCTTTAGAGTTGGTACCATCCATTTTGCTTCTATGATGCATGTTCCTGCCATTAAGGGAGATATAGTTCCTCTGTTCAGTTCTTGAAGCAGCAGTTTTCTGCCAGGCATATTAAAGGAAAATAATTTGGTTTACCTTGATATGTCATGTTAAAGATCAGAGAAGTTTAGCAGCCTATCCATGAGATGATCAAATGACCTAGCTTTGGCTGTGACAGTGCTCCTCCAAAGAGAAAATCAGATGGGTAGAAATAGATTCAACCTTTAGAGACGTACCCTAATTTGGAGGATTGCCTGTGTGGTTTATGTGGATCCTGCAAGAAGGCACCTCCTGACCTGCCTTACCAATCAGACATTTGCCAGATGTTCTGTGCAAAATACCCAGAAAGGGGCATCTGTGTTTGCTTGTGGAGGTTGGAATACACAGATCTCTGTTCCCCTACCCTGCTTCTGTAATGAATGTTGGCTGCACAGGCTCCAACGGGACAGATTGTGTCAGCTTCCTTCCAGTACATGTAAACCCAGCAGTTCGGTTTTAAACAGGGAGGTAGATCTACATGGCTTCCAGATTCCCTTCCAACCTTTTTTTTTTCTTTGATCCTCTCACCTCTCCTTCTGAAGACTGTTAGTATGCAAAAAAGAACAGAGGATTCTTGAGATGAGAAAGAGAATAACCACAAAATAGTCTGACTCCCTAGTCCTATCCCTTCCCACCTGTCTGCTGAAGAGAGATTCTCTTTTTCTCTTATTGTAGAACATGTATCCTGGCTGCTGAAAGAACAGTCTGTCTCACCTTTTCCTTCATTTTGATGACTGGAAAGCTATAGTATACATCATTTGTATAATTTTTATTTCTAGTCTTTCCATAGTACCAGGCAAGCACATATGTAGTGATTTAGATTCGACTTTGAAAGCCTTGTTTTTTTACAGGGTTCTTTATTAATGACAACATTAAAAAAGAAAATTCTTGCAACAAAAATGGATTCTTAATAGTGCTCAGCACTGGTGAGGTGGCACCTTGATTACTGTGTTCAGTTTTGGGCCCCTCACTAGAAGAAAGGCATTGAGGTGCTGGAGCTTGTGAAGCCGAAAGCCCTTGAATGCTTAGCAACAACTAAAATGTCACTGTATTATCAACATCATTCTCATCCTAAATCCAAAACACAGCACTATAAGGGCTGTCTGACATACTGGCTATGATGAAGAAAGTGATGCAAACAGAAAGACTAGAAAGACAGAAATTAAAATAGAATTGGTTTGGGAGAACATAGGTCTCTGGTTGAAAAGAGCATGAATTATGCCACTGGGTAGGTCATGGTTCTTGGAATCGCAGTGATTGGATCAACAGGATGAGGAATAGAGAGGTGTTCCTATGAACAACTTGAGCTGAAATTTGACTGACCATTTATATAATAAAACAGAGAAATAAAGTTACTTACCTTTCACTTGATTCTTTCAAGTAACTGCTCCAAATCATCAACAACATTAGATATATATGTATAAACCCTGAAATATAAGTGAATACAGCTAGCACTTGGACAATGTTAATGACCAAAACGTCCCAGTTGAAGTACTATATGTAAACATCAAAATATTACAGTAAAGAAAATAAGGTAATTTAAGAGCAGGTATCCATAAGTATCACATATCCTACAGGAATTATGAAACTCCCTCCATTGCCTTGATTCTATCACCCTTATATTTATTTCTCAATTCCTTTGTCTATATTTGGTCGTCCTGAAAACAATTATCTATGAAAGAGTACCTGGGCGTGGTACAAGATGATATGGTTAAATGAGAAAAATTACAATTAACTCCACAATAATACAACAGGCACCACGTTTTCCTAAATCTGTCAAAATATTAAAGCCAGCAAAATCCTCAACATTTTAAGAGAGTTGGGGGGATGACTTATGAGGGAACACTTTGCAAGAGGATACTGTATGTAAGTAACAACTGAAAGAAAACATGACATGCGCTTTTTAACAGTGTCAGCTCCAAGAAGCAAGGAAAATTACTTAGTGTAAGACTTGGAAAAAGAGGTAGGTATGGTAAAATTAAATAATAAGGAATTATAAGATTGTTATAAGAAAAATTGTCACAGCAGTAAGATTTTTGGATTAGCCATTGATTGGGGATTTCAAATAAAATAGCTTAAAAACAATAAACAAGCATACTTTTAGGAATTATACTTACATTTGCAGAAATTCGCAATCTAAAATATTTTCCAATTGTAACATATCATACAGGGGCATAAAGGTGCATTAGCACAAGTCAGGAGTGACAGTAAAAGCACTTTAATAAATCCTCTCTGACCACTACCATATTCCATCATTTACATCTCCCACTTTAACAAAACCATGAGGGTCAGACTGTTTGTTTATTGTTGGTCAAGGGTGAGGAAAAGTTACTATGAGTAAGTATATGGAGCTTTTCTAGAGAGGGATTTTATCTTTCCTCCTCTGAAATCTGGTTCTTCAATTACCAGTGATCCATTCTTGGCAGGTAGAAGGATGCATTTAAGTGCTTCTCTAAAAAAAAGTAAATAAACTTCTCAGGACTGCAGGATATCTTCAAAGTACATCATCTTCTGAACTTTATGGAATTTATCCATATATGAAATTGTGGACTCCGGGCAAGACTTTTTCTAAATGATATGCTTAAAGTTATCCTCCTAAATCTGTACTTAAGGATCACAAGTAAGTGGCCTTTTTTTCCTCACCAAATCTTGGCTGGGGCAGGGGGTTGGGGGGCGGGGAGGCCTTTCTATCCAAAGACAGATGCTGTACTTCTGATAATCTTACTGTTACTTATTTAGAGTGAATTTAGGAGCCTGATGTCAGGCATATGCGGCCCCATTCACAGCACAACAGCTGTGGTCTAATGTTGCTCTAGTCACTGGAGCTGAGCCAGCTTGTGCCAGCTGGGGACTCTGCCCCTACTACTGAAACTATTTCCTGGCAGTTCTTCATTAACATAAACCGGGGTGGGGGGGGGGTGGGGGGGGGGGGTGTTGTTGGGGTTGGGTTTTTGTTGTGGGTTTTTTTCTTTTTGTGGTAGCAAAACTGTCATTGAATGTACACTAAATAAATTAAGCCTCAGGTCCAAAACAATTTATTTTTCCTTTCTCTAACCTGATTGTTTACAGAGTTCAGTATCCAAGGGTCGGATCACCCAATCTGCTGGGTACGTGTACAGAAGGGACGGTGCAGTCCAATATCTGCATTGTTTTTAAACTGCTACTGCCAAGCAGATTGCCATTTAAATCCAGGCAGTCAGCTGCTGCTACTGACTACTGTCATTAATACCATAGCTTTGAGCACTATTTCACTGTTGCAAATGTTTCTTAAATTAGTTTTCCTCCCTTCTGCTCTGTTCCTTTAAAAACAACACCAGTGGGTTTTATTGGAAGTTTTGAAAGCAACTGGCCTCCACGGCATTTATTAGTGGCAGGAAGCAACAGACTTTCGTGGGCTCCTACAGAGAAGTTAAGTATCTTCAAACATTTTCTATCTGCTTAAAGTACTGTGCTTGATGGTGCAAGCACACTTCGCTTCCTTTGCCTTACAATCACCCTGGGATATTCATTCTGAAAATAGATTTGAATGAACTTGAAAATTCAGGATAGACTTGATTGCCAATCTGTCAACAGCCCCTAAAAAATAAAATAATAATAATAAAATAATCAAGTGGCATCTCAGAAGAGCAAACTGTTTGGCATACTCCATGCCTCGCTCAGTGCCTTCTGTCTTGTCAACTATCAATATTTATGTTCACCAGGGGAAACTTGGCCAAATCAGAGAATGTAAGATGGCACTGCTGAAATCAAAACTCTGCCACAAGTCACAGTTGGGCTTGACTTTTGTTTCATTAAAAATTTAATTGGAACCAAACTGTGCAGTTACAAAGCTCATCAGCGCTTCCTTTTCACAACGTTAAAGAATCAGATGTTCGAACATAGCAAATTAGTGAAGAGCATGTTTACACTCTGCTTCCTTATTACTGAAAATGATTATTTGATAAACAAAGAGGTGCAGCCAGGAAGAAACACAAGCATTTGTTGACAGATTTAGTATGTCTTGGTGGTTGCACCTTATACCACTGGGTGGACCAGGAACGGTGGTGCTTCCATGAGTACTCTTGAAGGACTGATAAATAAAAGATAGCAGCCAGCTGCCTGTGAGCTCTAAATCACCCTCAGAGCAGAAATGGTATGGGACTCTGACTTCATTCACTACCGGCAGTGCTGCTCTAAACCAAGGAGCTGACACATGTGCATAAAAGGGAAGCTTGTTTGCAACATGCAGAAGGGGCTCAGACACCTCTGCAGGTAGGATCTTTACTGTGTTTGTGGTATGTTGTCTCCCACACTAAGAGAATGCATTACTCATAGGTAGACAGCAGATGTTCCTGCTTTTGTTTCATTGGAAGCTATATAATACCAATGGACTGCTAAAACTGTAACCTTTCCATTTCAAAGCTTACCCAGACCAGCTATTCTGTGTGGCTGTCCAATGAAAATTAAACTGAGAAAAACAGTTTTCCTCTTTCTCAGTCTTTAAACGGTCACGCTTTCCCTTGGGAACAAATGTATTGCTGCAAGTCAGAGGAGCTTCTACCTGGTTCAATTTCAAACAGCTTGCTGCTCGAAGACAAACAGCATAATAAAAGTCTCTTACAAAGGTAACACCAACAGTTCAAGAAAACCTGAACAAATTTACATTTCTGTAAAATGGCTTCTTAGCTGAGATCAGGACCTATACACAAAGCTGCAGCTCAGTCAAAACTTATACATGGGTAAATAAAATAAGGGAAGAATAACAGTAAAATTTATAGTTGTCTGTGGAATTACTGAGAATTCATTAGATTATGTATTTTTAATAAGAAAATATTAATTTAGCAATCAGAGGAGTTAAAATTAATTACTGACTCTGGCAGTTTTATTGCCAGTGGGATTTCCATGAAATTGTTGTACACTAAAAAACATGATTGTTAAAGGCAGTCGGGAAGTCTTCTGTATTTAATGGGGAAGTCCTTAAATCTCCTTAATTGGGTCTGCTGAATCACACAAGGAATAGATTTAAACCCAGAGACAGTGGCAACAATTGCAATTTACGTGGCTTCTATTTCCTCTTAAATGAGATTCAAATTTTTTTAATAATGCCTCTCTGGACCACCCAGAGATCACCTCCTGGGAAGACACATCACAGGTGTCTCCATCTATGCTGCTTGGCATAGATGTCTCCATATTGACATGTTCCAGGTCTCCAACTCCAGCTTCTTGTCCTTAGTTCTGGAACCAAGCAGACACCTGGTTACTACTCTTCGGCTATCCTCTGCAAGTCTTTGGAATATCATACTGCTAATCCACAATTTTTATTAATCATTAATTCATACTAATTCTATGAAAAGATTTCATTAAGCCACCCCTCACTCACCCAGACAGCTTTTAAAAATTTTATAACTGTTAACAATTTTCCTGGTTTAGGAATCATTGCTTTTATTGTCATTTAATTTTTCATGATTTCAATAACGTGCATTGTCATGAATGCTCAGTGAATTTGCTAAAATATTTACTTTTCTTTTTGTTTAGAGATTCCAGAAGTATTATGAGAGAAGTAACCTAAGACTGGCCATGCAGATACTTCTCTATTAAAATAAACCAGACGTGCTGGACCTGCTTTTATCCCGATGCAAGAGGCGGACATACTGGAACAGTATCATGTCTATTTTCGCCCTATGAACCAGCTTAAATTTTAGCCTTTTATCATGCCTCCCAGCACATTACGGTTGTGTGTGTGCAGTATATTCTGAAAGATGGATTGCCAGTGTGTATACATGTTATTGCGCAACACAGTCTAGGTTTAGTCTTTGAAGTCACAAAACGTCCTGCGCTTGCACAACAAAACCTGATGTCTATCTTCCCATCATCCTGTAAAACTAAAATCTTGACCATGGTATTTCCCAAAATAATAATTATATGCTTTATGCGGGCACTGGCAGTAGCAGTAGCTGGGCCTACAGGTCTGCAGGGACCGGCCCCTGTGAGGAGGTGCGGAGGCCGCCCAGTGCTGTACACAGCCGGCTCCGTGGCCCCAGCACGGCAGGGCCCAGCTGAGCCCCTCAGCCCCGGCCGGGCGCTTCGGGGAAAGCCTGGGTAAGAAAGGGCAAAGCGCTGCCCAGCAGCCGGGGCTGAGGGAATCGTGGGGAGAAACAGCCCTGCGAGCCCCGCGGGGAGAGAGGCAGGAGGGGCGGAGGGGATCCCAGCGCAGAGCGAATCAGGTGGTGTCAGTTTGTGTAGTTCTATACCCGTTGAAAAGAAAAAAAAGAGGTACACCTGTCTGGAGACACTAAGAAACTGGAATCAATTTATGTCTTAAATCTTTTGGTTTTATTTTTTCAGGGCAAAGAATTGTCAGTGAATATTAGAAACATTGAGTCCTGATTTTGTATGTTTCTGTTGGTGTCAGTGACTTCATAACTGATCAGTTCCTACTGGTACCAATGTACAAGTGCACAGCACAGTTAGTTGTATGGAGATTGATTTCACTGAGCTAACACCTCATAATGATGCCTGCTACCAGCAGCTCAAAAGGCTATTCCACTACAGACTTCCCTAGAAAAGGCTGATTCCTCTGCGATATATAAACTTAAGGGAAAGGTCGTCAGTTAAAGTTTCAGCTCCTGAAGCCACATCCAGGGGTCTGCACAGCGATTCAGCTTGTAAAATACAACCCAAAGCCACCCACCTTGTCCATGTGAGAAGCAGGAGATACTAGAACTCTGTGTTAAACATAACTTTGAAGTAGATCTCCTGATCATACTGTTGAGCTCAGATCCTTGCAAGCACCCCACTGAGTTGCAAGGGACTTAAATACTTTTTTTTTCTTTTAAGCATACTTGCTGTACTGCAATTCACTAAAGTTGAGGAACATTTAGTTTATACTTGCATGGCACCTTGTGGAAGTGCTGCTCAGCCATTTATCAGTTTACATGGTCTGAATTTCCCTCCAGTAGTTTATTTTTTTAGAAAAGATGCTAATAAAATCTGTGGACTTGCTGAAGAGACCAAGATGTTGAAAATCAATAGAGAAGCGCATAAGACCTGAGCAGACTCATAAGTAGGTAAAAATCAGCAGCTAATCAGTCTGTAATTAATTCTGTTGTCTAAAGTCTACAGGAGCAAATGGCTTAGGTTTAGTTCTGAATGCTGTAGCCCTTTGCTGTGTCTGTCATGTAGAAGGGGGATGAAATATACAGAAGAAATTAAAAAGAAATGGCAATAATCATTCTCCTTCTTCCCCTCTTCCACAGTGCTGCACCTGGAGACAAAAGGAGGGAAGACAATAAATTCAGATTTTGTTAAAATGGTACAATTTTTTATTTCTTAATAAGTGGCAGTGTATTTTCTTTGAAATACCATTCTGCTTTGAAGAACTGATTCCTTCCCTCAGTCTTCTCAAGTTCCTTTAAATGGAAGAAGGATATAGTAAATCTGTTTTACTCTCATGGTAACAATACAACTCTTACAAATTAAGGGATTCCAAAGCCCTAAAATACGAGTTTAGCCTGTTTAGAATTTGGATGTCTTTAAGGACAGCATACTCACTATTAATTTATAAATGAAAACTCTACAGTATTTCCTCACTGACTTTGTCCAGGTGGGGGAACTATTATCAACTAAGGACTCAACATAAGAATTTCTTCATAAACAGGATGTCACTAAAGTAGTAAAGTTATAATTTTACAGTTTTTTAACTTCCCACTCAGAAAACTGAATTAAGTCCAAGTTTACAGGGTTCACTTCTTTCCACAGTTTTATAATGATCACACTCCTTGAATAACGGATGTTTTATTGCCATTTTAAATGAAAGGGGAATTGTTCTCTGTTTTAGTTAATTACATTGCTGTAGCAGAAACACGGTTTACTATTCTTTTACTCCCATCAGCTTAATAGAATATTAAATAGTTATTGACTTTGGAAGAGGTGAACCATCGTGATTTATTGAGCAGAGAGGTAAATATTCAGCAAGCAGCTGCAATTAAGCTTCTGCTTGTGTTTTTCATTTACAGGAAGTGTAGGTGGTAAAAGGAGGCTTATGGAATGTGGTAATAACTACATCATTAAAGCCCAATTACAAACTGATCTAAAGAGGATCTGAAGAACTGTAGTTTATAAGTCAACAGGGCTGACTTTTAACAAAAATAACAATAGCAAAGCACAAAACAATGTTTTCCATCTTTAATATCTCTGACTAAATCATTTTAATTCCTGCCAGACCATACAGAACCTAAGGTAAACGGTAAAAAATATGCAGAGAATCTTTTCTTACAACATCAGACTACTTCTTAAATCTTACTCAGATGAAGCAGCAAATCATTGCAAACTTGACATCTCAAACTTAACAGCTTTGTTTGCTATCATTTTTCAATCACCCCTAATTCATTAAATGGGAAAGTGTCAGCATCTGTTTTTGTATTACAGCACCAGGAAAAAGTACTGTGAGTATTAACTGCAGCATAGCAGAAAGAACCTACTGCGCTGCGATTTTCTCCTCGCTGTGTATATATTCAGAAAAGTGCACTGCTGCTGGAGACATTTGATGCAAGAGAGATAATTTGTCTTTCTCAGGAGAGACTGTTAGAAGAATGTTACTATTTTAGGTTTAAACTCAACCTGAATGTTACTGCAGCCACCACCATTTCTGATGACAAAGCATGATCTGTCGGTGCACCTACAGAGCTCATGTGAAGTGTGATTTGAACTGAAATAGACTGGTTCAAGTCTCGGCCTGAGTCACTTACACTCATCCTTTCATTAAGCTGATAGATATGCAAAGGAAACAAAGTCCTTTACAAGAAGTTTATAACTTTTTTTCCCTGCTTAAGGTATGGTTCCAGGTATGCAGAATGTAATTTAATCTATACTCAAAGTTAAAAAAAAGTAGAAAAAGGGACTAGTAGGGAATGACATTGTGATACCGTAAGTTAGGTGTGCCCCAATTTACGTCCTGTTTTGCCAGACTGAGATGTACTCGACAACACCATAGCTTCCTCTCTTTCCTGTGCACCTTTTTTTCTCCCAAAGGAAGGTAGCCACACTAGTTTAGCCCAGTTCTGACTTTCAGTTCAAACAAATCCAGGTGCTAGGAGGTACTCTTGAGTCCTCTTCTGAAGAAATTAGTGCTTTCTCAGCTAGACTGTTTTGTTAACTCACTGAAGAGTCAAAGCTACTGTTTTTTTCTGTAGTAATAATTTTTGCTTCTGTGGACAGCTTTTGCCACCCAATGTGAGCTTGTAATCAGGTTAAGTCACCTACTGTTTTTCTTTGAATCACAACTTTGAATGTTTTAGGCAGAAGCAAACAACAGGCATTAATTTGTTAGCATAGTTGCTCTGACACTTCATTTTAATTATCTCATTCTGCTTGTTTCATGTCATGTGCAGAAATATTGTTGGTGTTCCTATAGCTGTAATGACTTTATGGGACATTAATGTTGGAGTGTAATATAGTTCCTGGTACAGCAACTACACATACCAAGAACTTATGTACTAAAAAGATGTAATTGTTGAGGTAATTGCCATATTTTTAAATACACTTAGAATGGACAGTCTTACTATATTACTTAAAATTTTGTAGAGATTGTGTGAATTCTCAAGACCATGTGTAGAGGTTCACTCATACTATGTGAAACTTTTTGCTTTAATGAGAACAAACATTTCTAGAAGACTTTTGTATCCAGATGAATAGAAAGGTATCCAGGCTATCCAAAGACTAGGTTGCTCTCTTATGTCTATTTAGAAAGAGCCAGAAGGGAAGTCACTTAGCTGATTTTTAAAGTGTTTTGTTTGTAGATGTAGCTAGACAGCTAACCCTATCCTAAAGATTCTTTTTCTAGTAGCATACAAAATTCTACACCAGTGCATATTTTTTTGTCTTTGACCTGGGGGGAGGTGGAGGGGAGAGAAGGAGAGAAAGAAATAAAAGAAGTCCTTCAGTGGTGACTATTGTGTTATTCTCTGGCTCCTGTGCACAGGAGTCTCCTGATAGTGCCCACAGGAGTTGCCCACACAGGGGACAGAGCGAAAAGCGGAGGAGACTGCTCAGACATTATTAGCTGTCGCTGCGTGAATACTCCACAGGAGTAATTAAACTTTAGTACCAGCCTGTTCTACCTTCCCTGAACCTGCCATTCTCAGCAACTGCAGAAATGAATTTCTTTAGATAATTAAGGGAGATATTTATTTAGATAAAGGGAAAAAAAACCCACCTCCTCTTGTATTTCTTTACTGCAGTGTTTATGCTGCTGTTTAAGGTGAATTGTCGCTCCCTCTGTGATATCTGTGCACTCAGATTTTGTTGAATAAAGAAATGTGTGAGTGTAGTAAGGAGGTAGACTCTTCCCCTGACCCATCACGACAGTTTTAAGACAGACATCTCTCCTCTGTTAGTTGGTGCTATGGGCTGTGAAGGGACATCCAGGCATTTAATACTTGCAACTTCGCAACTTCCACATGATTTAATAAATAACACCATCTGTCTCTAGGTCAAGTACAGAGCACATTTAGTAGTGGAATTTTGCTGGAATTGTGCAAAATTTAATACAATGTTAAGGAAATTGCCCTTAGTCCCCTTGAAGTCAACAGAGGACAGAACCATTTGCATAGAAATTTCACTGTTGCAGCTTTTGCATAGTAAAAAAAAATGCACAAAATCAAGGCTTGTTCCAAATGCATAGTGTAGATGACTAAATAAGCAAACTCTGTAGGGAAAAAATACCTGGTGTGACATTTTATCTTGAGTATTATGAAACAGAAAATTTTATATCTCTAAATTTACTGTGATTTTTGTGACTCTTGACTTTTTTTTTTTAAATTTTAAATCCATGTTTCTTTTCAGAATAAAGGCAGTGTCTGTGGTTGCAGTCTTAGCATGGTGGTCTCTCTTCCATATCATGATTTATAAGACCTGCTCCAGTAAACCTCATGCATTTATTAATCAGTATTCTTTTGTGATGTGCTTTAGTTTAGTATGATTGAAAATATGATAACGTTAAATCATAAGACATAGAAAATGAAAAGCACAAAGCAGTGTTAGGTGCTGTAAGAAATCCATTGTAGATTTTATGAGAAAGTGGCAAGAATACAGATTGAACAGGACAAATGTTGAAGGAGATTGCATGATAGAAGAAAAAAGCCACCTTTGCTTACTACCTGGGATCAGATTATCAAGGCTTTTTTGATGAAAATTACTTTGAATTGTATATTACTATATTCATATTTTGTGAGATATTTTTCCTTTTGTTATTGTCACAAACACTATATATCAGGGTGCTGTAGTTTTGCATGGTGGGATTCGGGGGTAGGGAGAGCTGCAGGGGTGGCTGCTGCCAGAAGCAGCCAGAAGCTCTCTGCAGGCCCCACAGAGCAAACACCACCCGGCTCAAGGCCAGAGTCGTAGCTGACCAAGGCCAGGCCCATCAGCGTTGGTCACGGCGCCTCTGGGAATCACATTTAGGAGAAAAAAAATGGAAGTGTCTGCTTTTTGCCACCAGAGAAAGGAGTGAAAAGATGTAAGAAACTTTGTCACCCTGGGCAGGAAGCAGTAAGAGAAATCATGACTAGTGAAGTCTGCTAAGAAGGGAGCGGTGGACGGAAGGTGTTATAATATCTGGTTGCACTTCTCATTACCCGGCTCTGGTGTCACTGGGTGTGCAGTGCAGGGTCATAAATTAGAGAGTTTTCTTCCCTTTATTCTGTGCTGAGTCTGTTTTGCCTGTGACACTGATTGCAGAATGATCTCTCCCTGTCCTGATCTCAACTCCTAAGCCTATCAAAATATATTTTCTCCCCTGTCCATCTGAAAAGTGGAGTGGTAGAGCAACTTGGGTGGGTATCTGGCCTCCAGCCAGGGTCAAACCACCACAGAGGGCTACTATAAGTTTTAGATTTATATTCATATCTTGGTGACTAATACAAATTCAAGAAATCATTATTTAGAAACCACCTACCTAAGTACCTTATTAGATAGGTACATAACTATTAGATACCTGCATATTGGATACACAAAATACATGACTATTTAGATTTGTAACTTCATCTCCCTGCAAATTTTTCTGAAGATGTCATCACTATGCATTCATAGACAGACATATGTTAAGAACAAATCATTAATAAGATGCTAAAAATTAGTTGGTGTTAAGCTATCTATGGAGACTCCTGGTGCTCTTTTCATCCTGTCTTTTCATCCTGGTGCTCTTTTCAACCTATCCATACGTATTTCTACATGCAGAACAGATAATGCCTTTTTTGGTTTTCCTCTTTTGCTGGGCAAAGCTGGGAGTTATCTAAAAAAGGAAAAGGTAGTGCTTATTAGAGTTTGTAAAGCTACACGTTCTTTTTCATTAGGCTCTGGCTTTGTTGTCTTCCATCTTGTAGTATCTGTGATTCTTTACTGCAACTGCTGTGCCAGGATAACATCTGCCCTACAAACGCTGGTATAATGAGTGGCAAATTCTGATCTGAGCTCTGCATATTCCAGCGTATGGCAAGCATTTATAAGGTTCTGGGTTGGTTATTCATTTTTATGTCTGTCAGAAACTCCTAGCTTTTTTTTTTTTGGTCATTTGTTGGTTGGTGGTTCTGTTTTGGGTTTTTTTTTTTGTTATTCCTGAAGAAATACTCCCTTCTGCATTTAATTTCATGTGTCGTCTCTAATACTTTCTATCATTTCTACCATACAGCTTCCTGGTTTGCTTCCCAAGTGTTAGTTACTGAAGACTTTGTTACAGCTATTAAAAATGTTAAGGAGCTTTTCAAGGGTGCTGTTGGAAATTAAGCTATCATCTGAAATTCTTCTTTTATGCTGACACTTGCTACTGACAAGTGCAAATGCACTACTGTGTCAGAACCTGAGTGTTTTTCTCCTGTATATCTGGTGAGCTTCAGCTCCAGTGATGCTTTTAGCTCTCCAGTTCTTCCATGCTAGGTGTTTTGCTAGTCCTTTTCCTGAAATGTGTATTCCTTAGAAAATACCATCTGAAGCCAAGAAGTCTGCCACCAGTCTGTTTTATTAAGTGCTCAAGTTCCAATGGCGTAAAATCAGTCCTTTCCCTTTACCACTGTTTTCAAACATGACAGATAACTTTCATGTTTTCTTCTTTATCTTTAAAAAATCTAAGGAGCTATGCTTCCTCTGTCCTCACATAGCTCAGCCACTCTCTAGTCTGACTGGGAAGAAAGACAAGTTTTGTTCAGGATTCAGTCTTGGTCCTTCTTCAGGTCTGATATTTTGGGTGGGTTTTGGGTTTTTTTTTGTTGTTTGGTTGGGTTCTTTTTATTTTTGAGGTTTGTTGTTGTTGTTTTGTTTTGTTTCCCTTCCCTTTTCCACCCAGCCCATCAGCAACAGCCTGGCTCCAAGTCTTGGCCTCTCACTTGCTGTTGTGGAAGGAAGAGTGCAGATTGTGCTTCCCAGTGCATGTTTTGCACCTGAGAGTTTAGTTAAGTGAATAACTTTGAAATAGACGAATCAGTGTTTGGTGAGAGAAAATGCTGCTTTTAAAAAGTGGTTGAAGACCTAGGGGATATAAAGACCCTAATTAAAGCTCAGGAGAATTTGCCAGTCAGGAAGACACAGAGCAGCAATAAAAGGCTACTGTAAAGTTTGTGGTCTTAAAGTCTTACATTAACTATATCATGCTAAAGTGGAGCATAAAATAAGAAATGTCAATGTCTGATTTTAACAATGCCTGATTCTCAGGAGAGAACTGAAGCAGAAGACACCAAGGCACTTAAGAAATCTTTCTTGTGTGGCAGTGACTGTTCATTTTAGTTATTTCTACTAATAAATTGCAAAGCTTAAGTTTTGTAACTCTTCTGAGAACTTCAGTTTAACTGCTTAAAAGAGATGCTGAATCAATTTGTGAAACAGTTTTTTAAGTAATGTAGTGTCAAGAATAAGCACATAAATCAATTGCTCTGAAGCACTATTTAAACACTCAAGGGCTGAGTGAAAAAGCCCAGAATGAGGCATTATTGATGGATCAGATATGCAGGATAGTTTTATTAGACTATGACCCAGATTTGGAGACATGCCCCCAGGGGAGATTCAGAGTGGCTGGTAGGGTGCCATGTGTAAACCAGCTAACAAATACTTGCTCCCCAGCACTGTGTGATCAGTTAATAGGATGTAAAAACTATCTTACTCACCTCTCAGTAGTGACTAAACTAGAATTCTCATTACTGAAGAAACTGAAAAAAGGGGTATCTGGAGTAGATTTGCATGAACTAGATAATCTCTATTTTACTGTGATTATGTAGTGAAATAATAGTGACATGTTAACTGTCCAGCAGTGGTAGGTACATATTGCATGTGGTTTCTTACCAAGTTGTTTTCTATCTTACTGCTAGATAAATTAAAGGATGTATTTTCATCAGAAAAAGATTAGATGCTAGCCCTCACATTTCTTCTCTTGTTATTTAACATTTATACAATCTGTATGAAATTATAAACATACTATTTCTCAAATAGAAAAATCTGTCTTTCCAGTTGATTGTAACATGTTAATGGGACTGTCATTCATTGAAAGCCTGCTTTTTAAATTAAATAGCAAAAGTCATACTGAGATGCTAAAATGAATATATTATAATAACTGAGTTTTCAGTTTACTTAAGGCTAACAGCATAAGTGATGGCCAACAACTAGATCAGAAAATTTCTCTTTCTGCCTTATGTATCTGATTAGGATTTTCATGTCATCTCCTTGCTCTTTTACTGTTTTTACTTTTACTCCTTGCATCTTTTTACTGTAACATTGTGCCTGCCCTTCTCATGCTGGGGTGTTTGGGTTTTGGGTTTTTTTCTTTTTTTTTTCCTCCTTCTTACCTGCCTCTTTCCCATTGCATTTCTTTTAGTTTGTGACAAAGGTTATTAAAAAAAAATAAATGTCTTTTGACATAAAATAAAAAAGAAATAGCTGCCCATATGTGCATCCAGTCAGATACCATGTCTCTGACAAGCTTTTCCAAAGGGCACCATCAAAATGTTTTGGAAACTGAAATTGTGACTTCACTAATAGCTTGGTCTTTTAGACTCATGATAGTGGCTCTTTTTCCCACTTGGCTCCTTTCTCATCTCCTGCATTGGCATTTCAGGCCATTAAAGGAAAATAATAATAAAGATAATAAAGATAAATTTGGCTGTACAGGTTTGCTAGAGTGAAACTTAAAGAAAAAAAAAGAGGCACCTGTGTGTGAAAGCATTATGTGTAATGATCAATATCTAATTATAACATAATTATGGTTTTCAAATGAATGTAGATAGTTTTAGCCTAAAATCCAATCAGAGTAGTTGTGGAGATGTTTTTAACATCTCCCTCTCCAGCCATTACTTTAGTATTACTTTTCCTGTAAATGGGACTGGCTTTGTGCCCCACTTGCACGATAGACATATGGTTGTAATATTATAGTAGCAAATGTTAAATTGCAACCAGAGGTAGTATTTTAATCCATTTGCTTTTGCATTTTCAAACTGTTTCCTCCACATCTGTGATCATTATGTGTTTAACCTAATTTGTAGCAGTATGTGCACTTTACATCCTATTATTTCAGAAGCGGCGAACTCTGGCCTGGTGGCAATATGGCCAATTTGTGTTAAAGAGGAACATATAGCAAACGCTGCTGTCTCTGTTGCCTTAATTAGACTGTAAGTACGGTGTTATTGATAACCTGTGACTAGAGATGCCAAATGGTTTTCTACATTATTTGTGTCTCCCAATCCAGCATATCGATCAGAGGTCCTTAGGGAATCTTGAACACCATTTTCTTTGAGTTTTTAATTCCACCCTCTAGATTTAGTGTAATTACAAGAGAGGTTCAGCACTTCATGAACTGCACAGGTTGGACAGCACCTAGATGTAGCTTCTCCTCTTTACTGCTATAAGAAGAGATAGAAGTACAAGACAAGGTTCACTGAAAAGCAGGCCAGTCGTTACACACATAAACATGCAGAAGGAAACTTTTCTATACCACGTGAATGCTCACATGCTTGCATGTTTCATCTCCTGCAGTTTAGTTCTCCTGAAGTGTTTTTTATTTTCTATTAAGAAGTGCAGGAAAATGTCTGTGCATTATCATTTACTTAACCTTTTGTATTTTATACCAAGGGCTTATGTGGGATTTTCCAGTTTTTACATCTTATGACTCTCATCATATATCTAGGTAAAACCTGGAAGGTTTTGTGTTTGGTTTTTTGGTTGGTTTGGTTTGGGTTTTATTTTGGCGGTGGGGAAGGGAAGGGATGGGTTTAACGACATATGAATATGAAGGCACTTATTCTGTACTTTGATCCACCCATATATATTTGAATTAGTAATAGTGAAATATTGAGTATGACTTTTCAGGAGGAATAGAATTGCATTGATCTGGTCATACACTGGGAATAAGAACATCAGATACATTAAAACAACATATATATACACACACATACACATACATATTTATTTATAAAAAGAACAAGACACTAGCATCCTAAAGACTGGGTTCATTACAGTGGAGTTGACCTTTTTGCCCTGATATGCTGGAGCTGTTTAAACCCAACTGGTGCTGCAATCCTTTCAAGCATTCTTTGCTACACTGCCTGATTGACTGCTTGCAGAAGCAAGAAGCCCAAGAGAGAATCCATTTAAAATAGACTGCAAAAATAAATAAAACAAATGGAGGAATGAACTCAAGCTTGTTTACTGCCAAACCTCTCTGCTTCTGTACATCAATGAGTAATAGACAAAAATGGTAATATTACCACTATATTTTTATGAGTAAAGGTCCTGTGCTACAGGCAGATGACACTAAAAGCTCCATGTTGAAAAAGGGCTTCGATAAGAAAAAATATTTTTCAAAGCATTTGGCACTATTTTCATAATACTTTGATAAAACCTTGCTGTTTTGGACAGCCTATTGTTTTCAAAAGACAGACATTCAGCTTTTCAGAAGTAGATTTATAAGCGAAGAGTAAAATTCACAGTTGGCATGGATAGCTTAGCAGTGTCCAGAGATGATGCTGTGCTCTTCCAGAGGCAAGAAAGCCCCTTTTCCTTCCTTGCTTATTTCATGCATTGCTTGTTAATATAGTTAAGCATTTCTTGTATACTATAAAACTGTTGAATTAAGAAGGATATTTGGCTCTTGTCTCTTGGAAAGATTAACATTTTTTTTGACTGTCTTTACAGAAATCAGATTTTTGTGAATTACCACTACTGTTCTTTTTTTCCACAAAAGCTTTGAAATAGAGGACAGGTATAAAACTCTGCTAACTCTGATGGAGCTGGAGCAAACCCCAGAAATAAATGCTAGCTCCTACTTGGCAGTAAAGTCACAGAATTTTTTTAGCATGCCATTCAAATAATCAGTGTTGGAAGTATTTACTGCATGTCTGCTACTATTCCAGGTTTTAAGTAGAGGCAGTGGCACTAGAATATGGATCTGTACAGCTATCTGGAGATTATCCTCCTCTGCTTTAACATATAATTCTTCTGTTCTTGAGACAGAGATCTCAGAGCAAGAACAAATACTCTCAAGGGAGAGTTTTGTTCTGAAACCTGTTAAAGGGGTGTGAACATC
Source organism: Gallinula chloropus (assembly GCF_964237585.1). Classification (NCBI taxonomy): domain Eukaryota; kingdom Metazoa; phylum Chordata; class Aves; order Gruiformes; family Rallidae; genus Gallinula; species Gallinula chloropus. The sequence goes on along the minus strand of NC_140086.1, from coordinate 83,685,651 downwards.
TACTTGGGCAAAAGCAGATTACACCAGGGAGATAGACTCCACACACATTCTGCATGCTTCTCGCCGATAAAGTGGCCTGCCAGACTTCTGCTGATTTCTGCTCTCTGATGACAGTATTAAAATAACATGGCAATATTATGTGACAAAGCAGCAGTATTTTTGCTGGTAAGTATGATGTTTGTAGCTGGCTTCTAGTGCCGAGCATACATGCCATTTGAGAGCCTGAGGAATCTGAAAGCATTCAGGAGAGTTTGCTGTCGGAGTGTTTGTAAACTTCCAGAGTGTTTACATTCATCTGCAAATAGCCTAGTTTGGAAACTCACCATACTTTTCCTGTATTTTAATAGATTTTGACACAGCAGATGCAAGTGGCTTGAAATTTTCACATTATCATTGTTTTCTTACTGTCAAACCTCTGATTGTGCCACTGGTGTATCGATAGCCAAGCTTATTAACACGGGCACAAAGTCACTGCAGCACTGCCTCAAGGACAGTGTGCGTGAGGAGAAAGCAGCAGTCATGCTCAAGCAGCGTTCTGTTTAAGCTAAAAAACCCTGAGCAAAGGTGAACTCATACCATGAACAGCTAGTCTGTGAGTTCCTGTGCCATGCCCTGTATCAGAAAACATGGAGTGCAGGTGAGGGACACTTGAACTGGTTTTACACGGAGCCATTCTTACCTTGGGGCTTTAAGCAGCACTTGAGGCGGAGGTCAAATACTGTGCAAAATCAAGAGAATTCAGGTCAACAAGGCCCCACAAAATCCAGAGCACAGTGCAAAGACAATCAAATTAGGGCAAGAAGAGTCAGTCAACACACTGTCCAATTTTTTCGGGTTCTGTTGTAGGCTAACCCTCATGAAATCAAATAAGGAACTGTTGAATTCTTTAAATAGTGCAGAAGACAAATTAGAAAGTTAGGCTTACTTAAGCAACCTGGGACTAAGTTATAGGAATAGAATGTGATTTACATTTCTTTGGTGGCATCTCCGAGACCCACAGCTCTCCCTTATAGGCTAGTGCTACACTTGGCCTGGAGCTTGAAGGGATGTAGTCTTTGGGAAAGGATTAGTCTGAGGACAGTTGTTTGGTAAAGCAGAGAAGAAAAGGAAAAACAGCAACTCCTATTCTAGTGATGGTTTGCTGGGTTATTCTGGTTGATCCGAAGGTCTTGATAGGAAAATAGGAAAAAGTAAAAATTATATCAGATTGTGAAGTTTTAGGTATGAATGATTGGTCCACGATCTTTTATGATGTGGAGTTCATCATGAGTATAGGTTTTATTTTACCCAAGCCTTCAATTTGACTGTGACACTGTTCTTACTCTCTGTATAACTTACTTGGCCAATTAAGCATGTTGATTTGGTGAGTTACTACCTTAATAAAATTGATTAAAAAGCCTTAATGAAATACACACCTGGAAATATTTAATTTATCTGACACAGCTTATAAGTAATTGTGGCTAAGTCAACACAGTTAGCTAAAAATACCCAGTAATAAAGAGCAGGCACTGGGATTTATCTGCTGGTATGCAGCAATGAAGCAGGCAAAGTGACCACCAAAATGATGTTGTTGATTTCACGAAAGCGCCAAGAGAGCAGATGATGAAAAATTGCAGGTATATAAAGCTGTTGCTATGGTGTTCAATTCTTGCACCACTGTGTTTGGATTTAGTGCCTTAGACTGAATTACAAAATCATATATTCCAAATGCTGCTTATCATTTCAACAGAGCCTAGTAATAAATGACAGGAAATGCATTACCCATCCGAGGTGTGTAAGAGTATATGAGCAAAGATTGAATTCAGGCTTTCTTAAACACTCACTATTTTTTTTTAAGCTGCCATTTGTCTATCCTAACATATATATATATACACACACAGTTTGTAATGCCAAGGCACAAGGTGGTGTTTGAAGGAAAAAATTCAGTATCTGTGAGCAGTCAGGGACAGTGAGAACATGAAGAAGGAAGGATAAATAAGACATTTATAGATCTGATCAATGTCCAGGCCTTAAAGAAAAGGAGAGGGAAAGCAAGCAATCAAACATTTAAAGTTCAAATATCTAATATTGCAGGCATAGTGTGACACAGTCATACATGCAGTGGGATACCACATAAAACATTGCTAACTGAGGAAACTGTCAGATGGACTTCTGAAGTCACAACAGCAGCCAGTTGTGAAACAGTGAAACGGGACAGGCAGACCTCTCTGAAAGGGATCAAGAACAATGACAGAAGCACCTTTCCTTGACCTTCCCTCCTGCTTTCCTATGCTACATTTTAATTTCCTCAGTATTGACACAGATGTTTTATACCAGGTCTTCCTTAACTTTCCCCTTCCTAGAATATTTTGTCTTCTGTCTCTTGACCTTACTCATGATTGCTTTCATCCCTACCACATTTGATTTCACTCGTGTCCTTTTCCTTCTCTCTGGTTCTTTTCCCTCAATCTTCTCTGGCCTTTTTCTCATGATACAGTCTTCGATTTGTCCTTGTATTGAAACAAAAATCCAGTGCAAGTTTTATCATATTGTGCTTTAAACATCAGCTTCATCCTGCAAAGTGGCCTTCACAGAAACCATCTTGCCCCATCCATGGAGTTACGTGGAGAGTACTTTTGCAGGATGGCTGTTTATAGGCTGTCACCTAGGTTAGCTCACTTTTTCTCTCCATCTCTGCAGTGATTCCCCAGTTTCTGTTGCGTTGAGCCTACGTGACATGCCTTTACATCAGCTCTTGGAGACAGTTTCTTGCAGAAGTGCCTGCCTGTCCCAAAACTTCCCTCCTCCAAAACACTGAGGAGGGAAGTAGGATAAGTCCTTTTTTCTTTACATGCATTCTCTCATCAAAACTTAAGACGTATTAATAATAAGTGTGGAACTATGTAAAATGCAGGTTCATGACCCCAATTATCTTTTGGGCAGTGTGGAAATGTCACCTTAATCTTTGAGTAAAACAAGAATAATTTCATTTCTTCTGTTGTGCACTTTTAATGGGCTCTGTCTCCCTTCTGCACAGTAGTTACAATCAAGACAGCAGACAAAAAGAAAAAATTAAAAATTGAATCACAGATAACAAAAATCTACTGAGATTTGAGATGACACTATGTAATTTTAAGATAAACTGATTTAGTAGTGTAGATTAAAGATATTAGATTTTATCTGTCAAATTATGCTCATGGCTAGGGACTTCTAAAGCAAAATAATCTAATATGATATAATAACTCAATCAAGGTTAATACTATGGTAGACTTAGCAGGAGCTTGTCTCAAGATTTTGTAGAACTATGATTTTTTGTGTTTAATTGTACCAAAAAATAAAGTTAAATTAACTATGCCCCGACTGTCTGTATAGATCAGAGAAATTCCCCATTCTTTCTTCAAAAATGTAAAACTTGCAAGGCACAACAGTGCCTTCACCTCAGCAAAAGAAATTCATTTGTTTCGCTGTAAAGTACTGAATTGTTAGTGTTATAAAGGAACAGCAGGAAAATAAAAATAAGAAAATAAAGAGGAAAGAGATTAAGAAATGTAAAATGGAGAAACATTTGCAATTAGAGTAAGTAGGAGATAAGTAAATATTCTTATATATCAGAGTATACTCAATATTTTTACTGAGGAGAATTAGAAGGGCCATAGAATTTTGTCTAATTATGCACAGAAGTACAGATTAAGTGATTACTGTTTTCATAGCAATTTTGACAATATAATACAAACATGTTGAAGCAATTGCATTAAGCAGAATAGTGACAAGATGTTTTCAAAAACACCTGGAGATTTGTTTAATTTGCAGAGTACGTTGAGGTTCCACTTGGGTAAGAGCAACACTAAGGCTTCCCAGTTCTACATGGGATTTTTCACCTAGTGCAGTAACATGTAATATCTTAACAAAAGAGAATTAGTTTCTGCAAGACAGTGGCATTTGCACTTTCTCCTCAGGCTTCAGGTTTCAGGCAAGGAACTGTTAGGACAGGATTATTCTGTGTGTGTCACAGATGAAACTGTTTTGACATGGTTATGATTTAAAAGCAATTCAGAATATTCTCAGAGCATGAGGTAAACCAAACGTTGACTTTTAGCAGCACCCAAAGATTGACTAATTTAAAGATTTACATAAAATTCAATAAAATATATTATCACAGAGTCACAGAATGGTAGGGGTTGGAAGGGATCCCTGGAGATCATCTAGTCCAACCCCCCTACCAGGGCAGGATCACCTAGAGCAGCCTGCACAGGACGGCATCCAGGGGGGTTTTGAATGTCTCCGAAGGAGGAGACGCCACAACATCCTCCACAGTCTCTGGGCAAGACTGTACCAGTGCTCTTGTCACCCTCACAGTGAAGAAGTTCCTCCTCATGTTTAGGTGGAACTTCCTATATTTGAGTTTGTGCCCATTGCCTCTTGGTCTGTTACTTGGTACCACTGAAAAAAGACTGACTCCACCCTCCTGACATATACCTCTCAAGTATTTGTAAGCATTGGTAACATCCCCTCTCAGTCTTCTCTAAGCTAAAAAGTCCGAAATCCCTCAGCCTTGGGTCCCTCAGTCTCTCAGAGAGAGATGTTCTAGTCCCCTGATAGTCTTTGTAGCCTTTTTTTGTACCGTCTCCAGTAGCTCCCTGTCCTTCTTGAACAGGGGAGGCCAGAACTGCACACACTATTCCAGATGAGGCCTCACTGGTGCAGAGTAGATGGGGAGGAGACCCTCCCTTGACCTGACCACACTTTTCTTGATACACCTCAGGATGCCATTGGCTTTCTTGGCCATGAGGGCACGTTGCTGGCTCATGGCTAACCTTTGTTCACCAGGACTCCCAGGTCTTTTTCCATAGAGCTGCTTTTTCCGCAGAGCTACTTCCCAGCAGATCATCCCCTAACCTGTATTGGTGTCTGGGGTCATTCCTCCCTAGGTGCAGGAACCTACACTTGCCTTTATGAATCTCATCAGATTACACTGTCCAAATCTCCAGCCTGTCCAGGTCACTTTGGCTGGCAGCACAGCTTTCTGGTGGATTAGCTGGACACTGTTCTATGATCAATACAGAGACTTAATTACAGATTAAAAGATGACAAGACTCACAGTAACTTACTATAAGGTAGCTTCCACCAAAGTGTGTAGGTACATACATAAATGTACATATATAAAAAAAAAACAGCTCCACACAGGATGCTGGTACATGCAAACAGATGGAAATATTTGGGCCCAGTGGTGTGTAACACACTTGTGAAAGCAACACATAGATAGGAAGGGAGGTGAATGAAAAAGGTATTTTATGATTAAAATTTCCCTCTTTGAGTTTAGAGTAAATACAGTGCATCAGCGTTCCTTGGTGAGTGATGTTTGAGGCTGAAGGAGGCTGACTTTGCCCTGACCTACCATTGGCTTTGTTGACATACAGTCCTTGAGGAGTTTGTACCTGAGAAGCATTCCAGCTCAAGGTCACAGTGATGCTGGTCACAGTCTGCTGCAATCCAGGAGAGCTCAAATGGCCTCACTTGGAATATTTATAAGGTTCAAGGTCATTTAACTTTTGTCAGGTACTTTTCTACTTTGTCCCAGCTGAGATGGTACTTTTGTCCTGTTGCACAAGACCCAGAACTTAGTAGATTTTGAACTTCTGTTATCACCCCCTTTGGTCCACAACCCAGGAACAGATGTATAAGGCTGTCAAGAGGTGGTTGATTGTCATTATCGTTTCCAAACTATAGGGGAAGCAAGAGCCAGGGGGTGCCTTAGCACTCTGGTTTGCTGTCTTTTGCAGTCCACACCCAACTCATTCTAAATTGGCATGTGGCCTGGGAAGGTGTGTGTGTGAGGAATTGCACCAAGTACTGAGTGGCACAAGGAGGTGGGGGGTTGCACCACCACAGTGTGATTGTCGCGACAGGAGATGTTCAGCACTAATCCCAGAGTAGATCAGGTCCTAGAGAAGGGTGAAAAACATCAGAGCAACTCTCATACCAGGTCCCATCAGGAAAGGGACTGAGGGTTCAGAGCAAGTTGTAATTGTGATCTGGAAGCCTGCAACTTCACAGTGCTGCAGGTACCTGCCTAACAAATTATTTGCAAGTCAGTAGTGCAGGAATCGACTTTGAGGCAAGTATTGCTGCTCTTTATTCCAGTTAGATATTGCTGCTGTGTGGAAAGGCAGAAATTGCTTGAAAATGACTCTGTCATTCATGAACACATAAGCTCAACCCAAGGAGGTAGTCAAATTACACTATTTTCTTCATCTGTCTTCAGGGCAAGTGTTGGTGCAGCAGCAGTGCATCTTTGCAGTATGAGGGGTGTCATGCATCTGAAGTGATCTGAGGTTTAATGACTGAAAAAAGTTATGATCTTACTGGTTTTGTTATTTGACAATCCATTCTCCAGTGCTCTGACCTGTAGAGACAGAATGTGAAATAAAGTACCTCGCAGAACAAATTTGAGTGGCAAAGTTTGCACTGGCAGGGTTGATAGGTTTTAGTACAGTAGGTTAGAAGCTCCTTGCACAACAATTTAGATGTCAGTGACTAATGCCAACCATGTTATCACTGCAAGTTTTCGCTGCAGAATGCCTGTAGGTGAGGCTTTTCCTCAGTAGAAACAAAGGAAATTCATCTGCCCTTTGCTCCTGTCAGAGCCCTGAGTGTTTCTCCCCCTCTTGTCTCTTGATATTGGGATGCTTAGACTCAGGGACATATTGCAGCTGTCTGTCCTTGAGAAACCTCAGTGAGGGTCTCTCCCTGCACTCAGGAGCCACCTCAGAGCCCCGGCCATCAGCCCCTGCCTTGCCCTAGCCGTGTGCATCACTGCCTTGATCCACTGCCCCAAACACCTGGCCTTCTGTGCTAAGATCTGTGGTGCTATGTTAAGAAAATTTGAAGTGGTGTAGAATACAGTGCTGTGCTGAGTTTGTCAACCCCCAAGACTAAGTGGGAAGAGCTTGACTACTAAAAGGATATTAAACATAGATGTAATCTTTAGCTCAGGAAATTAATTGATTTTTGAAAGCTGAAAGAGTATATTGAGGGGAAAAGAAAGTTACAGTGTTTGACCTGTTATTATACCTTTCTCTAAGCATCCACTTTTTAAACTGCTACATATAGAGGGGGCTGGATCTTTTCACTTTGAGCCAGTATTGGCATTTCTGTGTTACAGTAGCAGAGGTGGGAGTCTCAGTACACTGCTGCTGATCCAGTGGAAGTGCAGAGATCACCTACCATCAGGAAGATGAGCTCCTAAATTCAGCTCTCCAAATGTAACTATGTGCTTCTTTGGCCTCCTCTCATAATACTCTTAAGTATGGCCGTTCTGTACTTTTGCTATCCAACGTCTGTTGTATTAGACCATGCCTCAGACATTTCTTGTTTTCATGATGATTCCCCTCTCTGCGAATGGCCATCCACTGACAGTGCAGCAGAAATATAAAATACTGAAATACATAGACTTCTTGTCTAAAATAATAAACAGTGAATAATGGTTGATGCTTTCCAACTTGTATTGGCTTAGTATTTATGTATTTCTTGTTTAAAGTATGGATTTGGTGAGGTAAGAATTTCAGATGAAAAAAGTGACCCTAGAACTCCTCTCCCACAAGTCATTATGAAGAGGAGAAAGTGAGAACAGGAAAAGAATGATTTATCAGTATAGAAAAAACAGCCTCCTTCTAAGGCAAATTTGAATCTGTTTTGTAAGATGATTTTTCTTCATCCTTTTTTGAGCTGATATCTTCACCTTTATATTCATGGAGTAGAAAGGTTTTATACACTAAAAGGATTGTTTTTGAAGCTTTCTTCTGCCTAAGAGTGTCACTGTTTTATGATAAAGTTCTTTTCTCCCTTAAGCTTGTCCCATTTCAAAAGTAACAGAGGTCGGAAAGAAACCTCATGGAATTAGATTGTGATCTAAGTAAGGTTTAGAACTGCACTAACAAAATGTAGAGTTTCCAAAAGCAAGGCTATTGACGTCAGACATGAGGTATGACTCATATTTTTGATGCAGTTTTACTCATCATAACAATGCTAAAGGTGTCATTCATTAAGGTAGTTCCTCATTTTGCTCCAATGCTGCTGTTTATTTTTTTGGTCAAGTTAGCAATGTCTAAAAGAGCATGTAGATTTATGACAGTTTTATAGTCACACTACCTGAACCCGGACAGTTCTAGCACTGTTTTCACTTCTGCAGTTTGGTCCTGTTCTTCCACACTTTTCTTTCAGGATTCTTTTTGTCTCTCTCTCTCCCCTCCTTTATCTTTAGTTTCTAAAGTTAAAATTCCAACCATTTCTATTCAGAATTCCTTGAACATTTTATTACAACCTTTCACTGGGACAGCTGTGCTAGCTGAGTACTAGTTTACCACCACAGAGTTTAAATCCTTCTCCCAAAATCATACTCTCTGGCAAACATCTGCATTCTGAGGTAATTTTTTATTCATTACTAAATCCTGTTTAAATTACATGTTTTAGACCACTTTGGCTAAAGAGCCTAAGTTTGGTGAGGTTTCTCAAGTTAACTCATTTGAAGAATGGGTTAAATGAAAGTGAGTTGCATACTAAACAACAGCTTCCACTATGTGGAAGGTGAGAAATGAGTATCTGGAAAAGCTGGTTGAAGCAAGAGGATTATAAAAAATTGTGATATACTCAGATAAGATTTTAAAACATCTTGACTACAAAGTAATCTGCCTTTAAGAAAAAAAAAAAGGGGGAAAAAAAGAAAAAAAAGAACAAACATATGCTGTTTCAAAGCATAGAAATATAGGACTAAGATTTCTCTTTCAAAAATGTATGAAGCCGGGCTAAGAGCCAGGTTAAAACTGAAGGTAAATTTGTAGTGGTGACATGCTCTAAGTGACACATGGCTCTACATCCTATTTTCAGGACCAATTTCAGCATATTCTAATATGCCTATGTCCAATTAAAATGAATGAGATTTCGACTTCTTTCTCATTAAACACCCATAGAGGACTGCCAGGAACTCATTAAGCAATCTACTTGGCTAGTGCTCTGGCTATGTCTGTGTGTAGTACAGTTTATTTCAACTTGTTAGTTCCTGCTGTCAGCAGCCGTGCATCTCAAGCATTCTGTGGACAGATAAAGATGATAAGTCAATGTGAGAGCTAAATAAAATGGAAGGACAAAGATTTGTCCAAAGCATAAAGCATCATCTTTGCAAATGCTGAGAAAACCTGTGTATTCTGGAGGTAATTCCAAATGCTTTTCATCCAGTCTGTGGGATGCATTCTGCTTTCCTCAGTGGTCTTGAAGTAAAGTCAAACTGCTTCTCTTGAGATAACCTAGGATCTGACATCTTCTTCAACATATAAACGTATTAGTTATGTCATTTGTCTTTGCTAAATCAGGATTAGAGTGCATAAACTTCTGTTGTTGGCAACACTGTTACCTCTGCAAAGTTTTTATTAAAACTCACCTGTTTAAAGTCATTTTTTCAATGGCAGCACTCTGGACTGGACACTGGGTTGTACCATGGTGAGCAATGGAGCAGTTATAGTTACTAAAATTCCTCAATAAATGTTTGATTCCTACATCCAAAATGCAATAGTTGAATCCAAAACTACTATATAGCAGCTGTTTCAACTCACGTCTGGAGTCAACATTGTTTACATTTTTAAGGAACTTGAACTGAGGAAGAAAAGCAGTTAAACACTTCCAAATTGAAAGACATTTTTTTTTAATGATAGTTCATTTTCCTGCTTGCTGCAATAACATTTTTAAGACAGAAAGAAACTCCAATTTATATATATAAAAAAAAAAAGCCCCGATTGTTTCAACCAAAATTATAAGACAGAAATTATCTTGGAAGTTTTGACTTTTGCTTTGATTCAGGAAAATATTTTCTTATCATAGACATTCTACCTTGACTGGAAAATTTTAACTGTCCTAATCCTTTCTCCCATTTCTATTCCAGTCACAAATTATAGCAGGATGAGACAAAATGTGGAGGATTCAGTGCAGACTTGGTTGTTGGAGAAGGGACACAGCTGCACAGACCTGCTCGAGATGGCATAAGTAGGGTAAAGGTTGGTTCAAAGTCAGTGTGCCCTTGGGACCAGCTGCAGGCAGTCCTGTTGTCTTAGAAAGAGGTCTTTCTCATAACAAAATGCAACAGAATGTAAGCAAATGTGTAATAGAATGTAAGCAAGGGCAGGACTGCAATCGATTAGCTGGACCAATGATGAGCTCGGCTTTGCAATATTCAATGAGCTAATTAACTACTATATTTAAGCTATGCTTGTGTGATTAAAGTTTGAGACAGCCTGACGAACCACATGGTGTCCGTGTCTTCCTTCTCCAACAACAAAAACCTAAGTTCCCTGCTTGAGCAAGGGTTGGAAAAGATGGTCTTGAGAGATCCCTTCAAATCTCAACCATTCTGTGATTCTGTGAAGTTTTAACAAATGGTTTATGGCCTTTATGGCCTTTATATCTTGTACTGTGTACTAATTGCCATTATAATTAATCCTGTTGTCCGAAGACTTGATGTTATTAGATGTTTGGATGGGAAATCATGGTTCTTCTTGTGATTTCACAGTATAGGCATCCAGCTTCTGCTAATGTGCACCCACATTTCACACCTATTTGGTTTTTTTCTTATTTGGTCTATAGTCTAAACCGTGAGATTCTTGCTGGTCAGTCAGCTTTTATTAGTATCTGCTCAGCAGGAAACATATGGCAGATTCTTCTTTTGAGAGAGAAGTCAGAGACTTTGCTTTGTTTTCATGGCTATGATTAGTGGTGAAGAAGTGCATCTGCTCATTAGGAAACCGAGGGAATGGTAAGGAATATGGAATCTTCAGCACATGTGCAAGACATCGTATTTCTAAGACCTGAATGTGTGCTGGGCCAAACTTACTTGCAACCCATATTTGAAACAGCACCTGTTAACTGAGCTGTGTTTTACAGAGAGCTGCAACCATGGCATTCCTCTCAAAATCTGGGCTGGAGCTGGCTTGGTGCTAATCAGACCTTCAGAAGTGTCTGGAATCTAGGCAGAGTTTTAAATGGTGTGCAGACATATCATTGATCATTCTGCAGAGATTGCATTTGGTTCCACCACAACAGAGTGATATTCATAGTCCAGCAGGCTTACTGCATATGTATATGCGAATATCTCAGAGAGCAAGGAACTACAAGGTCACCTCTTCTTAGTTACTGCCTGCTCTCTTGCTCCAAGTAGCGGGAACCTTTTTGTTATGCATTGTTAGCTTGTACTCCTATTTACCTATGCTATTGTGCATCTTTGCTTGTTTGTGTTTTAATTTCCCCTGCAGGCATTTTCTTTTGCCTCTGGGTGTTTCCTGGGTAAGTCCATTTTACCACTCTGGTGGCATATCTGATCTCTAGAGTCAGCTATTCAGCTATATCCTTTACATCCTGAAGCACTTGACGTTTGTGTTTGCAAGTGTCAATCATTTTGTACATTTTTATGGGTGGATTCTGCAGGTGAGGGTCCTCAGCTTCCCCCCACTTTTGCTTCCTTACACACACAAAACATTTCCACTATCTCATTTGAGAGTTTACAAAGATCTCATTAAACATACATAACATTTGCAGTGGTCAGTGAGACTCTTTAGGGCAACCATAAGCTGTGAACACACTTTTCTTTCTTCTTAGATCATAATAAAGTTAGGTAGAAGTTGGGCACCATGGAAGTGTCTGCCCATGGATTTTGATTAAAACTGGTGAATGACAATTTTTGAAGTGTCCTTTTCTGAGGACACATTTCTCTCCTTGAAAAAGGCAATACTGTCCTTTTCTTAAAAAAAACAAACCAAACCCAAAAAAAACTTAAGAGTAGCTAAATCCCATAATTGTCAGTTTAGCCTGCTGTCGTGAATTGTTTGCACTGGACATAAAGCTGAAACACGGGTCATCTGGTGCAAGGTCTTTAAACAAAACCGTCTTGTAAGGGAACATCTGCACTAAAAAACATCCCTAAGCAAAAAATATACAGAAAATTTTCAGGTACAATTTAAGTGATCCTATGCTTGTCCACTCACATTATGCATCCTCACATCTCATGACATAAGCGCAGTTGCACTATATGTAAAGTTCATCTGGTCCATTAAGCTGCTTCCAGTGATGCTTATTAACAGATTGTGAAAAGGATTTCTGTGGTATTCTGTCCTAGCCGCCAGCAAGCCGCAGCTCAAGGTCAAGTTGAACCAAAGGCAGTATTTTCATTTAGCAATCTTTGTCAGGTTATTTCTATAAGAGCTTCCTAATTGTTCTTATCTTGAAAAACAGTTCCTAGTTCTTGTACCTTTGTTAAGCTCCTCTTTTTCTATTTACATCTTTAATAATTAATGAGAAAAAATATCAAGTATATACATCTGAGATGTACAATTTTATGAATGTGTGACTCTGCTGTCATTTTTAAAAAAATTTAACTACTGTATTCTTTTAACCTTATTTCCCTGTTCTTTCCTCCATAAAATTGTAAGTAGCAGAAAGGCTGTTATGTTTGCTAACTCCTAGCAAAAAACATTCATGTAAATTAAGCTTGATTAATGGTAATAAACCAGCATAAGAACAATGATGACAGTGAAACTGTGTTTGCCAAATTAAGATAATAGCATCCAGCCTTCAGGGAGAATGTCCCAATAGTGAGTAACTCAAAACTTACTCTAAAATTTCCAGGTGCCTGGTTGAATTTGTAACTACAGGTGCTAGAATTACATTTGTCCTGGAAAACAAAAGCCACATCAGTGTATTGTAATATGCAGTATATGCATTCATTATTGACTTAGCTAATCTGTCATACTCTCTACTTCCATTTTTATCATTTTTATAGGTCTCAAAAGCTTTTACATGCTTGGAAATTTGGTGGGGTTTTGCCTGAAGTTACAGTTCAGAGGTCAGCTTTCACTGCAGGTGAAACTGGTGGTTTGTTTGCTTTTCAACAAGGTATTATCAAACACAGGTGCCCCTTTGAATCAGATAAGGTATCAGAGATAACCAAGAGACATGGCAGCTAGTTTGGCAGTTCACACAGAGGGGTGCACAGAACTGGCCAACAACTGCACAGAACATGTATAAGTAACACCAGCGAGGTGCCATAGGGCACAGTCTCTAGAAGGGGCTAAAATCACTTTCCCTGGAACATCAGAAGCCTCCACCAACAACTGCTCTGCAGTTCAAGGGCTGCAGGTGTGCCAGGCACCTCTCACTGAGGCTAAGGCAGCAGGACGTGATCTCTTAGCCTGAAGCTGATGTACAGGTTGATGATATGTGTCACCAGATGAAAGAGATATAGGAGAGGGTCATGAAACCCTACAGTTTGATGAGGCCACAGTCCCAAATGGAGGAGCAGGCAGAGTCTGTGCATATCAGGTTGGGAAGTGGAGATTCCTTTGGTGGCTGAAGGCTGGAAGCATGTCCCTTCCAAATATTTGCAGGTGCAGAAAAGATTCCTTGTTGTTCTAGGAAACAGGCTGTTGGAAGCTCTGTCAGCTGAATCATCCAAGCTAGCTGAGCCCTAGTCATGCACCAGCATTGGGAGGAGACAGTGAGTGACAGCAGAGGAAAAGCTCTACCTAATAAAAAGAAAGGGTATACTTACTTTCAGCACTTGAGCTGAGCTTTGACAAGATTGCCTCTCTTGCAGTAATTTTTATATTTTTTTTTACTAAACCCATGCTAGAGAATCTGGCTAAAATATCAGTGAAGGGATTTTTTTGCTTATTTACCAGGGGCTACAATTTCTTAACATTATCCATTTTTTCTTCCATTCAGTTGTTCTCATGGTAGTTGTTGTAGTATATGAATTCTTTCAGTCTTTCATTACTGCAGCTTTGATACATTCACACCTAAACTATCATCGCCCTTTGATGTACTTTGATTTTTGTATGATTTTAACTTAAGACAAATAACCTGTATAGATCTTGGACGAGATATAACTATTCACTTCTAGATTTTCTCTTGAATAGTTCTGCTTGTTTCTTCCACATTTTTAATTGAAAAAAAATGACACAAATTAGATGGCTTTATATTCTGGCCAGAATAGCCAGTAGGGAAGCAAGCTGGACAGACTGAAAGGGTTCAGATACAGCAGCTGTATCTATATTAACATTCAGGTTTTGATTGCCAGAATTAGTCACTTTTCTGATTACAAAAAATGTTTGCTTCAAAATAAGTGAAACACGGATGCCAAAAAGTGAGACAAGTGAACAGTGCTTGTTTTACTAAAGTTTAAGAGCATTTTCCCTAATTGATAAAAGGAAAAACATAAGATTAAATTTAAACACTGTTATGTTTTTATGTGTTGGCACTTACTGTGTTGAACTGAGAATGGTTTAGGGAGGTTAGGTTACAAGATCACCATGACAACTAACTTTTTGATATCAATATGAAGCTATTTATGAGCATATCTATTTTTTTAACATGCCAGACAATGACAGTTAAAATACTGCAGTACAGAAACATTAAATAATATATTTGAGGAAGACAGTGTATAAAATGTCATTTTGTAGATTACAATGATCATTAGCTGAATCCATGTCTGGCCTAGAAAGTAGACTGTGGTCTGATGCTTAGTCAACTGTGTCCAATTTTCCAACTACTTGCACTCCTAAATATCATTTTACATTGTAAAATGAAAGATAAATATGTCAAAATAGGAAATTTGAATTTGAAAATAGTAATTTAAGGCACAGCAGTGGCAGGTTTTTAGTTTTCAGTCCATAATCATTATCTTCTGATCACCAAACTGATACTTCCATGTATGTCAAATTTTGCCTCAAACATTTTCTTCTGTTTGCACTGGAATGAAAAAAAAAAGAAAAAGAAAAGGAAAGAAAAGGAAAGAAAAAGAAAAGAAAAAGAAATCATTATAAAGGTACAGCAATAAACACTGGGAAACTCTATAGTGTGCAAAGTCCTGCTATTTTAGTTTTCCTTATATTAATGGAAGTTAGTCTGCATAGCTAAATTCTGTGCTAAGGCATATATTATATTTGGATAAATGGAAATACCATTCATGAATCTAATGATAAATCTTGTCTCTTTGCAAATACTTGGAATCTCCTTTTGAAGTAGTAGGACATCTGTACGTACTCCAGAGGAAAGGCTGGTTTATGTTGCTTACTATAACAGAAACTTGTCTTTCACAAATGCTAAATATAAAGATTATAAATTAAAAAGACTCGAAATACCAAACCCCTAGATTCCTTACATAAATGTTCAGAGTTCTTGAACTAAAGGTTTTTATTTCTATTTATCTCTTCTAGGCAATGCTAGAAACTTTTTTACTTTCTTAACCTTGACACAGACTGAGTACTCCTTCGACTGTGGCTTGAAATAGAAGGCACTTAACTTTTATAACATATGTAGCAGGATATGTGGGATAACAGTTCCTCATATGATGGAACATGATCCAGTTTGACCTAACTCAGCTGTCATATTAGAGCAGATTGAAAGAAATACCACATTGGGGTTGAAAGCAGCTACAAGCAGATAATTGAGCATGAAATGTGTTCACTTCCTATCTCCAGTGGATTGATGAGGAAAAAGAATCCCTTGAATCTGCCAGAGCACCTCTATTATTAGACTGATGGGATAAAAAAGACTTTATGGAGAAGAGACCTATTCCAATATTTAGCTCCAGTTGAAAGCAATTGTTTTCAAATGAATGAACTGATTATGTTAGGGGCCTCTACCAATTTTATTCTCTGCAGTCAAAAATTAACTTTCATGGCCATCGCTTCAGTTTCAAAACAAATCATCCTTGATATCAAGGTCCTTGGCAGCATTACAGAAATTGTACTTTTAGGGAGAGAGATTGCTCTTGAAAAATTTCTCTGTTGTAATAGTTGTAATAAATATACTTAACAGCTTGCAGCAGTTTTCTTTTCCCTACAGTAATTCTCTTCATTTTTTTTACCTAAGTAAGTACTTCTATGTCAAGTTAGTGAAAACCCTCACAAGAAAAAATAGTGTTTGAATTTGTGGGAGAAATTATTACAATTTATCAGCAATATCCATCTGAATTTTTTGTATGAAAATATGCCAGTGCTATGATAAAAATTCAAGCATTCTATCTGTACCTGCATGCAAAACCATTAGGAAGATCACAGAATCACAGAGTAATTTGGGTTGGAAGGGACCTTTAAAGCCCACCTAGTCCAAACCTCCTGCAATGGGCAGGGACATCTTCAAAGATCGGGTTGCTCAGAGCTCTGTCCTACCTGATCTGGAATGTTTCCAGTGATGAGGCATCCACCATCTCTCTGGGCAACCTGCTCCACTGTTTCAACGTCCTCATCATAAACAATTTCTTCCTTATTGTTCCTGTAGTCTACCTCTACCCTCTTTTAATTTGAACCCATTACCCCTTGTCCTACCATAACAGACACTACCAAAAACTTTGTCCCAATCTTTCTCATAAGCCCTCTTTAAGTACTGAAATCCCACAGTAAGATGTGAAGCTGCCTCTTCTCCAAGCTGAACAAGCCCAACTCTCTCAGCCTGCCTTCAAAGGAGAGATGCTCCAGCCCTTTGATTATCTCCATGGATGAGGGCTTTTATTTTTTTTTTTTTAATTATTGATTACATTGACCTTGATGAAAACTTTATTTTCTCCATTCTACTTCATTTTGTTTCCTTGCTTGATATATTGATTAGTACATTAATTAGCACTGTCAGATTTAAAGGATTATATTAGCATTTCAGAGCACTGCAGGGACCAAGCTGATGGAGGATCTAGTTCTGCTTCTGTTTTGCTAGTTATCGTAGCAAAGTGAAATTAAATCTAACCTCCGGAAATGACCAGAACCCAGCCAATTTGTAATACTCATTGTCTAAGGTAAAAATTAGATTCTGGCATAACCCTTCAAATGATGCTACCAGAAAACCCTTTTCTGCTTCTTTGAATACTGTAAACCTTAGAATGGATGATGGCACAATAGAGGAGGAGAAAGATCTGGAAATGGTCTCCACATAAAGGTCTCACTCTTTTGTCTGGTATTTCAGATCTTTCTGCTTTCTCTTTTTTATTCTTCTTTAAAGTTTCAGTACGTGCATAATTAGTCAACTTAGAGTTTTCTCCACATGTTATCTTTTTTTGCTCCATGTGTTGAGAGGCAGACAGCATTTCAGTCCCTGGAAGAGAACATATTTATTTAAAGAATGTGGGCAAGGCTGCAGAGTTAAAAAAAAAAAAGAAATCTTAAGCATAGAAAAATAGTAGCTATTAAAAGAAATGCAGGTTTCCCAGATGACAACCTCATAAAACTAGAGAAACCAAAGAGTAGGGGCAAATTTTTGCTGGTAAAGAAGTTTCTTTTTTCACTGTGTATGAATTTGCTTCCTCAGAAGGTCTGCCTTGACATGTACGTAACAAACTATTTGCCAGCACCAAAGGGGTGGTTAAAAGATGCCTCTTTCATCCCCAAATGTGGTGGAAAGTTCCTGTCCTCCTAATAATTTCTTCAGCATTTGATAGTCCCTGTCCCCTGTCCTGGCCCTTGGGACAAGGTGCAGGTAGCTATAAAAGCAACGGTGCTGCTATACCTTCGCTAAGATAAAAGGTCAGAAGGGTGCTGTTGGAGACAAAGCTCATGACTGGCACTACACCTGCTCTTCCATCTCAGAGAGCATGGTGGCACAGGGGTTGAAGAAGGAACATTTAGAGAACACTTAAGGAGAAAGGTTAAAAGGCTAAGCAGGAGAAGGGGATTTAGAAATAAAACTCTCCCTCCCATATTTAGACTGGCCAGAAGATTATCATTCTTAATGAAGTCTCCACTTGCTTATCTACATACCTCAAACCTGCTGTAGCCAACTGAAAAACAGTTGATTGCAGACAGCTCTCCCTGCCCTTCCTTTCTTTGTACCTACTCTGACATCATTGCAAGGATAAAGACTCATATTGTCAGCCTGGCAAAATTAGGTTTGTTTCACTTTCAAAAAGTGCTAAACCAGCTCTGTTTTTTTGGTGGTGTTGTAAGACCATCTAATTAAGCGTGACAAATATCTTACAGTTGTTTTTTTCTTATCTTGACCTCTTGTTAAAGCTACACCATTTAAAACTCTGTTTGAGCCTCTCAATTCTGAGATATGTCCAGCATTTTTCATGATGTTCTCAGCTTTCTCTAGCAACCCACACAGACTGTGATCAGACAAGTTGATTGCAGAGAATGTATGTCAAATACAGAAATGTCATACTACAGTGACACTGTGCTCTTAATACATTAATTAGGAAATCAGTTCCAAACTGTACATTTTAGAAAAAAAAAAACAACCTCTTCATTTTTAAGTTAATCTTTAAAAGGAATATTAGTCTGTGTTTTAATGGCAGCTGTAACAGTTTGCTTGCTTTTTATCCCCAAAGAACTAATCCGTTCCATTGCAACTCCATTTCAGAATCTTTAGTTTCCCAGATTTTAATCACCTTTACTGAGTTTTAGTGGTGACTATGAGGTGAATAATTTATCATACACTAAACAGAGGAAAAGAAGCAGAGTAAATGATCCTTTGCAATTAGATTTAGAAGGTGACTTTAAAATCTAGAGGGGATTGCCCAATATATTAAGAGTAGTCAATTTAAAAATTTAATTAGAGAGGTGAAGGCTGTTTTCATGTGTTATATGTGTACTTTAGGTTAACCCTGAAGGAGGTTTCATTAACATTTGCTTATTTCTATGCATTTGTGGTTTTAAGATTTTCTTCTTTATAATGGGTCTGCTGCTTCCCTTTTTAGACAGAAGCAAGACTAAATACACTCAGATAAAACAAATACAAAGCCATTAGCAAAAGGGCACATTTTTTGAGCAGTCAATTAGGATAGTCTGGTCTATTTAATTTCTAGCCAATTTATTTTCCTTACACATTCATTACAAGGTAGAGATGTCGAGGACTATCAAGATCTTCTGAGATCTTTTTCCTTACAGAGACTATATTTTCTTTATCTTACCTTCTTTGCTTATCTTCTGTGTAAATACAGATCCTGAAAAAAGCAAACTTTTTTATCTTATTTTTATTACCATCTTAAAATAAATTCATAACATTAAATAATTTTAAATCTTGCCCCCAGGCTTATCTCTAGGGAGCCTGATTTTACACCTTTCCCCCTCCAAATGAAGTTTAAAGCTCTTTCAGTAACTCATAGAATCACAGAACAGTTTGGGCTGGAAGGGACCTTTAAGATCATCAAGTTCCAACCCCTCTGCCATGGGCAGGATGGACACCTTTCACTAGACCAGGCTGCTCAGGGCCACATCAACCTGGCCTTGGACACTGCCAGGGAGGGGACATCCACCACTTCCCTGGGCAACCTGTTCCAGTGCCTCACCACCTTCATATTGAAAAATTTCTTCCTAATAGCCAATCTAAATCTTCCCCATTCCAACTTAAAACCATTCCCCCTCATCCTATCACTACATGCCCTCCTAAAAAGTCTCTCCCTAGCTTTCCTGTATGCCCCCTTCAGGTACTAGAAGGCTGCTATAAGGTCTCCCCTGAGTTTTCTCTTCTCCAGGCTGAACAAGCCCAACTCTCTCAGCCCGTCTTCATAGGAGAGGTGCTCCAGCCATGGCCCTCCCCTGCATGCACTCCAACAGTTCCATGTCCCTCTTATGATGGGAACTCCAGGACATGGAACTGTTGGAGCGCATCCAGAGGAGGGATGCCCCAGCCCACGTGCAAGACCTTGTGCTTCACCTAGTTGATTCTCATGATGTTCACATGGGACCACTTATCCATATTGTCCAGGTACAACTTCTCTACAAAGATCCTTTCCCCTCTTTCATATAGGTATATCCCATTACTTGCCAAGAAATCTGATGACATATAAACTGACCCATGACCAAAACATCCAAAATTCTGGTGGTGATACCAGGCTTGGAGCCAGGTGTGGATCAGCTGGGTCTTCCTGTTTCTTCCCCTCATCTTTACCTGCAACTGGAAGGATAGAGAATAATACCGCCTGGGCTCCTGATCCCTTAACCACTTGGCCCAAGGCCTTGAAGTCTCTCTTGATTGCTCTGGGCTTCTTCTTGCAACTTTATCACTGCCTACATGAAAAAAACAAGAGTGGATGATAACCTGAAGGGGAGGAAGTTTTCACATCTTCAATCCGTGTCTCAGGGAGGCAGCAGAATTCCCTAAGAAGTGGGTCAAGTTGGCATGTTGGGCCTTTGATTTCCCTCAGCAGAGTCTCCTATGACAATGACCCATCTTTTTTTTCTTTATCAAAACAATTCTGATGCAGGGCATAGGCCACCTCAACCTTTGGGACCCCTCCAGCCTAGATGAAGCATTGTCCTCCTCATTGTTCAGTTTTACTTGCAGAGTCTCATACGTGTTTTGCAAAGGCATCTGTGAGGGTGGAGAAGTCAGAGGGGGGCGTGTCTGCTCTGCTGGGCAGGAAATAGTCACTGTTGCCCCTATCCCTTACACCACAGTGTGAGCCAGGTAGGGAGAGGATAGGGAATCATGTCTCCTGTCTGCCTGTGGGGTGTGTCCCAGGAAAGGCCAGGTGTGATTCCAGTAGTCTGTTTCTCTCTCACAATCCCTGATACTCCCCAACCTGCTCACCTCCTCCCATAGGTGAGGTGCAAATAAGCGGAGGAGTTTCTCCACTGGACACACCTCCCTTGGGTGTGCTCAATGCTGCTGTCTGGTACTGGCAGCCTAAGAGTAGGGCACACCCTGCAGCCAGGCACCTGGATGGCAGTATCTTCCCCTCAGAGCTGTGTCTGTGAAGCTTTGTCAATGGTTGGTGCAGAGCTTGGAGGGCTTACATCTTTCTGCCAGGTGGATAGCATTGCTCCCTGGTGGAGCTGGCAGAGACACAGTGCCCTTCCTGCACACCCTCCCTCAAAAACTGCCACAGCACGCCCTGTTTGATCATCCTGGTTGCAGCACTCCTGGTGTCTTCTTTTATAGCTGGAGGAAAGCTGCCATTGCTCCTTGCCCTGCCCAGGTCTCGCCATGTGAGCTGTGGGCTCCTGGCAGGTGTGTCCAGTCCTCTGAGCTTCTCCCAGTTCAGGAAATGTCCTTGAGCACCATGCTGGAGCACTCCAGAGCAGCTTACCTCGGGAAGATACTTCTGTGTTCTGATTTTTCTTTCTGATGATATGCAGGCCACCTGTGTGTTTGCAGAGATAGTAAAATAGAGGCTTAAGAATATATGAAATAAAAAATGACATGATTTTCATATACATTGGTGTATTCAATTTTATTTTTTTAGTATCTTAGCTTTTAGACTCTATCCATTTGCTCCTCAAAGGTGTGTTTGTCAGAGTTATCAATACTACTAATTCACGGGAAATTAATACTGCTTGACATACTTCCCTCCCCTCCAATGGATTGTCTGCCAGTCTGTGGTAGAATGAGATGTAACTCAGGCCTCTGAATGATTTTAATGAATTACTCAGCTTTTACTGTCAGTAGTCATTCTCTCGTCATAGCAGTAGTAGTAGCAATAGTAGTAGTAGTAGTTGTTCTCATAGCTTAATCCAACATTTTTTCCCAGTTGAGTAAGCTATATTGAAACCTGTGATAGAAATTTGCCTACAGGAAGCCTATGGGGAGATGTCCACATTCTGTGGAGCCTTAATGAAATTCTATAAGGGTCGACTGGATCGTGTGTTTATGTATTTTATAATAACCCAGTGATCCAAGAAAATAACAGTGCCACTTTTTTTGCCATTAAATAATTTTGAAGAAAAAAAAAACCTCATAGAGTTCTAAATCACATTTAAAAACTAAAAACCGTTTATAAAAAATGGCCTCCAATGTTTTCTCACATTACAAACTAGTCAAAAAAGAGAAAGTAAATGGAGTTACACCAGTATACATTGAGTTTTAATGCTCTATAACCATATGGTTTTAAGACTATGAAGGGCTACACAGTCCCATCATTGATTGTAAGCTCTGAGCAATTGAGATGAAAAAAGAACTCATAAGTTTGTTAGAAGTTCAACTGAGTTTCTAGAATGAAAAGAATGCAATGCATATTAGAAAACTTGAAAAGCATTACCTGCCACGTGAATGCCGTTAATGGTTACTTTGTCTTCTAAAACTGGCTTCATCAGCAAGTGTGATGAACGTATGAGTCAGCATGTTAAAGCATCCAGTCTTGTCAGCGTTTCAATATTCTCCTTGTGGGATCTCAGCTGGCACAGTGCAGCGGTTTCCCTCCCCAACTTGTACTGGGTTTTTTTTGTTGGCTGTTGTTCCAGGGTTGTTTTTTTTTTTTTTAACATGAAGGAGAAGAGTTGTATGAAAGACAAACTGCAAGCCAAAAGAAAATATTAATTGCAACAGCTGGAATAATTTATGACTGCCAAGATGGCTTGGAGGCTGGGGGCATGCAAAGCGCTAAGTTATTTCAAGGCTATGACAGATTTTGAGGACACAGCAGTTAGAGTCTCTCCCATTGTGGGTTCTATTTTAATATATTTGGATTAGGTTTTTGAGTTTTCTGTATTCAGTGTAGTGAATATATTAAACTTTCTTGTCTGTGAAATGAAAACTTTGATAAAACCTGAGTAAAACAGAGGCAGGATCTGTATGTTATGCAGGTAATTATTTTTTCCTTGGTTAGACAAGTAGTCCTAACCTACCCAAGACATAGCATTATTGCAGTACAACAACCTAGTTTTAATATGCCCATCATAATGCTCAGCTACAACTAGTGGGCCTAGGTCTTATAGAAGTATTTTGTTTTCAAAAATTCAGTTGTCAGGTGACAAAGCTGAGGTCATCAGCCAACAGGAGGGCTATGTGAACATCTATAAATTCTATAAATATATGACCATGGGTCAGATTTGAATAGGGTATAAATGGAGTCCCACAAGAGGGACATTTTGAGTGGGTCTGCGGTCAGAGGCTCTCCTGTGAGTTGGGAGATGGTTCATCTTTGGTACAAACTGAGAGACCTCATATAAGGGTGAGTGATTTTTTGCTTTTTGGGTCATCAACCATCAATCTTAGGATCTCTTAGATCAGTTGTGTAGTGCTACCATCCTGACTGACATCCTGAACTTGTGAATTGTTAATGTCTGTTGGAGTTTCAAAATGGTTGTGCATAGAATAAAACTTAGTTTGAGGGGTTTTATCCTTCAATCTTGTAAAATAAACATTTATATATTTTTTTAAGTTTGTTAAGTGGCTTGGCCTGGATTGTGAGTTTCTGTGACAGAGGCTGTATACCAGTTCTGTGATACTTGACTGTAACAGACAACCCTAAATAATGCTCTGGACATTGGCAATAGATAATGATTTCATCATCACTGAAGTAAACTGCAGTTGTTTATTAATGTAAAGTACAAGTTTTCTAGCAGATCATCCCTAAATTATGAGCATAGGTTCATTTAGTATCAGAGGAAGCTACATCTGGAAACCTCTGTAACTTATAAAAGCATGCTGCCTTCATCCACATGGAAATATGCTTCAGAAATGGCACCAAAAACTCTGTGGTTTAATCTTTACAAAACAGGGAAAAATAGACTAATGCTCCCCAGGACACTGAGAAACAGAATAAGTATTTTCAGAGGCTAAAGTTATATTGGCTCTTGCAGTTCAGGTAAATAATATTTTATCAGTTCAAAGGCAAAGACTGCATTTTTCATTTTTATTTCCCAATAAAGTAAATACTGAATTTAATATAAAGCTACCGTAGCAACAAGGTAAAGATGCTTACAGCAAAATTAGATTGTAACACAGGCCGTGATTGAAACCTAGACCTGCGATCACTTTGGTGAAATTCGGTGAGGCTGGATGTCTGCATGGGGTCTGGAGTGGAAACCCCAGATATTGGCCTTGAGTATTTTATCATACAAACCATGCCCATAGCACCATGTATGAGTGCAAATAACTTCTACACATATCCTACATGTCTTTATACCTGCTTGCTTAGAATATAATCTTAGGGGACCAGTATTTTATTTATTACTTTAGGGGGGTTTTCTTTTTTTTTTTTTTTAAGTTCTTCAACATACTTCAAAACACAGAGGAAATTGAAGTGGCTAAGAAGTTAAGCAGCTCTTTTCATGCCTTAGAATGAAACTTTATGAATTTTATTTATAGAGAAGACTTAATATACCATGCCTTGATAATTTTATTTCTAACACAATAAAGGCTTGCTTTAGGAATAAACCTGTGCATTCTGCTGAATAATGTGAAGATATGGCTATTTCATGTAAAAGGAAACAAGAGTAAGTTTTCTGCTAAACTGTGACTACAACTGGTATTGCAGTTATAATTTGAATA
This sequence comes from Gallinula chloropus, assembly GCF_964237585.1. Taxonomy (NCBI): domain Eukaryota; kingdom Metazoa; phylum Chordata; class Aves; order Gruiformes; family Rallidae; genus Gallinula; species Gallinula chloropus. Next base: position 83,661,435 of record NC_140086.1, on the reverse strand, counting down.
TGATGATGTATTTCAATATAAAGTCTTGCAATGGAAGTGGGGAAAAATAAGTACATTCCTGGTTTTTTTGGGTCATGTTTTTGTAGTTAATGGCATAGTTGAGGGAATAATGATGAATATAGTAATTTAATATTGCACATCAATGCCAGACCTTAGCAACATGAATCGTGGTCCTTGGGGAAGTGAAACCTTAATTACATAACTGGATGTGTTACTCGAGGAATTTACAAAGCACTTTTTTTCCCCTAAGACCATGCTAAGCATGGGAAACATGCTATTATAGTTAAACTTAGGTGAAACTGTTCACATTTTTGTTAAAAACCATTTATTTAAACTACTACAATTTTATTAAGGCCACCTACTGCCTCTTAGCTATTGCTTATGTCTGTATTGACAGAAGAACAGACCCTAAAAGGACTGAGTTAAGATAGATCATGGTGCACCACCCCCCTTCAAAAGTACAACCTCCAAGCCATGAACAACACACAGACCTTCTCTTGTGCCTATACCTTTGCTTTGTACATTGAAGTGGAGGTACACGTTTCTTTGTGGTGCTTCAGCCCCAACCAGTGGCTGAGCACCACATGCCACTTGCTCAGTCCTGGAGAAGAAACAGACAGAGCCCCCACAGCCTGGGATAAGGACGGTTTGCTGACAAGCACTGCAATAACAAAAAGCCAGGACAAAGTGCACGCAGCTGGTAATAATCCAGAGTTCTTCACAGACACAATATGATAACACCAGCCACTGCATGATGGGAGAGGAGAGGCCCAGCCTGACCTGGTACTCAGGCTGCCCTGGAAGCAGCCAGGAGCACCCCTCCCCAGCCAGCCCCTTTTATGGGGGAGTGATGTCGGGTGGTGTAGGAACAGCCCAGGCTGATTCAGCTCACCTGGGCTGACTGCTTGGGGAGGGTAACTCTGACTTGGCCAGAACCAGGACATTCTTGAGTGAGTTTATGTGAAAGCATAAACATACACCATAGAGTAATCCTTAGTGAAGAACAAGGTAAACATTGCTTGTTTCGATTTTTCACATGACAGCATCTCATTTATTTATTACCTTGTCTTTTGCTCTCTCTCACTAATTATAGCAGTGCCTGTAAAAAGACCGTGAAATCCTTCACGTCAGGAAGCAGGCTCTTAACAGAATTTAATTTCAAGGCAGCAACATAATTGATCTGCCCAGCTGACAGTTTCTTGAAGATGTTGAAAACAATTGCAAATTTTCTTGAAGGCAAATGATTCTCTACTCAATAACTGTTGTATGTTCATATTCTTAAGAGAGGTTTGTTTCGAACTGAGCTGGCCAATCTATTCATACTAACATACAGTGAGCAGAGTTTTCCTTTGGCTGCCAAATAATGAAAAAAATTATTTGACAGGGTGTTGAACATGGATTTGAGTAGAATATTCAATATTGCACTTGTATTTTCTTAAGGCAGTCCTAACTGTATAGCCCTGGTTAGAATTGAAAACATGGTGGCTTAAATACTTGAGAGATTTTCTTTAGTAACCTAGTAATCCTGACAAAGCTTCTTAGCCATCTTAATTACAGTCTTCTTCCAATAGCTGATGTTCAGGAGACCCAAGGCATCATGACCTCCTGCCTAGCATGCCTCCATTTTCTTTTATCAGGTTCTTCTCCTTATCCGGTGGTATTCAATAATTGGAAGTTATGATATTCTTTGTATCACAGTATCATGGAATGGTTTGGGTTGGAAGGGACTTTTAAAGGCATCTAATTCCAACTACCCTGCCATGGGTACACCCTCCACTAGATCATTGAATCACAGAATATCCTCGGTTGGAAGGGACCCATAAGGATCATCGAGTCCAACTCCTGGCTCCACACCGGGCCATACAAGTCAGAGCATGTGACAGCGCATCGTTCAGACACTTCTTGAACTCAGCCAAGCTCGGTGCTGTGACCCCTTCCCTGGGGAGTCTGTTCCAGTGCCCCACCACCCTCTTAGTAATAATATCCAACCTAAACCTTCCCTGTCTCAGCTTCATACCATTGCCTTGGGTTCTGTCACTGGTAGCCAAAGAGAGGAGATTCGTGCCTGCCTCTTTGCTCCCCCTCGTCAGGAAGCCATAGACTGTGATGAGGTCCCCCCTCAATCCCCTCTTCTCCAGGCTGAATAAACCAATGAACTTCAGCCTCTCCTTATAAGACTTCACCGCCAGACCCTTCACCATCCTCCTTTCCCTTCTCTGGACTCTCTCCAATAGTTTTATGTCCCCCTTGTACAGTGGTGCCCAAAACTACACCCAGTACTCAAGGTGAGGCCCCACCAGCACAGTGTAAAGCAGAAGATCAGGTTGCCCAAAGCCCTATCCAACCTGGCCTTGAATACTTCCAGGAAGGAGGCATCCACAGCTTCTCTGGGCACCATATTCTGTTGTCTCACCACTCTCACAGTGAAGAATTTCTTCCTTACTACCTAACCTAACTCTACCCTCCTTTAGTTTAAAGCCATTAGTCCTTGTCCTATCACCACACTCCCTGACAAAGATTCCCTCTCCATCTTTCCTGTAAGTCCCCTTTAGGTAGTAGAAGGCTGCTACAGGGTGTCCAGAGCCTTCTTTTCCCTATCTCCCAGACATAAAAGGTGAATGAAACCATGAGAACTAACTCTGCCCCTTCCTTCATACCAATGATGATTCAAAATACAGATGCCTTGGGTGTATGGTTCCTGCATTAATGAGCATACTGTTCAAGAAAGTTAATGACCTAAATTGTTGCAGTTACAATGTACACTTCTGTACACTAACGTGTATCACCTTTGCGCTTAGGCCATACAATTTTATTTGACAGCATTTTAGGTGTTTTCTAAATAAAAACGATAGTCATAGGTCCTACAGAGAAAAATACATCTCAAGTTGCTTTGCTCTAGTAAGAAACAAATTTATCTGACCAGCAATTATGTCTCAAGTAGTGATGGATGCCAGGTGAAACTAACAAAATTGGAGGGTATGTACATGGATTAATCGGACTTTAAAATATTCCACTGTCTGCCCCCCTCCCCCCCCCAAAAAAAAAAAAGAAATAAAAGACATGGGTCAATGAAAAAATGCTGATAGTTAAGAGGCAGTCCAGAGTATTTGCTTGTGTTGATTACATAAAATGTATGTATTTTAAGTTATGTTATTTTTCTAGTCTTGTCATTGTGAACGTACATTGTGTACGTACCTTTAGCTTGTTCTAAGTTTTAAGAAATTCTCCATCCCATATGAGGTAGTAGGAATAAAGAAGAAACAATGTGGGCTTCCTAGGTAACTAGTACCTATGACTACTCTGGCTTTAAGGGTAAAAACTGAAATAGAATATATAATTTCATATTGAATCTAATAGATGCAATGGTTGCTGTGTAGAGCTCTCAGACATGCTATTGTAGGGTATCAAAAACCAGGCAAAAGTTCTACACATTCTGTTGTGAATATTTCCAGTAACAAAGCAAAGACCAAAGTGAGTCAGAAAGACAAACCTTTAAGCCTTAAGCGACTAATGACATATTAGAGTATTTGTTGGGTATCTGATGTGTGATAAAACATCCAGTATACAGGCAGAGATTAGTGACTTACTGTATTAGCTAATTAAATCTTGTAATGGATTGTTCTCTGTGTTGATATGTTTACTATTATAACCTTTCGATTTCTTAATGTTTCCACTGCTATTTTTTCAAGATCTATAAAATAAACTTTGTTTAATTACAGTTCCTACTTCTTTGAACAAGCCAGGGTTTCTCATTCTTAATTTCTGTTGCATGTTTTAATTACCAATCTAGATTTAATGAAATGTTATTCTTTATTAGGCTCTAAACTGAAAGCATAGAATTTACAAGGTAGCAGGAGAAAAATCCTAGAAGCAACATAGTGCCCTGTCTATTATAACTAGTTTACCATTGTAAATTTATAGAATATGGCATTATGGCAGCAAGAGAGGCTTCGGGTCCATGGCAGATTGAGTACAAGAGCCATACTTGCTTGAAATTGAAATATGCCAACTGAGAAATACTCTTTATAAAACAGTGTAAAATTTAGTTAGGACATTTTTATTGCACAGGAACTATGAACACTAATAAGTTAGAATTTATGTGTTTGATATAATTGCCCATTAAAATATGCACAAGACATAGTTTAGTAGAAGTAAAAAAAAATATTCTCTATTCTAAAGAGAATTTCTGTCAGCATAATTTCCTAGGGGCTGAACAGATAGAGGATATTTTACCAAACAAAAAATTAATGTAGAACTACTGGATTTTTGGATAAAATTTCATATAAGATTGCTCTGGGGACACCTTACGGGGGGGGCCTTCCAGTACCTAAATCGGACATACAAGAAAGCTAGAGAAGGATTGTTTACAAGGGCATGGTCTAGTGGAGGGTGCCCATAGAAGGGGTTTGGAACTGGATGATCTTTAAGGTTCTTTCCAACCCAAACCATTCCAATTCTGATGTTTTTATACTTTTAAGATTCCTGTGGAAAAAAATGTATATGTAATTAGAAGATTGAAAAAAAATACTGATACAGGAGGAGTGGATATGAATAAAGAAAAGCAGAAAGAGGAATTTTTAGAACATCAGCTCATTTTACTAGAACAGAGTAAACAAGAAACGGCAAGCCTTGCCAGTCTTTGTCTCAATAGCAATGCCCTCTGTTTCAGCCAAGTGTTCTAAAGAGTATTTTGGAAATATGATAGTTAAAAACAAGCGAAACATTCCATTAGTAATTATACACTATTGACTTTTCTCTCTGCTTCCATAATAACCCAAGTGTCAGCAAACAAAGTCCAAGCCGAACACCATCCGGTAGTGACTAACTATCACTTCCAGTTTCCATTCAGTTTTCTTTGAAAAGGGCAGTGCTTGGTTTCACAATTCTGCCCCTTTGCTGACATGACAGTAAGTTCTGAAATATGAAGCTGCATGCTGATCTGAGCCCTCATTTCAGATGATGGCAGTAAGGTTATTTTCTTAGCTTTCTGTCTGACAAGGTCAGGTACAGTACTATTCTTCATAATGTACTCAAATATTTTATATGATTAATTTTGAATACTATGAAGATCAAAAAGCAGTCTACAAATGGTGACTAGCTTCTGTCAAGCAACATGGATTGCACAGGGTGCAACTCATAAGGAGCTGATGAGATAATTATGTAGATTATAGAAGGTTAATACAAATGAGGAGAAAAGCAAAAGTCCCAGTGTGTTAAATTCTTAATTTTGAGGCTGATTGCATGTCACGATAAATGCTAGGAAATCACAAGTATGTAAGTACATATAGTAAAATTAATTAATTCCAGCCTATGAGTATTCCCAAGATACACTTGTTGGATATTCTTATTAAATGTCCTGGGTCTGTCTGGGATGGAATTTACTAGAATCCTGGAGTTTGGGTTGTAGCTAAAACAGGGTTGATAATCAGCACACTAGTGTTTCCTCTGTTGATGCACACCACGCAGCATTAAGGCTTTCTTTTTTTCCCACTCAGTGCCCCCAGTGAGTAGGTTTGGGATAGACAAGAGATTCAGAAGGGATAAAGACAGGACAGGTGACCTAAACTGGCCAAAGGGATATTCCATACCAAGTAACACCATGCTTGGTAATAAAAAAAAGCAGTAGAAGAAGAAAAAAATGAGAGGTGGCTGCTGCCTGGAGAATGGCTGGGCATTGGTCTACTTTTGGGAGGCAGTGGGTGATTTCCCTTGCATTACTTCCTCTCCCTCACCTTTCCATCACATGTTAAACTGTCTTTACACAAAGGTTTTCCCAGACTGGGGCTTCCTATTCTCTCTCCCATCCTTCTAGGCAGGGATATTGGGAGCAACTGTGTGTATGTGTGCTTGGCTGTTGGCTGTGGCCAACCCACCGTAATAAGAAAGCAAACTTGAAAAACATTTCCAGCCTGGCCATTAATAATTTGTCAACAGGTATTTTTGGACACACTGAATATAATTTGCTGTCAGGAAGTACAGAAGACATATATGGTGAAAAAACTCCTATCTTTTCCTAAAAAAAAAAAATTAAAATAATGGAAACAGATCCAGAATACTGAAACAGAATGCTGAAAATGGAGTTGTAATTTCAGTATGAGGATTCGAGTCATACACTATCTACCATGAGTAGGGAGGACTAGGCATTCAAAACACAACAGCTTATAGAGCCTGTGTACTGCGAGGGATGCTACAGGAAAATCTAAGAACCTGTCTCCTTCCCTCTGTCCCAGCCTCACCGCTTTCAACAATCCCTGCCTTCCCCTGGGCGCACTCAAAAGAACGGCAGGGAGCAGCAGTGGCAGTGGTGGTATTCTTTTGCATATCTATTAGCAGTTAGAGCACTCAGGAAATGGAAGATCTGAGGTGTGGAGACTTAGGTGAATGGAGAATTTCTGTCAGATCATGAAGGCAATTATTTTAAAGAGCCTGGAAATTATTTAAAGAGTCGTTTGAAGGCAATTATTTTAAAGAGAAAATAGTGAAGAATATGTCACCTGGATTGCTGTCTAGATTTTGATCTGTGACTTTATACAGTTTGGATCTATTCAATACCTTGTTCTCTGCCCTTAGGTTATAAGGTGAATAGACTAAACCTTCTCAGCCTTTGATCAGTCTGGCAGATTTTCAGAATATGCCCTAACAAAAGGAATTACCTACGTGTAGGTTTAGATGCTCTGAAGAACAGTCAGAGTAATTAACTTCATCTTGTGAATGGAGCTGTCATTCATAGTTTTGACATGAGCATTATATTTCTTAATACATTGGCCTGTTCCTTTGCTGCCATGTGCAGTCCCAATGAAAAAAATACAGAACTTTCTTCTTTGTAGGCACTGAGCAGGTCTGATGTGTGACAGCTCCAATTTACAGGCTGTGAATATCACTATCAGTGTGATTTTTGAGCAGGGCTTTCAACAGGGCTTCATGTATGGGACTTGGAACAGTGTTCTTTAGAGAAGATGTTGACTCACACTCACTTCTTTTAGTTTGCATTGGTCTGTGCAGACAAGTGCTTAAAACTTCTGTGAAACAAAGCAGAAGCTCTCAGCAGTTTTGTTAAGAAGAATTTTGCAGTAGTTTGAAAAGGCACAGTCAAGCAAAAATAATAAAGACAGCAAAGTCACAACTGGTGATGGAATAAATTAAACTTTGTACTTTTTTACAGAGATGTCCAAAATGTATGTAAGTAATGAGACTCTGGAAGAAAGTGTGATTAAGGTCAATGCAGGTAAGCTACATGAGATGTTGACAGTATGGGTTCAAGCTCATAACTGAGTTTACCTCATTCGTGTTATATCCACATTTAACATTCGTGCTTGGAAGGTTTGCAGATCCATCTAAAGGAGACTGCAGTGGAAAGGCCTCGTTTGTATTTACCAGCTTAAACTTTGCCTATTAAAGGTTAGGAAAGGGATCTGCACATACAACGTGCTTATGAGCAAAAGGAGCTGACTGAGAGCTTAAGGGTCAGGATTAAAGGGAAGGCAGGTACAGGTGACATTATAGTGGGGGTCTGCTACAGGTCACATGACCAGGGAGACTGAGTGGATGAGACCCAATATAGGTAGATAAAAGCAGCCTCATGTTCACAAACCGAGGTCCTTATAGGGCACTTTGATCACCCCACTGTCTGTTGGAGGGACAACACAGAAAGGTGTAAACAATCCAGGAGGTTCCTGGAATGTGTTGATGATAACTTTATTCTGCAAGTGATAGAGGAGCCAGTGAGGAGAGGTGCCATGGTGGACCTCGTTGTCACCAACAAATAGGGACTGGTGGGGGCTGTCCTGCTCAAGGGCAGCCTTGGCTGCAATAACCATGAAATGTTCAAGATCCTCAGGGCAGCAAGGAAGGCACATAACAAGATCACTACCCCAGACTTCAGGAGACCAGACTTAGGGCCTATCCAGGGACCTGCTTGATAGAGTAGCATGGGGTAAAGCCATGGAAAGAAAGAGGGGTCGAAGAAAGCTGGTTAGCATTCCAGGATCACCTCCTCCACTATCAGGAGAGATGCATCCCAGTAAAGGAAAAGTCAGGGGAAAAGTCCTGGAGGCCTGCATGGATGAACAGCGAGGCTCTGGACACACTCAAACACAGAAAGGAAGCGTACAGTGGCTGGAAGCAAGAACAGGTAGCCTGGGAGGAATACGGAGAAACCATCAGCACCCCAGGATCAGCTTAGAAAAGCTAAAGTCTTGATAGAATTAAATCTGGTCAGGGACATCAGGGGCAACAAGAAAAGCTTCTATAGGTGCATGAGTGATACAAGGAAGACAAAGAAAAATGCGTCCCCCCTCTGGGACGAAATGGGAGATCTGGTGTTCCAGGCTATGGATGGGAGATCTGGTGTTCCAGGCTATGGATAAGGCTGAGATACTCGATGAACTATTTACCTTGGTTTTCCCTAGCAAGTGCTCTAACCACATCACCCAAGTTGCAGAGGGCAAAGGCGGGGACTGGGAGAGTGAAGAAGGGCCCCGTGTAGGTGAAGATCAGGTTCGAGACCGTCTAAGGAACCTGAAGGTGCACAAGTCCATGGGAACTGATGAGATGCATCCATAATGCAATTCACTGCAGCAGACCCCAGATTTTAGCTACATTAATTGGTTTTCTTTTTATGCATTGGAAAAAGACCTACAAGGAGGTTGTTTTTATTCTGAAAGGAACTTTCCCAGTGATTCTATCAAACAGTTAATTGGTTAGATTGAAAAATAGGTGGTGCACTCCTGTGGTGTGAAGCTACAAGCAAAAATCTGGTGATTAACATTCATTTTACTAAAAACAGAGGAGGAGAAAGAAAAACCCTAATGCTAGAATTTGTGATTTCCATGTTAGGCACAGTGTGAAGCTCCTGTTTAGTTAGATTGAATAATGAGTTAATAATGACAACAGCAATCACCAGTAGCAATTGAGAAAAAAACCCAGTAAAGCTACTCTATGCAGCTGTCATAATGAGGTGGTCTTTAGGAAAGAAAATAGTGAAAAAGAAGGTAGTAACATCTTCATTTATGTGAGCATTCTCATTAAATCTAGATTTGTAAAATCAGCTTCTCATTGATGAGACATCTTATGTCAAGGGCAATCATATTAGGCTGGGTCTCTTTTAAATGTACTTTTCCCTTAACTAAAATAGCACACTCAAGGTGAGTAAAGAAAACAAAGTCAAGTCTATTTTTAATTCTGGTGTAAAAAATAGTCTATAGTTCCAGGGTGCACAGAAATAGGATATTATAAACCAAAACATATTCCCTCTTTGGTGACAAAGGGGTGGCTTATATGCATGCGTGTATACATAATACATATATTTTCAGACACCATACATGTCTCAATGCCTAAGTAGAAAATCTAATATACCCTTTAAAGTTCCAAATGACAGAGCAGAGGGAAAATACAAAATAGCTTTCTGAAGCAGGGTGGGCTTGTGGTAGTTTTGCTCTAGACTGCAATTCCCAGTAATCAGGAAGTTTCTCTTCTAAAGAAAAGAGTAGAAGGTACAAGAAGAGTGCACATTGTTTGCGTAGAGTTTTCAAAGTACAGGTATTTCTTTTTATGGTCTGTAGCTATTTCAAAACTCTCCAGGGCATAGATTAAGGTTTCCTCAGTACCTCAGGCATACAAAGCTCATAAACTAGGCATGGCACAAGCAAAAATAACAAGTAACTGAAATAAAATGACTTTTTAATAAATTGTGTTCACTTTCATTTTTCTTTTGGCCTCAGAAGTTTCAGAGAACATTTGAGTTACATTTGTCCTTCCTGCCTACAAAGCTATGAGAGCTGGGAACTTCTAAAATCAAGTACAGATTTTCTGGTAATTACATGGCTGGGGGAACTGGAGCTTAAAGTTCATACAACATGGGAATTGCAATAAAATTAAGAGTTGACAGCTGTGCGATACATAGAAGAAATATTCATCCAAAAATAGCATTTTGACATGAGAAAATCTGGTAATTATTTTGAATGATCAGCCCATAGGCATGCAAATAGTAAAGATAAAATGGTAGCATCCCTGCAGGGTCAGACCTATAGAGAAATCCACTGAAGACATCAAAACTATCTTTTTTCCACATATTTCCATTCCATCTAAATATAAAACTTTACGTGTTTGCCTTCCATCCTCTGTTTTTTTTTTTTTTTTTTGGGGGGGGGGGTGTCAGCTTTCTCATATTCAATTTTTTTCAGCATTTATACTCCTACTTTTCTATTAGAGCTATAAAGTATGTCTTTCTTACTCCTAGACTAAGGATTTCTCTGGAGAGGCATTTCTGCATTTAGCTGGTCAGAAGGGCAACTGCTTTCAGAATGTCATCATACACAAGTATTGGAGGTGACTGTATTTGAGGATGAAGTGTCAGGTATGTTTAAAGGCCTGACAAAGAATTGCAGGTTGTGTCAGCTGCTCTTATGCAGATGGAGAATCTCATGTTTACAGAGCCTTCCACTAAAACATCATGAGGACTGAGAAGTCTCCTAACATATGAAGAAGTCTCTTTAATGCTGATACAAATATACCCCTGTACAATACCTGATCAGACTCATGAATACCTGAAGACTCATCTTAATTAGAGAGATCTGGAGGTGGTAAACTTCCACGTGGAGGTGACCACATGTTTCTGAATGAGGAGTGCAGGTGTCACCTCTGTGTACTGAAGTAGTGAGTGTTTTGGGGTAAATTCCATCAGTCATCAAGGAAAGCACCCTTATTCATCTGAAACTGCAAGATCACTTGGCTTCTCCAGGCCTGCAGAGCAGTATTAGCCTCCCCTTTCTCACTGATCTACAGCTCAGAAACCATGATGATGGATAGATCTGAGTAAAGCAAAATATTCTCGCATCTAAACTTGGAAATCTTCTGTGACCGCTGTTCTTGCCAAAACAGCAGCGAGTGCCATTGTCTGTGTCATCTAGTGACAGCTTTGTCAGCTGCTGTGTGTTGTGAAGCCCTGCATCCTTGGGTGAGGAACAGTAGTTCGATCATTGCCTGGAAACGGCAGCCGCCATCTCCAGCAAACATCTCGCTGCACTGAAATAAAAGGGATGTGACGGCCTGGCGTCAGCCACAGGTGCTGGAACACGGCTGTCTCAGGCCTGGTCTCTGTGGCCAAGGACTTCTGCAGTGTACGTACAGTAGGCCCAATCTATAAGTAAGATGAACAAATTCAGATTAAAATGCTTCTGTGATAAACCTTTTCTTTTGACAGTTCAGCTGTTATTTTACTCAGAAGCCGCTTTACTCAGTTTCTGAGAATAGTGGGTTTTTTAAATTTGTTTATGTGCTGACAACAACCTGTTCAGGCCTTCATGGTGAACAATACACAGGGGTTTGCTTACCAAAGGATTTCAGCACTGAATATCTTTGTGTTTATAGCAAGCAGATTCAGAGTGGTTCTGCACAGCAGGTAGCGTTCCATGTATTTATGTCTGCCTGAGGCTGAGCTGTTTATCTCAGTGGTCAGTGTGATTAGAGTTCTCTCATCAAGTGTGGCTGTTATATAATGTTCTAATAAATTGACACCTTGACCTTGCTACCTTGTTTGTAGTTATCATCTATGAGGTGAACCTGAACTATCTTAAGCATTTATTTCCTCTTTTGTCATTACTTTCAGCGGCCCCAAAAGCACACATTTCTACAAGCCTTACCAGTATGTCTTGCTGCAAGATGCAGGTGTAGCATTGTTGTAAATAATTTATTCTTGCCTCTAAATTAAGATAAGTTTGAGATATTTGAAATCTTCAGAAATTACCAGGTGCCCTTCCTCATTGTATACACCCAAGGACCTTTATATTCTAATCATCTCTACCAATAGTCTTGGGACAAGTTTATGTAAATTAATCTAACCTCTTTAATTGCAGAAGACACAGAAATAAACTTGCTTGTGTAACAACAAGATATATTGCTGGTTAAAAAAAAAAAATATACTAAAGTAATTAAATATAAGGTTAATAGGTAAAAAAATAGCCAGGCAAGGAAAACCTTATTTTAGCTAGATTTGTGAAAATTAAGTCCTAAAACAAAGTTACTTAAATAAAGCTACTCTAAGAATACTCTATTACTAAATTTTATACTAGAAATCCTGTTAAGAAGAAAAATGTAGTACACCTTATGCATGAAACTAAGATTTTATTGTTAGACTAATAAAAAAAATGAAATTACTACTTGTCCGGTTAACTGATACATCAATTAATGTTACAGTTAATATTACTAAGCACAAACTTCCTAGTATCTATGCATTTTCTTTAGTGCTGTGCTCCTTCCAATATCCTTTTAAGTCTAGAGGTGAAGGCAAAAGGTCAAGTTATGATGAGACATTACCATCACCAGCTTCAAATTCTTCATTAGCTGACATTCAATGTTAGCAATGGAAGAGTCAGAGACTGTTACCTTCCTCACTTTAAACAGCCGCTTAACGCTGAGGGTTTTTTTTATATTTTAGCACCATCCTGCTTTCTTTTCAATAGTTCCCAGCTGAAGCTTGAACATTACACAGCAGCTTTCTCAAACCCCAGTCAACACAGGTGGTGTCCTGAGTGCTTTACTTGCTCTTAATTACCCTCACTGGTCTCATCTGGGACAGACCCTCCCCCACACGCTCTCCCTGGAGTTCCAGGAGCTCTATTTAAGATCAGGCCTGGACACCCATTTCTTAAGGCATACTGGGGGTGATCTATTTTCAGCCCTGCCTTTAGCCCCATTTTAGAACTTGGCCTGTGTTCACAGAACGTTACAGCTCTATCTCCAAGCACTGATTCTGACCATTTCCTGTTGCATGGAGCTGGACTTTTTGGATTGGCCCTGGACCTGACACATCACCTTACCACACCTGGGACTGTTGGTGGCACTTGTTACCAGCACCCAGCTCTGCCCAGATCTGTAGTTCTACACTCTGCTGCAAGTGTGGTACCAGCAATGGGGCTCCCCCCTCATAGAGTGACACCCCTCCTACTGCTACTTTGTAAAGCGTAGCCACTTGCTGTGTAGTAGCTCCTTAGGGGGGTGGTCTCTTTTGTTATGTATGGTTTCCCTGAGCTCAAGTGCTGGCAAGTAGGGGATAATCACTTAGCTAATTATTGTCCATTAAAGCAAGATAAAACCTGCTGAAGCAGGTGTGGTCTTGGGGTTATTAGGCTTGAGTGATATTTGTAGCCTTTTTGTAGTCATGACAAAGCTAGTTATTGGCTTCTGTGACCTGAGAAGAGTGAAGGTTGTTAGTGAGGGGGAAGGGGAGGGGGGGGGAGGGGAGGGGAGGGGAGGGGAGGGGAGGGGAGGGGAGGGGAGGGGAGGGGAGGTTGTATGGGGTGTTATAGGAGTGCCTTACTTGAGGCTTGATTTGTTCTGGTCTGCTTTCCCACAGCTTCCTCGTGGTCAGGTAAGGTAACATAGTGTGTTTTAATTGTACCTGGACAGAAGTATTTATTACTTGTGTTTTTAGCCGAGGTGTTCTGTCTACTGATGAAAAGTTACAGGCTGTGGAAAGTGGGGGTGTGTAGCAGCATTTGTTTACTGGCTCTTGCCTTCAAGTGCGTTCGGAAGCTCTTCAGTGAAGTGTTGGTTTTCACATGCTGCTCCTGTAGGGCCCTACAAAACAGGCTCCTGTCCTGAGATTAGTATTTTTTGGTACTACAGATAACTACTGTTGATGATTGTCCATTTTTTGATGTGTGTATTGAAGCTAAGTCTACTAGGTATGTCTTGGCAATACTGTGGTATTTAAAAGTTTAAGAAAAACAGTATGAAACCTAAAAATTAAATACTCCATAGGCTATGTAAGCTGTTGTGAAGTCAAGAAATACACACGAAGCCTTTCATTAATTTGTGTTCTTTGTTGACTGCTTGGATGTGGGTTCTGAGACATTACTCTTAAAAGTAAGAGATTAAGACTGTCTCAGAAATGGCATGTTAGTAGTGAGATAGCAGCGTATTTTACTAAAGATGTATACAAATCAGAGATACCAGCCTTGTATATACTTGCAAAACAAGAGGAAGTGGGTGAAAAAAACAGTAACTGGTGCTAGCATAAAATTGATGTGAAGATTGTAATGGTAGCTAAGATAGTTAAGTGGCTCAAGTAACTACAAGATAGGAGCTTTGATATAGAAAACTGCATGGCTTTTACCTTTATCATTAGAACTAATTTGATCCATAAAAGTTTTGTTGATCTCTGAGACATTGTCTTGTTTCTTATTTATGGATATTTACAGGTTGGATTGGGGGGGGGGGTGTCAATGAAAAAAATCCACATGGTGATTTTAGTTTTCTTCCAGTAGCTTTGTGAAGAACCCAGCAATTTAAATATTTAAAAGGTTCTTCTGTTTTTGCATGTGTATTTACTTCAACCAATGCTATGTAGTTTGAAGTGTTAAGCTTTACCAAGACACAATGAATTCTTATTAGTAAGAGGAAATGCATTTAACTGAGGAGTGATTATAGACTAAAAGCATATGCAAAAATAGATATGAAATAACTGTGCATCTGCAGTAAAACATTTTTTTTCTAAAATCAGAACTTATGGGGGGAAAAGTTAAAGTTGCTGATAACGACCAACATTTTAAAGCAGAGAAGGCATTAGGTTGTGCAAACTGAATTCTGAAAGTAAATATTCCATCTCCTTTTCCATTGAGGATGAAACAGTCCTGTAGAGTTGATAGCAGTGCTAAAAGTTTGAAAGCATCTTTCATTTGTAAAACTAAAATTGAAAGTGGCTGGTCCCTCATCATATGCTTTCAAACTCTTCAGTGATCCAGTAACACGGAGATATTGGCCTTGAAGAGAGCTATAAATAACTTTACCAATTCACTTTGCAGGAGGAACAATTTTACATACTGCTTTTTAAAAGTCTGTCTTCTATCATACTTCATAAGCACAGGTAAAAAAATGATCTGAAGAGGAAGCAGACACTAGAACTATGCTCATGATAAGCTGACTGTCAAGTGTAGAAACCCAAGGGAAGAGTGTTGCTCTGTACTGATGCAGGCTTTGATCAACTGCATAACTACTCAGTTTCAAGATTACAGTGGTTATCTTGTATGCATTGGGTTTTGGTGTGTATTTAATGAGGATGTTCAACTAGACCTTTTAATCTAACTACAAGTATGCTGATTTTAAATTGGTATTAATCTTGAACTGGAGTTTTGATGTCCTTTAAAAGGGAGTGTTAAGGCTTTCCTAATACTTTCTTCTTACTATTCTTGGCAATGTTTGTGACAAAGTCTTTATTCCCCCATTTCTGTATTGCCACCTCAATAGTTTCAGATCATGGCAGTATCCTTTGCTTTTAAAACAGGCTTTATTTTCAGGTCTTCTTATTTATCTGGGCTTCAAATTATTTTGGATCAGTGGTGATTAACTGTCTAAACCACTGAAACTGGACTGGTTAATAACATGCCTCCTTAAACTCTTTGTTAGCAACTCTCTGTAATAGTATTTTACAAGCTTTTAAAGAGTCATCTTTATATGGAGTTACAGCAGCTCCATGGTGTTGGAGAGTGGGGGGCAGTAACAGCATATTTCATGGTGAAATTAAGCAATGTGCTGATTGGACAAGGGTGACTTGCTGTGAATAAATATATGTTACTCATAACAGACAAATATAATTATTAGTGTTACCTTATTACATACTTTGTGCTATGCAAGTCTACGGCCTTTCTAAATGCCCTGCTGCTTTTGGAGCAAACAGATGGACTTGCCATGACATTCCCTCTTTGCCCTGCTCTTTCCAGAACATCTACAGGTTTCTTCAGCATGAAGATTCAGCACAGTTAGGCCTCATTGCTATGTCACATACACACCTCACCTCCCAGCTCCAAATTATGGCTGTGGGTGCTATTTCAATTGCAGGATCACTGGCAAGCACTGGAGAAGGTCTTGCTCTGTTGTTACTACTCTTCCAGCCCTTGGGCTCAAGTTTAAGTGTTCTTACTTCCTTTTTTGCCTACTTACACTACAGTATGCTTTTCAGTATACTGATCAGCAGGCTTTTCTAATTAAAGTTTCTTCTTAATGTTTTTAGAAATAGTTAAGGGACCACTGGAGAGCTGATACAGTAATCCTTATCTAGTGAGGTCTAGTATGGATGTAAAACTGTAGTAATGGACAAGTACTCCAGCCAGCAAATCTGTTCCTCACTCAGCCTGTATGTCAAGACTCCCAAAAGCTAGATTTTGGAGAAAGTCTGGAAGCTTTGTTATGACCCAAAACAGTGCTAAACAAAGCTTGGGCTTCTGCATAAGGCAACAGCAAAGAGCTAGTTAGACTTGTGCCAGAAAACCTTTAAGCCTCATATACAGTTCTGGGCAATAACCAGTTGGTACAGAGGCAGGAATTAATCCTGATTAAGCAGTTGTGGAACAACTTTCTCTAGAGAAGCTTCTGTCCTCCACCCTAATACTTTGTTCATCTGCAGTCTTTAAGTTATTCCCTGTTGAACTACTTTCAGTAGACATGTCGAAGTACACAGTGGATCCAAGTGATAGCGAAGTACTACAGTGATTAATCCATTACCCTTTATAGCTAGTACTTCCCAATTTATGACATGCCTTTCCCCATCATTCTTAAGCAAATGAATACTGTGTTAATAAGCTTGGAACACAATGCCCTAAATGCTCCTGGAGAGCTGCTGCTCAGGTTGTGCATTTTGCTTGAAGTGAATGAGGAATGCCATGGCAAGAAGCATAGAGAGGAAGAAATTGTTCACAAGGGTGTTGCAATGCATGTGACCAGGGATAGCTGCATTGTGGGTGAGCTACGTGTTGTGGAAGGAAGCATTTAATTGTGCCTAATTAGTATTGTTTGGCTGTTTTATAAGAAAATAAGTAGAAAGAGAATAATATCTGATAATTATCTGGAGCGAAAACGTTAAATCTAGTCTGACTTGAAAGGCAAGAAAAGCCACTGTATAGAAATACAAGCATTTATTGCATTGGTATCTGGTGGCTTTCCTGCAGGTATTGGAATATAGATTGCCTGTCTCACTGTGCGCTTCGCTGAAGATTTAATGTCAACAAATAAGCAGAATCCCATCTCTTTCAGAAAATGAGTATGTTGGCTTCTTTAAAGATATCTTTTTATTGGTTTTAAACAGCTTTCTCCTCCAGTTTGCAAACCAGGGGAACTAGGTCATCTGTTGCTCTGAACAATACAGTGTTTCAAATGCCTTTGAGAGGCTTAGCTGCTTTCTGCTGCCAGAACCTAGGTAGAAGTTCTTGCCCTGATTTAGAATGGGGCAGACAATGCATACCGTTGTACCTGGCTGGCTAAGGAATAATTCAGCTTTACAGATGCCTTGGTGAAGACTCAAGGTGTTGGTAATTTCTTTCTTCAGGAAAACATGAAGATAAGCTTGAGCTGTGCTTGTGCTTTCTCAAAACAACCACTGAGAATTTAATGAGATTGCTAGGATTTTCTGCCTCTACAGTACTCAAACCACGAAGAGTGAAAGCCAATTTAAATGTAAATGTAACACACGTACTGTGGTGATCAGTGCAGAAGCTCTGTGGGAATATAGGTCCTTTATAGGTGGCAACTAAAAATAAAGTAGAAATGTAGTTTCTTGAATGATAAATAATTCAAATATTAAATGGGACTCTATTATCAGTCTCTGAAACTGGGTGTCAGAGGTTTGGACTGTTAACTACGTGAAAATATTGCCAAAGAAAACCTATGCTTTTTGGTATAATCTGTTAGCAGGTTCTGGTGTGCTCTGACACTGCCTTTACTTAAATTTGTGCAGCGAGGGGTGATAAAACATGCATTGTTTTCATGCGTCTTGTGAAGACAGTTCTCTAGTACCCTCAAAGGCTGATGATCATCATGCAGCTATCTGCAGAGAGCTGCCTGCAGCGAGCCATCATTTCTTGAACTGCTGAAAACAGCCCCTCTCCAGATGACAGCGTTGCTGGTGCTTCACATCAGAGCTATTGGCTTGGGCCCAGATCCCTGGTGCCAACCCCAGCTCTGGGTGAGCAGGTGATTAAGCACTGAGAACTTTCAGCTTTATTTTTCTGGGCAGGAATGAAGACTCATTTCCCATGACTTTTTTGGTCTGTTTTTTGCCTAGTGTATCAAGTGATGACCTCGTATTTTCTATTGCTTTCCATGCTTTCTCTGAAGGGTTCTTCAGAAACAAGTAACAACTGTAACAGTTCCCATCTCTTTGTGCACTTTATTGTGTGCTCTTCTCAGGGGAAGCCCTTCTCAAACATTTTTCCTTACAAATTATGGCATTTTGCATCACTCCAGAATGATTTTTTTTTTTTTTTTTTTTTAGTTGTGGCCTGTTGTAATCACATCCCTTTGTAATTAGAATTAGTGTACACTTTACACTGTGGTAGTTCTACTTTATATTGCTAAAAATATTATTAGGTATATACTGTTATTTGAAAACATATTTGTCTCCAGTATATACAATTATGTAATTATTATATCACTGAAAGCAAGGAAATACCTTGTATTTAATTGGCCAAGTGTCAAGCTAAGTCTAAACTCAAGCACCTTAACTGTGCAGATGTTTTTAAATGGTGTGTTAATGGTGATAAAAGACAGTCTGAGGTGATAGACTCATTTGAGGCTACAAGCTAATTAGTGAGGTCGTGGTTAGAACCACAGGCCCTAATGATTTGATAAAGCTGTCTTGTGAAGAATTGATTTCTCCAACTTTTTCTTCAAACTCTACAAATTGTTCTCATTAAGTGCTGGTAACATACCTGGAGTTAAACATCAGGATCCCTGGATTGCAGTCAGGAGCCTGCTACAGAAAAGAATTTTTGCTCAACACTGAAGTTACTGGGTAACTTGAGACAAGGTGGGGAGAGAATGATGCTTAGTTACAGGCTCACCAAGGGTGCATGCAGTACTCTTCAAGAGAACAAAATTGTCTAGAACACTAGTTAGATAATAATTAGGGATGATTTATAACTTGTACACTGGTATATTGGTTGATCATTGCCATTCTTTTGTGGTTTGTGTCTAGAGTCCTGGTTTTTGTTTGTTCTTGTTACCTGTATCTGAGAGGAATAGTGCATTTATGCTCTAGTTCCAGAAGCAAAATACAGTGATAAACGTCTGGACAAAAGTTAATCTCAGAATTATTCTGGGGTGGAGTAAACATTTCTCCACGTAGACAAAAGAAACACAACTTGACAAGTTCTAGTTCTGTCTATATTTTGGTCAAAAATTAAGCATTGGCAAGGGATGCTTTCAAAAAGCAGGAGCTAAAACAGGGATTTTGGCTTACCTAACGCCTTGCTGGCTACCAACACACAGCACAGTGCTGAGAGGGCTGCTCTGGGGACCACTAAGTCCACCTTGGCCAGACCTAATACATTTAAGTATGTTCTTAAAGCAAAATTCTTGCCATTGACTTAGTTCACTTAACACCTTACACTTAAAAGGAAAATAAATATAATTCTGTTTTTCAAAGGCCTAGATTCTTCAAGGAAAGCCTAAATGGTGTCTCCTGGAATAGTGTTAAGAAAGTATCAACATGCAATAGGAAATACTATTTAGAGTAACCATCTCAAACTCCTTAGTATGTCTGGTTGTGTAATTTGTCTTTACATCTATTACACTTTGATTCAAAGCAAAGGGAAGACAGAAACTGGCAGAAACGCCAGGAAATCATGTTCTGGTTTCACTGGGTGAGTAGTGTAGTTGTAATAAATTAGTTTTCTTCCCTTTATTCTGTGCTGAGTCTGTTTTGCCCGTGACACTGATTGCAGAATGATCTCTCCCTGTCCTTATCTCAACTCCTGAGCCTCTCTCTATATATTTTCTCCCATTTCTGGCTGAAAAGGGGAGTGATAGAGCAGATTTGGTGGGCATTTGGCTTCTAGTCAGGGCCAAACCACCTTAGATGATTAAGGCATAAAAAGAGGATTTAGAGGGTAAAAGCACAGCAGGAGAAATAATTGAGGGTTTTTTTTTGCATTGTTCTTCATTCTTGAGGAGATAAGAGACTTTCTACATTGAAATTCTTTTGGGGAAATCTGTTAAATTGTTTGGTAGAAAAGGTTATGAAACATGAGGAGAAAATGAACAAGAAGCTGTTGTGATGACCAGATGATACTCACTACGGGGTTCTAAAATAACTCATATGAAACTGCTTACCACAATTCATATTACAGTTATATCCAACTTAAAGCTACAGGGATTTAGAGGCCAGAAAGTGGCTGGTGTGGTACCAGCTTTGGGTTTTGGCTTTTGGGTTTTTTAAAGTTTAAGGGCAATCTGGGTGACTGCAGACTAGTGATTATGCTGTCTGTGCATGACTCATTAATAGAAACTTTTTCCAAAAAGTAAAACTAGTAAACACACATGAATAAAATATAGCAGAGTACACATGATTCTTACAGAGAAGATTCCTGCTTCAGGAATTCTGAAAATGCATAGGAAAAATAAGGGGAACTCATGCATATCCCGTTGTTCCTCAGTCTGAGCCACAAAGTGCTGGAGACTACCGAGTATGGGAAATTATGGTTAAACATATGTGCTGTTCTTACTCTTCACTACCCATGTCCTGTTGGATACAGTAAGAGGGGGAAATACTGAACTATGCAAACACTTCATTAGATTTGTTGCAGTCGTTCTTCATGGTGAAATCTGATGATGGGAAAGGGTCTTGAACTGGGCTCTTTAATACAGTTGGAAAAGATGTCTGTTGCTGGCTAATATTCTGTGTTTTTCTGACTGTGCTGTTGCCAATGGAAAACATAGATATTTTACAGAATGTGAAACAAGTCATAGCTATATAGGTGGCATACAGAATAAATATAAGAAACTTTCCCTGTCATTACCATATTAAAACCAAATTAATGTAAAGAAGTCTGATTTCAGAGATAGTAATTTCTGACTCACCATGTTTGCTACTACTACCTTGTGGGTCTTGAGGAACCTGTTTTTCTGTAACTGAGACTTTCTATACTTCCAAATACCCTGATTGTATAATAATCTCAGTAACTATTGATGGTGTCATCCACAAATCTGAAGGGTTACACAAATATTGCTATGAAAATGGATTGCAGACAGGGACAAATAGCTTGATACTGACTGTTAAATACCATGCAAGGTGTTCTGTGTGGGGAATCCCATTGGTAATTGCAGCTATACAAGTGTTGGCTTTACACACACAGGTCTGCGAAGATAGAGTGTACTGTAAATATTGTGACTTGTAAAAAGCACGTTTTAGCTCCTGAACTGCCTTTGAAGAGTGTATTATGAGTTATTGGGAAAGCTTTCTCTGATACAAGCATATGCCTGGATCTTTCAAATCTACTCAGATGAACTCCAAACAAATTGTCTAAAAGATTACTTTTGTCCTGTTCTCAAGGAAGCACAAACAATACTGACAGGACAAATTATCCTGATAAACAGTGTGTTCCAGCTCCAGTCAGACTTGTTTCTAACAGTCTTTTACACTCTGTGTGTCTAAAGCGGACATTTGAGACTGTCAGTATGAGAAACTGTTACTACCAAACTGACTTTCTAGCTGGTGGTGTGGGAAAGTGATGTAATGATAGAGCTCAACTAATGGGACTCTGCCTGTGGAACTCAGTCTAAAACTTAATCTTCGTGCCTGAGAGCTCCCAACTTGAGTGTTGGTAAGACATTTAGGGCTTCTGTTTCAGGTCCTCTGTATTTGTTCAGGTTTTTTCTGCTTTGTATTTTAAACTGATTTAATTGGATAGCTCATTCAGTATGACAGCAAACAGCCACTGCGACTTTATTCTTGGTATTTGAGAACGAGGTATTTTCATGGCAGCATAAATCTTGCATCAAGGCAGAACCAGCAGTCTTGTAGTTGGGGATTAGGAACTCCTCTGTACAGTATGGGCAATAGGATACAATGCAGATAGTGCATTGGAGATAAAAAGCTATTTCACACAGGCTAAATCAAAGCAGCGAGGCCAGTTTCTCCTTTGGATTAATGGCAAGTCTTAAATAAATGCTATCGAGGTGTCAAACGATACAACACTTCTTGGATGCTATGCAGAACACTTAATTGTACTGATTAGTCATCAGTTTCCAAAAACCTTTCCAAAAGATTTAGCTGTGGAGAGCTCTGACCTCCAGCATTTGTGTGACCTCACTCTCATCTAGCATGGCATTCATTTTACGAGCTTATGCCAAATTTATCAAGCAGCCCAGATCACTTTGGATTACTGATATGTCGTATTAAATAGATTAACTTCCTTAATTCTACCATCATCGTAAGTCTTATCAGGGATTAACTTGTGTTTCCTTTCAGGTGTCTGATAAAATGTTAAGTAATAATGGGATTAGAACTGTTCTCAGAAATCCTGCTAGAAACACACACTCCTTGATTATTATTCTGCACTACAGGAAGCTCAAGGAAATATCAGCTTCTTAATTGACTTACTACGTGTCACTAATTTCTTTGCATGAGTCCTTTTAATTGAATATGTAACAATAAGTTGGTAAGCAAGAAACTAAATAAACAACAGGAAATAGATCCTGTTGAACTAGGCAGGTATGTCTTTATTGAGCAATGTTTTCCTCTCAACTAGCATGTTTTAATCCTCTAGTTCTTTAGTAGCTTTATTTTTTTAATTAATAATCTTGTGTCAGCCATTTGGTATTTCACCTAGGATTAATATCAGGCTGACAAGATCTTCAGATTTCCTTGCTTACCTTTTAAAATGTAGGTGAAATTTTAGCTCTTTTGCATTGGGCTTTGGAACTGTTCACTGTGCCAGGTGCTGTTGAACCTCAGTACTTCTGCTCCAACCTCCCTCTGGAAGCAGGCTGGATGCAGGCAATCTGGGAGCAATTTCCCAACATCTGGGTGGCAGTTGCATATCCATCCTGTGGTATGACAACATCACCCCTCTTTCCAACTTGCAAAAGAGTGAAAACACATCTATAATTTGCTGGAAATGCATCTAGCATTTCTGTCTAGAAAGGCACTTAGAAATGCAAATGATCAGCACAGTTTTAACCCCTTAAATAAACACAAGACAGTAGTTCCCCCATCCTGTTCATTAACTTTGATAATAACTTATCTCCCCAGTGTCCTTTGCTTCCTTTACTGATCTCCCCCATGGACTTAAAACTTTTGGTATTCACTGCACTCAGCCACTACATAAGTTTTCTGGTATTTTACTGTTTTTTTTTTCCCTATGAGCAATGTACTGATTTTTCTCTTAAATCCATGAAACCTTACTCAGTTGTAGGGCTGTGATTTCTTGAGCATCTAGTCAAGTAATGTTAAATAACTTCCAATTATTATTCAGTTTTATTAATATTTTATCAATGCACTTGATCGGTTTGTCTCCAGATTCACGAACATAGCTTGAATGCCTTTGTGCATGAAAATGAGATATTTGTGAAACAAATGAGCAGCTTTTCCAAAAGTGAAGCAACCTGGCTACAAAAATGCTAATTTATTTTTCACTTTCTCCTTGAGTAGACACTGCAGTAATAGTGGGTGCTTCTCATAACTTCTGCAGAGTTTAGGCCTCCTGTGTTTCAGTTTATGCAGAAAGTCCAGGGTATGTGGAGTCACCTAAAACAGTAAATCTGGTTGAAAGAGACTCTTACTTGGCTTCTACATCTTTGAATAAGAAGATACATAAAATCCTGCCTCTCGGCTCTAAAGGGTTAAGTATACAGAGTTGTCCAGTAAGTGAGATGTGCAGGTAGGCTGTGCACCCTCCTCCTTCCTGTGTCAGTAGGAGAACAGACCCTGGGAGGCTTTGTGTGGTTGAATTTGGAATGAAATAGAAGCTGCTGACAAGGTATCTCTTTAATGTCTACTCCTCTATGGCACATGTATGTTCAGCCTTGAGTGAGAGATGTTAGCACACACTGTGTGGGAATGCTCTAGTTCAGAAGTCTCAATGGAATAAGCTGTTCGTGGGAAGTATTTCCAGCATCCTCTTTGTAAGAGGGAGAGGCAGAGTAAAAGTTCCTGAGTCCAAGGCAGTACTTGACAGCTGGTATGCACAGCAGCTGCAGCAGAAACCTGCATGGCATAGCATTTTCTCCAGAATAAAAAATATGCCTATGTTCTATGAGAACCTGCAAGGCAGTGTGTAACAGTATCATGTGCAATGTAATGAATTAGTCATGTGAAACTATTAATCATACTCCTTTCACCACTTGCTCTGCTATTAATCCATTCCTGCCAGTAATTTAACATTGCAAACTCCTCAGACATTTCATACACCTAGTACTGCTTAAATTAACCTCGGGCTTCCTCAAATCTCCTTTCCCTTCCAACTATCTCACTCCCAAGGAGTGAAAGGCAGCAAGATTCCCACAGGAGGTTAGTAGCTCTAAATGTAGGAACTGGTTCTGGCATTACAAACCCAGAATTATTTCATGCTTAGCAATGCACAAATGTAGTATTTAAGCTTTGCAAACTGGGGGGGGAGGGAATCAAAATTTCTTTATGGGTGAGTGGGTTTAGCAGAAGACTGACAACTTCAGTAGTTTGCAATAATCTGAATACGGGCCAGGAGCTGGAAACAGGTATCTCTAAGAAAATACCAGGTGATATCTGCAGCAGTTTGCTGACTTTTTGAGAAATGTTATATATATATATGTATGAGGTTATGGGGGTATGCTCTGTTTTAAAAATTCAGGAGATCTCATTTTAGGAAAACAAATGCCAAGAGATATTGGAAAACCAGCACAGCAGAAACAAGACTTTACGGTCTAATGACACTGGAAGGTGATTTGGGTTTGACTAGTGTTACTGGGATGCTTTGGATTCTTTGGCAGCGCTTGGTACAGGAAAGTTAGAAGTATGTTTGTAAACCAAATATGGTAATAGAGTTACAGGATTGCAGGTGTGGTCATGTAAAAATCATTCAGGTTGGGTCAGAGACCTCCTAAGGCCCCTTCTAAGCTTTTGCTTATAACAGGGTCGGTTGTATGGTCAGAACAAACTGGGCGGTGTCTTATCCAGTCTGGTCTTGAACACCTGGTGACAGAGCCTGAGCAGCCTCCTCCACTGCTGTGCCGTCCTTAGGGTGACTCTTTTCTTTATATCTGGCCTGAACTTCCCAGTTTCAATTCATCACTGAAACTGTGTAGAACCCACCTCTGTCTTTCCAATACCTCACTTGTTGGCATGGGTAGAGCACTGGTCCCTCGCCTTGTGCTCACAGGGCAAGTGTTCCAGCCCTTGGCCAGCTTGGGAGCCCTCCAGTGAACTGCTCATAGATGCCCTTCCTGTGTTGGGGGTGCAAGACTGGTTGTACTTTGTAGGATGAAGTGCGTGTGCTGCTTGAGCGGCTTAGTGCCTCCCCCACTGATATCCTGGCTGTGCCCCTGTGACTGCCTCCCATCTCTGCAGCCAGGGCTTGCTGTTAGCTCAAGCTCATGAAGGCTTCCAAGTCCCTTCCTGTGGAGCTGTCCTTCAGGCATGCACAGCCTGTGCTCTTGCACTGGTGCTTCCTGCCTTGTGGCAGCACTTTTCCTTGTTAAATTTCATGAAGTCCTGTTGATCTACTCCTCCAGCCTGTCCAGGTTCCTCCAGATGACAGTCATGCCCTCGCGTTTATTGACTCCAACTTAACCAGCATGTCCTCTGTAACCTCCTCCAGGTCACTGATCAGGTTGTTAAACAGGATCAATCCTAGGGTGGACCCTGTGGAATACTGGCTAGTTGTTACTGGTATATGACCCATTTACCCCTCTGAACCCAGTAATTCAGACAGGGCTTTACCCATCTGCTTTTTTTACTGCTCTGGATCATAATGTCCAAATTTGTTTCCAAGAATATTGTGAGGGACTGCTCAGTTGTGCTCAGACTGAAGTAACTGACAGCCACTATTATCCTCTGTCCCCAAATCAACTAATTTTATCACTCTTTATATGTAATGAATTAAAGGGTACAGGTGAAAACTGAGGCCTTCCCATTTGCCAGAAACTTCTACAAATAATTCAGAGCAATCCTTTTCCTGTGTACAGATCTTGAAGAGAGTGAAACTGATGCATGGAAAACCAAGGAGAAATGTATAGAATCACAGAATATCATGAGTTGGAAGGGACCCATAAGGATCATAGAGTCCAACTTGTGGCTCCACACAGGGCCAGACAAGTCAGAGCATGGGACTGAGCGCGTTGTCCAGATGCTTCTTGAGCTCAGTCAGGCTCGCTGCTGCAACCCCTTCCCTGGGGAGCCTGTTCCAGTGCCTGACCGCCCTCTCAGTAAAGAACTTCTTCCTAACATCCAACCCAAGCCTCCACTGTCACAGCCTCATAGTGTTCCTTTGGGTTCTATCACTGGTTGCCAAAGAGGAGACTGGCACCTACCTGCCCCTTTGCTCCCCCTTGTCAGGAAGGCATAGAACACAATGAGGTCTCCTCTCAGTCTCCCTTTTGCCAGGCTGTACAAACCAAGGGACTTCAGCCTCTCCTAATAAGACTTCCCCTCCAGACCCTTCACCATCCTTCATGGATGGACACTCTCCAGTAGTTTGTGTCCCTCTTGTACTGTGGCACCCAAAACTGCACCCAGTACTCGAGGTGAGGCTGCACCAGCACAGTGCAGAGAGAGACAATCCCCTCCCTGGACCAGCTGGCAATGCTGTGCCTGATGCACCCCAGGTACGGTTGGGCCTCCTGGCTGCCTGGGCACACAGCTGGCTCATGTTGAACTTGCTGCCAACTGAGACCCCCCAATCCCTCTCAGCATGGCTGGCCTCCAGCCTCTGATCCCCCAGTCTGTGTGTGTAGCCAGGGTCACCCCTTCCCAGGTGCACAATCCAGCACTCACCCTTGTTAAACTCCATGCTGTTGGTGATTGCCCAGCTCTCTGATCTGTCCTGGTCTCTCTGTAAGGCTTCTCCACCCTCAATGGAGTTAACAGCTCCTCACAGTTTGGTGTCACCTACACTTCAGACACCCTCTAGTCCTGAGTCCAGGTTGGTTATGGAAGTGTTAGAGAACTGGACCTAATATATAGCCTTGGGGAACCCAACTTGCCTAGTTCTGGCTGGGCCAGTCATAGCAGTGACTTCCTGCCAGTCAGATGTAACCCCATTTACTATCACCCTCTTGGCCTGACTTGTCAGCCAATTACTGCCCACCCAAAGTGTTCTGTGTTTATCTAGCTGCAAGCCCCAGTGGTGCTGTGCTTCCATGTTGATTTGAAGACCTATCAAAGCTCAGAGCAGGACCTGCGTATTGGAAAATGTAGCTTACAGTGTCTTCATTAAAATGAGTACTTTAGCTGAAGGTGTTGGTATTAAATCTGACACGAAGGCAAGCAAGCAAAAGTCCTTGTTTCTTAAGATACAAATTCCTGTCAGTGGGTTTGACTCTGCTGAAGTATCCACAACTGTTAATTTCTCTGGCATATCCTAATAGGTACCGGGGACGCTGTTAGGAGAGTTCCTGTCCTCTTTCAGACATCTGCTCTAGGATGAAGCAATAAGTTAGAGTAGGCTGTATTCATCTCCAACCTCTCTAGAAGGAGTTT
The DNA here is from genome assembly GCF_964237585.1 of Gallinula chloropus. Classification (NCBI taxonomy): domain Eukaryota; kingdom Metazoa; phylum Chordata; class Aves; order Gruiformes; family Rallidae; genus Gallinula; species Gallinula chloropus. Next base: position 83,633,993 of record NC_140086.1, on the reverse strand, counting down.
GGAGTAATTGGCTTAAAAGGTAGTTACCTACATTGTGGTCAGATAGGAGCATTTGTTCTGCTCTGAAGCCTCACTCAACAGGGCACTATGGCAAGTGCTGCAGGTGATGTTAAGGCTGTCCATATGAGGAAGACTTAGGTCTATGTGACTACTACCATTTTACCATAGTTGTTCAGATTTTGGTTTGACTCCTCCTAATGCTAATTTAAGTTTCGGTTTCATACATTATAGTATGTTACCAGTCTGCTGATTAATAAAAGCTTTTAGGACTATGTGCTCTGTGGAGAGCATGAGGCAGCTACCACAAACTGTCAGGCCTTGTAACAGCAATAAGAATGTGTTGCCATCATCAGGCATAATCAGTAGTGATAAAGTATTGTAAACACTGGAAAATACAGGCTTTTTAAAACATTCTTCCCTCTGCATTAGTCTAACTTTTGCCTTTGAAGTGTGGCTGTTCGTTATAGAAACATCCCAGGGTGTGCATTATACTTCAAATAATAAATCCCCACTGTTAGTGGGCTTTCAGTTGTAGTGTTGTATGGACACTAATCAGCAATAGTGGGACATTTTTCTAATGAGACCTGATTTGTGCCTCTCCTTCCCCTCCCTGCCTGCCCCTCTCCCCTCCCCCCCCCCCCCCCCCCCCCCCCCCGACAACTCCCGCCATCACCCCTATCAAGAGCTGATATCTATAAAGAACTGTAACTTGTTATGCTGGCATTTTATTGGTTCATTGGGTAGATTCTAATTGTTTGAAGAGACTCAAAAAAACCCCAAACCCCAAAAAGTGTAGCTGATCATTGTTTGCTTAATTCACAAAGTAAATTCGAAGTTGAATTGACTTTGTGAGGCATAATTGATTTGTCTAAACAGTGAACTGAAGCTGGAAGTAGTAAAAAGAATAAAATGTTCTGCAGTAACTATGTCAGACTCATTCATCTCCAGAGTTCTCTCTCTAGTTTTACTGCTTATACCCTAAATATTCTTTATTTCTCTGCTAATGAAATATCCCCATACTTAAATCATATACCGTGACTTTCCTTACTACTGCGAAATAATTGCAGTCAGTGGTTAAGCTGGAGATAAGGGAATACTATATGTATCCATTACCATGCAAATCTTCATGCATCTGGGAAACTCCTCATTTTATTTCAGAATTGTTTGTTATATGAAGCTCTTCAGAACAATGCACTAAATAATAGGCCTGACTGACGTGGAGTGATGGTTATTCTTGATTCCTTGAACTCTATGGTTTCTCTTCCATCCTCTCGTGATTAGTTTATTCAAGAATACAAGTAATTTTAAAGTTTCTTGATGCTGAATTGTGTCTCTTCAAATCTATTTAAGAGATTAATTTGAGGAGTCAGAAGTCTCTGCCTCTGGAGTGAACCAGTCCTGAGAATTATGCTTTCCGTTTTTTAGTGTTTTAATTTCTTACTCATGTAGGCTTTCACAATCTTTAGAATAACATGCTGTCCTGTAGTCCTTTGTACTGGAAAAAATTTTTTTTTTTTTTTTTTTTTGAGTTGTCCTCAGATACTGAAATCACTCCACTTAAGTGTCAGGATGCTTTATTTGCAAAGCATCTGGGAGTATTACAGAATCTATACCAGAAGCAGCATGAGTTGAAATACAGAAGAGGTGGTTTGGTTTTGGAATTATGTGTTCACAGTAAAGGCATTCCAATAGCTTTATGGTGGCTGAAAAACAGAAACTTTAATAGAGCTGAGACCTTATTTTGGCGTCCTGATTCCTCTGCTGAGATTAACACACACTTACATTGCTCTCCAAATTTTATAGCTAAAGTCCTTGTCAATAAAACAGGATGCTTTACTTTTAATGTACAATTATCCAAGAATACTTTTTGTAGTCTTTGTTGACTGTTGCAAGCAGTGTGTATATATCCTGATGTTTTCTGTACAGAATGTGACCTCATCTGCTCTATCATCAGATGTGATTGTTAAACTAAACTGTAAAATGTTTAGTAGTATAATGTTGGTGTTTACTCCATGGAAGTACAGGAAACATCCGGGTAGAGCTGCTTGCACACTTCAACATAAGTAGTGGCTGACACATGTAGAATGTGTTGGCAACTTGAAAGAGTTGAGAGAAGTGTTTGTGGTTTCCTTGTTGTTCTTCCCCTCTGCACCAGCCAAGTTGTATTTGAAAGAACTTATTTTTACTGAAAAGTCATTTTCACTTTATCTTTTTCACTAAACTTTTTTAAAGATTTATTCTTTGTATGCATCATCTTATACCAGAAAATGTAAGGGAGGTAGAATTTCTGCTTCAATCTATTTGGCTCCAAGTCGGCTACTTTCAAGTTATTTTTTATGGCACTTTACTGCAACATTCCAGGCTTTTTAAATATATTTTTGTAGCAGTTCTCTTAACTCTTGATGTAATTTTTTTATGCAATGTGTAATTGCGTTTCACTTGGAGATAAAATTTTCTTCCACTTTCAGTCTTCAGCTGTAACTTTCTGGCTTGTTTTGTAGTCACTTTTGCTAACGCTTTTAATTTCATACATTAATTTTAGTCAAATGTCATAGATATCCATATTCTGTTTGGAAAGTGAAATGACAGGTGGAACAAAAAAATCACTTGAGGGTGGGAAGGGAATCCAAGTGACGTGAGGTATTAAATTTTGTGATCCCAAACCAAATTTCTTCTACGGTAATAGCTGTTGTTTCATATATAGGTGAACTTGTCCGAAATCTTTTCAACACTCAAATCCAGGCCATAATGCCATACGTGCTGAAAAAAGTTTTCTCTCACTTGGAGAGTCCCACTCCAGCCACAGAGCTGTCTGGAGTGAAACAGTGTGACTTGGTGCCCTAAGGGCTATGATACACTTCATAGTTTTAGGCAATGCTGGTGTACCTGGATAGCAAGTGCAGTTAGAATCTGAAAGATGTCTGGACAGTATATTAAATTGCAGGGCAGCTTTTTATAGCAGTGACTGTCTACAACACGCTCAGCTGACAAGCTGGGATGCCTGCGGTAAGACTTGCTGTTGCCCCTGTCTGCTCGTTAGGCAAGCTCACACATGGCCTGGGAAATAAGCTATGCTCTTTCTCATTCATCCACCATCAGCAGTTAGCATTTGTCCGTTCCTCTCAAGAAGAGAGTTTTCCTTATGCCTCCAGTGTTAACGCTTTTTAAGTGTATAGCAAGCAAAAATAAGCCACAACAACCCGACCCAAACATCCAGTTCAGAAGGAGCTCATCTCTGGGGTTTTCAAGTCAAGCTGGATCCAGACCTAGCAGTACCAGTGAGCATTCATTTATATGGAGTATGGCCAGACTGACCAGGTCTGTGACCTCCTGTTTGCCTTGCTGTGAAAGCGTTCCTGTGTGCTAGCTTGTATTGCCACAGATTTTTGGGGAAAGTATGTGCCTTAGTAAAACTGTAGACATAAGAAAACCAACAATAGCTCCTCATAGCTCATAAAGCCTGGTAATTGAGTGGGGAAGAAGAAACTGGGACTTTGAGTCCACAACCGCATTCAAGCAAGAGAAGGTCAAAATGAATAGTCATGCAAACGACACCTGGCCCTGAAGTCATAGGAAAACTAGGTTTAACTGGAGGAAGGCAACAGTTAAACTTGTAAAATACCCAACAATGTCACATAGTCCAAGCTGCTTTTAGGATATAAGCCACAATCACTATTGGCATTTTCTTTCATTCTCTGTGACATTGTTTTCCATTGTTTAAGCCTGTGTTTAAAGACTTAAAACACATTATTTTGCCTGTAATCTTAAAGAGTTTGAGTTAAGTCTGTAGTCTTCATGTTCTACAAACTACTTAAGAAAACCCTTTCATGTAAAGGTTTAAATTTCATAGGTCCAAGGTTATAAACAGGTTATTATAATATAAATGCATACCAAGGCCTGCAAATTAGAACTCCAAAGCCTGTTTTAAAGCTCTCTGATCTTGTTTAATCAGCAGCATAAGAGCAGTAAATTCCCTTGTGTGCGCCAGTTAACTGAGTGTTATTGCTTAGATAAACAGTATACCTATCCTGATTATATTCATGTTTATTCATTAAGCTAAAGAAATTAGGGATGGAAAGACCTCTGAGGTCATCTTGTTCAATACCTTATAGGTGTGGGATTGTTCCCAATGGGATACTGAAAAGTAGATGTTTTGTGTATTCCAGCTTTTAACCAATTCAAGTAATGTGGTTTCTGCCACTTTCTGTGAGAACGAAGAAACTTAACGCTCCAGTCTCAAGTTATTTTAAAAATACTCACTTTACATTTGATTTTGAACTACAGGGTATATAACAAACTCAAGCAATGATCAATCTTTTGCACACAGTGCTTTCAGGTAATGCTAGTCTTTCATGAAATGTTTTTCTTATCTGATGAAGACTATGCAGTTATATCTTAGTACATTTTGATATGTCAGTTTGTCTTGTTCTGTCATACATTCTTATCCTTATTTTTTTTATGAATAGGAACAGGTTGCTCAGAGGGAATGGAGGCTCCATCCTGGAAATGTTCAAGGTCAGGCTTGTTGGGGCTCTGAGCAACCTGATCTAGTGAAAATGTCCCTGCTTACTGCAGGAGGTTGGACTAGATGACCTCTAAAGGTCCTTTCCAACCTAAAACGTTCTATGATTGTATGAAGTTTCTTCTTAAAATTGGCTACTCTGTCTTGCCAAAAACTTTAATGGCAGACTAGAGATTTTTTTCAGGGGTGCATGGACATATTTTGTTTTGCTGAGGTCTCTCTTCTTTATGTGTTAGAATGCCCACACGGTTCTGTGTTGCTTCTCAGAAAGCCTTTTTATCACAGCCTTGATGAAACTCCTCTGAACTTCACCTTGCTTAACTAAGCTTTCATTGCTACAAAATATACTTTTTAAAAGTAGGGAAAAAACAAAACCTTCATAAACTTGTTTGACAAATTTGTGTACATTCTTAATGAGTCTTATATGAAATACAGGCTTACAAAAAAACCCAACAAATACTCAAATCAACTTCAACTTTGTAGCTGAAAGTTTATCTATCAGTAGTTAGAGATGGCTACAGGCTTTCTCAGATGAAGAACAGTGCTTGAGGGACTGCTTAAAAATCCACTCCATCAGCAGTTTTCTGAGGCCTTGTTCTGCAGTACCCTAGGCTTTTAAACACATGATATTCTTAAGTATTGTATGCCTTCCTCTAGGCATAAAACTCCTTGCCTTATCAGTCCTCCACATCAATTGCACATCAACCCCTCCATGACCTTCTCTACTTAAGCAATTAAGAGTGCTGCAGGTATCTAATGCCTCTCGTGAACTCGCAAGGGGAAGAGAAATGAAGCCACCCGTGTGTCACGCTGTTCAGCTGGCCCATATCAGCAGATCTTACATGGTAACCCTAAGTCCATGTCTTCCTTCTACTAACTCCTGATCTGTAGTGCCACCCATTCACACTTAACACTGGGAAGCTAGCATTTGGTAGAATAGCAACCTGGGAGACTAGTTCTGGCTTCTGTCTCGTTAGTGTGTAGGGCTTTGAGACAAGAGGACTAGAGAGTGCTTTAATACATCACTGCTTGTGCCATTGTGCAGTAGCCAACTGCACGCTCATGCTCATATTTCAGTCTCTTCTCAGCAATCACCTCGATAGATATTTTTCAAAACAAGTTATAGCTTAATTCTTGTTATTTCTACATGTACTACGAATTTTTAAGGCGGCTCTCCCTTCTTTCTTGGGTGGATCTGTATGGTAGAAATAGATCTCAGCCTGTGCTGAGGTCTCTGCTGGCCACATCTCTAAGTGTTTCAGCAGTGCTGTGAAGACAGTGTGCTAGATTTCAGTAACAGGCAGGTTTAGCCTAACGAAAATATATAGCTGCACTACTTTAATAGCAGGGAGGAGGTAACACCAAACCCACCACCTTTTGTGAAGGAGTGCCACATCACAACTAATTATATTTTATGTAATCCATTACATTACTGTAAGTAGAATTTAAATCTTGAGCAACTGTCTGAAAGGACAGGGATAATGATTCAATAAATAAATCTATTAAGGTGGACTTTTATTGAGCTGAGAAGTTTTTATATCAAGCCTTTACTGAGCTGACTTAGCTGCTATGTATATTTAGCACTACAAATAAATCAAGTGCATAGATATAAATGAGAAATGAAAAAGAAAAATTGCACTGTTCGCCTTCATAATAATAATATAATCCCTTGCTCCCAAAATTCAACTTTTATGGAGTTTTCATTTTGATACAATAAGGTCAGTTAGACATCATAATTTAGCTTCTACCCCCTTAGTATCTGCAGCCATGAAATAAAACCTGCAAGCGCAAATTTTGTGCAGGAGGTGAAATTAAGTTACCGTGATGGTCCCTTGAGTGTATGGCAGTGCTTTGAATTGTGCACAGAAGACTCTTGGGGACCAACTGACAGGGTGTCTTGGGAGTTCCAATATGTTATCATAGAATCACTAGGTTGAAAAAGATCTTCGAGATCACCAAGTCAACCATTCCTGTCCTTTACTAAACCATTTCCCTAAGCACCTCACCTACCTGTCTTTTAAATACACCCAGGGTCGGTGACTCAGCCACCTCCCTGGGCAGCCTGTTACGATGCCCAAAAAACCTTTCAGTGAGAAATTTTTCTTAATGTCCAACCTGAACTTGCCCTGTCACAGCTTGAGGCCATTCCCCCTCCTCCTATCACCATCATGGAAAGTTCTATATTTTCACATGGTCGTGGGGGGAGCTGGATGCTCTGTAGGGTGCAGCTAGCATTCTAGCACTGTCTGCTCCCAAAGCCTGTGCAGCATGAGTGGAATTCAAAAATCTATTTGCCAGGGCATGGAAGGGAACACAGGTGGGAAGAGAGGGGGTCCTGCCTGAACAATCAACTGTGTTACTCTCTGAATATGTGCCTAACCAAGTGGTGGTTATTACCTATAAGCTATTAACTGCTCCTGAGGAGGTCTCTGCTGGCAGTTAGTAGATGGGTAGAAAGGTAAGGGTTGTTTTCAACCACTCTTGTTAGCATAGCTTGCACACTGTGTGAGAGGATCTGGGTCACAGGCCTGAGGTAAAGGCAAGATTTGCTGGAAGGGAGCATGGGCTATTATTGTTGTCAGCTTTCCTTTCTCTTGCCTCTTTCTCCTTGTTTTGGGATAACCCAAGCGTGGTTCCACATTATGTAGCAAGGACATACAGTTAAGTAATGTAGCCAGAGAGAAAGGAAGTCATCCTCACAGAGACTTTTCCATCACAGCTTTGGCCCTGGTCCTTTAGCAGAGATGCATAATGGCCCAGCAGCTCTTGGCCCTGACTACATAATGCTGGGTCCCATCTGGAAACAAATCTCAAGCAGTAAAACATGGTTGGAAGCTTTTAAAAAGCAAGCTGTGCTTAGCTTTACTGTTGACAGAGCTTTGATACAATAAAGGGGAGAAAAAGCTAAAGTCCATGTTTGAAATACTGTTAAAAACTGGGGACAAAGGCTAAAGACTGAATTACAATAAATTTTTAGGTGATAAGCTGGAGAAACAATGCCAACTCTTGCTTAGACTCTCTAGTTTTTATTCAGCTGAGTAAATAGGCCTATAGCTTGTCATGTAAGCACAGATCCTTCAATATGGATAAAAGCTGCAAAACTAATATTAACATGAAGAAAAATTAAATAATCCTATGATATCCAGAGATTTCCCTTGAGAAAGCAAACTAATATAAAAACATAGCGATGGAATGAATTAAGGAAAGCAAATACAGTTTTGAGCGGGGAAAAGATTGTCTATAGTTTTAAATAAGGAAGCTAAAGCACAATAAGGATTGGTGACAGCTGATGTGGCTTCACTAAATGCAAATCATGCCTGACAAATTTGGTGGCATTCTATGACAGGGGTTACAGTGTTGGTGATAAGGGAAGAGAGACTGATATCATCTACCTGGACTTGTCATGTGGGACACTTAAGTGCTTTGCACATCCTTGTCTCTAAATTGGAGAGACATGGACTTGATGGATAGACCACTTAGTGGATAAGGCATTGGCTGGATGGTTGCATTCAAATAGTTACACTCCACATCTGGATGTTCAAGTGGAGATCAGTGATAAGTGGTTTTCCTCAGGGAGCAGTACTGGGACCAGCACTGTTTAACATCTTTTTCAGCAATACAGACAGTGGGAGTGCACCCTCAGCAAGTCTGATGATGACACCAGGCTGTGTGGCACATTCAAGCTCTGTGGTATGCTGGAGGGATGGGATACCATCCAGAGAGACTGTGACAGGTTTGAAACATGAGCCTGTTGAAACCCCAGTAAGTTCAACTAAAGGTCCTGTGTGTAGGTCAGATCAATCCCACACCCAACTAAAGGCTGGGTGGAAAATGGATTGAGAGCAGTCCTGAGAAAGACTTGGGAATTTTGGTAGATGAGAAAATCCATACGAGCTAGCAATGTGCACTTGCAGCCCAGAAAGCCAACATAGCTTGGGTTGCATCAATACCAGTGTGACCAGCAGGTCAAGGAAGGTGATTCTGCCCTCTGCTATGAGACCCCATCTGCAGTGTTTTGTCCAGTGCTGGGGTTCCCAACCTAAGACAGACATTGAGTTGTTGGAATGAGCCCTGAGGAGGGCCACAAAGATGATCAGAGGGCTGGAGCACCTCTTCTATGAAGACATGCTGAGAGAGTTGGTCAGACAAAGAAAAAAAGGCTCCAGGGAGGTCTTGTTGCAGCCTCACAATACCTAAAGGGTGCCTAGACAAAAGCTGGAGAGGGACTCCTTATCAGGGACTGCAGTGATAGGACAAGGGGTGTAATGGCTTTAAACTGTGAGAGGGTAGATATAGATTACATATTGAAAAGAAATTCTTCCCTTTGAGGGTGGCAAGGCCCTGGCACAGGTTGTCCAGAGAAGCTGTGGCTGCCCCCTCCCTGGTAGTGTTTAAAGGTCAGGTTGGATGGGGCTGTGAGCAACCTGGTCTAGCGGAGGCTGTTCCCCCCGCCCATGGCAGGGGGTGGAAGTAGGTGGTCTTGGAGGTCACTTCCAGCTCAGACATTTTTATTATTTGATGAAATAAATTGTCTTACATATATTGGTAAGTTAACTTGTAATAAATTTTTCCTCAAATGCATGGCTTTGTAAAATTTCAATTAAAAAAAGGTCTTTTAAATAGAGTTGAAAAATAACAAAATTAGAGGAAGAAAAAAAACCCAATCATGTTGGAATGATCCCAAATTAAGGAAAATCGAAAGGCAACATATTAATTCCATCTTACCTGCCATGAGACAAGAACAGGACAAGTATTGATTAAAAGAGAAAGCATGAATGCAGAACACAAGGAAACTCACTAAGAAAGAGAGGAATGTGCTGCCTCCACTTTCTAAGAGGAAAAAACAAGTTTCATGCTGTTTCTGTCAGCACTTGAGCATTTCATTACTTGAATACGGTGCACAACCACTCTAACAGGGAATTGGCAATGCAAATGAGAAGAAACAGTGAATATGCTGCTGTGGTATAAAAAGTTCTGTTTCATTTTTTTCAAATACAAGGCATCACAGACTTAGGGATGTAGGCTGACAGTGAACTGGAAGGTAACAGAGGAGCTGAGACAGGGAGGAAGGGAAGAGAAAAAAGCCTAGCCTTGGACTGCCAGGGAAATAAGTGGTTGGTTTAAGGCATCAGGGGGAGAGGCTATCAAAACACTTCACCTCGGCTGGGTTTTGCGGTATTCGTGCATAAAGTAGAGCATCAACAGCAGACTATAACATTATAGCAGACTAATCAAATTATTGCTGTGGAAAGCAGATCCTGGCATGTTAAGTAATCTCTTTGCTTACGATACTTGTCACTTCAGGGATTTTCTGATTGGTGTAAGGAAAAAAACTGAGAAAATCCATTCCTGTTCACGGTACTTCTGGGTGCAGTACTTCAGGCACTAGACAAGTGGGGCAGTACTTTTGTATGCTTTTTGCTCCAGAAATGAAAAATACTGTTAATGTAACTGACTCTCAAGGTCTGTATTGCTGGCCCTTTGTAGGGATCAGCACTTAACACTGTATCTGAATATGTAATCTAGAATCGTAGACTCTCCTGAGTTGAAAGAGACCATCAAGTCCAACTCCTGGCTCCACACAGGGCCGGCCAAGTCAGAGCATGTGACTGAGTGCATCATCTAGATGCTTTTTGAGCTCAGTCTATGCTTGGTGCATGTGACCACTTCCCTGGGGAGCCTCTTTCAGTTATCTTTTTTTTATTTTGGTGGTACCCAGATTTACCAAGGCACTTAGAATTTTTGTTCTATTCCTATTCTAGTAATTTCTGGTACTGAAATCAGTACCACTGAACTGAGTTCCTAGATCCCCAGTCCTTTCAGGAATAATGACCCAACAGTCTCACAATACTGTTGTGAGGTGCTTTATGTTACACTGGAAGTTGCAGCAGTATTACTGTCCATGTACTGACTAAATATTGAAACTCTGGTGATACTACGTAACTGGCTACACCTGACCAGAAGTACTTATGGTCCCTAAAGCTGAAATCCTACAAAATGTGTGGTTTTGTGATCATCTTTCTGAATTACATAGCTTGCTTAAGTGTACAGAGTCTAAACAGCAGATCTGTCCCAGTGGTAACAGGGGTCTGACTCGTGTTACTGAAGTTAAATCTGAGTGTTGACCAGCCTCTACGTTTGGTTTCTTACACCAATTTCAAAACTGGCATTTTATTTCAGTTACATAAACTTTGAAGCAGAGTAACACTGAAAACATAAAAGAAACTGCTCTTCCTTTACACCGGTAGGAGGGAGGAGAGTACCGCTATCTACTCCTGCTTTTTTGAGTATGCCACTTGCTTTTTTTTTTCTAAAACAGTGAACTTAGTCTAAATTTCTACCTATAATGTTTTATTCTTTACTAAGCAATGTGAAGTGTTAACAGTGGAAATACTCTTTAAACATAAAGGTACATTTAACAAAGCTCTGTGTGATATTCCGCTGGCATGAAGTTAATTCTTCATCACTTGGGAGTGTATCTTGTTACATAATAAAAGCAGATAATGCATTAATGTCCAAGGGCATTCCTGAAGACCTAGAATAGACTATTTTGAAGTGCTTCATTGCTCTGAAATATCTCTGGTTTAAATTTTATTTCCAAGGAATTTCAAAGCAAACAAGTAAGCAAAGTCTACTCCTGAATCATTGTCTGACATTGTTACATATTAGGAAGAGGTTCTTTACTGTGAGGGTGTTCAAGCACTGGAACAGGCTCCCCAGGGAAGTGGTCACAGCACCCAGCTTGTCTGAGCTCAAGAAATGTCTGGATGATGCACTCAGTCAGATGCTCTGACTTGGCTGGCCCTGTGTGGAGCCAGGGGTTGGATTTGATACTTGTAAGTCCCTTCCAGCTCAGGATATTCTGTGATGCCATCACAGTGGAACCACTCCTGTGACTGGAGCGTGACTGTGGATGGCTATGAACTCTTTAGGAGGGATGGGCTGCATAAGAGAGGTGGTGGCATGGATCTCAATATAGAGTGTGTTTTGATGTGGTAGAGTTTGTGGCTGGGAATAATAAGGTAGAGTCCCTATGGGTAAGGATTAGGGGGAGGTCAGCAAGGGAGACATCCTTGTGGGGTTCTGTTAAAGACTGCTAGACCAGGATGAAGAGACTGATTAGGTATTTGAAAAGCAGCTGGTGGGAACTGCTTAATTGCCAGCACTTGTGCTCCTGGGGAACTTCAACTTCCTGGATATTTGCTGGAAATATAATATAGCCCAGAGGAAGTAATCTAGGAGGTTCCTGCAGTGTGTGGAAGATAACTTCCTGACTCAGCTGGTCAGTGAGCCTACCAGGGCCAGTGCCCTGCTAGACCTTCAGTTTTCAAACAGAGAAGGGCTGGTGGGAGATACGGTGGTTGGGAGCTGTCCTGGACAGAGTGACCATGAAGTGGTGAAGTCAGGAGGTGCTCAGTAAAACTGCTACCTTCAGCTTCCAGAGAGAAGACTTAGAACTGTTTGGGATACTGGTAGGGAGGGTCCCTTGGGAGGCAGCTCTGAAGGGCAAAGGGGACCCCCAGGAAGGCTGGATCCTTTTCAAGAGGAAAGTCTTGAAGGCACAGGAGCAGGCCATCCACATGTGCTGTAAGATGAGGTGGTAGGAAAGGAGACCCTTGTGTCTGAACAGGGAACTTTTGCTGAGTCTCTGGGAGAAAAAAGAGTGTGTGCCCAGTGGAAGAACAGGCAACTTGGGGAGAGTAGAAGGAAGTTGCAAGCATGTGCAGGGGAAAAATCAGAAAGACTCAAGTCCAGCAGGAGCTCAACCTGGCCACTGCAGTAAAAGATAATAAAATAATGTTTCTACAAATAAATTAACCGTAAGCTGAGGGCCAAAGAAATTCTCCTGCCTTTACTGGATCAAATGGGAACACGAGTACTGAGGATAAGGAAGAGGTGGAGATTCTCAATGCCTTCTTTATGCCTGTCTTCAATAGTCAGCTCTCCGATACCTGATGGAGTCCCATCTGTACCAAGCTATCGCCTTCCTCCGATCTTTTTTTTTTTTTCTGTACTACTGATTAGAGAGGTGCAGACCCTACTTAGTTAACCATCCTCCAAGGTGATTCAGAGGGGTGCTTACAAACTTATCAACCTTATATAAGATACAGTCAGTATGTCAGCCCTGCAGTTGGCATCTGCCTGGGCCCTGTGCTCATCCCAGCTGGGCACTGTGGTGGGACCTGGGCTGTGGCTGCCAGACATGGTGACCATGGGGCAGCCAGGAGATGCCATGTTAGCAGCCTCCCTCATGCATTTTCTTAATAGTTTTTCACTTCCTTGTTTGGTCTGTGGAGCTGACTTAATTTTTTTATCTTTAGTCTGTAATTTCCTTGGTATAAATGATGTTATATATCTGAATATAAACTATTATGAGGTCATTTAGCCTATGTATTTTCTTATCTCATTAACGAGCTCAGAATGACCTTTCCAAAGGTATCCTGAAATCCCAGAAATGCAACAATTCTTTGGAGGGAAAAACAGCTCACGCATCCTGGTGATACGATCTCCTAACAGTCATGTAGGCCACTGGGATTACTTGCTTTCTTATGATTAAGTTTATGCTTAAGTGCTTAGTGTGTTTTGTGCATGTGCAGAATATGTTTTCCACACTCATTTATCTTGCTTACTTTTCAGTAGTAACTAACGATTCCTACTTCTACTAATAAACTCTTCCTTTGACAGGTTTTCAGAAAAACAAAAATACTTCCTGTGGAAAGTCCTTACCTTAGGACTTAAAAAATCATTTTAGTGTAAACAGTTTTCCTAACACCTTTCTGGCATGAAAGAACATAATTATTTGTTTAAAGATACCTAAGGGTGAAAGATTAAAGAAAATGTAAAGGGAGTGAACAGAATCACAGAATCGTAGGGGTTGGAAGGGACCTCCAGAGATCAAGTGCAACACCCCTGCCAAAGCAGCTCCCTAGCTCATTTTGCACAGATAAGCGTCCAGATGGGTCTTGAACATCTCCAGAGATGGAGACTCCACCACCTCCCTGGGCAGCGTGTCCCAGGGCTCTGTCACCCTCACTGTGTAAAAGTTCTTCTGCATGTTGGTGCGGAACTTCCTGTGCTCCAACTTGCAGCCACTGCCCCTTGTCCTGTCCCCACAGACCACTGAAAAGGGGCTGGCCATTTCCCCCTGTGTCCTACTTTTGAGATCTTTATAAACATTAATAAGATCCCCTCTCAGTCATCTTTTCTCAAGGCTGAACAGCCCCAGTTCACTCAGCCTTTCCTCATAGGGGAGATGCTCCAGGCTCATAATTATCTTTGTAGCCCTCCTGGATTCTCCCCAGGACATCCCTGTCTTTTATACCAGGGAGCCCAAAGAGAGCACATGTTTGTGATTCTGAGCGTGGAGTAATCCTGCTATATAAAATAGACAGCAAGTCTAATAAGCTTATGAAATCTTCAGGCATCGCATTATTATGCCTAGTGCTCTTCAAGGAGCAGTCAAGGAACAGAAAGCTTCATTGCCGTTACTCGAGAATGCTTTCTGTTTCGGTGCACGATACCTTGCCGACTAAGTGGCTCACAATTAGAGGATTACAGATGGACAAAGGTGGAATGAAATGGAAACACTTGGCTAATAATGCTTTTAACAAAGATGTATTTGTGTACTTTGGTCTAAATTCAGATTTAACTGTGAGGTATAACAATCTTTTGTACTTTGTCTCTCAGTTCCATAATGTGTTTGGATTAGTATTAGGCTTTGTCAGCCTGTTCTTAAATATAGCCCATAGTTTTTTCGGTGATTATGATGAGAAATCATTTGTAGGGGAAACAGTAAAATAGGCCATAGTGTCAGAGGTCTTACGAGTCTCCTGGTAAGCAGGCGGGACCCTTGCCTTTTCCTCAGAGCTGTCTGTGAAACCAGTAACACATTGGCATGATCTTCCCCTTGAACAAGTCTGATGCTGTTGGCAGTAACAATGTGCCCCAAGTCACTTTTTGTAAAGAGAATGAGAGATCAGATTGTAGCCACTGAAATCAAAAGCTGCTTATGCAGGGTCTGAAAGGCCACTGTCTTAAGTCTTCCGTATCTCATGGACAGTGGTCATTGAAGTAGCTGGAATACAAAGGCATTTATCACATGCATATTTGTAGTTTGGATTCGGGCAGCCCTCTTAGGCTGTGCTAGGAAAAGACCAAGTCTGTTTTTTCCACTCTTCTGACTCCTACCTTGTGTTGGGAAGTTTAACCTCATAAATGCAACTGATGGATGGGAACACATGAAACTTGGGAGCTGTTATAACTGATATTCAAGGACAGAATATCCATGCTGATCTTAATTGTTCTCAACACCGCTCCTGCAATATAACAAGAGCATTTCAAACACATTGAAGTAAACCCATATCACTGCTTCATTACCTAGACTGAGAAAGGAAGGATGATTTTGCTGTGAAACTTACTGATCAGACCATGTAAGAAGCTTTTCTGTGTTCTCTGAACTAAGTAGTTACAAATATTTCTAAGTGTGTGTTAAAATTAAAAATCAAATGCACGTGGCATGGGAATTTCTGGCAGCTTTAATGTGATGAGCAGTTCCAAAGATACAGTGCTTGATGAGAAAATTTGATGAGCAGCTCTGGTGCCATTAACCCCAGTGAGCTGTCAGGTGACTGAGGATGTGTTACAGTGTAACTTAAAGATATTGTAGCACTCTTGTCAAAATGTTCGGCTTTCAAATACAGACAATGCTAGTAATGCAGTCACAAAGCCTGACAAACTAATGATTTGAGGTAGCTTGGAAGATATCCTGTAGTTATTTAGCTCTGCTAGAACTCAAATTTCACTGATGCATTTGCTGATAACTATGATATATAGTCTGGGGCTTTTATCTTATTCTGCGATATCAGAAAATTTGACTTTCATAGAATAAACCAAATCTCTAAATGGATTGATGTTGCAAGACATGACAAGAAAGGCATCTGAGGTCTTCGGGTTAATCCCTTGATGTCATGAATTAATCCTGCTCTTTGTCTAAACCCTATCTAAATTTTCTGTCTTTTTTTACTACTGTTTAAAGTTTTGAGCAGGAAGAAATTGCAGACTCCTAAATGCAATTCTAGTGCCAGCAGTCTCTAAGATTACTGTTCAGTTCTAGTCCTCTTGCACTATGAGAATGGAATGAAACTTAGGCAGTTTTAGTAACTACCTTTGTCTGTTGTTTTTCCCTGGCATAACTTTTGAATGCACTAGGAATTTTGGACATGCTTTTAAAAGGGTATAGTTTTCAAAGTTTTATTTTCAGATTCCTGTATATTTTGTGAGAAGCATATCTGAATACAGCTGAGATGCAAATCTGTGACCTCTGCTGACAGGAAGAACAAACAGAAATTAGTTCCTGATGCACCTGCAGAGTATAGCCAGTGTATGAATAACTCTGGGCTACTCACTGTGTTCATCTCTTGTCTCCAGGAGTTGTCATGGAGAGTGGACTTGGCTCAGTTATGAGCTATAGAGGAAAGTTAAAGCATTGAATAGGACAGCTAAGGACAGAAATACTTCTTGCTGTTCATAGAAGAAAAAAAATTATAAATAAATAGTTTCCATAAAAGCCTTAATTCAAGCATTTGTTTTCTCTTTCCCACAAAACCTTACTTAAATGGTCAGATAAAAGGATAGCACATCCCTGGCAATGCTCACGTCTGTTGTTTTCTTTTTGATAATAAAGATGAGTTACAATGAGCAGTCTTCAATGTCTGCTGTTCCTGAAACTGTGCTGGAGTCATTTATCTTCTGAGGCTTGTGACTAACTGCTTAAACATGACAACAATCGCAGGCATTTATTTCCATTTTACAGGTTTATAAGGGAGCTAAATCTGCTCTGTGTAAACAAAGCAAGATGAAATCTCTGGTTATGATGTATGTATAAAGTAGTAAGGAGAAGAGAAGAGGAAAGCGAGCTCATAAAATTTTCTTAGGGCTTGTAGCACTCTCACTTTGGAAACAAGCACACTGCCTGAAACTTAAAGCTTGCCTCAGGGCATGGCACAGAATATCAGGAGGTAAATTCTGAAGTCAGAAGCCTTAATCCTTGGTCAATTTCTTACGTGGAGGTAGTCTCATATGGCAGTAGCGTCATCTTTCCTAACAGAGAAAGTCGTGTTGAACACCAGTTAACTCCGAATGGTGTCTTTTGTCATGAATCTTGAGGTTTCCCAAGATGACAATGAAAACTTAAATAGGGGAGGAAATTCAGAGTAACAGCATGCCGCAGAATGTGACCTGAGGAAAATCACTCACTGCTCATCATGGTTTCAGCTGTGCTAGTTAGGAAGTCTAAAAAAGAATTAAATGAAAAAGGATACTTTTGGAATGATAACGGGGGTGCAGGTATTCCTAAACAATTTTGAAGTAAGGATGAATATGTGCTTTTACACTGTAAGCAAGTGATCCCAGCTTTAAAGTTCATGTAAGTTGCGACCTTTATGGCTGCACACTGTAACACATGATATATTGATAGCTCCTTCTCAGTTTTCCACCACTCGTAGACGCTTTTGGTAGGTGCCCTTTTGTTTTCCTAAACTGTTACTCCAAATGAATAAAATTAGCTGTTACCTTGAATTGAAATGAATGTTGGTTATTTCTTTAATTTAAAAAAGAAAATAGTAAATATACCTTATCTCTTCAAAAACATGAGCCAGCTAGTGCTTTTCTGTAAAATGAGGGCCTCTGTTCCCCACTATGAATACAAATTTTGCACTGTATCCTATTAATACATTGGTAGCACAACTTGAAATGAATACATACTGTTATAAATTGGAGACATACTCCTGTTGATAAAGCCAAACAACAATTTATTAATTGAGCAAGCCCGCAAGATATAGGCAAATATCAGCGCTGGGCGTCCGGAGGAGACCCTTGCTCCTGCAAACGGCATGCACCTCACCCTTCTGGAGTCCCCTTTTTATAGTCCCGTAGTTCCGGGTACACGTGGCATATTCCGGTGTTTTTCTGTAGCTGTGTAAGCTGGTAGTGGGGGTCGTCCTGGTCCCCCGTAGTCTTCCTCTACGTTGTGTTCTGTGTCTTATTTGGTTAACTCATTTAATCCTATCAGGATGTTGCTAGTGATAAAACAATGGTTCCCCTTTTGACCTGGTTACCTATTCACAGCCATAGTCTACCACAGGCACCAACTCAGCAAGATCTGAAGTTCTTTCAGGGTGTTACTAGTGATGGAACAATGGTTCCCCTTTGCCCTAGTTGCTTATTTACAGTCATAGAAGGTTTGAGAACAATTACTTATTACACATACTGTGGAAAATAAAAGCATTTCTATCCTGAATGGCAGGAGTGAGAAGTACTCAGTCCTTGAGTTAGCAAGTGCTAGTCACTGGCGTGTGTGAAACCACAGATGGAGACATTGTAGGGTCTGCTTTGGTTTTCCTTCTGAACGGTCATAGTGAAATCAAGTACGTTGATCGATCATGTTGATTGTAAGTAGATTAGCAGATCAATCAGCTTAGATTGATCAAGTAAGTATGGTGGCAGTTCAAAGCAGAATATAGCTCGTTTCATCTCACAAAGCTAACACAGAGTTAACCTTTCTTAAAACGTCCTGGGGACTTAAAAATATTAGTTCTACTCCCTTTATATTGCATCCTAAACCTTATTCTTACAATTCTTTAGCAGAATAATAATAGCAGTGATTTGACCTTTATGCAAGTTGGCAAGCTGAATGATTGCATAATGTGTCCTCTCTCCTCCTCAGAGAAAACCCCTGCATGTTAACTCTAGTTACGATTTCCATCATGAAATGCAGTGTGACTAATTTCACAACTGCGTTCTCCATCCTGTTGGTAACAGTACAAATCAGTGGTGTGCTTGTGTACTTGTTGTTAAAGACCAGGAGGGCACTTCCTATTCTTAGGAGAGAAATGCAGTGTTAGAACAAAAGCATTCAAAACGAGCTGTAACAGCACCAGAAAATGGTGGAATTTTTTTCTTCTACTGTAGTGGGAGGGAATAACGACTCTTGCTGCTGTTCTTGACTAAAGGCCTGATGTTTAAATGCAGTTTGTTTGTTTGCTATAGAATTCATGTATTGGAGCTTCACTATCTTAATTGCTTTTTCTCACCCTGCTGACTGTAGCAGCTTTGTGGGTGTAGAGGGAAGGGGTGGAGCGTTTGCTCCGGCTTCTGTGGTTGTCAGGGCAAGAATCTCATCGCCTCCAGAATCTGATTGCTGGGCATGTGAAAGTAAAACCGTGCATAACTGTCTCACTGACAACACAAAACCCACCTGTCCAGCTGCAGATATGTGGAGGGAGGGTTGCTGCTGTCAGCAGCGCCCAACGGAGGGCAGGCCGCTCAGCCATGCGCCGGAGTTGCTGCGGCACAGGCCTCTACTTCTGTTCTGTGGCTGTACCTACTAATGCTTAAAAAATAAGAGAACAAAAAGCCCCTGTGCATGTTCCCTGATGAGCGCTGCTTCGAAAAGAGCTTGAAAGAAGAGTTCAATAGATACACCAGCGTAACTGCAGAAGAAGTATTTATGTGTAGTTACTGGCTTTGAGTGAATAAATATCAATTTGCATGCCCATTATGAGGTTTTGCAAGCATAATGTGTGCAAAAGCATTTATGTCAGGCACAGCGAGTATGCCTATAAATCTTGAAAGTAAATGTTAAGAGCAAAGACATGTTTGAAGTTCTGGGTGTATGGGGAAGTGGATTGCTTAATAAGCAGCACAGGGCTTGAGTGCTTGCAACATTACTTTTTTCAGGTTTTTGTGCTGTTCCTGTCACAGTGTTTGAACTTTTCAGGCAGCATCCAAAGTGAAATAGTTGCCACTTTTTTGCATAAGGTCTGGGTTTTTTTCCCCTTTCTTTCATGTCCTTCTTGAAAGGAGGAAGGGGAATTAGCTGTGCGTTTTAACATTTTTAAAAACTAAGGCAGTTTTACCTGTTACTGCCTGTACCTCCGTGATACAAAGTGTTTGTGGATATTCAAGTAACCTTCCTTTCTGGCTGATCATTATCATCCCTGTGATTCCCAAGGCAAAGCTGTTTGTGGAGCTGTACTGTGATCTGGATGGGGGAACAAGTCTAGGTTGAAAGAATAAAAATATTAAATGTAGATGAGTTCCCATGTTGCATAATGAGTTCTTCTACATGACTATAATTAAAGGGCAAGAAATTGTGAAGCACCTGTTGCTGTCACAGACAGTGTCACCCCAAAAGCTTTTTTCACTATGAGACTAACCCTCTTGCAGAAGGGCTTACATGAGGGCTCTGCATATCGCAGCTCTATTATGTCTGTACACAAGGGGATCTTATTACCACTTTTCCATTAAATGGAATTCTAATTAAAAAGTATGAATGCAGGGAAAAAATATTATATTTACCATAATGTTTGATAAAGCTTGGCAGCCATTGAAGGTATATGGAAAAATGTATGAATGTAGCAATATATAAATATTAGAGACACTTTTTGTAGAGCTGAATGTGTCAGACCATCCAAGAGGAAGTTAGTGACCTGTAAGAATTACAATGAAACCATAGGGAATGTTATTGTAATGTTCCCATCAAAAATATGAGACAGAATTTCAACATTTCTAGACAAAAAGGCCACTCTAAAAGGGAAAACATGGCAAAAATCTTTGGGTTAAACACAGCAGAGTCTTTTAAGAGATTTGCCCAGAGCATAATAGAATTTAATTAAATTTCCTAGCATATGTAACTGTAGTCATTCTAATCTGAGAAACAAAACTGATGTATCATAAATCACTTGGACAACTAGGTGTGCTTGAAATATGAAACCACATTATACTCCTAAAAAGAATGAAATTGCATCATAATAGTTTTAGGTGAATAAGTATTTTCTAACTGGTAAGGAACTTTTGTGACTTAAACTAGAATTTCTAGCAGTCTGAAAGAAATGGAAGTACTAAGTACTTAGGAAGTGCCAAGCTTAAGGTCTGGTCGGGTATGCAATGACCTTAAACACATGGTGACATATTTCACAAATGAGCAATGCAGCCTTCCGAACTTGGAGCATAAAACCTCCTACAAAAGTAAGAATATATGAAAAAGTAAAGGGTTCTCATTAAGTGTTCACATAAGCAGCATTTTTGTGGCGAAGAGTTTTCAGGTTAAAGCAATTAGATGTGCAATCAGACCCTGGAGCATCACAGCGGGTCCTGGAACTGCTTTAAGGGGCAGCAGGAAGCTTCCGAGAAATCACGTTTTTTTTCTTTGGAGGGATACTGTGGAGAAAAGGAGTAGCTGATATATAGCAATATTAAGTTCATATAGTTTGCATAATACATGTGGCTGAGGAATTCTCCATTAAATTATTATTCCATTTTTGAGTATTTAGTCATCACAGAAAATGACAGACTGAATTCAGCACGTTACTTAACAGAAAGCAAGGTACTCAAAGAAGTTAGTTTTCTATTAAATACCACACACTTGCACCATAAGCACTTTTTTTTTTTTTGGTCAGGACCTAGAGATCAACTTTAAGTCAATATTAGGTATTTCTAAGTTTTCACCTTAATGTTTCTTGACCCTTGCCTCTTTTTTTACTCGTGTTTTGTATCTGATGAACCGTGTAAAAGCTACATGAAAGCACAAGTGAGTATATGAGACTTGACCTGAAGACCTGCAACTATTGTGGAAAAGTCACTGTGTTTCCCACAGTTCATTTGGCCTCATGACGTACCCAGAGTGGGCAAACACTTCCTAACGTGTCACTCTTACTCCCTTGAAATCTCCAGCAGCATAACTTCTGGTAGTTGATATCTCCCTTCTCATCAGAGAAATAGATAGCAGGGGATATTTTTAGGGATACATTATTCTCTGAGAATAATATGAAAGATGGGCCATCCCAACATCAGGCCTCAGCTGGTCAGACAACTTGCAGCATGCCACAGAGGGGAGTAGATGGTTTTTCCTGATAATGGGAAGCACAATGAAGGCAGGAGGCTGATTCATTCTCCCGGGCCTTTCTAAAATTTTCAAAGCTCTGCAGGGGTGACTTGATGCTTTCAGTGCCGTCAGTGCTAGTTAACTACCTTTCCAAGTTTACGTGAAGCTCATGGACTTCAAATCTTGTCGATCAGCAAGGGGTTTGGGGCTTTGGTTTGGTTTTTTTCCTGTTGGAACAGATGTTTAGAGTTTGTAGCAAAGGAATGCTCTCACTGTTGGCTTCTATGCTCTATTCACTTCAAGTAAATGATAAATGGGCCAGCCTTAGAGGTACCTAAGATGGAGCTGGGGATTTATGTACATATCAGGAAAAAAAAAAAGTGAGGAGTTGAAGGTTTGTTTGGGATATAGATAATTCTCTCCTTTGCAAAAGCATCCTGAACTCATCAGACCCCCACGTAATAAGAGAGAAAACCTGCCCCACAGCACTGATTGTTACAAGGGATCTCTAGTTCCTCTCTGAACAGACCAAGCGTGTGGTATGTCTTCCCATTGCTGAGTTAAGAAAGTTGTGGCCAGCTGCTAAAATTCAGCCTTCCCTCTGTTTTTAACTTGTGGGTATCTGATCAATGGAAGCAGGTCTCTGACATGAGAAAATCCATTGCTAATATCCAGAGCTGCATGTGAGCTACTACTGATTCCATAATAGCTCTGTCATGCTGCTTATGTAGTCCCAGTCATTGCCAAGTCAACAGCTTTCAGAGCATCCTGTGACTATCACAGGAAGATCAGAATCTGGTTTTGTTATCCTCATCTTGCATAAAAGACAGTTTTGCTTTTAAGTGCAACTGGGGCCCCGAGCACTTGGAATTATTAAAAGATGCCCTGTATTAATGCTGGGTTAGAGATCCTGGCTATAGATCTAGAGTTTAGCTAGATCCTGCATAGACTAACAAAAGTCTCAATTTATCTGTAATATCACAGCACTCAGCTAAACAGCAAATAAATATTCATGCCCATTTTTTTCAGTGGACAATAAAAATGCATGTACTTGGGAAACTCGTGTTAAAGGGACTCAGGGAGTTTCATGTGACCATATACGCTGTAAATGTGATCAAGTAATACAGGTAGACACACATTAAAACAAACCAAAATATCCAACCCCAACCAAAGCAAACCCCCCAACAATTTCACACATGAGAATAGGGATCTAACTGAAACCATGTCTCTTGTTTCTAATACATTATGTTAACACATCATGTTAAATTGTTTTTAGTGTTTCTTGTCTATGTTTGTTTTCAGCTTGAGTATAACTTGCAAAATCACTGTGTCTCTGAATGATTATTTGTAAATTTCCTCCTAATATCCCTCTCATCTTAAATATCAGGATTTGTATTTCTAGGAGTGTGCGTTGTTATAAAGCAAACTATACTGCTTAGGGTAATGATAGGTTCCTGTTTTCCAAATTGCTTTTCCCATGACAGAAGCATTACTGTAGAATTTGTAATGCTGCTTTCTGTATAACAACAAATTGTACTCGTGTGTCAGGAATGTGCATAAGCAGATTTTTTTCTCTTTGGATACAAAACGAGCATTTTTCTCATTTTCTATTTATCATCCCTAAAAGCAAAGCTGCTTTCACGTTAGTGCCTTGATGCAGCAAGATAATCAGTAGTGAACCTTATATACTAGGATTTTCCAAGTACCCTCCTGACTCAGGGCCTCTTTATCTGCAAAACCTTCTCCAAGCAGAGATGAAAGTCACCCTGTGCCTTCTACTGGACTTTCCACTAAAGCTTAATATTCAGTCTCTATCCTGAGAAAAGGAGATAGAAATTAAGTATTGAAATCACATTGTAAATCAACAAGGAATTCACATGGGACTTCTGTTTGTGCCTTTCAAAATTGTGCCCCAGTCTTGCAAAGTGAGAGCTCATCCTGAGCAAGTCTTCACACTCATTGCATTCCATAGGAAATTAACTGTGACTTGACATCATAGTTACATAACTCACATTTTCCGTGACCTTTTGGAATGAAATGTAACCTCAACTTGTGAAACAGTCTAGGGGTTTTGAATCATTAAGGTCATATTTTTATAAGTCCTCTGAAAACTGAAAGAAATACACTATTGTCCTGGTTCTGACCAGGCCAGACTCAACTTCCTCAAGCTGCCAGCCCAGGTGAGCTGAGTCAGTCTGGGCTGTTTCCACACCAGCTGGCATCACTCTCCTGTAAAAGGGGCTTGTTGGGGAGGGGTGCTTGTGGGTACCTCTAGGGCAGTCCTGGTGCAGTTGGGGTGTCCTCCCATCTGTGCAGTACTCTGTGTTCATCGTTTGGTTGGGGTGGTACTCTGTGATATCACCGGGTGTGAGTGTAATTCTGCAACATACAGGGTTTCTTGATAGCTGCTTAGTAGTTTCCTGGAGTGATAGGCTGGGGAGATCTCAGTGGCAATCAGTTGGCAAAGATCAGTGATGTTTGAGGTGGCTCTTTCTGGAGGGACTTTCTCCAGTTTCTCACAATTTCCAAGGAAACTTAAATTTGATGGGCTCTGGGACTTAGTTTCTGGGAATTTTGGACTATATGGCCTTTAAAAGGTACCATCCAACCCAAACCATTCTATGATTCTGTGAGTGATCTTTGTCAGGGCCCCCAGGAGGGGGAACTCACTGAGCAGCTCTTCACCTGCCTCCTCCTTGCCTATGCTGAACACCAGCTCTGAATATGCCTTTTTATAATGAGGTGGTATCTTCAGTGTTACTGAAACTCAAGCAGTCAGAAACAAATTTTGTATCTGAAACTCCACTGTCATCACATGGAGCGAAACGTTGGGCCAGTACATGAACATTTTAGAAAATGGAGGTCAAGAAAATTAGTGTATCCAGGCAAGTGGACAATATGTCCAGCTATGCTTTCTTTGCAATCACGATGCATTTTTATTTTCATGGCAAATTTATTTTCTAGCTGCTATGCACACCCTACACAGCGTTACCAGCTGAATGAAAAAAAATCATTAGAAGCTGTATTTGTTCTCACTATAAGGGTCTAATTTCATTAAAAAATTATGACCTAACAGTGACCTTGGGGTAAAGATTTTGTAAGCATTAACTTCAATGTACTGGCGAAGTAATCAGTATTGTCACCAGAGACTACTGGACAGCATTGGTCTTTAGAGATTAAAAATATCTAGGAGCAAAATGATTATGTATCTAACTTATTCAGTGCTATTATGTAGGGAGCTACTTTGTTTATATTGTGAGGCTTTAAAACTTTACAGGCCTTTTGTGTATCTCGTACAATTGTGTATCTTGTCACAATTTAGAGAGAACTGTTTTTGACAGGCAAGTAAGTTTTCTACAAAGATTATTTTTTCCCTAAGAATTTTTACTTTCTGTAAGAAAAGATTACTTCTGGGGAGAAAAAAAAAAATCCAAGCCTGAAAACAGGATTTCTTTTCACTTTCACATCTACAGATCCATAAATACCCATGACAGAAAGACTTTGTAGCTTAATGCCAAATGGGGTGAAATTTTATTCCTCCACAGGCCGAATTTTTCAGTCACTATGCAACATAGGTGTCCTTGTCTTGCACCATGAAGTAACTGTCAGTGTGCTGTTGAAATGTCTGCCTACGTACACATACGTATAAAAATCCCCAGTCTATTATTGCCTTTTAAATAGTATGGACAATAAAAAAAGTCTACAAATTCTTGTTTACAAAAAATCTAAAATATTGTAGTGTTAGTTAGCCTTATCTATGTGGAGAAAGTGAGAGGAAATTGAAGAAGAAACTCTGTCTTCATACAAACTGTGCAATGAATATGAAACCTCTAGAAAATTCAAGTAATAGTTAGTTTTATTTTCCTGGTGAATGATATGTTTTTGCTTCAGGAATTACTCACATCTCATTGGTAAACCTGAGAGTAGATGAGTCTGACTTAGTCTCCTGTCAGTTCAATGGCTTTAGTAATACTTTAAAGGCTTTAATGTGACTGCACTGAACTGCGCAGACTTTAATAGCAGCTTTCAAAAGCAGTGATGGGTTTGGTCTCAAGCTTGAGTTGTCACTTAGGAC
The DNA here is from genome assembly GCF_964237585.1 of Gallinula chloropus. Classification (NCBI taxonomy): domain Eukaryota; kingdom Metazoa; phylum Chordata; class Aves; order Gruiformes; family Rallidae; genus Gallinula; species Gallinula chloropus. Next base: position 83,608,514 of record NC_140086.1, on the reverse strand, counting down.
TGGAGTTCTTGTAAACAAGTTTAGCAGGTGTCTGTAATCACTTCATTCATGCAATCTACTCTGTAGACTTTTTTCTTCTCAGGAAGGCTGAACACAGATTTATTTGTTTTTATGTAGGGATGTAGTACTCGCCCATTAGAAGACCACTACATTCGACACAGCATTTGGAACACTAATGTTTGTGATTAGAAGATAATAAGAAGTTTAAGACAGAAATTGTGTTTCTAAAATTAATTATGTACTTTCTCTCTTCCATACGCTTCAGTAAAGACACTTGGCAATTCATGGTTTTCGTAGTAACTTAATTACTCATAACTTACATTGGCCTTGTCTTCATTGCTGAGATCAGAGTGAAATTAAGATTTATAACAAGTGTCTCCTGGTCAGTTTTGTATTTGTACCGGAAGTACTTTTGACTGTGGCAAAGTCAGTGGTCTGAAAAAAAAAGAAATAAAAAAATAAAAACAACCTAATGTTGCAGTGATTTTTAAGATCGTAATGTGACACACATTGATCTTCATGGGTACTACACTTTTCCCCCAAGAAGGAAGTATTAAAGTAATATAAATCCGGATGTTGGAGAGGTTAGGTATTCTGCATGCCATTGATACCACCTAGCTAATTTTGTTGCATGCCTTGTGGAGCTCAGGTGCATGTGTTGGAAGTGTCAGTGGCACCGAAATGGGTATTGCTCAAGGAAGAAGCTCCTTGAACTTTAGTTTTCCATCCAAAATCTATGTAGTAGATCACACAGTAGCCATAATTCTCCATTTAATATGCTATTCTTCATTTTGTTGCTTCAATTCCTCATGCTGTGAGGGTGCTAGGAGCTGGGGTCTAGCAGTGCAGGGGGCCCTGCAGCCAGGGTCCATCCTAGTGGCCCCCTCAGAAAGGGAGCAGGATAAGGCCCAGTGAGGGGGTCTCCATTCATCACTAATCAAGTCCAGTGTGGTGCAGAAGGGCTGAGGAAAGGCTGGGTTATCAGCCTGTAAGTCAGGGCCCAGGGCTGGGCACAGGCAGGGCAGTGATACTGTTGGAGAGGGCTCCCATCTGAGCTACAAGTGGCAGAGGCTCAGCCTAAAAGCTGCTCCTGTGGGCAGGAGATCAGGCCCTGTCTGAGGCCTCCCCCGCTCTGCTGACTGGGTGTCCTGGTCCCAGCTCACTGCAGGAAGGTGACAGCCGGCGCTGGCATGGAGGCCCAGCAGCCCAGCCTCCAGGGCTGGGGGTGTGTGCTCAGGGCCCAGACACCTGCAGTGCTGCTGGAGGTGGTCTGCAGGTGTGTTACACTCCAAGTGCAGCTGACATATCATAGCCTTGTCATCATTCTGTTTTTCTGAATGATTAAAGCCCCTCATCTGGATTGATTTATTATTTTCTTCAGTTTATTATAGACACAGTACAAAGGTACGAACTGAGAGCGCTATTATGGAGCACATCAGTATAAATGCTGTTCTTCAGCATTTGGAGCATCCTTCTCAGCAACACTTAAGTATTGGGGTACAGTTCGGTCTCTGGATGTATTAATCCAAGTGGGCTTATACGCAATAGTCTGTGACCTTATCCTAAGTCTAGTATAGTGTATGTACAGTCTGGTCTGTATACATTAAGCTTAGTTTTGAGTTCAGAAAAACTGTAATGAAGTAGGGTGAAGTTATGTGTGATTGCTGTGGAACTAGGTTTTTCCATGTAAGGGCTTGGCAGTATCCTGTTCCACTATGGCTGTCCAAGTACCAGCATGTCCGACAGCATGAGGCTCTTGCTTACAGAGGAGACTTCTCTTGGTACTCTGGCTGTGTGGCTTTGCAGGTGAATAGGAGAAAAAAGGCCTACTTGGAATTTAGGAGAAATGTATGGAGAAATAGGGCATTGGTCGTTGAAGCAGAGAGAGATCAGTCAATGTGTTTGAAGGGCAAGAGTAGAAGCAAGTTTATGGTGATGCAGCAGTAGAGGCTGGTTGCTACTGACTAGGAACAGCAGAACTAGTGGAGAATTTTCTCTAGCAAGCTTGACTCTTTTAATTAAATGTATTAGAACTGAATGGAAGCAGTAAATACCACAGAAAACCAGAGTAAGTCTTGAAAAGTATCACATAGTGATAGGGGCCTTAGGGAAGTCAATTGTCAAAAATCTAAGCTGTTTATTAACTCTGTTTTTTCATGTAATAGTCATTACAGCCTCCTGTTATTTTCCACTGGAAGTAAAAGGTAAAGGTTCTAATTTTGTTGCTGTTATGCTAATTAAACTAGAAAAACATCAAAGCACTCAATACATTTGGAAGTGGTGTGACCTGTCGAACCCAGAATCCACCATATTTTTTTTACAAAATGCTTGCTTTATGGGTAGTGCTAATTTTAACTGTCTATTGCTCCCACATATATAGAGTGGATTTAATGTATTTTCACTTGCAGATAAAAGGCATGAGACCTGCAACACCACAACAGCTGCAGTTAGGGAAGATAATGCCATGGGGGCTCTGTGAGGCACTGTCAGTGTGGCTTGGGTGGAAAGGTGCAGCACTGAAAATAGAAGGCTGAGGCATCAAGGCACCACTCAACACAACCATCTGATGTCCATTTATTACTGAGTAATAGAGCATTTTTGGCAGGACAGGATATGACATGGCACTAGTTGACATCTCTTGCCACTTAGTGCCATTGGCCTTAAGCAAATGCAATACAGGTGGAAAGGAGTCACCAGGAAAGCTTTAAGATGGACACATTCTATTTCCTTCAGCACTTTGAGGGCCGTGACCTATCTGATTCTGTGTTAGCATTGTTGTCTTGCCAGCATCTAGTTAATCAATGCAAAATTATTATTTGTGAAAACTTTACTTAAGAAGAAAATGATAATTGGTTGATTAAATCAATCTCCATCCCTTTTTTACTTTGGCTTGTACATCCGATAGCTTCCAGAGCTGGTAAAACTCGTCTGCTTCTGCAGGAGTTTCTTGTTTACCCTGTTTCCATTTGCACTGTGTTTGAATCTATCTAATCTGCATTCCACGTAAGTACTTTATGACAGTGCTCTGTGAGAGAGGGCTTCCTTTTAAGTACAGAGCGAGAAAACGAAACTCTGAGAATTTCAGTGATGAGTCTATATTGTTACCTCAACCTCTGCTAGTAATGTGGAAAAGTGAACCCTTTCACATGAGAGTGGCTTTATGTTGCAGGTGGGGTCAGGATAAATAAACGTGGACAACAGATTTGTATCCATAACAGTTGAATTAGACAGTCAGGTTTGTATCTATAAAATTGGAAAACATTTTTCACTCTCCTAAACTCTCATCAGGCATAATGAATTAATGAATCACACATATGCACAAATATCAAAGAAACTGCTGCTTTGGGTCATTTTTGTTTTGGGGGATTTTTAACTTTTATTTCAGCCTTAGAGTTGCATTCCCAGAATAGTCAACTAACTGAAAATGAAAAATAAGATTTCAACAAGGAAAACTTAAGAAGAGGGTTTGGTGGTGGAGTTTCTTGTGCTGTTCTCAGAATATGCCCTCACACCTTCATGTATTTTAATCTTCATTCTGATGCCCAAAAGAAGAAAAAAGTGTCTTGACAGTGCTCTTCTGGGGCTTAACTTCTCCCTTTTCTTACTTCCTGTCAGTTGCTCTCATGCCCGTTTCTTGGATAACTCCTTAAAGGAAGGAAGAAAATCGCATTACAGAAAGTACATAAAAGATACATTGATCTGTTTATGATGGGTTCAGCAGTTTTCACTTTTACTGTGATGTTTTTATTATTATTTTTAATTCAGTCAGGACTAGTGCTTTGAGCCAGAATTTGCAAGGTAGTGTGACTGATGTGAGGCTGTGAAAGCTTTTGACCAGTGCTGAGGCTGTTCCATTCTTTAGGCAGCAAGGACTCTTGCTTGTTCCTTGTGAAGAGCATAGCCCTGTCAGCTCTTGGAAACTCATCTCACAGTGATGAGTGTGACAGTTGCAGTGAAGTCACTGCATCCATGTTTCACTCTCTAGCCAGAAGGGACCACTGCAGTATTCAGAAGTCCACACATCTCCTCATCTCCTAGTGAGGGTGTCACTGCCCGTGGCAGGGAGGTCGGAACTAGGTGATCTTTGAGGTCTCTTCCAACCCAAAGCATTCTGTGATTCTCAGTCTTGCTGTCTGAAACAGCCATTTGTCATTGCTTCTGTTACAGCCCTTGGGGCCCTACCCTGTAAAAGGCTGAATACTTTTAATTGCTTCTGAATTCACTCATCAGCTCATGGGAGATTTCCCTGGCTTGCTAATTCCTTTTCATCATCACCTGCTCTTTTCCTGTGAACCATAGAGATTACCAAGTGATACCAGCTTTTGCTCATTGAATCCAGTCCCCATACATACTGTCAATATAAAGGTGAAAACTCAGTATCCTGCAATCAATGGTCTTGAGCCTTGGAGTCCCCTGAGCTTTACTGTGTTTAGACTGTTACGGGAAGAGTATCATAATTAAAATTTTGTGAATAAGCTATGATGAATAATTTATCACAAATTCCTCTATTTTGCCTCTTAGGAATATCTCAAAGTAAATTGACTTCTGTTTGTTTTTTGAGAGTAGTTCATTGTCCAAGGAAGCGTTTATCTTTCATGATTAATAGTCAACGCTACCTTTCATCTGCTTCTGTTTTGACTGTTGCTTAGTTTTAATTGGCCAAACAAGTCACATTGGGGTTTACCTTTCTGTTGGAATAAAGAAACAAAATTTCTGCCATAAATGTTTTATGATGCTGTTGTAAAATTTGTGAGAAAAATAATTGAAACTTTTCACTTTTTCTGAGTGACTAAGATAACCCCTTCCATAAAAAAAAAAAAAAAAACCAAACCAACAAACAAACACAGAGCCACTAAAGGCACATGATGTAGCTGGTGGCATGTCATTTGCCAGAATACAGGTTTCAGTACCTGGACTGTGATCTCAGCTCTCCTGGTTGTTTAGTGTCACTCGTTGTTGTGCTTTTACTTCAGCTGGCAGCTGAGTCCCACACAGCTGCTCACTCACACCCCTCTGGTGGGATGGGGGAGAAAATCAGAAGAGTAGAAGTGAGAGAACTCATGGGCTGAGATAAAGACAATTTAATAGGTAAAGCATAAGCCGTGCACACAAGCCAAGCAAGGCGACTAATTCCTTCCCTGCTTCCCATGGGCAGGCAGGTGCTCAGCCATCTCCAGGGAAGCAGGGCTCCATCAGGTGTGACGGTTAATTCAGCAGACCAATGCCATCACTCTGAAAATCCCTCCCCCTTTCCTCATCCCCCAGACCCTTCTATGCTGAGCAAGACATCATGTGGTATGGGATATCCCTTTGGTCTGTTGGGGTCAGCTGTCCTGGCTGTGGCCCCCTCCCAACTCCTTGTGCACCCCCAGCCTACTTGCTGGTGGGGAGGTGTGAGAAGCAGTAAAGGCCTTGGCTCTGTGTAAGCCCTGCTCAGCAGTAACAAAAACAGCTCTATATTATCAACACTGTTTCCAGCACAAATCCAAGGTGCAGCCCCCACACTGGCTGCTGTAACTGTCTCAGCTCAAACCAGGATGTTTGTGCTGAGGTATGCATATGAAAAATACAAATGAAGATTTTTGTTATTAAAGCAATGAGAAGCTTGGTTAAAAATACTGTAACACTAATTTAGAGATTCTTGGTAAAGCTTTAAGTAACATTTTCAGTTTTAATTTTAAAAGAAATTATTAAAATAGAAATTTCCACTTTTTTGGAATAGTGGAAAAAACCCAAAACAAACCACAACAACAAAAAAACTCCAAAATCTTCTTGTCAAGATCATAATAACTTGTTGCTGTGACTTTGCTGTGATACAAAGTGTCATTTGGTATTTAGTCTAATTCTGTAGTAGTTACCTGGTGAGTCTGTTGTGCTGACAGTGATATTGTCCTGCTGCTTTCTTTGAAATCAGACTAGATCATAATATATATAGTATACAGCTACTAGGTGCAGTGCAAGTCTATGAGTTCATACAAACTGTACACTGATGGGGTAGGCAAGTTGAATGATCAACCTTAAAGTAGAAAATTGTTGCCCTTGAGAGGATATATACTGGGGGGGATGGGGATCTGTGTTTGTGTGTGCCTTAAAAATATATGACCAAATTCATTATATGAAAGAATTTCACAGCCTACACAGCACGATGACTACTGTGCCTCTCTTACTGTGCCTGAAATAATGTAGCTGTCTTAAGTTCCTGATTGACCATTGTATATTAGGGCATAATTAGATCCACAGCTTTAAAAACAGTTGCATCAAGTAGCGTGGTTTAGTTGAAATCCGAGGATTTTCTGGGTTAGCTCTTGTGCTTGTACCACTCTCTCTAATTGTTGGGAGGCCTCTTTTCTTTTGCCACACTTTCTGCTTTGGATTATACGCTGTTCATGTACAAAGAAGACCCAGTATCTTCATAGTTGAAGAATCCAATCATTTAACCTTACAGACAAAACTACTGCATGCTATCTACCAATTTCCTATAAAGAAATAATAACAAGATAAGCCTGGAAATGTCCTCCAAATACCTTTAAAAACATTACTCTCTTCTCCCATCACCCTAGAGAGAGTCTAATATGTTATTATGGTAATTTACTACATTTTGTCAAAGTGCTTCAAAACACAATGGCTACACTTGGAGCACCTGAAGGTGTGCTTTTTGTTTCAGGTTGAGGGTTTTTTTGTTCCTCCTGTTGTTATTTAAGTGTAACTTTTATGTGGGTTCTCAGCAGGATCCCAAGAAATATTGTTAAGAGGGAGTGCAAGATCTGAAATAGTTTTGCGTTGAGAGAAAAGATGCTCCAAACTAGCTGCCCAAATAGTGAACATTGCTATCTGTAGCACGCTTTAACGTCCGTGGATGGGCTCGAAGGTATTTGTATGTCTCTTCTTCCTTTTCGTTGCCTTGAAAACTTAGAAAACGTCTGGTTTTATATTGTTTTGAGTAGTATGTGAGAAGATGGAAGGAAATGATGAAAACACGGGAGAATTATAAATGCAGACTGGAGCAGATGTTTCAAATGCAGCAAATGTTATTTTAGGATCGTTATATCTTCCTTTTGTGCTTTTTGAGATAAGACCCAAGATGTCAGAAAACACAGTTTTTCCCCTGGTCTTTATGTGGGATTTTTATTGCTACAATTAAATTGATGAATTTGATGCTGTCTTCCATGTCTGTCTTACGTTTGCAAGTATACAAAGATTTTTAAAATCATACTACAAGCACACATTTTATGGCATGTATTTTTTAAAAGGCTTATTGCTTGTGACCACTTGCTGTTCTTCGTATGTGGGTTCATTCCACACACAAAAACAACTTGACGAGGTTTTCATGGGAGCATTGCACAGCCGTGTGGCCCAGTCATCCCCTGAAAGCTGATCCAAAGCAGTGACTAAGGGGATTTGCCTGTAGTATTTTGAAGCATGAAGGCTGTCTGTTAAATTGGTCCTGTGAGGTTGGCCTGAAGTGCACCCTGGAGAATGTCTTATGGACTAGATTATGGAATGGTCTATCCCCATGATACGGTAGAAGGAATATAGATGTGTAGCTTATAAGTTCTCAGAAGTTTCTGTGTATTGTATAAATTGTACCACGAATGTGGATCAATGTGTTGTATTATTTGTGGCAGTCAGCAGCTACACTTACTACAGTAAGTTTATTTTACTGTAACATGCAGCAATTTACATGGTTTGGTAGGACAGGACCAGTTTGGTTTATTGCTAGGAAGAAATACTAGCCACACTTAGAAAAAGTTGTGCCCAATCTTTCATCACTGGCCTCCCATAAGTACAAATTCAAACTTCCAAGTCAAGGTGGGAGAGAAAATAGGCTGCTTTTATCTTCTGGATGTTAATAGGTGTGCCCAGTACTGAGAGGCCTGGTCCCTTATATGGTCTTGAAGTTATTCTAAAGCAGGTTTGGGAGCTTTCCTCTGTTAGATATATTTGAGCTTCACCCCATCAGTCATCCATAAGCTACATAAATTCAGCTTAGTTAAGGGAGAAAGGACATAACATCAATCTGCTTCTGGAGCTAAGACTTATTGAGACAAGAATAAAAAGAAAATTCCTGCTCCCTCTAGTCATGCACGTGCAAGATGTGAGTCAGCGATGAATGGACAGAAGCCTGTCCGTCTGTCCTACCAGTGTAACATCACAGTGACGTTAAATAGACAAGGTTCTGATATAAGGAGCTCAACAGAGTAGTCAAAACCAGTGACAGTTAGACAATACCTTAACTTCAACTCTTTAGGTATTTTAATTTCCTTGTGAAAAAGCAGTAACAGCAACAGAATCTTGATGCTCTGCAGATGTCAGGGATGCAGATTTGTCTGCAGTATGCCCTCTGTGCAAGACAAACTCCCATCTTCATACACAGGCTAGGTTCATTTTTGGGAAGGACATGTGTGCAGAATTGCCTGCAGTATTTCACCATCCTCAAAAGGGAGGCTGCTAAAGCAGTGCCCTTGGTAGAAGCAGGCCATGGACGCAGGGATTTAAGCAGTGCTTACCAAATCACTGCATGGGGTTCAGCCAAGCATTTTAGTTCCAACCGTGCTGCAGAGCAGACAAAGGTCATAACCGGAGTATGGTATGTTTGATGACAAGGTTGTGTCTTCTGCTCCTGTACAGCAACCATGGTGTCCCAGAACACCAGTCTATGATGATGAACTGTGCTGAAGTGTGCTAACCAGCTGGGATAAAAATCTAGAAACATCAGATAAGTCTTTCTAGCTGAAGAACTTCTCAGCAAGAGTGGCCAGAAACAAATGCCAATGGACAAATAAAAAGACATGAATGTTTTACCTGCATACACTCCCAGCTGTCCAACCTCTCTGCAGATTCAAGTGTGTTCTTAGCTTTTTGGGACTTCTTTGATTTTCAAAGGCCTTCTCTTTCAAATCCTTGTCTGATTTACCTTTCCACATCATTGGCATTATTTGCTAAGGAGTTCACAGGCACTACCCAGGGTGGCTTATTTTGGTGCTGGCACTGAACTGCTTCATTTGCTGGCGTGTAATTCTCATGTTGGAATAATTGATGAATGGCTGAGCTACATCGCCATGAGACCTTTCCCTTATGGTTTTGTAGATGTCCCAGCTTAGTCTCATCAAGTCACTGTGAGTCCTAACTCACACCATGCCATGTTTCAAGCAGAGCCTTTTCACATGATTGCATTTGCTTTTCTTTAAACATTTTTTAGTTCTGTTTTGGTGCGGGTTGTAAGTTCGTTTTGGTGCTCTTGCTTTTTGGGTTGTTTTTTTTCTGGGTGGGTTTGGATTGTTCTCACAGAACAGGCTAATGATGTTTTGCACCCAAGTGGTTGCAGCCACCTCAAAAAAAATGGTTTGTGCTGAGTAGGTGTCACTGTGGGAGCATGTGTTAGCGGGGTCTGCACCAGCAGCCTGGGGGCTACTTTTCCCCTCAGGGAAGGGAAGGACAGACTAACAGTGTGGGAAAGGCACATCCAGCTAACCACACGTTATCAGCTCAGCTTTTATCTTCTTGTGAGTGCCTAGGAGTTTCTGCCCTGCTGTGTGTTCGGAAGTAGCCTGAACAGAGGAAATACAGATTTGTAGTTGGTAATAAGTGAATAGGTAGGCTGGTGGGCAAGCATATAGCCCAGGGGACTCCAGGACCTGTTGCTTCGGCCCAACTGCGGCCCTTGCAATATGTCTGCCAATGCCGCCGCCGGCATTCTCCATCGAGTCCGCTGTGATTGGCTCTTCTCCGCGTGGGCTTTGCTGCTATTGGTTGCTAGGTGGGGAGGATTCTCCTAGTAGCCTTTGTGCGGGCGCTGCAGCCGCCTGGTGTGATGCGTGCCGGTGGCTTGGGCTGCGGCTGGAGGTGGGCGGCTTCAGAGCTGCCCGGTGGGTGTCGCTCCCAGGGCCGCCTCCAGCGCTTGGTGATCCTGGGGTTGTCTATGCCGCGCCCTGCACAGTACTCGATCCCCTCTGGACACTCCGGGCCCAACCGCCGTGTCGGGGTGCTGTGATCGCCTTGGCGTGCGAGGAGCAGCACGCCCGCAGTACAGGCAGCAGCAGAGCATGAGGACGGCCAGGCGTAAGACGATGTCTGGGCAGGTCTCAGCAGGTGGGCAGAGCCGCGCTGGGGGAAGGAGTAAATCCGGTGGTTGCGGTGCCTTGGTGGCCCTGCCCTGAGTGTGCCCGCGCAGAACGTTGTGCGCCCCTGAGCGGGGCGACTGTGGCCGCCCTTGGGCGAGAACGCCCGCACAGGACGGGCACGGTCTGTGGTGGGCTCTGCGTTGGGACACGGTGGCCGCCCGGTGCTGTGGGTCGGGTTCGGCATTGGTGCGATGGGCTGCGGGCTCCGAAAGCGGGGCTGTGCGCCTGGGACCAAGCAGGGGGGTCTCTGCTGCTGGCAGGCCAGGTGACCTGAGCTGCAGGAGGTTGGCGTGCGGGTAACGCCTGAAGCACGACACAGTACGCACACCTAAGGACGGGATGCAGGACTGATAACACCCCAGGCCCGCAATGCAGCTGTGTTTTAAAAGGCACAGATGGCTGCTTTTTCTCAGTTTTTCTGAAGCGGCTCTAGTGCCGTTCTCCTGCGGCGAGAGAAATAAGGCTCTGCGCGCAGAAGCTGCCCCTGCAGCTGCAGTAGTGGTGCTGGAGAAGTGAAGGCTGGCACATCTCAAATGTGCCCCGTGTGCTTTCTAATCAGAAGGGGGATTCTGCGCTAAAATGATGCTACTGTTTCTTATCCTGTGCTGAGTTCACTGTCCCAGTGGTATAACTAAAACCAATTCACCACAGCAAGCAAAAACCACAAAAAAACCCCACAAAAACCACAGCAGCGTGGGTATCGCCTCTTAAAGCATTAGCCCTTCCCTTATCACAGAATCAGAAGGGTTGGAAGGGACCTCAAAGACCATCTAGTTCCAACCCCTTGCCAGGGGCGGGGCCACCCTCCACTAGACCAGGTTGCCCAAAGGCCCATCTCACCTGGCATTAAATGCCTCCAGGGATGGGGATTCCACAGCCTCTCTGGGCAGCCTGTGCCAGTGCCTCACCACCCTCGTTAAGGATTTCTTCCTAATGTCCAACTTAAACCTACCCCCTTTCAGCTTGAAGCCATTGGCCCTTGTCCTATCGCTACATATGCCAGAAGAATACTCGTACTGTAGCTGTGGAGTGTTTCAGCTAGGCTGGCTGGTGCACTCTCCGCGCCGTGCTAGCGTAGCTCTACCGCCGCTACCCAGCACAGCACACAGGCAGGGCACATTCGCTTCCATATGGAACATACTGCCTAAACAAGTGCTACACCAGTGTCACCGTCTTTATGCCAGTCTGATTTACATCACCTTAACTATGCATCATCTGGACTGTTGATTATAGATACTCATGTTGGATTGCATAATTCTGTGCGAGCACTATTTTGTTGATTTATTGTAGTATTATGCTCTTTATCTGGAAATTCAGCCTTTAGTAACTGCAGACTTTAATCAGTTTGAAGTAGGTATAGATTTCCCGCTTTTAAGAGAGCGAGTTGTTTATTTTTATAGCGCCTTTATTGTGTGTGTTTGTTTTTAAAATTTACTTCTCTTGAGTTTAAAGTTGGTATGACTCTTATTTGGTGCAGGAAGGCAGACTTATTCCAGATACATAGCATCCAGGTGGAGAAAGTGAGAGACTGGACTGAAGTTGCTTCATCTTGATGCTGTGCAGTCAGTTCACATGTGTGCCTGTATGATACAGGCGTGGTGTAAAGAGGTGTTAACAACTCCAACCATGTTGCACAGGTCCTTCATCCTTACAAGTACTGTGCTCTTTCACAAGGTGATATCTTCAAATATGATACAACATTCATACCCAGTGAGTTCGTGGGGATTTGGGAGACTGTCAGAATTATAAGGAATACAGACTTACTTGCAAGAATCCAAGAGACCTGGGCAACATTTATTATACATCTAAGCTAGAAATGGTGCCTGCATTATTATACTGGGTGGTCTATCACATTTATTTCTTTAATATTTTGTTTTCAGAAATAACTTTCCAGAAGGAGACTTCTAGAAACAGTTGTTAAAACACTGTATGCTGAATTTGAGACATGAGAGATGTCTGGATATGGAAAAATTGGACAATAAACTTCAGATTTGCTTTGCAAATACTGATTGTAGAAAAATGTAACTGAATCATTCTGGATCTCTAATGAAGAAGACCAGGAAAGCAATAATGTAATTCTACTTTACTTGAACCAGGTCAGTAACTAGTTTGTCTTCAGTGTTCTAAAGAGTTTCCTGAAGGCTGCTAATTTTTTTCTGACTTTACCATAAAGATCTAGAGCTAGGGATTTTTGAAGAGGTATAGCAGCAGGGATATTCTCTTCTTTCTTTTTTTTTTTTTTTTCTCCTTCCCAGTTATCCTATCTTAAAGGAATGCATTCTACATGCAGAGAGTTTCTATTTGCTAGTATTCCCTGATGCTGGAGAAATGGCGAGGGAAGTTGAAGTTACTGCCTTTTTTTGGTTAGTCACAAGAAAACCTCTGCTTTTAGTGGGCTAGGTTTTGAGGTAGATAAATAAAAATAGAATTATACACACATATTGAAAATTTTGTTAGGCCATTCAGCTCTTTAACAGCTACTTCTTTGTGTATAGATGTAGGCAGAGATCAAAACTTTACTAACGCCAATTTTAACCCTCCTCCTTCAGGAAATCACACAGATCTTTTGTTCTTGGTTTTGCTTTTCTTTTCCCTTGATGTTACTGCAGAAGTTACGTGTACAAATGTTTTTGGAATGTATGAGTTTTATATCGCTCCAGCAATTATGCCATATTGCAGAGTAGTTATGTTAATGCTGTATTACTTTTGCATGCAAATAGTTGAGATGAGAGCACTGAAATGCAACTACTTATGATGTAGATCTCCACTACTAGTTTTCCACTATACTGTGGATCTGCATCTTTCCATGTAAATGATTCTGCTTGTCTTGCATTTGTCTACTTTTATTTCACTTGTCTCTGTGCCTGCAATTATGTGAGTGTGTACACGTTTGTGGGCTTCTATCTAAATATGGGGGGTGGGGGGAAGGTGTGGTTATAAGATTTTCAGGATTTACAGAAGCAGAATAATCTATAAACGTAATTTATTAGGGGTTTTTACTTCTCACACTGAACAAGGTTGAAACTAAGATTGGAGACAAAAATGTAGCAGCAAACAAATAAACCAGAATGGACAAATACCTGGTATCACTCTCCTTAGTCATCAGTTAGGCCTTACATAAGGCAATCCTTAGCTATGGGAGCCAAACACCTACCTTAACATTGCTCTACTCATAATGGCTTTTCAGAGGAGCAACTGAGTACAGAGGAAAACAATATAGGGAACTATATTGTATTTTGATTTTTCAGGGTGCTTTAGGAAAAGGAAATGAATTGTCACCCTGGCTTTTCCAAGACTTCAGTTTTTGTCTGTTTGGAGTTTTTTTCAGTTCTGGTTAGTGGGCTTGCAGAACCTTGGAGTTTACACACACACTTTAACTTAAAAACTTGAATAGTGTCACATATACCAATATCAAACACCTCATAATTTGCCATGTATTAATAAGAGGCAAAAGAATTCAGGTTTAGAGGGGTTTTTATTGATCAGTTTTTCTGGTACCCTTTGCATTACTTTAACTAGTCAAACAGTTATCTAATACTATATTCAAATACATACCTGCATTGGAGTGGTCCTTTACCTAAGTTAGATTTGAGAAGAGGCTAGTAGTGTCCTACCACACCATTTGTACCTTAGTCTGGTTGACAGACTTAACAAGATGAGTGTGACTGCTACAGAGTGATCTGATCTTTGATGTAGTCATTATGTTGCACTTTTGATTAGGAGTTTGCCACAACATAGTCCAAAATGTAGGACTCCCCCTCCCAGGCAAGTGATGTAGCCACCAGAAGTCATTACCACTGTTCTTTTGCATTGTTAATGATATTTAATTAGCTTTAAAAATAAACCATCCACAAGAACATCATATGCTGTCTCCCATAGCAGGTGTTAGGCTGGTTGGCTCAGCTGTTACTATAGGGCAAGTAAAAGAGTCTTTCAGTGCTCTGGCACAGGAGAGAAATGAATTGCATTGATGGTGACTACGCACGTACGGTTAGATGAAACCGTGCCAGCATCACCTCCTCCTCTGGCTGCCCTTTGATAGCAAAGTCTAATCCTTTTATGGTTTTTTTAAAAGGTGCCGAACTCTGGGTGATTATTCAGAGCTGTGACTCCCAAGTGAAGGGCAACCAGAGTAAAGTATCTAATTGTTCCTGAAAGGCAAGAAGGCTTAAAAGCTCTGTCATGGATGCTTTGCATTATTTTAGGTCGTTCTCTCTCTACACCTGAGCTTTTGAAGATCACATTCCTTTTCCTCTGCATTTTGTATAATAAACTAGGGAAGAAGCTCTTAGTTATATTGTGTGTCTGAAATCATATCTGTTTGGAACATAAACTGGTATTATATGAGAAATTAACTTACTCATATAAGTTTTGTGATTTATTGATATGGGTAATTCCAATGCTGTTAGGAGGGATACATTACCAGCTGTAACTTGCCTTCACTTCAAGGTCTGAAATGTATCATGGAGTGAATCTGTGGAAAGTACATTTGTAAATCTTGAAGTTTACTATTTCCTCTGGCTATGGTTGTGTTTTCTGTGTAGGTAGGGGAACCAGGGACAGGTATCCTGGGAAAATATAGGGACACGGCCTGGATGTGTAGGGATGGGATTAGGAAAGCTAAGGCACAGCTGGAGTTCAATTTGGTGAGGGATGCAAAGAATAATAAGGGCTTTTACGGCTACACAGTTGAAGAAACAGGTCTAAAGGAAGGCCACATGAACATTCAGAGGGCTGGAGCACCTCTTTTATGAGGAAAGGCTGAGGGAGTTGGGATTGTTCACCCCAGAGAAAAGAAGGCTCCAGGGAGACCTTTCAATACATGAAGGGGGCTTACAAGGAAGACGTAGGAGTTTTTCCCAGTGCCTGTAGTGACAGGCAGAGGCGTAACTTTTTTTAACTGAAAAAGAGTAAATTTAGATTGGACATAAGACATATTTTTAAGATGAGTATGGTGAGACACTGAAACAGGTTGCTCAGAGTAAATGTGGATGTCTCATCATTGGAAGTATTCAAGGCAAGGCTTGGATGGAGCTTTGAGCAACCTGGTCTATGGAGGGTGTCCCTGTCCATGATGTGGGGTTGGAACTGGATGGTCTTCAGTAGTCTTTTCCAACCTAAGCCCTTCTATGATGCATTGATTCTATGACTGTACAATCCTATGTCATAATCAGCAGGGTTTTTGCAGTAATCATATTCCTACAAGCATCTGAAAGATGATTGTATCCTTGTTTACATTCACACTTTGTGGCAACTACTGATCATGGATTTGCACTACATTCTGAAGTTTCATGTGATGCTATTTTGCTGATGCCTGTGGAGTCACATGGGCATAAAAGGGAGGAAAGCTAATGGTGAGAAATCGCTGTTCCCACAGGCCAGGCAGAGGATTAGTCTTACCCTTTCCCAATTATGGGTCATCTTTATGATAAGTTGATACTTGGTTTGCAGGCTGTCATACTACAGTTTGTTCTGTCCTGCACTGATGTGGATGTGCTTGCAGACAGTTAAAGCAACATCCACTGAAGGCCTGGCCTCGGTCCTCAAATGCAGAGGGGAAAAGAAGGGCAACTGCTGCTGTTCAATACCTGAAATGGGTTCCTACCACAGAGGATTGCCAGCTGTTTACTTGCAAGAGCAGTGATTGAGTTAGTTGTGCCTCCTTTATGTCTTTCAGGGACTAAATACAAAAAGGATTTTCACTTGTCTTCCATGTGCCTTCTGGATTTTGCAAAAGACTACTCTCTTAGTCGGGAAACAAAATGGCAGATTTACTCAATAAGGGAATGATAGCAATGTTTCAAAGGCTAGAAAATCTTGCCTGTAAAATAAATTGAAATTGTAATTGTTTTTGATACATTGAAATTTGGCTAGTTCACAGTGATCTTGGATCTCTTGGTCTTGTTTGTATTTGTGTGTATGTATCATAAGTAATAAAAACACATTTCACAGCATGTCCACAGAACTAAGATGAGGTTCTATAGCATATTCAGTATCTGAATTTTCCTTTGTTGCTTTTAGCTTTCATGATTTAAGACTAAAATATAACTCCTTGTATGAATACAAGCTGGGGGATGAAGGGCTTGAGAGCAGTACTGGTGGATGAGAAGCTGGACATGAGCCAGCAATGTGTGCTCACAGCCCAAAAAACCAACCATATCCTGGGCTGCATCAAAAGAAGTGTGGCCATCAGGTTGAGGAAGGTGATTCTGCTTGTCTACTCTGCTCTGGTGAGACCCCCACCTGGAGTACTGTGTCCAGCTCTGGGGTCCTTAGCATAGGACAGACATGAACCTCTTGGAACGAGTCCGGGGGGGGCCACAGAATGGATCAGAGCGCTGGAGCACCTCTCCTGTGAGGAAAAGCTGGGGTTATCTAGTCTGGAGAAGGCAGCAGCTCTGGAGAGACCTTATTGCAGCCTTTCAGTGCTTAAAGGAGGCTGATTACACATTTTAGTCAGGCCTGTAATGATAGGAAAAGGTGTAATGTTTATAAACTAGAAGAGGGAAGATTCAGGCTAGATAGAAGGAAGAAGTCTTTTACAGTCAGGGTGGTGAGGCACTAGAACAGGTTGCCCAGAGAGGTGGTAGAGGTCCAATCCCTGGAAATGTTTAAGGTCAGGTTTTATGGGGCTCTGAGCTACATGATCTAGGTGAAGATGTCCCTGCTCATTGCAGGGAGGGGGTTGGACTAAGTGAGCTTAAAGGTCCCTTCCAACCTAAACTATTCTATGGTTTTGTGATATTGGGGTAATAGTAGCAATAAATACTGTTCAAAATCCTCTCTATAAATATGATCAAAGCACAGAACAAGGAATTGGAAGCTCTCAAACTATTTCTTACCTCTCTGTTTAGGTAAGCAACTTCTGTTTCTCCCATGCATCACCTGGGGAGGATGACTCTTACAAGCCTCACCAGGTTGTTGTCAGAATTAATTATAATGTTTGCAAAATGCTTTGAAGATAAAAAGTGCTAGGTAAGTGCTAAGTAGTATTTTTATTCCACTGGAGTCAGAGTAATGTCAAACAGAATGTCAGCTTCAAAGACTTTGCTGTCAGATCTAGAGGGCTTGCAGGATGAAGGTTATTTAATTACATCTGCACATACTGAAATTATAATGGTCAATGTAATCCTTTCTTTAATCCAGGTAACACCAAGATGCTTGTATTTTATACAGCTATTTAGTCATATTTTTTGGTTGTATGATTATTAGAAAATGGATGGATTTCCAAAATTTGCTAATTGGAGACAGTGTTAAATAGTACCCAAGACACATGCTTGAGGGAAAGCAGCTGCTGCTTAAGTGTTAAGGAAATCTACTTTTTTTTTTTTTTTTCTGGAGAGGGGAAGAATCTCAAAGAAGAAGCTGTTGCAAATACGTTGTGAGGAAAAGTTAAGTACACATGAGGAAAGATGTGAAAAGCAGCAGCAGAAGTTTGAAGTGGACCTTAAACTAGGTCAACATCCATGCTTTGTACAACCCCTAAAACAAGAAGTCAGAGAATATTAGTGTTTATGCTTTGTATTAAACCCACAGCAAAGGAGAGATCTAGTGAAGGATCTAACGTGTTCCCATTCCAAATTCAAAAAATCTGTCTTTCAATTTGACTTGATCAGTTTTGGTTTTCTCCTGTGTGATTTAGTCTGGGTGATCCTACTCTGGCAGCGGGGTTGGACTAGATGATCATTCAAGGTCCCTTCCAACTCCTAATGTTCTGTGATTCATTTTAGTTTCATTAAGATTTTTGAGTTTGTATTATTTTTATTATTGTTTATACAAATTTTTTGCTAAAAGTAAATCTCTATCACCTTGAAACTTAATCAGAACTGAGAAGGTGTGGTTGAGGCTCATGGACTGTATATGCCTTGACATTTCTACAAGCTTGAGCTTTCACATCTTGCTTCATGATCACTGGCAGGTTGAGAAGCAATTCTGAAACCTTGGCCCCCAAAATCACAATGGTTCAGATTTTAAAAGTAAGTATCTCTACCTCTAAGGGCACTTGAGTTTTTGGATTTGAAACAAGTAATTATGGATTTTAAGAACTGAAAAGGCATTTATTTCTCCAATTGAGAAATGCAGCCTCACTGCTGTTGTCTAACACCATTCTGTTTCTTTATTTTCACACATAATTGTTCTTCAGACAATAAAGCAGTAAAAGTATTGGATTTAGTATTTAAGCCTGAGTGGTACTGGGGATGGGAGGTCTCATGATTTCATGGAGTTCAATCATAAATATAAGTAGGCAATTATGTAACTGGTAACTGGGGCAAAGCACAGTTAATCAATAAAAGCATCCTGGGGGACACATGCCATCTATTGCTGGAGCAAGACACACCAGCTGTATTGTTACTGCCAGATTCACGGACACAAGCTGCCTTTAAGATGTATTTAGGAGACCACATATTTACCAGTACAGAGGCTAACACTGTAGTGTAAAAGATAAAAATAGAATTATTGTAATGAGTTGTTATCAGAGGCAATAAAAAGAAATGCTCAGCTTTGTGAGAAACTTGAATTCACAGCCATGGATGTAAGTGAATTATCCAGCCCATTAAATGCAGACAATCTGCAAACAGTTCAGGTCCAGTTCCAAAGTCACAGCTACCCATTTGATCCATGTGCATCCACAAAGGCTTTTGAATACTCTTAGCCCATGATTGGAATAGGAAGTAAGACTGTGGGTGCTGGTAAAGCTGACCATGCCAGGATGCACAACCAGCCTCAGCCTCTAGCAGAGGACTGAGACCTGTTAGAGGGAGAAAATCGTGAGTTCTACCTGTCTGTACCTGGCATTCAGTGCTGTATGGTACAAGTAGATGATGTTCTGTGTTCTTTAGTGTGAAGCTCTTGCTGCATGGCTCTTGGGGCTGGGAGTATCTGCAGGGGCTGTAGATATCCTTGTATTCAACTATGGATTTATCTGTTCACATTCCTGATTACACACAAAAAGGATTTACTTTCAACCCACTCTTAACTCAGATAATATAAGCTGTGGAGGTGGTTATCATATCTGAAAACCAGTTCACTCTGGTTCACCAAAGCTTCTTTTAAAGCTATTGAATCAGAGTATCCAGAGTTGGAAGGGACTTACGTGGACAACTGAGTCTGTCTCCTCATTCCAAGCAGGAATCCACACCTGAAAGTTAAACCATATATTTAAGAGCATCGTCCAAACACTTCTTGAACACCAACAGGCTTGGGGATATGACTGCATCCCTGAGAAGCTTGTTCCAGTGTTTGAGCCTTCTCTCAGTGAAGGACTTTCTCCTATTTCCCTTTTAACCCACTGGAGTAAGAGGAATTACATGCTGTTTCTGACCTGACCTCCTGATATGTGTACATACTGTCAGAGTTATAAACTGAGCCTTGCGCTAGATTTTCATTTGTCTACCTCAGATGGAGTCCCCAAGTTGGAAGGGTTCACTGTTTGAATTTTCAGGCTTCCGGCAGGTCTGGGGTTTGAGTTATAATCCAAATGTTTTGTGAATTCAGAGAGTGATGGTGCAAGCAGATTTGGGGATTTCAGGTTAAGTCTGGATGTTGTCGCAGGCAGATGTGACCTTCTTTCTGTGCACTGCGTCTGGCAGGCACAACAATACCTGTGCCATTTTCTTCTATGAACATGGAGCAGTTGTGTCTGCAGTGTCACAGAAGGATGGCATAATTGATTCAGTCATTGAAGACTGACAGAAAAAATACATTTAGAAGCTGTGCCTTGGATACAAATTTCCCCTTGCTTTTACTGTCAGCTTGCCTCGTGAGTACCTTCAGCATCTCTCCTGGATTTCCATCTAACAGAAGCAGAAGGTCCTGCTCACAGCACAGTCTCTGGTGTGCGTGCTTTCTGCAGCCAGTGGCAGTCACTAGGAAATCTTGTCCATGCTCAGAGCAAATACCAGCTGTCCTTGCTTGCTCTCTGAACCAGCTGGCCACAAGCCAGCTCTAAACTGGAAGCCGTGTAGCTGTGTTAGCACGGCGCTGAGCCCGAGTGCCACAGGAGCCCAAAAGCCCTGTCTCCCAGCAAGGCTGATTAGCTCCAACTCAGTGCCATGTTAATTGTACCTCAGCATCTTCTGGTCCGCTGCTGGCACAGGTCCAGCCAGCCTGGAGCGCGGGCAAAGCTGGTCACAACTGTCTGTAACAGACCGTGTAGTTGCAACCCATGTTTGTTTCCACAGCAGTCAGCCTTCCTTTGCCTAAACCCTCTTTACAATGGGGCTGTGAATATGTAGTAGCAGCTTTCTGTGTGGAAGCTTATCCCTCTAAGGAAGTGGCTCTTGAAGTGTCTGGAGCCAGACAGGGGAGAATTCTTTGATAAATACAGTGTTGATAAATGACTCCAGCTGTTTCTTCAAGAACTCTTTATCTGTCATTGCCTTTCTTTTTCGATGCTGTAACTTTTTCTGTAGTCATTTTGGTTCAGGTGAAAAATCTATCTTTAGTATATATAACTTGAAATCCTCATATTAAAAGTCAAACAAACTCCAAACTATATTTAAGTTTCTGTGCATTCCAGAGATATATTTTAATTAACTTCTGAGTTGCAGAAAATCTCATGACAGCAATTTCCAGATACTGTGTAGTTTATTGTAGCTATACTATTTATTACTGGCATATTAAAAGAAGACAGGAAGCCTAGTAACTGCTTTAAAGGGATCTTTCCACTGTAATGTTACAAAGATTGTTCAAGTAAAAAGTCTGTTCAGAACTTGAACTGTAATTTGCTTTGAAAACTCTTCTGCACACTGAATGAACTCATAATTCTAAATGTTTATTTCTGCATTTCAAACAGCATAGCTTACTATACTGATGAAGTAGCCACAAGGTAATTTTTACATTTCAGCGATGGAGATCTTATCATAATATCCAAAAGGCACATACTGTGCTGCCATCTGCTTATTCTTTTTTTTTTCTTATTAAACTGAATGAGAGACCAAACTTTTTTAAAAATGTATTTTTAAAAATATTTATCAACACTGTCTGCAAATGGTAAATATGGATTTATTTTTAGCTTACAAAAGTGTTTTACAAAAATGCTTTATAATTATCTTTTATACCCATATTCTTAACCCTTAAAGTGCTGTGCTTTTATTAAATATATTTCTTTTGGTTTTAAATTACTTCATTTGCCAGAAACACATGCTGAAGAGTGGAAAAATCCCACTAAATGTCAAGGAGAGAATAAATGTAGGCTCGTGAGAGAGGGGGAAGAAAAAATGTACAGCCTAGGATAGAGTTACACCTGCATTCATCACGATCCCTCTGCTAGCAGAAAAGGTAGAGTTGAATACTTGTAAATGTGATGACAGACAAAAAGACCAACAAACCTGACTGGCTTCAAATCATGTCTGTGGAAATGAAATTTTACTTCCAAACCTTGCAACAAAAAATGAGGATTTTCTTGAGGGCATGTTATTTTTACTTGGGGTGAATACCTGAAAGTAAGTCTTCTCCTTCACTCTCCAAATGGATAGTTTCTACTTCACCTCCTTTTCTCTTACTACACAAGGTTATTTAAATCCTTATGAAAAGACAAAGATGATTTACTGTCTTGTCAGCTCCTTGAACAAAAAATAGCTTTCTTTTGCCAGATAGCTGGTGACTTGGTGTAAGATACAGAGAAGTATCTCTTCCTGAGAGTTCACTTTCTGACTTACCACTGGAAAATAGACTTTGGATTCATTAAACAGCTTTGTGGCTTGTTCTGCCTTTTGCATAGATGTTGTATAGTAGACAAATAACCCCAGCATTAATAAGCTAGGCATCTGGCTGCACTTCAAAGTGAGACCAGGACTGTTCATTTCTGGAAGAGCTTTGGTTTTGGTGAGCATCCAGAAAAAAACAATCCTTAATGACATGGTGCAGGATGCACACTTCGTTGATAAGACACATAAAGCATTTACTTCAGATCTTCTGTTGCGTTCATGTATGCCAACAGAATACCATTCCTAACCGTCTACTAGAGACATAAAGAATTACGTTAATAACCCTAACATGACTTGCAGAACCCTAGCAGGTTCTTATAACGTATTGTTTGAAATGCAGTTCCAGTGCAGATATTTTCCCACATTCTGCTGTTTACATCTACTGCTGTAAGGTATGTCCTACAACTTCTGCTGAGATAGGAGACTGCATGGAAGAGCAGGTGGAGTCAGGAGCCGTACTCTGGGGCTTCTTAAATGGCAGTAAGGCATGCCTAGGCACCCAAATTGCATCCTTAATGACCAGAAGCAGGATAAATTCTTGGCTACTAATATGAATAGTCAAAGGTAATTGTGAGTGTTGATTTTCAGGAATTAACCCAAGTAAACCTCACTTTCTCTGCCCTTTTGATCTCAACACTTGAAGGTTTTCAAAAGCATCTGCTTGCGGCCAAATTCTTCCAAAGAGTTTAAAAAGGAGATTTCTTTTCAGGGAAGCTCTCTCTGTTACGTGCGTCATAATTGTAGTGAAATGTTCTGTAGTTTTATTTCTAATGACATGCATCTTTCAGCTGAACAGGTCTGTACAGGGAAACAAGTTTATGTTGAGGCCTTGAAAAATCACTTTATTCTTAAGTACCAGCAAATTCAGTAGCCTACTTCTGCACAGTGGAAACCAGGGGCATCTTAAGTGGATGCTTCTCTGTTCTACCAATGATGGCTATTCAGACAGCTAACACTGTCTCATTACTACTCTTTCCAAGTCTTCAGTTTCCAAGTCTGAGCTTGGAATCCCAAGCTGTCATTACAAATTGCTGTCGCTCAAATAGATACTTGGATTAAAATCACGCACCTGTTTCAGAATTACTCTGCAGTGATGTGTGGTGCTGAAAACCTGATACGATGTCCTTCATCACTGTCTTAATAAAGCAACTGGATTTCCTGTGTGGAAATATTTGTGTTTTCCCATTGCACAACTACAACTACTAATTTTAGTGGAGATCTGAAATTTTAAAGCCATGAAATGGAAATTGTTCCTCCCTGTTTCTTCCCTCAATAAGCTGCTCTACCTTGTTTTTCTTTCCAGTTTAACTATTTCTAGTAAAATACTCTTACCCAGTAAGGGCTTTCTTATGTAAATCTTGTCAAACTACAAGGGAGTCATTTGGCCCTGATTAACAGTGACTATGATACTTTTTTTGCACCTTTTGCTGTCAAAACATATGACACTACTTTCCTCAATTCATTAATTCATTTTTAAGTGATGAGCAATCATGGCAGTCATTTGAAGGAATTACTAAGGTTCTGCATTCATTATGGTCCCCCATCGTGGACCTCGATGATTTGCTTTAGAGAGCTTCGAAGAGGATCTCATGAGTTTTCCAAACCCCTGTGCCTACAGTTAGATGCTGTTTTTCAGATAAAATATACTAGTTCTGTAGCAGATACACTTAGGGTCAGATTTTTAGGGGCCTAATAGTTTCAAAAGTATCTAACAGGCAAGAAATCTGGTTTCCTTAGGCAGCCTTGAAGGCACCAACTATAACAGTTTATTCACCAGTTAAAAAACATTTCACCCTGATTGTTTCTAATCACTTCTTCCTCTAAATTCACAAAATGTTTCAACAGCTCTGTATCTGTGCCAGTAATGAAGCATTCCGTAAGTAATGAAGCACTCAGTAATGAAAGCTCACAAAACATTTAATTTGTGTCCTATTTTGGTGGTGTTTTTCTTTTTTTAGTGAGATGACAATTTATGGAACAAAAATTACTCCTAAAGCTCTTTGCTTAGTATAATCTTATGTGTCTGAAATTATAAAACCACCAAGTATTGCTTGCATTCTAAGTATTATATAGTTATGTTTCTGTTGAAGCAATATCCTTGAATTTTTAACAAGTAGGTCAGCACTGGGGGAAGGAGGCATTGTATCTGAATAAAATGTTGAAGATAAGATATTTTTACATTTATCTTTACATTAAAAGCAGGTCTTGTGTATTCATCTTCCCCCTTCCTTGTTCCCTGTATAAATGTACATGAATGCAATTTGTGAAAATATGACTTTTCAACTCTTGCATTATTTTTTCCAGATCCCACTTTTATAAGCATTTGGGAAAAAACCCATATAATCTATGTCTGAGGAGGTCTTTGTGATAATTTAGAAGAACCTGCATGGAGGGAATATCTGTATATCAAAGCATCACTTAATTTTTTAATTTTTATGATATATTGGCCATTGTGAAAAAAAGAAATCCAATGAGAAATATTTTGATACCTCTAAAGAACATCCAGCATGTTTGTACATTGTGTAGTTAAAATTACAGTTAGTTTGTAACTTGAGCTGACTTCCTCTTGTGAAGTGGGGAAGGTACCATTTGTTAATATTAATTGGTAGTATAGTATTGTTAGTAACTTTGAATGTGACTTTGCTTCTGATGACAGAAAGGTGCTGAAAAGGATGACAGCGTTTGCTGTGGTGTGTAGTTCCTCATACATCGAATGGTGCTCTATAATATAATTTCATGAAGTTTGCAGAAAATCCAAAGCTTTATCAGGAGCTCAAAATAAGAAGTGAAATGTAAGAAAATGTTGCTGTAAGAGTGAGATATGAAGTGTAGCATTAGAAAGAGTGAGACAAGAACTGGAGTGCCACTGTGATGCCACCATGCTGTGCTATTGAATTCTGCACTATGACCACTGTTTTCAGTAATTATCACCAGAGAGCTGAGATACCTAGAGATTTTCTAGTTCAACCCCTCCAGCTCCAAGCCTGAGATTCTCTGAGACCTCAGAACTGAAAATTGCCATCTCATAGATCTCTATCATTTAGGACATACAAAATTACTGTTCAGCATCTAAGAGGTTGTTAACTTGCTTTATGCTGCTTTTTTTAATTCTTTGAATGTTACAGATTTAATGTCACCAGGTATCTTGTGCCCTCAACAGATGATAAATGTCAGCAAAATGCAAGCCTCTGAAAACAAATGTGGAATTAAGGCACAGAGAGATACAACCTGTAATCTGTCCCTTCCTGGGATTACCATCGTACAGGCTGCTAACATTTATTATGTTAGACATCTGTAGATTGATTGCAGGAGGATTAGCCAGAAAAATTTAGCGGAGAGAAGACTGCAAAAGTGTGATCTGGGCAGTTTGGCTGATCTTTTGAGACATGAAGAATTCTGTCAGCCTTTTGCCCCTTTCAGGTTATCAAAGCATCCCCATTTTTCTTTTGATAAAGGGGAAAAAAGAGTATATATTGTTGAGCCATACCTCATTTCAGTTGCTGTATGTGGGAGGAAGGGAAAGGTGAAGTTCTTGCTGCAGACGTGAAGAAGGGCGATACTTGATGAATGAATGTCCCATGCTTAACAGTGTTGTGAAAATAGGAGGGAATGAATTTGGCTTCTTCGTAGCAGTTCTCTACCTTACTTAATCCTTTAAAAAGCCTCTAGCACGCAGGTAGTCTTTCTGGAGCCTTAGAGGTCTGGGTTAAGATGGTCCGTTGGGGTTTTCTCTTCTGGGCCTGCTGGGTGGCTTGTTTTGTGGTGCGTCTTTTTGAGGGGGTGATGGGGCAGAGAGGGATGTATGGACGTATATTGCTTAACTAGTTTTGTGCTCTTCCTTGGTTATATCATCTGTGCTGTGTACTTAAGATGCACAGTGACTCATCAATCCAGTCTGGTCTAGCAGTGTTCTTAGTTGCCACTTCAACTTCAGCAACCTCCTTCCCTCTCACAGGGTGCAGCAGACTGGTATGTACCTTAATTCTTTGTTTTCCTGAGTTCTCAGAGGGCCATTAAATTGCCTTTCTCCAACCCTGATTCAACTCACACTGGAGTTCATATCTCTGGAGAGTCAACTGTGTGTGGGGGGAAAGCACTTCAAGTCTACTCTTACATTCTCCCTCCAAGAAGGCTAACATTTTGTATCCCTCTGGATCCATGAGCTTGGGTCAACAGTCTTACACACACTCTTCTTCCTGCTACTACAGTCTGTTCCTGTTTTCTTTCATCATCTGATCACTCTTCTTCTTCGAAGTTAGCCTTCACTATGAAACTATTTTTAAAAGCTGCCCACATTCTTTTGAGTCTAATCATGACGTGTCTTTCCCCCCTGCCACCCTAAAGCAAAATAAAAGCAAACACTTCAGTCATTCGTAGTAGTAGTGTGCCTGTAGTTCATTCTTACAACATTGGGAAAGGTTTTCACTGTGAGGGCGGGTAGAATAACAAAACAAGCAAGTTGGATCTTATGAAAATTGGAAAATTTTAGGTAGCTTCTGTTTGCATTTTGGAAACTGATGAGATTTAGTTTACTGAAACTGCTAATTGTGGGAAGTGTGATGCACACAGCTACATCCACGAGGGATGCATGTTTAGTGTGACTTTTAAGTAGAGGTTTTATTATGTGAATTGCTTGTTCAAAAGATTCATGTTTAGATCTCCAACTTACACAGCAAATTTCCAGCTACCTGAAGTTATCAGTGGAATCTAGGTAGCCAGAACTTCGGCTCATGAGTTCTGGGCATCTGCTGGTCTCTGTTTCCTTAGAACTTATGATTTATTTTTTTAAACATATATACGTTTTCCTGGGCATTCACTTTTGTCCACTCTTACAAATAGAATGCTGGGCTAAATGGGCCTTTATTCTGATCCAGGACAATAAGTCTCACTAAGCATGTGGTACTTTAAGAGTAGCTGATCTTCAAACAGTAAAGACTTCTCAACCTTAATTCTAGTAAATAAGGCATTTTGTCATAACATTGTTTGCATTCTGCTGCAATCCACAGGAAAGAAATTGCTTCACTGCTGTCCCCCACTTGGAATCCTAATAAATAAACGATACATCTGGCAGGGAATGCTTTCTTAATCTCAGTGGCTGGTGCTAAAATAAGAGGTGGCCTGCAATCAGGAAGGTATTTTTAGTTAAAAGAACTGCTGCATGAAATGTGGTGTTCAGTGCTATAGTGTCAGAAGCAAATCCTTATTGATTCTGACCTCTCTACATTATACATCTTGCTGATCAACTCTCTGATAGTGCTGCTCTGTCAGACACTGGAGCATGGGATTCAGAGTAAATTGACCTGCCAGAGCAGGTTTCCACCATGATTGGATCAAAGGCCCAGGAGTCATTCTACAATTGCTTCACCATAAAAGTCCTCTCAGCGCCTGTCCGGCTTTTCAAAAGGAAGTTAAACTTATCCTACTGTGCAGCAATACTTCAGTCTTACTTATTGCTTAATGTTTTCACAGATGCTTTCTTCATCATCCTCTGGGTACAACCATTTAGTCCTTGAAAACACCTGTTAAAATAACATACTTACAAAGAAAAACAGGCTCCTGTTCAGCTGCTTTTGCTAAGTGCACATTTGCAAGTTGTGTAGTCTCGATGGTGGCTGCTCTGAAAGCCCCACCAATTAATGTTTGTGAACACTGAACAATTTGGTTCTTACAATTCTGCAGACATAAAATTAAGATTACATTCTTAAAACAGACGTGGTGTCACTACTTCTTTCAGCTTCAGAGAGATTTGGTATTCAAGCTCTGGGAGCATTTTGCATTTAAAAGACATGTATGTGGTTATTCATAACGTTATACCTTTCAAAAAACAGCCTGGATTAATTAATTTGATTTCTGAGACACTAGACATGGCTTTCTTAAATGAAACATGGCTTCTAATTAATGTAATCTTGGTACCTGCAGCCATCATTGCTGGTCTGTAGTCTTTTGTGTCTGATCTAGCTGAAAAGGTACATGTTCTCTGAACAAAGGAAATGTATGTCCATGGTGTGAAAGTTAAGTGGATAGAGGAAAGTGAGAATAATTATGAGATTTAAAAAGTTTTACTGATTTTTTTTTTTTTTTCTGTCCTCTCCATATTACTGTTGATGAAGTGAAAATGGGTCCTTTCCACTCCTGCCAGCTGCTGTTCTTCTGTATAGGGCTGAATGACCATTATGTTCAGTTTTGTATGAATTTTCTTTAGGGTTTTGAGGGAACCTGTGTTCCCTTGCTTAGCTGCTTCTGAAAGAGATTCAGTGTCAACATTGGGAGCGTATAACCAGAACATTTCCATTGTTTCCTTCATTGTGAGCAGCAGGCAAATTTATGCAGGTGGTTTTCTCCAGTTGCTTTGTGAAACTTTGTAAATGATTCTATAGGGTTTGGGGAGGTGTGTGTGTGTAGCATGCTTTGATAGCCTGACAATGCCTTTTGAACGTACTGCTTTCCCAACTAACTTGGATCAGCGAAGTGTGGCAGTAGAGTTTACCTGCTTGGAGTTGGGTTTTGGGGGGTTTTCTTTGCTCTCAGTGGTCATTCTGTTGTTCTGCAGTTTAGTTCACAGTAGAAGATGATACTTTTTCTGTTACCACATCATGATACTATGTTTGGATGGGGTAGGCACTGGAAAAGCAGAACATTCGGTGGGGTGTGCTAGGGTGACCATGCAACACCACTGTAGTTTACAGCCTTAAGTACTCTCTCATTCTAGGTCACAGCAGTCCTGAATTGAGACCATCAGTTCGATCTCCCTTGAGTGCTGCAACTCCCAGCTTAGACCAGTGTCAGAAAGACACATGCAGAGCCCTCTGCAAGACGGATATTCAGCAGTCCCAAAATGTACCACTTATTTGGATGTCACCAGCACAGCTCTCGAAGCAGAGGAAGGAAGCTGAGTAATTTCCCAACACATTGATGAATCTCTTCCTCCACACAAATACCACATTTGAAGCCCACTTCAGAGCATAGTGATCATTGTGATTCTGGATGCCATAAAATCATTTGAGATTGGTGAGATGAAGGATGCAGCATAGCTCAGAATGTGATGGCAATTTGGCACAGCTGACAGCTTCCTATGGCGTAGGGAGGGTTGTGAGCTCTCACTTCTATTCACGTGTCCAGCTGAATGCAATGAATAGGCAGTTGAAAATAATACCCTGTATAGGCCATACAAAGGACCTCATTGATTACTCCTGGGAATGTGTATGAGCATGAAATTCTGACAAAAAAATGGGTAAGAAAATGCTGGAAATCATTCCTATTTCCAATGGGTCCCTCTTCTACTTGTGCTTGCTTGCTGGTTTCTTTTTGTTTGGGGAAAAGAGCGTCCTGTATTAGTTGAAGCTTGTAACTGCTCTCCACTCACCCCACTCCAGTGCAGCCATGCGTTTCCATGCGGGAGGGCTTTGCCTCTTTATTACTTGCTCTGACGTGAGCAGCAGCCCATGGAAAAGACTGGAGTGAACCATATAACATCATTACTATTAATGGGCTCAGAAAGCACAGTCCATGAAAATACACTAGTTCAGCTTGGGGGAAAAAAAAAGGTAGAAGTTTTACCACATCTCATTCAAATGATGAATGAAAATGCTGAACCATTTCTACAAGACAGATGAACACTCTGAGCTGAGGAAGGTTGTTCGGGCAGACTGCATCCCTGAAACCTATGGTTATGAAAGATGACTGCAGTATCTTTCTGTATCAGTATTAATGATGCTTAAAATACATTCCTGAACATACACATCTGCTTACAGATATAGATAGATTTGAAGGCATGCCATGCTTCGTGACTTTTTTCTTTAACTAATAGATTAGTGGAAGTGGCTGCCACAGTTCAGCTTCATAACTTCACTAATGTAAATTGAAAAAGTTTGGTTATAGTTTGACAAATGTTCCCGTCTACATCAAATCCTCTGAACCATAGTAATTTTTATCTAGTGCTGTGCCAAAGTACTTGAGAATAATTTGGGCAGCTGGCGAACTGTTACCCACTAGTTCACAGACAGAACTTTCACCTCTTCCTTTTCTTTCCACTTCGGTGCACTTGGCTAGAAAAATTGTTAGGAGAACAGGGGAGACTTTGCTTCTCTAAACTACTTTATTTATCTTTTAATGCCCTGTTGTACTGTAGTCATGTGCACACTGACATGCAGGCGTGGCATGCTGCTGAACTGCTGAGAGGGCCATGTAGCACCACAGAACAGACAGTGGTACTTCTAAGCGATTAAACTGGTGATGAACTGGTCTGTGTGAGCTGTGCTTTAGTGTTCTTACTAGAGTCGTTTTGAATGGCAGAGCGTGTTGGCTAGCAGAAATGCTATGAAAAACTGGCAGCTTGGCAAGCAAGCAAAAGAGATGCAATGAAAAATTTTCCATTCCATGTCCTGTTGGCAATCCCAAACCTTGGCCCAAAAGAATTATTGCTGTTAACCAATACATGGTAATTTAGTCTCAGTTTAAAGTGTTTATCTAATTTCTGATGTTGACTTTTAGTGATCTGGTGCTCACTGCAATTTGTAGAAAATCAGGAGCATCACCTACTGATAGGTAGCCTCTTCTTAAAGAACTAAGAGCATGCATGAAAGAATATGTTTACTTCTGCTTTGTTTTGAAAGAAAATAATTTTTAAAGGCTATTATTAACCACAGAATCACAGAATTTTAGAGGTTGGAAGGAACCTCGAAAGATCATCTAGTCCATGCCCCCCTGCCAGAGCAGGATTACCTAGATTAGGTCACAGAGGAACACGTCCAAGTGGGGTTGGATGTCTCCAGAAAAGGAGACTCCACAACCTCTCTGGGCAGTCTGTGCCAGTGCTCTGTCACCCTCACAGGGAAAAAGTTTTTCCTTATGTTCACATAGAACCTCCTACGCTCCAGCTTGCACCTGTTGCCCTTTGTCCTATCATTGGGAATCACTGAGAAGACCCTGGCTCCATCCTCCTGACACTCACCCTTTATATATTTATAAACATAATGAGGTCACCTCTCAGTTTCCTCTTCTCCAGACTAAGGAGACCCAGCTCCCTCAGCCTGTCCTCGTAAGGAAGGTGTTCCACTCCCTTAATCATCTTGGTGGCCCTGTGCTGGACTCTTTTTCAAGTAATTCCCTGTCCTTCTTAAACTGGACACTGTTCGAGATGCAGTCTCATCAGGGCAGAGTAGAGGGGGAAGAGAAGCTCTCTGACCTACTAACCACATCCCTTCTAATACACCCCAGGATGCCACTGGCCTTCTTGGCAATGAGGACACATTACTGGCTCTTGGTCATCCTGCTGTCCACCAGGACCCTCAGGTCCCTTTCCCCTACGCTGCTCTCCAACAGGTCTGTCCCCAGCCTATACTGGTAGATAGGCATTTTTCTTCCCTTGCTGTATTTCATAAAATTTCTCCCCACCCAACTCGTCACTCTTTTCAGGTCTCGCTGGATGGCAGTGCAGCCTTCTGGTGTGTCAGCCACTCCTCCTGGTTTTGTGTGATCAGCAAACTTGCTGACTGTACACTCTGTTCCCTCATCCAGGTCACTGATAAATATATTGAATAGTACAGGTCCCATTACCAACCCCTGAAGGACTCCACTAGATACAGATCCCCAGCTAGACTCTGTCCTTTTGACCACAACTCTGACTTCTTCCCTTCAACCAGTTCACAACCCACCTCACTACCCGATCCTCCATCCTGCACTTCCTCAGCTTACCTGTGAGGATGCTGTGGGAGATGGTGTCAAATGCTTCACTGAAAACCACATAAACCACATCCACTGCCCTACTATCATCTATCCACCTGGTTATGTCCTCATAAAAGGCTATTAGTTCGGTCAAACATGACTTCCCCTTGGTAAAACCACGTTGACTGCTCCTAATGACCCTCTTATCCTTGATGTGCCTAGAGACAGCACCAAGGATAACTTGTTTCATCACCTTTCCAGGGATGGAGGTGAGGCTGACTAGTCTGTAGTTACCTGGGTCCTCCTTCTTGACCTTTTTGAAGACTGAAGTGACATGTGCTTTCTTCTACCTTTCCTGTTTCGTACAACTTATCAAAGATGAGGGAAAGTGGCCTAGCAATGACCTCTGTCAGCTTCTTCACTACCCATGAGTGCATCCCATCCAGACCCATGGATTTATAGATGTCCAGATTGTCTAACTAATCCCTGACCCAGCTCTCATCAACCGAGGCAGACTCATCATTTATTCTGACTTCCTCTGAGACTTCAGCCATCTGGGGGACCTGAGGACCGTCTCCAGCAGTATAGCCAAAGAAGGCATTCAGTAACTCCACCTTCTCAGTATCCTCTGTCACCAGGGCACCCACTTCATTCAGCAGAGGGCCTACATTGCCTCTAGTGTTAGTTTTGTCTGCAATTTATTTGAAAAAGCCCCTTTTTGTTGCCCTTGACCTCCCTGCAAGGTTTAACTCTAAGGAGGCCTTGGCTTTCCTAGTTGCCTCCCTACATGCTCTGACAACAGTCTTCTATTCTTCCCAAGTGGCCATCCCATGTTTAACCATGGGGGTCTTCTGGTTCCCTTTCTCGATTTCCTACCCATTGGGATGCTCTGACCTTGAGCTTGGAAGAAGTGGTCCTTGAATACGAACCAACTATTAACTCAATGAAGAAATATGCCATTTTGTAGAAATCAGTCTCATGCTAGAACATTCTGCTGCACTTCATCCTCTGCAGTGTGTGGGCTAAAGAACACTTTGTATTTAGTCTTGCCAACCTAATCAGTGTGCTGCAAACAGTTAGCATTAATCTGAATAAAATGATACTAACATAGACTGTTACAGCTCATTCCCAATAGCGATCCACTTCATGCTGCTGTAAACAAGGCTGCTTGCTTCTGCACACTGGGTGTTATGCTCACCCTCCACAAGTGTTCTTGTGGTACACTGTGAGCATTCAAGTCCTTTTCCTGCAGAGGGGAGAGTAGTGATGGTGGGGAGTATTCTTCCTACTCAGACTTGCTCCACTTGGAGTTGCTTTTGTGTGACTTTAATCCATTGCTAACACTTCTTCTCTTACTGGTCCACAAGTTTAATTACGCAGTGGCTGCTTAGTTTCATTAGGACTTCACCATGTGTGGTTTTATTTCTTTTAGAAGTAAATCCATGAGCATTTAGAAACCTAACCTAAAGCAAGGTGCATTATGCTCGCTGCACCACCAGGCAATATGCTGTCCTCAGCTAAAACAAGCGCAGGTGAGCACACAGCCTGACAAGTCCTGAGGCCTTGTACAGTAATTGCTACAGAGCCTGTGGGATAGTGCTAGCAGCAGCAACACTGCATCACTGGGACTTGCAAGGCTACTGTCCTAAATACCTGGGGATGCAATACAAAATCAGTCACTCTGTGTCTATTTTATCCACAACTTCTGTTTTGCACTGTGGTGGTTGGCTGACTATACTGCAGCTGTGGAACAGCTTCATGAAGCTTCCCACTTCCCACCTAGTCTTTCTTACAGGCTGGAGTAAAAGAATTTGGGAGATGGTGGGTATTTTCTCCTATCCTGCTGCAAAAAGTTGTAGTTTTGAAACAGCAAAAGTTCAAGTGTGGTTTTGTGTGGCTTGAGAAGATGTTACTTGGGGTTTTAAATGCAAAGGAGGTGTGTTTCTTCCTTGTTTTCCCATAAAGAAAGATACATGTGCTTCTTGATGGGGAGGGTGGAAGGGTTCCCAGCATTTCCTATGCAAGATTTGCATAGTAAACATTGAGATCACAAAGTTCTTAACTCTGAGCCTCAGTTCTCTGCCTGACAGTGCTGCAGCTTCTGCTGACGTGGGTTCTGGTGCACTGCTTCTTGGGCATAGGTGTTTATGCAAGCCATATATACACTGTACACCAGATATAATGCCCTGGACTAATAATACTATTACCAGTTTAATGCACTTCTTTAATGCTGAAAAATAAAACACACATTTACGTGTTCCTTAAAGCAAAAATACAAAATATTTTAACTTTCAGAGTTCATGAGCAAATTTCCAAAGACCCTATGACTTTGTAATGGCAAAGATGCTGAGGAAAGACTACATACCTTTTTCAGATGGCAAGAGATACAACAGCAACCTTTATTTTTTTTTTCAGTCCTGACATAACAAGATGTAAAGCTTTTTTATGAAGAGGGCCATCCCAGCACAATTCAGGAACAGCAGGTCCTGCTTTGCAACTGTCTTTGCATGCTTGAAAGGCCAAACTTGTATTTATTTCAAGTGTAAGAAAAAAGCCCACAGTCCCATAAATGGACTAGCACAGACTACCTCTCATATCAGTATGCCAGAAAAAATTTAACTGAAATGTTGTAATTGACAATATTCTGAGTATACAAATTCCATTGTGATGTGAGATGAACTACATTGCCTTCAATGGCTTTAAGTTCAGTTTTGTTATTAATGGAGAACGTTAAATTTTAGTTTTATT
This sequence comes from Gallinula chloropus, assembly GCF_964237585.1. Classification (NCBI taxonomy): domain Eukaryota; kingdom Metazoa; phylum Chordata; class Aves; order Gruiformes; family Rallidae; genus Gallinula; species Gallinula chloropus. Next base: position 83,574,274 of record NC_140086.1, on the reverse strand, counting down.
CACTGTAAAAGAACAGAAATTTGAGCATGGTCAGGTACCATTGGTTTCTATGTCACCAAGATGCAGGGACTTAACACACTGGCAAATGCAAAAGAGAAAAATATATCTAAATGGCAAGCTTGGGGAGTAAAATTCCACTTAGATGATCTGACAAACCTGTAAAGGTCTCATAAGCATAAAAACCTTGAGAATTAAAGTTGCTTGAAAATATTTTTATGAAATGCTATTTAAAAAAAATAACCTCTTATTAGCTAGTAAAGTTCTAATTTGTTTTGAAATGAAAGCGTGGGAAGAGAGAGTTGGCATCAAAAGGGGATGAACAAAAGGGGAAATTTAAATTTCAAGTTTGGGGGCTTTTAAAAAATCCCTTAACCTCTTGGTAAACTACTTTGGTAATTGTTTTCCACAGAAACAGAATTAATATTAATTATTTAATATTGAGCTTAGAATATTAATTAATCTTTTCAGCAAGATTGACTGCACATTTGAATGCTTTCAGGGTCACGGTATCAAAGTGTGATTAGGAAAAGACATTTAGTATATATATAAAGAACACTAGAAATATACATTGCATTGGACACTGTCTGATATATACAGATTTCATACATCTAAATATTTATAGTAAATAGAGCAATTAAAAAAAAAAAAGTCTTGTCCAATTAATTTGTATTAAATTAGAAGAGTTAGACTGGGATAAAGATTTCCAGTTGAGTCACAATATATTTACATTAGAAAAAAAAACCCCAAGAATGTATGTTCTAATTGACAGAGATTTCTTCAAGTATCTGGGCTTGAAATCATTGGAGGTGAATTCTGACACACACATCTTGGACAAACAATTTTTGAAATGTCATATTAATGTCAAGCAATTAGCATTAAATTGAAGAGTATTAAATGAAGTTTATGCTTTCAGAGTAGCCTATAAATTAGTAATGGAGTTGCATAAAGAAGTATCGAGAGTAAATGATGCTGGTACTGTCCACCTCTTCAGCAAAACATGTCAGGCTCAAAGAATCAGATAAAATGATCCAGCCTTACAACAGGTTGAAAGCAATTCTTCGTGGATGGCAAAAAGCAGCAGCACAGATTCTTCCAAGTATAAAATTATATTGTGACTACATAGATGAAATTGCTGCATACGATGGGATTCTTCACAAGGACGTTGCTTCAAAATACCATATAACACAAAATACTGCTTTGCTGAAAAATACTATGTGGAGGCTGTAGTGACTGTCTTTATATCAAGAGCAGTTTGAAATGTTTTTATGATGTCCAGGCATGAATAATGACAACAAATACTAGGTCTCTTAAGTGGAATCTGATGTACCCAGAAAGTAAAAGCTAGTGAACAAGGCCCATGAATTTCCCCATTAAACTGGTACCAAATCTCTCACACACTGACTTTCTTCAACAGAAAATGTTACCCAGTATGAGAACAGAAGTAGCTACAAGCTTTAAACATAAATATATGAAAATTAACAGTTGTAATTCAAAAGTTTCAATACAAAACACACTTTAAAGAAAAAAAATACTTCTACTGAAATTCCAGGTGAGTTAGATAACAAAGCATTCCCATACATGTCTTTGCTATGTCACTCAAGTATTTCCTGCTAACTTCTTACTATTTATAAACAAATGACCTAACATTAAACACAGCACTTGAAAATTACTTTAAAACTAGTGAATTAAATGACAGGTTTTTATACAAGAGAATATCTTAGTTTATCAAATTTGCTAGGCTTTACTGCAATTGCTCATTCATACAAGCATGCATTTTAGTGCTAGAGTCTAGTCTAGTGCAAGTCTAGTCTAAATTGTGTGCTTGGAATTTATTTCATTGCATCCAGCCACTTGTGGTCATATAACCTTATATTCAGTCTCAACTTTAAAATGAAGACAAAGCCACAGTATTCCATAGCAATTTTCTTTAATCCTTAGACTGTCCTGTAAGTTTACTGGACTATTGGAGTATTAGGCAATGTTTTTCCTTAAGGGTTTTCAGGGTGACTCTGGCTGTCTGCCAGGCACCCACCCACCCAGCCGCTCGCTCACGCCCCCTCATCAGCAGGACTGGGGGGGTTTGTAAGATGGGAGAACTCGTGGTTTGAGAAAAGGACAGGGAGATCACTGATCAACTTCCATGACGGACAAAATGGGGTCAACATGGGGAAGACAGATTTAATTTATTGCCAATTTAAAACCGATGAGAGAGAAAAGTAAAAAATGAGAACATCATCACTCCATTCCCCCTTATTCCCAGGCTCACCTTCACTCCTGACTCCTCTACTTACCCCTCCTGTCTCAAGCAGCGCAGAGGTTGGGGAACAGGAGGCTCCTCTCTGCTGCTCCTTCTCCTCAAGAAGCTCCCCGGCCTCAACCTGGGCCCTTCCCACAGGCCGCAGGGAAAGATCGGCTCTGTCCCGGGGCCACAGGGACAGCTCCGTGGGGGCGCTGGGAGCCTCTCCTCCCCACCTCCGGCTCTCCCCGCGGGGCTCGCAGGGCTGTTTCTCCCCGCGTTTCCCTCAGCCCCGGCTGCCGGGCAGCGCTTTGCCCTTTCTTACCCAGGCTTTCCCTGAGGCGCCCGTCCGGGGCTGAGGGGCTCAGCTGGGCCCTGCCGTGCTGGGGCCATGGAGCCCGCTGTGTCCATGGCATCGGGCGGCCCCGGCACCTCCTCACCTGCAGACCTGGCCGGGTAAATCCCAGTAAGGAGCTGTGAAATCAAGACTAAATGCACCAGCTATACTTTCTTCTTCCTCAAATTCGTGCTTTGTGATCTCTTCACACAGAGATATGGATGGGAAACTGGAATGAGGTTTTTGTAGGAAAAAAGAGGCACTGTTAAGAGTGGAATAAAACCAAGATTGAGATTCAGTGAGTTGTAGTGTTAACTGGTGAAAAGTTTATGGGTTTGTGATATATTTTTGGTCAACATGTCTCTGCCTTATTTGATAGCAGGTTTTTAATCTCTGGAGTCTCTGTGTTAAGAAATTGACAACTGAAAAAATACGATGGTACAGTTTGACATTGTTGTTGTTTATACTGATAAAATATTTAAATTGCCTAAAGACAAAATATAAAAGAACTTGAGGCAGGAAGGGAAGACAAAGAATATTAGCTCATGGAAACCTCAAGTTCAGGTTCGCTTTACGAAGACGGGAAGTATTGCTCCCAGAAGGTCTAATAGGAGCTTTCATGGCACCCAAGAGTGAAACTGTTGGCAAGTCCAAGATTAAATTATCCTTGTTAGCTTTGCTAATTAATAGTCTAAAGAAAATTTTGTAAAGTATGAAAATAAAGTTTAGTAATTCTGAACTATATAAAGCACTTTGAGAAAGCCGATAGAATTAGACTGAAGGTTGAGTGAGGGTTAAGAGTATGTTATTTACCGGGAATAGTATTTGGATAGGAGTATGTAACTCTTCAATGAAGACCACACAGAGCCACAGTAAATAATCTGAGAGGTTAATTCTGCAGACCTAAAGAAAAGAAGTCATCTTGGAAATGCTTTTTGCCACAAGTAAGACTGATCAGGTTAACTAGATCCACAGTCTTACCTCCACATACCATACTTTTGCAAGTATGTGATACCTGCTAAAAAGCTGTAAAGATGGCTGTCATTTGAGGCTGGAAATGTCTGTGTCTTGCCCTGGAATTGTCTCCATTTATTTTAGAAAATAAACGTGCTGCAGGGGGACAGCCAGCTTCACCATGCTCTTCTCCACAGACCGCAGGGGAATCTCCTCCAGCCCCTGGACCACCTCCTCCCTCTCCTTTTTCAGTTACCTTGGTGTCGACGAAGTTGTTGCTCACACCTCCTCAATCCTCTCTCTGATGGCAAAAAGCTGCCACTCAGGTTTTTTTTCCTTCTTAACTACGTAATCACAGAGGTGCCTTGGCCTGTGGCAGGTCCGTCTTGGAGCCAGCTGGAACTAGCTCCTTTGGACCTTCTAGCAGCTTCCTGCAGAAGCCAGCCCTGATGGCCTCCTTGCTCCCAAAACCTTGCCATGCAAGCCTAAAACAAAGGCTACAGAATACAACACTCACGTTTACAGCACAGAAGCTTTCCATAATCATATTGCCATTATTAATGTTGCATTGCGTGTTGATTGTCATACACGTAGGTGTAGGAGTAAAGAGAGAAAAGCTGAATATTTCTCAGTAGTTTCTTTTGTGTGTAACTGCTTTTTAGTTTCCTGTCATGCACCCTGGACTTACTGACATGACTTGACACTCTCTGGTAAACCAGAATATTCTGAGGATGCCATGTATCAGCTCAAGACTTGAAAGTAGTTATTCTTACATCTTTTACTTCCCAGTGGCAAAATATGCTATTAATGGCAGCATTATTATATATAATCAGTTTACAGTGCCTGTCTGTCTATATCCTGATAAACAGAAAGGTGCCTGATCCTAGAGCTGAGTAGCCCAGGCTGGCTTACATCCATGCTGCTTGGTGCTGGCTGTGCCTAGAACAGCCTGGCCATGTCCACACTGCACAGCACAGGGGTGTCAGGCAGTTCTCTTGTGGCCTGAAGATGTAACTATTATTTTGGTACTGCCTTTTCAGTTAATTGTGTCTGAATGAATGTGAGATGTGAGTTGGTACCCACCACAGCACTTCCTGCAAAACACATTGGTGTTGCACTGTAACCCTAAGCTGATGTCATTGCCAAGCAGACAAGGACTGTTCAGCTTCTTGTACTGCCCTACCAGGGAGAAGGGGGATGGGACGGGCAAGAAGCTGGGAGGGGAACACAGCCAGGGTAGCTGACCCAAACTGGCTAAAGGGATATTACATACCCTGTGATGTCATGCTCAGTATATAAACTGGTACAGGGATTGCTGCTCTGGAACTGTTGTGCATCAGCCAGCAGGTCACAAGCAATCACATTGTGCATCACTTGCTTTGTGGGTTTTTCTTTCTTTCTTTCTTCAGTGTCCTTTTGAACTGTTTTTTACCTCAGGCCATACATTTTTGATTTCTTTCCCCCTGATTTTCTGCCCCATCCCACTGGAGGGTGCAAGTGAGCAGCTACATGGTTTGCCTGCCTGGCAGGTTAAATGACAACAGGCTTACATTCAATGCCATTTTGCACATGCTTTTCTAGTGATCAGCTCAGACTTTTAAGTTTTTTGGTGCTTAAAAGTCTATTTTTCTACTTCTTTTGCTAGAATAAGTGGAAGGCTTGTTCCTTTGTTATCACTCATAAAACAAAATGGGTGCCTGTCTTCCAGTTATACTTGTAAAATCTGTCTTATGGCTAGAAATACTTTTGACTTTTGATGATCATAGGGGACTTTGGGGTTTGGTGGGGTTTTTTGTATTTTTTTGGTGTTTGATTTCTGTTTTTGTTGTTTTTTAACAACAGAGGGATTTAGGGTAGTCCTGTTTTAAATGTTATGGTTATTTAATCAAGTATTGGACTGACAGTAAACAAAAAAATTGAGCTTTGAACAATCTAATTATGATCCTCCATCTCTTAGGACTGCAGCTTCTATGCTCTAGCAGTGCTATTTCTGGATAGCAGGTGCAATAATTAAGAATTAATGTATATTTTCCAATAACTATTTGATCCAAGGCTCCAAACCCACTGCAGGCTGGTTGTTTGCATCTGAATTTCCTCATTCCGTATTCCCCGATCTTCTCCCTATTATAAGCTTTCAGCTGAAGTGAATAGAATGTAGTTCTCTGTTTAGTAAGTGCTCTAATATATCTCCTTTGCCAACCTTTGCTTTCAAGTTTTAGGAAGGTCTGAGTACCTTGAACCTGCCTTGACTGAAGTATTGGGTATGTGAAAGTGTTTTATTTTCTTCAGTGCATCAGGAGCTGTGTGAGTAATTCCACATTTGCAATTACTAGAGGTATTAATCCTTTCTGCAGTGTCTTCCATTGTCTTTTTATATTTTTTTTGTATCCTGTTCAATCAATCTAATTTGTTGCTAAGATTTTATTGCCAACATATTCTAGATACCTCTATGACAAGACAATTGAATTCTGTCAACTTAATTTTATATTCTGCTGACAGCTTCCCTGTGCTAGTAAAGACATCTTGGAATCAATCTTTAACATTTCACTGCCTTTCTACATGAATGGTTCCAGAATCAGATTTAATATTTGACATGTTTTTGACCTGCTGTAAGCAAGACATTTCCTGCAGAAATTATAGATGCCAACATTATAAGTTGTAGCTTCATCTTTGTATCTCTCACATACCCTGCAGCAGGAAAAATCCCCATCAGGTGAGCTAAAGCTTTCCTGCATGCTTTGAAGCAAATGCTGTAATGGAGCTTTGGCTGCCATACTGACTTGAAGTGTCTAGATTAGTTACCCAGAGCTCAGTTCTGTTCCATATTTTAAGTGTGTGTATCTCTCTTGAAAATGTCTCAGAAGGTTTTTCGGATTGCACGCTGTGTGCTGTTCACGTGCCATGTTTCTTTTTGAGCACTTCCAGTGCTTTTCCCTTTGCTTTTGCAAAATTATTTCAAACTTTGAAAACTGACCCTATTTCCAAGGCAGAAGACTTCTCAGGTCTGTTAAATACTATGTTACATGCTTTTTTTTTTTTTTCTCCTGCAAACATAGTTTTTCTGCATTATGAAGACTCTTTGAAAGTGTTCATTAATTTCCTTTGCCCTGTGTATTACTATGTGTCTTTGTATTTCTGATTCCAATTGATGTTTTCATGCCTTCCTACCTGAATTTGTAATGTGATGCATCGGTGCTCTGCAGCTTGTGAAGTTGTAGCTTCTTTACCTCACCGGGACTGTTGTCGTGGATGGTTAGGTACATTGTAGAAAAGACAGGCCAGCAATATAAGATGGCGGAGTTGCTCTTTATCTGAGAGGGGAACTGGAACAAGTTCTGCCTAGCAGTGGATGAAGAATATGTTGAGAGCTTATGGGCAAGAATTAAGGAGCAGGCTAACATGGTGATGCTGTTGTGGGTGTTTACTACAGGCCACCTGATCAGCATGTCAGTGAGGCCTTCTACAGACAGCTGGAAGTAGCCTCGTGATCACAGCCCCTGGTCCTCACAGGGGACTTCAACCACACTGGTAGTTGTTGGAAAGGCAGCACAGCCAGGCACACACAGTGCAGGAGGTTTCCTGAAGAGCATTGATGGTATTTTTTGACACAGGTGGTGGAAGAGGCAACAAAGAGATAGGTGCTGTTGGACCTTATACTACTAACAAAGAAAGATAAATTAGTTATAGATACCCTTGGCTGCAGTGACCATGATATGGTGGAGTTCAGGATCCTGAGTGAAAGAAGCAGGGAAATAAATAGGAGTACAACCCTGGACTTCAGGAGAGGAAGCTTTGGCCTCTTCAAAGACCTGCTTGGGAAGTTGCCATTGGTTAGGGCTCTAGCAAGGAAGGAGGTCCAGGTCAAGGGAAGTTATCCTCCCCTTCCACTGTGCCCTGGTGAGGTCACATCTGGAGGAGTACTGTGTCCAATTCTTGGCTCCTTGGTACAAGAAAGGGACCTACTGCAGAGAGTCTAGTGAAGGGCTGTGAGGATGATTGGGGGGCTGGAGCATTTCCCTTTTGAGGAAAAGCTGAAAGAGATGGATCTGTTTAGCCTGGAGAAGACTGAGAAAGGATCTCATCAGTACTTACAGATTGATGGGCAAGTGTCAAGAGGGTGGGGCCAGACACTTCAGTGGTGCCCAGTGACAGGACAAGAGGCAACAAGCAGAAACTGGAATGCAGGAAGTTCCACCTGAATAGGAGGAAAATGATCTTCCCTTTTAGAGTGCCAGAGCACTGGCACAGGCTGCCCAGTGAGGTTGTGAAGTCTTCTCCTCTGGAGGCATTCAAAACTCGCACAGATATGATCCTGTGCAACCTGCTCTAGGTGATCCTGCTTTAGCAGGGGGGTTGGACTGGATGATCTCCAGAGGTTCCTTCCACACCCTACCATTCTGTAAGTCAAAATCTTCTGACAGTTTTCTTCTCAATTTGTGATCCCACTTGTGATCTAAACATAAATTAGGCTTTTGGAAGCCCTCTATATATATCTGCAATTAGTTGATCTAAATGCTTATATAAATAGCTGTGAAGTTTTTTTTCCTTTCAACATGACATACAGGTAGTACATATCAAGTTTAATTTGTTCCTCACATCTCCATAAGGCAGCCTGAGCACCGTGTGAAAAATTTTAACTTGACTTTCACTGTCTTAGGAAGAAGTAAGGAGGAGAGAATAAACTAGTTTTCTTTCTGAATAAGGCTATCTGATAGAGTTTGCTTAGAAAATCTGGAGGAAAAAGGTGTTAAAAAAAGTTTAGAAAGCTAAAATTAAAAATAAAAGAAGAATTATAAAGATTCTTTTGCTTGAGACATTTGATTGTGGATGATTTAAGCTCTACCAGAAACCCAAATCTTTACTACTTCCCTAGTGGTTGCTTTGTTCTCAGTTTATTTTTTAGTTAATCCAATATCTATAGGAACAGATTCAATTCTTGCTGAAATCTTTTTTTTTTTTTTTTTTTTTTAGCCATCTGTTGTGTTCCTTGAGAACTCCAGTCGTAACTGAATGTGGCTCTTTGATTTTTGTTACCTGCAATTTTTGTCCTTCTGGTTCATGAAGCACTGTTCTTTTTCCACATGAACTTACAGTGTCATGCAGGTACAAGAACCATTCCTAGATGGTTTTTAATAAGGAGTTTCTGTTGGAGCTCATAACTACTCCGAGGTTTTTATCTCATAAAACCAGTGAATTTCAGAGTGTGAGAAACAGGGAGCAAGAACTGTGTGTGTCTCATTAGATGCTGACAGAACTGGCTTAATAACCAAAATTAGGAGAAGTTTTCCATAACTTGCATTTCACACTAAGGCACACAGGGCTCAGTGTTTATGTGACAGCCGTGTCTGACTCACCCATAACCACTGTTATGATTCTGCAGAGACAAAAAGAATCCAAAGAACACCTAATTGCAGCCTTTTGTTGCAGGTATTTCAGTGAAAAGTAATGTTTACTTCTTGCTAAGAGCTATCAGGGTGGCACAAAACCCCGCAAACAGCAAGGAGTGTTTACATGAATCAGACATTGATGGTTAGAAAGGTGTTCTGGCAGAACAGTGTCGACAAGATCCATTTCAGCTGGGCGAAGATACCAGGCTGCTTTTAGTGATTCAGCAGTGACATACCACGATACAATAAATCTGTGAGCAACAGCATGGCAGTGACTGACCTTACACTATCTGTGTGAAAACACATAATGTATTTTCTACATTATTAATTCGATTTGGGAAGAGCATAAGGCATGACACCAGATGGATCAGGAATCCTTTCTCAGCACTTACCTGGAAATAGAACTAGATGGAATTTCTTGTGATAGGAAAGAGCGGGGAAAAGTGATGTATGAATTTCAAAAACAGGATCATAAGCTGTCAGGCAATGATAGCTGTGTGCAGTATTAATATATGCATCTCACATGGAGAGGTGATAAATGAGACAGCCGTGTGACAGATTGCATTGGCATGTAATAAATAAGTTTACCACATAAATCTGCGATTTATCAGATGCCTTTTGCCGTTACCTGCCTCCTAATCCATCTCTCAGGGATTTATTTTCACAATCCAGCTTGAAACACCCTACTTCCTTTAAAGTTCAACCTGCTAAAAACCCTCAAACTTTTCTCCTGTTCTCCCTACAGTAGCTCCATGGGAGCACATGGTGAGCTAACCGGGGCTGCTGAACACTAACAGCTGTGCTGTACATGAAGACGTCCTTGCAATTGGAGCACACAATATTTCTCAGCATGGGAAATGGGCTGTTCAAAATCAGTTTCTCCCATTTCACAATGGGCCTTATAGCTCTTCTTTTAAAATACATATATTTTTAAAAACTATTTTATGTTTCTAGGTGGTTTTCTTTCATTAAAGCAGTTAGTCATGTACTGGCAGATGTAAGAACAAGTGCAACAATCCACTTGTTAAGAAATGGGACCAATTAGTTTTGCCTGCTAAATTAATCTCCCTGAGATTATTAACAACCCTTCCCATCCGAATATGTCTGAAACACCAACTGTTTCTAATAATAAAACATATTTCCATCTTTCCCTTGCTTTCTTTTCACTGTGGAGTTGTCTCTGGAAAACATCAAATCCACAAGTCTGTCTGGGTTACTGATTTCCAATGTTTTACCTCACAGTTACTACAGGTGAATTTCATGTAAGAGGGAAGGACATATTTGAACAGGATCTGATTTTTAAAGTGCTTAGGTGAATTATAATTATTTTCTTCTATAAGTATTGTGATTTTCTGGATAGGGCCTCTTTGTCAGAAAATTGTAGGTCTTTTTCAAGGTGAGGTTTGGGTTGGGTTTTTTTTTAGCATTTGTGAAATTTATCAAAGTATGGATGTGTGGGGTTTTTTTGTTTGGTTGGTTTGGGTTGGTTTTTTTTCCATTTTGAGTTTCTCCATTTTTTCCAGAAGTTTTCTTCACTGATTTTCTTTAAAGATTCCTGGGAATTTTGCCAAAGCCTGGATACACACATTTTAAGAACCATTATGTCCAGTGCATTGTCTGATAAACTCCACTGTGTCTGAAATAAAAACTAATTTTTTTTTTTCCTTCAGCTAGGATTTTGGGAAAACATTTAAAATCTTACACTGGTGTGTTCTTTCAAGATGAAATGATGCTCTAAAAACTGGTAGATGTGATTGCTTGTGTGTATGAGAGATAAAAATGAAATTTCCGTCATTTTTCTAGCCACTAAACTCAATTTCTCAAAAAAGGCTAAAAAAACCCTACTCCAAAACCCATAGTATTTCAAGGTTCTTATGGTTTTGGACATTATCATCTTGATTTCATAAGATGGATATATACAGATAAAGTTATTTGAAGCCACCTACAAAGGTTTTATGTTTGCTTTTGAAACTTGTGTGGTTGGATTAGTGGAATTCGAGCATTTTGATTTTATGCAAGAAAAAATCTTAAAGGAAAACAGTGAATGAAAGCATGTGAACAAAAATAAGTTTGGATAAAACTGTCTATATTGGTTTCTTTCACTGTTTTAGGTTTTGTGAACCCCAGCCAAATTCAAACCAATTTGTATGTTCTGAAATTTTCTACTTAAGTATTAAGGAAGTATTTTTTCAGAGTTGTTCACGTTTATCTATCTAGACAAATAAAGCAGTGATAAGATCTTTTTGAAGGAACTTTCCTCAGAAGAGTTATTCCTCATCTCTTTGCAGTGCCATAGACTGGCTAAGGCTTGGCGTTATTCTTGGCATACTCTTCCTGTTACCTCCCACTGGGCTAAACTGCTTTACTGTAGGCATTTTTTATTCATAGTGTTACCAAAATAGCTCCTTCTGGCTGGATATAAACTAAACAGAGCAAGGTGTGGTCTCAACCAAGTCTTTCAGAGGTTTATTTTTTTCATGCTTACATAGCTGTTTTTAATTCGTCATGTCTAGGTTCAGTATCCTAAATGCAGTTACCTGCAGAGAGAGGTGGGCTCCAACTGGCTTTTCAAATTCTGTCTGTAGGGTTCAAAGTCCTAATTCATGAGAGGTAGCTGCTGTAACGACGTTGAGTGCACATTCAGTGAGGCATGGGCTTCGTATGATTCTGCAGGCTTTGTGGACTTGGAGTGCTGGCTCCTCTCGTACCTCACACTTGGATCTCCGATTTTGACATCAGTGTGTGTGTGAGATGGATTTCATTGTAGGACTGTGTAGAAGGCAGATGAGTTGTGTACTTGTACAGGGAACACAGTTGCACTGCTGTGCCCCTGGTTTAGCTTACCTGAAAGACCAAGCGGGTTGCCTAACTTTTAGAAGGAGTATTAGTATAGGGAGGATCACAAAATCAAACCTAATCCTCTTGTGTCCTAGACTAGTAACTTTTCCCATCCTCCTTCTGTGTGTTACCAGCTGTAGGTTGTGAAAGCTTTCTGTGTCCCAGGATGCAGCTTGGGTTTCTGTTTCTTGAGATTTTTACATATCAGAGTTGGTTTATATGTTGAGGGAGAATTTAAATAAGAAGAAACATGATCTGGAAAATAATTTATTATAGATTTCTGTTAGTGCTACTTGTGAGGGAGGGAAGTAATGTCTTTTTCTTAGTGTGCCATTTATCAGTGAGCGCAGTGGCTCAGAGCAATTTTGTGCTCTTCTCCTGTCCCAGGTGTCCTCATATAGATTTTCGCTTCTGCTAGCAGGATGGACCCCTGAAATGCAACCTGATGCTTTGTCTTGATGAGCTGCTATTTATTGACTGCATAGGAATTTGTTCTTACAGCACAGGTGTAAAGAAAAAGTCATGTCCTACAAAGCAACCCTTAGCCTTTTTTGTTTCCTTCAATATCCCATGAGCAGAAGTTAAACTTTTTTGATTAAGAACATTTCATTATTGGTCAAGAATCTATCTCAACAGGCTAAGCCATAACCATAGATTTTGTGGAGCACTTGTGATTCCTGAGAACACTCAACAGTAGTAGAATTTTCTTGCATACCCTGAAATCTTTAGCAAAGTTAGAAGGAGAATGAGCTTCAGCAGCTGATAGTACATTAAAAAAAATAATTTGTGTAGAGAAGAAAATGTGAAGGGTATTTATATTTAGATCCATCATATTTTAACATCTTTAGCCATCTGTAAAATCTTATTAGTGGCATTTCAAAAGATGTCAGAGGCATCAGAACCTGTTGCTATGTATTTATGTCATGAAAGATGGCACCAGGCTGTTCTGGGGTTTTCATGAGATTTCAGAAATCTATAATTTGTCATGTACTTTTATTAGGTTTTCTGTTATTTGCAGATACTGGAAAGGACATCACTTTGATGGGAATGGCACATGTTTAGTTCATTTAGCTGCTGTAAACAGGAGGTACATTGAGAAAAAATTGCCTGTATTTTGGTCTTCTCTTAAAACTATGGCTATTTAAAGTGTCACAGCAAGACTACTAAATTTAAGTGCTTCCTCCATATTTTCTTGTTATTTCTTTTAGGTTGGCCAAGCTTTATCAATAGCAGTGGTCTTCTCATGGGGGGAAAAAAGAAGCAAAATTATTTTAACTGAGCTAATTTCAACATCTACATTTCATAGCCATGCAATTCCAATCAAAATGTCTTCCTTTGAGAATTTTTGTTCAAATTTTTTTACCAGTGTTGTTGTAGTTTTGCATGTCTGGGTTCTGGTGGAGAAGGGGGGCTGCAGGGGTGGCTTCTGCAAGAAGCAGCCAGCAGCTCTCTGCAGGCCCGACACAGCAAACACCAGCCGGCTCAAGGCGGGAGTCACTGCTGACCAAGGCCGAGCCCATCAGTGATGGTCACAGTGCCTCTGGGAATCACATTTAGGAGAAAAAAAATGCAAGCAGAAGGAAGTGAGAAGATGTAAGAAACTGTGCAGACACCAAGGCCAGGGAATGGTGGGAGAAGGCGCCCAGGTGCCAGAGAGAAAGATGCCCCTGCAGCCCATGAGGAAACCCATGGTGGAGCAGGTGTCCCCCAACAGCCCATGGAAAAGGCCAAGACCCCACCTGCAGCCAATGGAGAGGCCCCACGCTGGAGCAGGTGGAGACACACAGAAGATGCTGTGACCCACGTTGGAGCAAGCCCCTGCCAGCACTTGTAGCCCATGGAGAGAGACAGGGAGACAGAGATGGGTGTGAGAGTGACCCACACCTGGAGCAGGTTTGCTGGGGAGGAGGCTTGTGACCCTGTGCAGGACCAGGCTGGAGCAGTCTGGGCTTGAGAGACTGAGAGACACTCTATAATTTATGACTGCACCCCATAGCAGTGACCCACACAGGGGCAGCTGGTGAAGAGCTGAAGCCCCATGGGAAAGGACTCATGTTGGAGAAGTTCCTGAAGGACTGTGCCCTGTGGGTGGGACCACACGGTGCAGCAGGGGAAGGGTGTGAAGAATACTCCCTCCCAGCAAAGAAGGAAAACAACTCGTGAGGAACTGACTGAAACCCCCATTCCTCCATTCCCTGCCCCTCCCCTTGCCCCAATGTGGGGGGAAGAAGGGAGCAAAATCATGACTGAAGTCTGCTAAGAAGGAAGGGGTGGGGAGAAGGTGCTTTAAGATCTGGTCGCGCTTCTCATTATCTGGCTCTGGTGTCACTGGGTGTGCAGTGCAGGGTCATAAATTAGAGGGTTTCTTTCCTTTATTCTGTGTTGAGTCTGTTTTGCCTGTGACACTGATTGCAGAATGATCTCTCCCTGTCCTTATCTCGACTCCTGAGCCTCTTGATATATATTTTGTCCCCTGTCCAGCTGAAAAGGGGAGTGATAGAGCGACTTTGGTGGGCATCTGGCCTCCAGCCAGGGTCAAACCAGCACACGTGTGTAATAATTTTTATTTTTGCAGTTTAATCTGAAAAAAATATTGCACCTGATTCACTGAATATGTGAACATCTGTAGTCTACCACTTACGTAATTTTTCTGATTTGGATATTGGAGCATAAATATGCACTTTTTTTTTTTTTTTTTTTTGAAGCTTCTGGACTAGTTTATATCCGTGGAGAATGTGAATCTTTTTGCAGAAATATTTGGACCCTAATTATTTATTCCTGTGTTGCAGTCTTTTGCATTTGTTCTATCATATGCCTTTAAAATTAACTGAAGAAATGAGGAATACCATTAATTTTTAACAGTTTAAAATAAACTTGTTCACATAGGGAAATGTACCAAAGTATGAAGGTATATTTTTGTGATGTCACTCCATTGCATTTTTAATATCCCCATGGCTTTATATTTCATTTGCTATGTATATTTTAAATCAAATAGATAAAGATGTTGCCACTGTATTTCTTGTTTTCTTACTTTTTTGTTGGTAGCAATGTAAGAGAGATGAAGGGAATAAGTCTGATGAGTTCTGAAAGTAACTAAAGGTAATGAAGAGTTCTGGAAAATACGAATCGATGTCTGAGTCCCTACCAATTTAAGTGCTATTTGTATGCAGTACATTTTGTTAATACTGTATTCATGATAACGTAACGACATCCCATTTTGCTGCTAGGGAACATGGAATCAGATTTAGCATTTATTTAAGCTACACTTCACTTTTATGACTTGGGGGAAAATAATACATATGCATGAATATTATTTGGGGGGGGGGGGTGAGGGAGGAGATCGTTTAGTTCTAAAGATGAATTGTCTGTTTAGCTCTATCAGATGGGAATTTTTCCAATTCAGTAGCATGTGTAGAAGTACCATTTCTGGTGAAGAACAGAAAAAGATGATAGCTTGTGAAAGGAACATGCTGACATCTCTTTTATTCTGCCAGTAAAATGGCTCTTAGCAGATGAGATTGGTTTGGCATTGATGGCTTTCTTTGAGTGATACAAGGAGATACGCTCTCTGTAGTATGTTTTGTTAACTACCCTGGGCTAAAGTACTAATGTTTCAGTCACTGTCACTCCACATACATAACTGGGAAGAATTATTTTCTCAAAAGAAGAGATTGATGGCAGTGTGCAGCTGGAAAGTCGTGAAAGTGGCACTGGCAGTGAGATCATGCCCCTCTGAAAGTTAATCTGATCTTTACAGGGTATGGGCACATCCAGTTGGATCTCTGAAGCAGCAACAAGGGACTGGTCATAAGGTTCCTGCTGAAACTGTTGCAGCTGATTATTTACCTGATTCTCCCACAGGATAAATAAGGCCAAAAAAGGCAGTATGGCAGCTGTGTACAAGAAAATGGTGTTAAGCATAGTTTAGATGAGATAAGTAAATTCCAGTAACATTTGCATTGTGAAAATATGACTTAATTGGAAGAAAAGAGTACATGACAAGTTTTGCTGAAATTATCTACCTCCTAGAGCACTGCAACAATCCTTTTATATGTCTTCTATACAAACAAGTGATCTCTCATAAGAGAGAAGTATATTTCTCACTTTTGACTGAGAAATGTCATTTAAAGATGACAGCTATAGCCCATACCAAAATTTGACATAGGATGTCTTAAATAGCTGTAAGGAAGATACCAATTCTGTTCTAAACAAAACTATTTAGACCATGCCATGTATATGTGCATCAAAAAAAGTACAGTCAGTGTTCATTTCCATACCCATTTGAATTCTTTATAGATGTTCATGTCATCTCTCAGGATCATCTGTATCAACCTCTGTTCAAAGCAACAGTTATTTAAAAGTGAAATCATACAGCTTGGGATGTTGCCATCAAATTTCAGTGTGTTTTAAGGGTGGAGGTACAACAGTGTCACTGAACAACTTCCCCAGTGTTTGACCAGCTTCATTATGAAAAGTTTAATCATCTAATCAGGATTTTCTTCGCTGCAGTGTTTGAACACTGCTTCTGTTTCACGACTGACCTCTAAGAGAAATCTGGCTTCACTCTCTGTAGTTACCTGTTAGCATCCGAGGACAGTGATAATTCTCCTAGCCTTCTTTTCTTGGCTGAACAAAGCCAGCTCTCTCTGCCTTACCTCATGTCCTCATTCCGCTTGATGAACTCCTTTGTGTGAATGAAAGCCTGTCTGTAAAGTAGGATCTGCTAGAGACAACTGCTATCACTGCTAAAGAAAATAACCTTTTTAAAGTGAGAATTTTTGTGGATGTAGCTGATAATACCCTTCAGGTACCAAGAGATTCACATAATGCTTTATTTTGGCAACATTTCATACTGCCAGGAAATATTTTTGTAAGTTATATAACATCTTAGGTTTATAAAAGTTGATTGTTAACATTTTCACAAGCTAAACACGTTAATTCTTGACTGCATAGGAGTGTGAAAAAAATGAACATGATACTTCCATTAGTGGGTGTTTTATGGTGTTAATTCTGAGAGCAAGCTTCAGTACATGCTGTAAGAGAACACCCAAGGATCCTCCTAATTAGCAGAGAGACATAATTCCAAACCTGTCAGAAAAAGCTGCTACTCAGTCCTTTGGGCTAGTCTGTGCTTCTGAAAGCGTCCCATGCTGATGGGGGAGGGCAGGGCAAAAGCATGGGAAACATGGAAAGAATCCCTACGTTGGGAATAAATAATATAAAATAATAACAGATCTGTTTTCACGGAAAGACTCTTCCCCCCGTCCCCCCCCCTTCTTTTCCTCCCAGAATCTTCATAAGGATTTTCAAGTTGCCTTTCAAGTTTCCCATAATCTTCTACTACAATGCAATTGTATTGTCACTCAGACCTATTCAGGAAATAAACTGGTGTCAGGCAGGTATCGACTCATTGTTCACTATTTATTTAAGAACTAGAAATATTTTGCAGTTATCTAGGTTCTGGACTAATGGATATTGGTTTTAAACACAATTAGTTCCTTTAAGCAATACTATATATACAAGCTTTCTGTTTTAGGAGAGATACCAATTAATATCTCCATCACATGTATTGACCCATTGTTCTAGCTATCTTGTAACATGAAATTCATGGTATAATGAATGATCTTTAGGGAAAAAAAAATGTAAATTTAGCGTACTAAATTTAATTTAGTGAATAATGAATTTTAAAAACTGGTTGTCTGATGATCAACAGGCACCGCAAAGAGCTGAGCTTGAGACCTGTGCTGAGTATTTCTCTGTCGGCTTGTCAGCTCTGATGAATTCTGTAAGCACCTGTGGGCAGAGCCCGTTGGCTTTTATGATTACTGAAAAGTAAAAGGGGAGGAAAGCAGCTAGTGTTTTATATGGGGAAGGGTATAAAGGTGGCAATTAAATTGTTTGTAGGGAGGAATCAAGGATTTCTGGGTGTCCTTTGTGTGGGCCGTGGTCGGTTTACTCAAGGCAAAATGCGTGCAGTGTCCTAGTGCAACATTTTCCACAGGATAATTCCTCCTCCTTTGTGACGATACATAACAAAGATGCTATTCTTGGAAACGTGCTTGCTTCTGGAGCCAAAGCTGTAGAGAAGCATCAGCACTGTATGAAGTCCTGGCTAATTAGGGAGGGGTTATATAACAGTGCAGCTTGCTTCTGAAGGAAGGGAGTGAAAATGGCATGGAATTTATTTTATTAGGTAATAACAGAAGGTCACATTTTTATTAGTACCTTTGTACTTTCTTAGACAAGATACTGTTAAAACAGCAAAATCTGTCACTTCTGTTGTTTTGGAGGGTTCCCCCTTCTCTCACCTGCTGCAGAAAGATGAGTTTATATTCTTGAACAATGTTGTGAGTTTTTCTCCTGCTTTTTGTTACCATGAATGTTATTTGTTTGAGTAATTTTCTTAGAAAAATCTGGTTATCAGGTTTTTTGTTTTGATACTGAGTATCACAGACTTGGAATGAAGAATTTGATCTGTGAAGACACAAGCAGATGATAGGGTGTTCTGTGGTGTAGGCTAGCTCTGAAGATTATGCTTTTAAATGCATAATCACTGAAGACATTAGTTTTACTTTAGATACAGGCATTTGGATGCTGCTTTGACCTGAGGGGTTTGGGTAGTTACGAGCAGGAACTCTGGCCAACCTTAGGGAACGCTGCTGTAAGGACACGGGCTTCTCTGCATTGTTCATGTGAGTGATGTTTTACTGCAGAACTGTTTGGCAAGTTGTAGTAGTGCGGCAAACAGGCACGGAAAGGAAACCTGTAACTCTGCTAAGTCACCTTCCCACTTTCTGCTTTGAGCAGGGAGGCCCTTCCACTGGGCTGTCATTTCCCATTGCTTCAGAATGTGGTCTTCTTGTCCCACGGAGAATATAGATTTGGCACTGAACCGGCACAAGTTTAGGACTAGACTTCTCCCTACCTTAAAGTCCGTGATTGTGTCCTTATCTCCTGCCTTGATGAACGAAATGTATTCCTCCCTAGGTTGTGCCCTATGCAAATCACAGCCCTCCAGCTTACTACACTATGTGGCTATTAGGATTACTTTGTGTACAGACAATTCTGTCAGTTTTCTGTTAGCTTGTCCTTGGCCCTAAATGGAGAAAAATAAAAAGCATTCCATGCCTTAGAAGTTTGAAACACAGATTAGATTCTTCCAGCATTTTTAAATGCATGTACAGTATATACATCAGTGACCTGGATGAAGGGACAGAGGCTGATACACCAGGAGGAAGAGTGGCTGATAGACCAGAAGGCTGTGCTGCCATTCATAGAGACCTGGCCTGGCTGGAGAGCTGGGTGGAGAGGAACCTCATGAATTTAAAAAAGGGCAAGGGTAGGTTCCTGCAGCTAGGGAGGAATAACTCCAGGTACCAGTATGGGTTAGGGGTTGACCTGCTGGGAAGCAGCTCTGCAGAGAAGGACCTGGAAGTCTTGGTGGAAAACAAAATCTCCACAATGTGCCCCTGTGGCCAAGAAAGCCAATGGGACCCTGCGGTGCATTAAGAAGGGCCTGGCCAGCAGGTCAAGGGAGGTTATTCTTGCCCTCCACTCTGCCCTGGTGAGGCTGCATCTAGAATGTGCAGTTCAGGAAAGACAGGGAACTACTGGAGAGAGTCTAGTGGAGGGCTACAAGGATTATTAGGGACTGCAGCATCTCTTGTATGAGGAAAGGCTGAGAGAGATGGGTCCATTTAGCCAGGAGAAGACTGAGAGGGGGATCTCATCAACGCTTGTAAATATCTAAAGGGCTGGTGTCAAGACCACTGGGCCAGACACTTGTCAGTGGTGCCCGGTGACAGAACAAGGGGCAATGGGCACAAACCAGCACACAGGAAGTTCCGACTGAACAGGAAGAAAAACTTCTTTACTCTGAGGGTGGCAGAGCACTGGCACAGGCTGCCCAGAGAAGCTGTGGAGTCTCCTGCTCTGGAGACATTCAAAGCCTGCCTGGATGCCATCCTGTGCAGCCTGCTCTAGGTGATCCTGTTTGAGCAGAGGGTTGGACTAGATAATCCCCAGAGGTCCCTTCTAATTTCTACTGTTTTGTGATTCTGTGATACTCTTTTAGTGTAATGAAAACAACTTAATCCAACCTAAATATGCATGTAAAATCTGCATTTCCGTCTGTTATAACCTCAAAAGAACCAAATTTTAACTGTTAGGTAAGTCATTTAGTCCATTTCCCTGCCCTAAAATTTTAACAGCTGTACAGAAACTATTTGACAGGTGTTTGTCGAACCTATTGCAAAATTTTTTTATCATTTGAGTACTTTACATTACGTGTGGGTCTCTCTGGAGTTATTTTCACTTCTGACAGCACATCTGGAAGGGCTTTCCTTTTTCATTTAATTGCATCTTTTTCTATCATTAAAGGCAAATTCGAAAGTCCCTTAATGAGGAACAGTCATTGGAGGAAGTGTTAATTGTTTAATTTCTTTGGAAAAGATCCACTGAGAAAAATTATATAGTTCAAATTTTCTGAAAAAGAAGAGTTTATATATAAATATGAGGAAATTTCTCTGCAAAACACTATCAATTTACCTTCATTTCAAAACAGTTTATGTAATTCTTAGCTTTAAACTGGGTCAGTTCAGTTAACCATACTCTTTCAAAAGTTGTTTCATACGTGTTCTACCTCTCTTTTTTTCTAACACAGAAACCTTTTTTTTTTCTTTTTATGTTTTACCAGTTAAACAAAACCAATTTTAATCTTTTCTCCATTTAAGCACATCCTTCTGCCTTAGTTGTGTTGTTTTCTACATGGGGAAAAGGGGGAAAAGTACTTTATGCTCTCAGCCTTGAAGCGCTGCCAGCTTCTACTTCAAAGCTGTTTCAAGGCTTCAGCTGTGTCACAAAACCATCCTGTGCAAAGATTTTAGCAACCCACACAACAGTTTGTTTTTTTAAAATACGCCCTTATTACTGAAGAAAGGTTAACTCTGTTGATTCCATAAATTATCTCTGCAAGTATAAACTGCTGTCCAATATATAGATAATATCTTCAGACAGTACTGTTGACTGGAAAATGTTTCATCAATAACCTAGAATAAAAAGTCATGAAGTTATATCCTGAAAATTATTTTTGCCACGTAGTTTTCTCTTTGACTAGTATTCTAAGCACCTGAAAGGGATTTTGAAGAAAAGTTCTCAATTAATCCATTAAAACTGCTGTGACATTGATCCAAATTCCTTAGAATTTCAGTGGGATTTTTAAAATCCTATCGCATATATCAGGTTTAAAACTTTCAAATTATTTTTTATAAGTATATTGATAGGGTTGATCCAGAGAACAAAGAAAACATTTTGTCTGGTGTAGGTATGTTTATGTAGATAGATGGAATGTGATCCATTCATCCTTACAGAGTAGGAATCCTTCCTGAGGGAAAATTTTACTTTAACATCACTAGACTCTATGCAAGCAGTAAACTGAGTAGGGTCTGACTTAGAGGTCTGAATGACTTGCACTATGCACCCAGGGGGCATAACTTGTAGCTTAATGGCTTGCACTATGTACCCAGGGGGCATAACTTGTAGCTTGACTCCAACTTGGCTTTTGGAAGATTTTCCCAGGAAAAAAATAAGCCCAACTTGACTTTAACCAGAGACGTACTCTCAGCATTTGAAGCAAAAGTAAATGTGATAGTTTGTTGCCTGACTTGGTCAGAAAAAGAGTGGTAAATGAAGGAAACGTATGATTCTTGATCATGAGCTCTGTGGTTCTTCATTGGGTTGTTTGGTTATCCTTTTGGAAATGGAATCTAAATTTTCAATATTTTTTCTGTGTTTCCTAATACTGAGATGATCTGTCTTCTGGCTTTTTAAGCAATATAATGAAGATGAGAAAGAGATGGTGAAAATTGCATCTCTAGAATAGTCAGCCTTTCTGCTGCTTATAGTACTTGAAAAAAACCTGTATTGGTCAGGTCCATAAAGCTGTTTGCCACTGACTGAAGGCATTCTGGGTTGGTACATTGGGTCTTCTAACACCACATGAGTGTGTGCTACAAAAGATTATAACAGTGCTGAAAGACCACCTGTGCCTGGATAATTGTCATTTTGAAATTGCATTTAAATGAGTCATGGTATATATTGAAGAGAGATGCACAGATTAAAGCACACACTAAATAGTTATCATCCTTAGCTGTTTTATCTACTGACTGAACTTGAATTTCTCAAAAAATGAGAAAAAATTGTGCAACCCAAGTGCTGTTTAATTTATTTCTCTTTTTTTTTTTGTCATTATGGTATAAAATATTGCTGCTTTTATCTTAAACTTGTAAAGCAAATTACAAACATTCAACTAATTTCCTGAAATTTTAATTGTAAACACAGGTGCCAAAGCAATGGATATAGGAAGTTTTGTGGCCAAATAAACTTAGTACAAGATCTGCCAGAGAGAAATTAAACAAAATTGCAAATTCAGTGAAGCTAAATAGCTGTCTGAATTGGGTGGTAAAGAAAATAATGAAGAATGTTCTTAGATCTATTAGCAGCTAATGGAAAAATCAAAAAACAACTGCAGTGTGTGTGCCTGATGCAGCAGGAATCAGTAAAACACGCTGACCACTGGATCAGCACAAAACAGGGAGGGCTGCTAAGTAGAACGGAGCAAAATCTGGGAAGTGTTGCAAATAAATTGCATTGGGGCAGCTGAACAATCAGGACAGGGATGCACCACACTCTCCTCTGGAGGAGTACCTGCAGCCCACAAGCCAGTATTTCCAAGAGAAAAGCACTTCCACTTGATTTAGAGCCTCAGGAATACTACCTAGATCTAATATCCATTTATTTATCCAGGCTATTGTTAAACTGGAAGAGTACCAGTTACACAAGAATGTCACTCTTGAATGAAGGCTGATTGAAGTGAAGTACTTAGTTATTCTGATCCTCTGAGATAATGGAAATAATGATTAATGGTAATAGCAAGTCATGGCAAGTAGGTAGAAAACAATTTCTACCTTTCCTTTTTCAACATTTTATTTGCTGCAATTACCTTTAATACAACATTTGTATTTAAAAAATAATGAGTTGCTTTGAGCCAAAAAAAAAAAAACCCCAACCAAGAACTGCCTGTATTTTCAAATGTATTTCTGAACAGATAAATTTGTCAAAAATAAGTCATTTGTATGAAAAATCCATTTTAAATGTGTCATATTTCTAACTAAAATGGCCCAAAGCAGTTTTCACTGTTGATAGTGTATTCCTAGGAAACTATTAAGGTCAAAGGACAGTTCAGAATGTCAGCACAGCTGTAGATCTGTGGGGCTACTTTGACTTTTCACCCTTATTACAGAAGAACAAATTTTGAAATACAGCAGTTTCCTTTAGGATACAAAATACTTGTTCAGCTGTAATAAAACTCAGGATACAATACATGTCTGCCTCGCTTTTCCAAAGGGGAAGGCTGTTTGGAAGGGCTTTTCATACTTCAGTCCTACGCTGTTTTCATAATGAGTGGGATGGGTCTCATAATAATTGCATTCAGCTAAGGAACAAGACATAGATCTATTTGCTTCAGCTCTGGTGCTTCTGTGGACCCAGCTGTCTTCTGTTCATATTTTGTACTTAATGTGAAATTTTGTTAGAAGCTTTGTACTTCATACAGGATGCATGGCAACTTTAAACTTAATGCTGACACTTTAAGTCCTTGTTGCCCAAGAGCTACTAATTTAATTAGAGACTGCTATGCTGGAATTAGTAGAGAAATAAAATAGCCCTTCAGAGAAATTCCATTGAAGAAGATTAAGAGAACAAGGAGGGGAGAGAAAATTACACCCACAAGCCTGTTTCTCTCCACTGGCTACAAAAGGAGCGTGTGATGACTAGCAGAGTTGCACATGTCTAATGGTAGACATCTAATGGTAGCAGAGATATCTCCCATATGTATTTCAAAGACTAACCCTTGGTCTCCCCAGTGGTCGCTTCCAAATTTTTCTGGTTTGTTGGGTTGGGGTTTTTTGGGGTTTTATTTTTGGTTGGGTTTTTTTTTTTTCCTTTTCAATGTAACATTAATAGTGCAAGGAATATGAAAAATACCATGTTCATCAGAGCACCTATTTTACTTTTAAGTGAGGCTTCTTTTTAAACAACTAATTTTAATGGTTAGTGAGACCTGTATTTACATAACTTTTCATGGGGTTTTACTGTCACGATTTCTACCTCAATCACAGAATTGTAGGGGTTGGAAGGGACCTCCAGAGATCAAGTTCAACCCCCCTGCCAAAGCAGCTCCCTAGCTCATACTGCACAGATAGGCATCCAGACGGGTCTTGAATATCTCCAGAGAAGGAGACTCCACCACCTCCCTGGGCAGCCTGTCCCAGGGCTCTGTCACCCTCACTGGGAAAAAGTTCTTCCGCATGTTGGTGCGGAACTTCCTGTGCTCCAACTTGCAGCCATTGCCCCTTGTCCTGTCTCCACAGACCACTGAAAAGGGGGTAGCCATTTCCCCCTGTCCCACATTTTACATATTTATAAATGTTAATCTGATCCCCTCTTAGTCTTCTCTCAAGGCTGAACAGCCCCAGTTTACTCGTACAGGGGATGCTCTCAACTATTAAAAACTGTCTCTGGACTTTCCTGAACAATGCAATCAAGTATTTTCAGTGATCTTTACCATTCTTTTTGAGGTCATTGAAGGGTACAATGAGAAAAGAGAAACAAAAGCAAACAACTTTTTTATTATTATTATAAGTACATTTCTTTTTTTTCATTTGTCTCTGATTTTTTTCTATCAGCAGTAAGATCTGCCTGCATTATAGTTAACTGAAAGTAACTTTTAGAATCACATATGTGGTAGTTAGCAGAACTCTGACTGTATACTTATGTGTTAAAATTTCACACAAGAAACTGTCATGCCCTTACTCAGTTATAGAACTAAATAACATGTTCTACAGCTCACCATTATGGTTCCAGTTCTGAATGCTCTGTGACAACAATTTATATTTAAGTTACAGCATTAACAATAATTATGGGGAATAATACTGCATGATTAGTGTGAACAAACACAATTATGGTGTTGCTTAGTAAAGAACAAGGAAACTTGCTAAAAAAAAATAAAAAGCCTCTGGGACTTCTGATAACATGATTTTTGATCTAAATTTCAATTTATTTAAAAGAGTGTGGGTTTGAAGTAACCCCACTGAAGTATTGTCCTAGGGCAAAAGGATGAGACTTGGTATGCCGGATTCATGTTCCAGAACTGTTTCAGATTGGTTGAGACATAGGCCACACTGAGAGGCTGTCTGAACTCTAAATGTGGCCCTTTTTCCTTTTTATAAAGAAAAAAACTGCTTAAAATAAGCAGATCCTGATTTAGATTATCTTTTTTTTTTTCATAAGAAGCAAGTATCTACAACAGTTCTGTCAAAGATAAAAGGAAAACCAGTCTAAGTAGCTGAAGCAGGTAAAGCCATGCTTCTGTGGCCCTCACCGGATCCTTTATAATTATCTTGATGAAATTCGTTTACCTTAATTAGACTCATCATATGTATCAAAGAATAATGCTTTTAGTTATGCATATGCAGTAGCCAAATAAATTTTAATATATTTAACTCTCTAAGTATGCAAATAAGATAAGATAGCTGAACTGTCACAACCTCAATTCTCCAGCTACACATGGTCTTAATGCTGTCAGATCAGTAGGTCAGGAGTTTCTTCCCAGCCCAACAACGACCTACAACTGACCTGCACTAAATTGCTAGATCAACGTGCATTTTATCGTGGGTTCACTCACAGGAGATCCCTATCCTTAGGCAAAACCTTTACACACTATGAATAGGTTCTGAGTACCTCTTTCTTCTTGTCGCTGAAGTGACTCCAACTGTGGGAGATAATGTATAGGCTAAGGAAAAGCCGTATTTAAACCCCTTTACAGCTGCTGACACCTTGGGCATGGTAGCATGAAGCTCCTGGTGGTGTTGCTCCTGAATTACTGCAGTCTGTGCGAATCCTCTGTCGCTGCAGCTACGCTGGCAACAGCATCGTACCTAGTTTAAATTTAGCTGAGGTGCGGGTACATGAGGTGCATACATAGCACCGACTGCACTCTACGTGTCCACAAGTCAGGACAGTCAAACCAGTGGCAACCCACCCCCAGGATGATTTTATACATCCTTTGCCAGTGTTTCACCAGAACCGCTGCTGTCGACATTTAAGTGATGCTTAATGGTGGAGGCGCAGTGCCCACCATGTCTGTGCAGGGCTCGGTGCCTAAAGGCAGGAGGCATCCTTTTGCTTTACCATAGCTGGTAGGAGAGGTGGCAAAATACCCTGCACTTGGCCCCTGACAGTAAGAAAACTAAAAATCCTCTCTCCATTCTCTGAAATAACCTATGTGGCACAACAGAAAAAGCATTTATTTGCTTTCTGTTCTTTCCTTATTTTTTATTCTCCCCTACCACTGCCAGCTGTAATATGAGAGCTGTTCACTGTCTCTTGGCTAGAAGAGCTTTCTATTAGCAAATACAGTTACATCAGCTGCATACAGTTTTGGGAAAATACACTGATAAAGTTTGAAATTTCTGATTATTCATATGGGATGCTGTTGCAGATGGAGAGGAATGGCACCGGTTTCTTTTATGTGCACTCTAGTGAGTTGGTTCTGAGTTTGAATGCAAATACATTGATGCCTGTATGTGGGTCCTGCTGATCAAGGAACTGTGTTGGCATATATTAGTCTGTCATTCCTTGGAGAGAGAAGGCAGTTAGTGAAGAGAGGGAGGGATGAGGCAAAGTTACTAAACTTAGCAGTTAAATATAGGTGAGCGTTCACTGGAGGATGTGAATGGGATGGTTGCAGATGGTCATGCAGTCACCAGGCCCATTTCTGCAAACAGAAATCACAGGCAAAACAGACTCACCACAAAATAAAGGAAAGAAAACTCTCTAATTTATGACCCTGCACTGCACACCCAGTGACACCAGAGTCAGGTAATGAGAAGTGTGTCCAGATCTCAAAGCACCTTCCCCCACCCCTCCCTTCTTAGCAGACTTCACTTTAGTCATGATTTTGTTCCCTTCTTCCCCCCACATTAGGGCACGGGGAGGGGCAGGGACTGGGGAATAGGGGTTTGGTCAGTTCCTCATGAGATGTTTTCCTTCTTAGCCAGGAGTGGGCTTTATCACTCCCTTCTCAGAGACATGTTGTTTCTCCTGAGGTATCAAAACGCACACAATGTGCTGACATTGTCGTTCTTTAGGCAGAACTTTGCACATCCTTTACACAGCTGCTGACCAACTAATACGTATCATGTTCTCTGCTTCACCTCTAAGTGGCAGACCCTACACTTGCACTTGTTGAGTTTCATTTGGTTCCTCTCAGGTCAGCTGTCCAGCTGCTCTTGCCTTCTAGGCCTTTGCTGTCATCCCTCTCCAGTCACCCTTTGTGCACCATCATCATTCCGTGCTCCTGGGCAGTTCATTGCACACAGCACGGCTACTTGTTACTCATCGCTGCGCCGAAATTCTTAACAGGAGGCATTACACCACACAGTTAGGCAGAGCTAAGCAAAACTATGTCAAATTAGGCAACAGCTACCTGGTCATTAGGCAGTTGCTGCTGCAGCCAGACAATCTAAGCAAAGCTCCAGGCAAGCCAGAACAAGGGAAAGCATAACAAATCCTGAAGCCCAAAGCCCTTCCTCACCTAGCACAAAGCTTTCTGACTCACAGAAACAAACTTCACAACTCAGAGAGAGTTATACAGCATATAAGGGTATGTTTATTGCAGTGCTGGGTGCAAGGGGGCTCGTGCCTCCTAACTTGCACACTGTTTCAACAAGCAGTTGGGTATTTATTACACAAAATCATGCAGATACATAGGAATTCAGATAAAAGGTTGGGTTATTCAAAGCCATTCTGAGAATTCATTATTATAAGTCTCCTCCCTCTGGCACAGGCGTGTTGTTATCTGGTGGTGGTCTGTGGGGGTCTTCTGGAGGAAGGCTTGTAGTCTTCCTCGCAGTGCACTCTTCGTCCAGATTGCTGAGTTATAGCCACAACATTAGTTTGAACTGGTTCCTCCTTGAAAGATTGCCTCACACCCCTGCTAATCTTTGGTGTGTGTCTCCTTTTGTCTTTGGTGTGTACCAGCAGCTCCTGCTATCTTGTTCCTGTCTCCTCCTGTTGCCTCTTGGATGTTATCTTACACACTGTGGACACAGCTCAAGGCTGCCTCCTTATTTTGGCTAGGCTTTACTTCCAGGCCTCAAAATTTGCTGATCTACACTAGATTGTACTAACTGTGTTTAACTATTGCTTCTCTGATTCATTACGACCTGCTATTAACAATCATCATACTGTTTTCACTGGTTTGAGGGATTCACATGTGAGTGTGTCTGAGCTGATCACCCTAGAGAAAGGCAGCTACTGCTTCTCAGTGAAGTTCATTCACACTGGGTCAGTCTTGAGTGCTAGCAGCCGGATCATGTGTATGTCTGTGTCTCTGTTTGGCTGTGCATTGCCCCCAGTGGAGCACTGACCAATAATTACGAAGTTATGAGAACTATTTAAAGTGATACTTCAGCCTGTGTGTGTGGAGAAGTAACAAAGTGGTGTACAAAAATGTTATCAGAAGTACATACGGTGCCTCTCATTTTACCAGCTTCCCTAAGATCAGAGTTTCTGAGTCTGTTATGCTGAAATTGAGCTTTATCTGTACAGAACCACTTGCTGGATTAGAGCTGTTATTTGATTAGCACTTTTTAAATCAATTCAAAGAACATACTTTTTCAACATCAAGAGTTGACAATAGTTCTGTCAGTAGTAGTTTTGTAAAGCACCTGTGCAGTCCTGAGTGGTTATGTTGTGCTGGTGTGGAGGTATTTTACCGATTTACAATTTTTTTCCAAGAGACATTATACATCAGACATAGGGAAGTTGACTCAAAAAGCGACTATGACTGATCAACTGACAGGCCCAGTGAAAAGTACAGCTAAGATACAGGTTTACTGCTTACCGAAGAAGGATCGGTCTTGACACTCTGGGGAGAAAGTATGAGCTCCCTCTGAACTTCTTATTGTGCTGTGCTTCCATGTATGGGCTGGTTCCAACAGGGAACAAAACATAAAAATGTCTCTGAACAGTTGATAATGTTGTCTAGATGAGTTGCACAAAAAACCTGGGTGCCTCTTCTGAGAAAATTCAGGGGCTCTCTGCATAAATAATTGCAGAAGGGAAACACTTGGTGCCTGAAAGACACAGTTATTCAACACTTAGATAATTAATCGTAAAGAAATTCACAAATTTGTCAGGCAAAAATTGGAATGATGGATGCAGAGATGAGAACCTTATTCCTGTTTGAAACCATGCAATATATACTATAAGACTGAAACGGAATAAAGCAGGGAAAGGTGCAGTGGAGGAAAGGCGTTACGTTTACTAAAGGTGCAGAGAAACCAGAGGACAGAGAGAAGCAATTTACTGAGGGATAAAAAGTCGAGGAACTTGTGATGGTGAAACAAAAGTTTGCAAGGGTTTAGGACTCTCTTCTGTGCCTCCCATCCCCACGTCGAATTTTTGTGATTCTGATGCTGGATTGTCACAAGTATGCTTGGACTTGATGATCTTGAAGGTCTTTTCCAACCAAAACCATTCTGTAAGGGAAATGAAAAACGAGCATGTCTCTAAGACCAGCTAGGTTCATACTGATTGTCTTTCCCTCCTCTGTAAATTTGACATGGACTGTGCTGGCAACTATGAACTCTGTAGGGAACCCAAAAAGAAAATCGCCTTGGAGAACTTCAGTTCAATTTATGTGAAATAGATTGGTTGGCACCAGCTACTGAAAACTGAATTTAAGCACACTGTGAGAGACAGATTGTCTTCCAAAATTTTGTCTTTTGAAGCAAGGCCAGCACTTGTTATTGGAACTGCTATAATTCATGAGATGATCTCAAGCAGTTTGTTCTATATGGGAGAGATTTCAGAAGGACGTCTGAGGATTCATGTCCTCTGCTCTCCAAGTCACTGGTGAGAACAACAGTTAGAATTTCATCCAAAGACCATTACCATCAATGGGACTCTATTATCTTCACTGGACACTTATAGAGAGCTCTCAGTCTCACATAATCTCTTGCAAAGAAATTAAAAATATGTTGCTAAATTAGTGATGCCACAGTGTAGACACAGTAGTTATCTAATGTTTATAAAAAATACAGAATTTATATCTTTAATAATGTTCTTTGTTTTGAGTTACATGTGAGAAAAAAGCTGAAATATGTCTAATATAAACCACAACTGACACTAAATGTTAATGTAATTCAAAATGAAAAAAAAAGAAATTGCAGGAATGACATTACATAGAATGTGCAAGTATTTTTAAAGGAAATGAGCATGATTCTGTCTTTTAAAATTTGATTTATTTTAAACCACAAATACTCAGTATTTTTACATTTTATTTCAATTTAAGATGAAAACAAAAGTCTGAACGGTCTAAAAGAATATAAATCTGAAAATTCTTGTACTTTTCTGTATCCACTTTTCTTAAACACTATGAAGGCTATAAGTAAGCCAATTAAAAAAAATAAGTTAATAGAGGCAAGAACCCCACAAACAAGCCACAACTGAATATAAACTTTTAAATTGTTGAAGATTGATATAATCTAACTAGAATAGCAGTAATTGACACATCATGTAGTTTACATTCTGATCAAGAGTGATTTATTACATTTACAACTCCCCCCCCCCATTAATTACATGGAGTTTCTTGTAAATCTGCTGAATTTGGGCTCAGTGATGGGTTGTTGTTGTTTTTTCTTCTTAAGGGTGTGTTACAAGTTCATTGATAGGAGTGGAAAGATCCTTTTGTTTTAGAAGGCTGTTGGATTGCGTACTGTCTCCCCTAAATTAGTTACTGTATATAAAACCAATTGTGAAAAGCAGGCAGTAAGGTGTTCAAGGTGCAGAATGTCTTTTAAGTTACATTTCCTACTGAAGTCTGTGCTGACCGTTTGATGTGGTGTGTGTGTGCCCGTATGTTCTGTCCTGAGGCACGTAAATGTCTTTAGCTGCCAGACCTTTCTTCACTGTGGAGTTTAACTGGGCTTTTAATTGACTCCTGCTCACTTATGAGTAATATCCAAATCCATTATTGCCTTCACACTGCTCTAGCCAGCTCACCATGGGCTAAGGGCAAACATATGAGCTCAGCTTTTTCTCTCTCTGATAATGACGTGCCTTGCAGGGAAATTGCAGTCTGAACCAATGTGATGCAGCCCTTTAGCCCATCCCTACAGAGTTCCCCAAGCACATCCTCCAGAAATCCAAAAGAAGGGAATTGAGGAGTACCTCAGGTTTTTACAGGCTGGT
Organism: Gallinula chloropus; assembly: GCF_964237585.1. NCBI lineage: Eukaryota > Metazoa > Chordata > Aves > Gruiformes > Rallidae > Gallinula > Gallinula chloropus. Next base: position 83,543,208 of record NC_140086.1, on the reverse strand, counting down.
TAATCACAGGGTGCTCTCCTTTGAGGCTTGAGGAAAAGCACAGGTGAGTGGAATGCAAGAGAAGGTGTAGGATGGGATTTGCCCTTAGCATTTCACTTGGGAATGTCTTTTGCTGAGATAGATTCTAAGATCAGTTGGGTCGCACCATTCAGTGCCGTGTAGGCTTCTGTCTGTCAGTCACGGTGTGGTCTGCGAACTCTTAAACTATAAATACCTGGAGGGGTACATGAGAGCCAAAACAGAAGGGGAGTGAAGAGATCATGCAAAATGTGATTTTTATTTCCCCCTCCTTGATGTTGTTTACTGGTAGTGTAAATGCATTGTTGAGCAGATGGTGTTCATCCCGCAGAAATGGGGAGGGAAAACCAGTGGGCACTGCTTCCACCTCTAGTGAGCACGAGCAGCAATAACATGCCCAGAACTTTTCTTCGTGTATCCACTCAGTTTGGTCCACCTAATCCATATGAAAGTCCAGGGCGAAAAAGCGTAGAGCAAGATTTGTCCCTCGGTAAAGAATGCAGCTTTCTGATCAGATTTGGCTGTGATCTGATAAAATGTAGTCCTAGAGGATACTGGGTTAATGTAAAATTCATAGTTATTCTGTCTGACTTCACAGTCTGATGGGAAATCTAGTGAAGGGTATGACAGTAAGGAACTGATGTGGAAATACTCTTCAGTAAGAACAAAAGCCTATATATTTATGCTGTATTTTCTGTGTTTGTTCTTGTTCCTTTCTGTTTCCCTGTTAAAAAAAAAAAAAGAGAGAGGCAAAAAAAGCTATTTATATATCCAAAACAATTCTTGAACGTTGCTTGTACACTCCCGCTTTCTTCTCAGAACACGCACCTTGCGTGCCCTCTGTATGGAACTGAGTAGCGCTGTTGAAGATGGTTGTTTTGATACTTCTGAAGATGGGTTTTGATACAGTGTAACAATCAGATTACTAGGGAATGGCAAAGTTGGATATCCTTGTTTTACAGTGCTGTTTGAAGAGACGCCTGCAGAATGGAAGGAACTATTTTAACGCTGTCAAAAGCAGGCATCAGTTTCAACAGCCTGATACCCCGTCTGATGGGTATGTTGTGCCTACTGATCACCCTAATTCATAATAAGTTTTGGATGTGCATTGATTCAAATGCTGCTTATTTAGGGTATCAGGTTTTGGAGAAGCTTTTTAGCCGGCATAGCTAATTATTCAGAAATCTATTGTGCGCTGTCAGACTGTGAAGGAGCTGGTAGGCATTTGCAAATTCTGTGTTCAAGGAAAGATTTAAAGGATCATCAAAGCAGAAAGTACACAATATGCTGATTTTCAGGAGAGGACAGACTATTAGAAATATCAGTCTCATCTTGAAGCAGATGAGAACTTTTTTCACAGAACTTTGTCTCCAAAACTGAAGAAAGTATGGGGGTCACTCACCCAGAATCAGAGTACTTAGAAATTGGATTTGCATATACCACCTTTTGAGACAGTTTTTTTTCAGAAATCCATATATAAACATTGGAATAGTCTGACTACATGTCAGGAGTCTTTCAATTTAGCACAGAAAGTAATATGAAAAATTCTTTCACATAATGTTTACATGCGTGGGAATTTAAGCAGCTTTAAGCTGGTGTCTACTCAAGAAATCCACCACCCAGCCCATAAATGCTTCTCTTTGCTAATAAGCAAATCAGAAAACACGGGAAGAAAACCCTTTAAAGCATTCCCAGGGTGTGGTCATGATTTCTTTAAAACAAGAAATTAAAAATTAGTGTTAGATCTGGGGAGAGAGAGAAGACTCGTCAGGGAGAAACAGTGAGCACACAAGAAGAGTCCCACAAGGTGTAGTTCTGGATACTTTGGCTGATTTGTCTCCATCTTGTCCTCACAACCGGTAGATATCTTCTAAATATTTTTATTTATTTATTTCATGCAGCACTGTATTATAAATAACAGGAACTACTGACACTTTAAACTGACACTTACTTTGACTTTGAAGCTGTCTTTGTTGTGTAGCGATAGAAGCAAGAGTTTTAGAAAAAAATCTGAGAGAAGTTTAGTTTGAAAGTTTTTCTCAGGCAGAGTACTCACATGTATAAAATGGAAGGGTACCAAGTTGCTTCAGGTGCTCCTGTTGCTCAGACAGAACAGAAATGGAAGCTTGAAAGAGTTGTGAGAGGAAGACCCAAGACATCCAAAGGTAGGGGTGAGATCTAGGTTTGCCTTTTAGTGCCACCTAGAAGCTTACAATGATTGCGGCCATTTGTCTGTATAGCTTGTCCTGTGTCTTATCCAATGGGACTTAACTCCCTCTTGGATGTCTTGTGTCCCCTATTTTGTTCTTCAGCTCCCTTTTATCATCTCTTACAGCTTAATCTTTTGTTTAACCTGAGCATTGGCCTTTCCTTCTTTAAATTTGTCTTAATTTTCCAAATCTGGGTGTCGCAGGTTGTGCTGGGATGTTGATCCAGTGTTGATCCTAGTGCCATGAATGTACACCACTCTCACAGATTTTCCTCTCCAGTTTGGCCTCTGGTTTTTTTCCGTATTCAAAAATTCCTAATCATTCTCCATCCATACCAATTTTAACATTTCTATTTCAGATCTCTACAGTATTCCTGCAGGAGATTTTCTGTTGTTGTTAGGAGTCACAGATTCACAGAGAGGTAGAGGTTAGAAGGGACCTCTGGAGATGATCCAGTCCAGCCACCCTGCTAAAGCAGGATCACCTAGAGCAGGTTGTGCAGGATTACATCTAAACAGGTTTTTAATGTCTCCAGAGAAGTAGAGTCCACATCATCTCTGTGCAGCCTGTGACAGTGCTCTGTCACTGTCAAAAAGGTTTTTCCTCTTTTTGAGGCTTCCTGATGAGGTGGAGTAAAGGGACAGGTGCCAGTCTCCTCTCTTTGGCTACCAGTGATAGAATCCAAACGAATGGTATGAAGCTGAGACAGGGGAGGTTTAGATTGGATATTAGGAGGAGGTTTGTTACTGAGATGGTGGTCAGGCACTGGAACAGGCTACCCAGGGAAGGGGTCACAGCACCGAGCTTGGCTGAGTTCAAGAAGTGTCTGGATGATTCACTCAGTCCCATGCTCTGACTTGTCTGGCCCTGTGTGGAGCCAGGAGTTGGACTTGATGATCCTTATGGGTCCCTTCCAACCCAGGATATTCTATGATTCTAACTTCTTGTGTTGCCGTTTGTGCCCTGTTGCTCCTTGTCCTGAAGGTGGGCACCACTGACAAGAGTATGGCCCCATCCTCTTGACACTTGCCCTTTAGATACAAGTTGATAAGATCCCCTCTCGGTCTTCTCCAGGCTGAAAGACCCAGCGCTCTCAGCTTTTCCTCATAAGAGAGATGTTCCAGGATATCTCACTTTAGAGTCAGATACACAGCATGACCCCCAAGGAGTGGAGGTTAAGATCAAGAGGATCAACTTCAGGAATTATGATAATCCTCTATGTGTATACATCCACTCCAGCACAAACAAAACAGTTACTCTGCTGGCAGAAAGCTGTAGCATTGGGCATTTAGAAAATTTGAAACTTTATAACCTAATTAGTCTGCATGTCATCTACCTCTGAAACACATTTTCTACCACAGATTCTTTCTCAGTTAACCTCTCCTATTATATCAGAGATAGTATTTGAGGAATTAAATTGCATTCAACAGAATCAGAATAATATCAGAATAATATATTTATCAATAAAATATCAGAATCTAGATCTCACTGGAAAAAGAAATCATTACAATTATAGGTCATATCTTTGATTCTAAAATGGAGTAAGACTGTTACATGTGAACTAAGAAGATAGGGGTTTGGTGCTGTAAAAGGCAACAGTGATCAAGACCACATCTGAAATGCAGTCAGCAGTTCCAATCAGCTCATTATAACAGAGGTATTAAGGAAATGAGGCAGCGAAGGAAAGAGTAGGAAAGGGCATTCAGTATTGCAACTGAAGGATTTTAGGTATTCAGAAGGTTAGAAAATCAAGGTTCACATTCTTTAGGAAGAGAAGTTTAAGAAGAGACCTTAACCAGCTATGCAGTGAAGAGGCTGGGGAGGAAAACGGATACAAGGTTATTCAAGCTCCTGTGAAGTTGAAGAACCAAATGGTAAAAGCTTAAGTCAAGGAATGCAAATTGTCTGAGGAATTCAAGATGAGCTCTTTTTCAGCTAGAATAATTCATAAACAAAACAGCAGTAGGAGACACTTTTAAATAATGTCTCGTGCTTTCATAGGTGCTCTACTTAATGGATTCACTGATAGCAATTTCTTAAAAGAGACAATCCAAACAAAAGAGAAAAAAACAGCTTTCCAGAGAAAGGATAGTAATTCTTAGGGAGCAGAGAAAGGTAATATATAATGTAGTGTATCTTTTTGAGGTTACACATGTGCTGCACATACAACAAAAGTTCCATTACTCTCTGGTTTCTCACTCTGACCCTTGTGCTGCTGTTATTAATCAGAACAGATATAATGGTTTTACCTTTCAGTTTTTGTTTAGGAAATAGAAATGGAATACTCTGTATTATAATAATCTGTGCATATGAAACCAGCTTACTCCCTTAATGTTCAGCAAGGTTCTTAGTTCCTTCTTCTTTGACTCAGAAGAGCTTCTGTTATTTCTGTCTCCCTAAGCTGTCCAGAGGTCACTCACCACCAAGGAATCTGGGAGAGGGTTGGTTCTGTCGTTTCTGCATTCTTCCTGATGCGCTGAGCAAGATAAGTCTCTGAATTTTAAGGCCTTGCACAGAGCTGTCAGTCACAAGTATTTACATGTGCAGGTGATTCTTTTTAACTAGTTGTATGTGGAGATGGTAGAACTAATAAAGAGAAAACAATTTCCCTGTCCGATATTTACATAAGCTCTCCTTGTCTATTGTATACGCAAAATTGTCCTAAAATGGCCTTTAGGTATGTGCACCAAATTCTGCTTACAGTAGTAGTTCTGTCAGGAATTTCTTAGGGGCTGCAGGTAGATTCTGTCTGGAGACATCTGGAACACTTTGGAAGTCTTCGTAGGCACGCATCATTTGTGACGGACGTGTGTGGGAGTTCCATACATCCTTCAGCCTAATCACAGAAACTTTTTCTGCCAAGCTGTATGTCATCCACACACTTCAGGAAAATATCTAATTTTTTTTTTTCTTTTTTTTTTCTCCCCTCAGGTCAGAATTGTAGGAACTATTGTTGTTGTTAGGAACTATTCCAATCCAGCTCCTTCTTTTTGCAACTTTTCATGTACTCATAGTAATGATTCACTGAGAATTTCATTATACAGATAACTAACATAGTAAAAATTAAGTCATGCTATAAAATAAAATAGTGTTTTAATTCACTGCCTTATTTGACAAAATGTCCCCTCAAAAATACTTGATAAAATGATATCCACATTAAACCAATTGTTCTTGAATGACAAGATTTAATGATAATTAATGCTGTGGAGTACAAACCTCTTGTATCTTCAGTAATAATTTAAAGGATCTCCTCTAAGTACCTCTGCACAGTGCTGGCTTAGTCTTCCAGTGAAGTAGTTAATAGGATTTGGGGAAAGGGGAGTTCCATCACGATCTTTTAATTAAACTGTAAACTTACAGTGAGTTACTATAGTGCTCTATACATTTCAAAAAAAATTATATTTGTGAGTATAGACTCTGATGCTAATTTTTCCTGTGAACTTACATGGGCAGTCAGAGAAGGTTCAGGTTGCAAAGATTTCCTAGAAGTTGTGTAGTCCAACCTTCTGCTCAAAACAGAACATAATCATGTTGCTCAGGGCCCTCCTGTATGTAACATTTTCCCTTTATGTATAAATAGAAATAGTTGTAAAATAATTAAAATTCATTCTGGTTTCTTTTTTTAAATTAATTTTCTGTGTAAACAGTAGACTTCTTAGCTGAAGCTCAGCTGGTGAGCCTACATATTTCAAAGTTAGGATATATTGAATGATAATTTTTTGAAGTAGTTATAGAGTTCTTTATCTGTCATCAGATAAAAAATAGAATTGCTTCAGTAATTGCAAACAAATATCAATACCTAGCAGCAAATAAACCAGAGAGATACAGTAAGAGGATTCCTTGAATCAAGCTCTTCTACTGATTCCTGAAAACGGTCTTATCTTTTTGTTTCATGCTTCTGAATGTTAGTCACTTTTGTTGCTGACAATCTTAGAGCATATTTTTTTCTATTTACACTATCATCTGTTTTAAATACTTAGTACTTAATAATTAGAATCAATTAAGGTAATCAACCAGACTAAAAAGTCATGATATGAACACCTTACACTGTGCATAAAAACAACTGTTATAAGAACAAAGGCAGCATTTTTATGGTTTTGGATGTGACAGCCCCGATTTGCCCTTGCAGAGCAAATCTTTTGTAGAGTATCTCTGGTGCTGTTAAGGATCTTTCAAAGCATTGCATCTCCACATCTACCAAACATAGTACTGTTAGAGAAAGACAGTCAAGTTAATCCACCTATAAGTTAATTAGCTGGCTGGTGGCATAGTTGGACAAGAACAATTGTTTTGGTTTGGGCTTTGTCATGTACCTAGTGCACTCTGGGCTGTTAAGAACTGCTGGGCTTTTTGTTTGAACTTTACATACTGACTTGTTGCCACCAGTAAAGAGTTCAGAACCAGACCCAACAAAAGGAAGGATCACCAGGCATAACCGCGTTCTTTTATAATTGTTGGAACCACTCCAGCCAGATAGAATACCTTTGCAATCACTTTTTTCATGGTGCAGACTTACAGAACAGATGTTCTCCAGCTGTTCCTTTTGATTCTGAGAGCCATTCAACAACCTACGCAGTTTCCCCGTGAGATGCAATAGTAAACATCGCTACTGCACATTCACTGCAGTTCTGAGATGCTCAGAGAGTCTCCTCCTCTGGAGATACTCAAACCCACCTGGATGCGATCCTGTACAGCCTGGTCTAGGTGATCCTGCCTTAGACAGGGGGATTGGACTCCAGAGGTTTCATCCAACCCCTACCGTTTTGAATAAGAACAGTCTAATAACACGTGGTTTCCTTTCTAATTTCTTGAAAGGCAGCCAGGTGAAAAGAAATCCAGTGAAGTGGTAAAAGAAGTTTGACAGAAATAATGACCAGCAGTCCCTGACCAAGATTATTTTCCCATAAAACATGGCAGAAAGCTTCTGATTTTCTAAAAAAATATTCATATTGATTATGTAATCAAGTATGATGATCAAAACTGGCATAGTTTTTATAGCAGCCAGGACATTGCAGTGCCTAGTTTAAAAACGTGTTCCCAGACCAACAATCAGCTGCGAGTGACAAGGCGAGGTTGCGTTTAGATCAAACGTTAAAGTCTCATCTACCTGATTCAAGAGCTTGCAAAGGATGATAAAACTCTCACAAAAAAGTTCATGCAGAGTGGAAGCATATAGGTGGTGCTCTGAATGACATTCTTCTCTCTTTTTTTTGTCCCTGTCTCAGAAGTGGAATTATAGATTAATTAACACTAACACAAATGCTTGCTGCAGAGCACAAAATAATGCTGAGCTCACAAAGGCATTTGCAATTGCCTTTCAGAAACATAATGCATTCCTGTAGAAAATGCTGCTTTAATGTAGCATAAAAATACAATTTAATCTCTAAGCAGGTGTGACTGTAAATGGGAAGAATGTGTAGTTACTGTTCTTGCTTATCATCAATTCCTCTAATTATTTTGCTTCATTGTAAGAATTATAGTCTTTATAGCATCAGACTTAATTCATGTACCTAAAATGGATGATGATATTTATCTTTTTATGCAGAAGTAATAATTACACATTTTACATTAACGAGAAACATTACTGCTTTGAATTTTCATTTCTGAAGTTAAATAGCTGAAATGTTAGATGTAGGATAGGACAGATGGTTAAGTGGGTAGAGCATTAAGTTGTTGGGCCATGATGGTGATGCAATACTTAAACAGGAAATGTTCCCCAATCTGGTCACCTATGAGCATACACATTCCTTCTTTTGCTTTTTTTTTTTTGTTTTTGGAAAGCAAAGACTTTAATCTTTTGTGATGATATGCTTATAAACCATTTCACTTTTCTGTATCTGCGATACCTTTATTTAAACAAATCAAGCCTGGAAAAACAAAACCTGAAACATGGGAAGTAAGAGAATTAAAATTCACTCATTAGCCTTTATTTGCCTTGATGTAAATTTATTGATTTCGTGGATGGCATACTGGTTTTATTCTTATAGAGGATTTATTCACTTTATCTCCTAAAATTTTCATTATATGTTATATTATTATAATTCTTTATAGACCTTAATTAATAGATCTCATCCAGCCTTCCAGCAATAACACAATTACTAATGCAGTTAATATGTTACTTAAACTATCAACTAAGACTTTTCTCTCTTTTGCACGTAATAATTTTTGAATTTTCATGGATATTTGAAAGATTAATTTTTATTAGTAATATTCCAAGTAACTGTTGGAAAACCAAGAAACAAATATTAAGATAAAAATTATTAGAGATACTTGCACGTTTGAGATAAAAAAATTGATACGTGACCACCTCCTTTTTCAAAATTATCTCTATAAATTTAAAAGAATTGGATGTTACACCAGTTTGAGGAATGTTTATATTGGCCAAAGGTGCAATCACAAATAGTATTCTCCATGATGGGCAGATTAACAAGGAACATGGAATTATTGACTTCCTGAAAATGTCTGGTTTATGACTTGGATCCTTATAGCTATTTAGATGTTTAAATCCCATCAACAAGAAATCAATGAGCATTAGACTTCTGACTAGGAACTCAGGTTTTTACTTTTGAGGATCTAGCATAAGTAATAAATCTTGTGTCACTCTGGGCATTGTGAAAGGGAGAGAAGGAGAAATCTGCTTATTCAGGATCATATTCAACTTCTTTAATGTGCTTTTTCTGAAATCTGCTTCGCTCATTATAAACTTTCCAGTGTCTGCAACACAGGAAGTACAAATCTTGCTGTGAACAGCCACTTTTCATGCATTTTTTGAAGGAAACTATTTCAATGAAGCAGTGGATACCACAGGGGAAAAAGATAGAATAAAATCTGGAACTATATTACTGCATAATACAGTCACAAAGTGCTGGAGATAGATTTGCATTAATTTTGGCGACTATTACTTCATCCTCTTAATGCTGTTGTAACAGCATCTTTTAATGTAATGTACATGTTAATGCATTTTCATTCCTGTACTTAACATTTGGGCTAGCATCGTACATTGAAACCTCACACAAAGTATAAAGGTCTGTAGTTGGCAAGATTTCTGAAGAGAGGTCCTTTACAAAGCTTAATGTATTAAAACTAATTTTGTCTGTCTGCTTTTTGTGGAGAATGAGTTAAAATTGGTTCTTCTGGCCTAGTTGAGGAATGCCATACTCCCATCTTTGTCTTCAGTGTCCACTTACACTGTCATTTCTCTGGAGAGGTGAGAGTTTAAAGAGATAAAAGGGTCAAAGTGATGGAAATATTGTACTGATTTGGAAAAAACTGGAATTTGTGACATGCAGAGATAAAGTGAATGGTTTAGGTTTTTAGAAGAAATTTATGACAAAGCCAGAAATAGGACAACAGATCCATTGAGCTCCTACATACAAGAATCCCTTTCAAATAGTACAACTATCATTATTGTGCTTTCCATAGCATGAATTGTTAATTCTCTATGGCAACTTTAAAATAATATTCTCATTTATGCTGTCTTCCTTAAGAGATGTTCTGTAAGTGTGAGGCTGTTCATCTTCCTGGTGAGACAGAATTAGATGTGGAATCCTCTGTGATACCGGGTCAAGCCCTATTATAACTCCAGTGAATTCACAACAACCGTAGTAGAAAATTAGTATGATGAACATAAACACCCTCCCCCCCCAAAAAAAAAGCCCAAACCAAAACACACACCCCCAAATCTACCTGTGTATGTTCCAAGTCCATGTGCAGAGTTTGAGCTCAATCTTCAAGCTTTGTTCAAGCATTATTTGCCAACTTGAGCAAAGCTAGTGGTAGTAGCAGATTGTTACTCTTGTTATTGTTAGAATGAGCAAAAGGCCTGCAGAGGATGCAATGTCCCTCTGAGGAAACAATCTCACAGTCATGAGACAAGCAGGACATTCTATGAAATGTGATCCTGACTTTGTTATTCCTTGTGCTGGACAGGGAGAAACCGAGCTTATACCAGTACAGCAGCATCTGTTAGGACATTCAGCTTTGCTTTGTTCATAGGTAGCACAGACAGGTGCATAACCTGGTGCATTCAGCCTCAAAATCAGTGGGTGTTTCTTCATTGCTGTGTTGACCGTTCTAAAGGAGGAAGGTACGGTATTTACCATCTTCAAGCAGATCTCTGTGAAACTCTGTTGTGCAATACAGACAGTAAAGACAATGATAGTGGAAAGCTTTCTCTGCTTCCCAGCCCTAGGTGTTATTATTTCTGTCTAACAATCTGTTTCTCAAAACAGGAAAAAATAGTACATATAATTTTGAAATCAAATTCCCACTGGCATCAGCTGAAAATAGTAATTTTTTTTTTCCCATGATATTTGCACCTAAATTTCATAAGCTTAGGTGTGTGTTTCTTCTCCTTGAGGAAATCTGATACCTACAGAATCATTACAACTCTTTTCTGTTTGTCTTATGTTTGGAAATTTCGTGTTCTATTTCTATTCTATTTCTGAACATAATTTTTATGGGGAATGGCAGAACACAGAAGCCTTATCCAGTACATAAGATTTACAAAATTGTACTGGGACAAGAACAAGTAGAGAAAAGGGGTCAGGAAAGTAAGGATCTTTTCTATGAAGATAGGCTGAGAGAGTTGGGCTTCTTCAGCCTGAAGAAGGCTCCGTAGGGACCCTACAGCTGCCTTCCAGTACCTGAAAGGTGCCTGTAAGAAAGCTGGGGAAGAACTGTTCTCAAGGGCATGTAGCAGTAGGATGAGGGGTAATGGTTTTAATCTAGAAAAGATTTAGGTTCGATATTAGGAAAAAGTTCTTCATTATGAGGGTGGTTGATCACTTTAACAGGTTGCCCAGAGAAGTAATGGAGGTTTCATCCATCACTGGAGATATTCAAGGTCAGGCTTGATGGGGCTCTGAGCAACCTGGTCTAGTAAAGATGTCCCTGCTTACTTCAGGGGGGTTGGACTAGATGACATGCAAAGGTCCCTTCCAACCTTACACATTCTATGGTTCTGTGATTATTTTTTTTAAATAATCTTGCTATTAGATGAATTTTCATGTCATTCTTTCATACCTATTAATTCCATACTACACCAACCATCAATTGGGACACTTTTAAAATATCAGAGTTCTGCTATCTAATGTGACATTAATTAAGTCTCACTGAAAATTGATGGTTCCAAATAAAAACACCTAAGTGCTTAACCTGCATTCTGACAATGGGAACAGGTATGTAAACTAGTCAAGAATTGTTTAAAATATTACCCTTTTAGTAGAATTAAATTTATACAAAACCAGAGATACTCAAACTCATAAGGTTACTTACTATCCAGAGTGTTCCTGGCATGCAGGATATTCATAGATTTTTATGTTCATCAAGGGATGAACCACAGAACAGAAATGAGAGCATCTGACTCTCTGCAGACATGGTTTGGCATATACTTAAGTACTTGTTCCCCTCATCATGTAAGCAACCCAGTTAACTTCAATTATCCTACTAATCAGAATAAAATGCTCATGTGTGTGTGTATTTGATGATTTTGTTCTATAATATCAAAAAATCTCATATAAAAAAGATGGAGAAGAGTTCTGAAATGGTTGATGTTATTCATGGATGTTTATGAAAAATTTAAGAAATAATGGGATCAGGAGAACTTTTTGACATATAGCCCTTTATATGTAGGAACGAGATAAATCTTTCTCAACATCTACCTGCAGAGCTGTCCCACTGAAGTGAATTAATTTGCACTGCTGTGAAATTACTTAAGACATAGAGAGAATAAAGCCCTATTCCTGTCATCAATATATCTGATAAGTATGCTATTCAGCATACTTGTTATTTGATTTGCCCAACCCTAATAAAAAGTCCCATCTGTTTTGTAAGGCCTATGAGTCATAATGGCTCCTGCATAAGTCATCTTTCTGAATGTCTCCCGTGATTTTTATTTTTAACTATAAAAGGAGCCACAGCAATAAAATGTAATAAATGTGTTTTGTGCTTCTTGTTTATTATAATTGCCTGAAAATACTTTTTATGGCATAACAATGCAATAATTCCTCATACTATTTTATTATATTGCAAGAGTAATCAGATAAAGTGCACAAATTGCCATTAGAGCTTTGGAGTCCCCCGCCACTTTCGTTCCCAAATAAACCAGGCTGCATTAATGTCTCCTTAGCCTTTGCCATTGCTCAGTCATGAATAGAGTTAAGAAAGCAAAATCCATGTTGCAGAAATGCTTTGTTGGGGCGAGGGGAACGTTTATTTTAGTAGTATCCCTCATTTCTAGGCGGGGTTATCATCCGTCAGGTGCTTGTCGTTTGGTGGTAACAAAACACGGCGGCTCCTCCCACACAGAAAATTGCAAGTTGTTCCCGTACTCTCCGTCTGGAACCGAAAAGCCATTTAACTGAACGCATTTGGAATCCCAGCAAGGGACCTGGGTGCTTCCTTGCATATGCTGTTGCCCTTGAAATGACAGCAATGTGCCGGACTAAAGGCCACCTGTGTAACGAGGAGAGATGGGAAGAGGCAGATTATGTACATTAAAGCCACTTCAAGTAGATACGATTCCACCTGTAATGTTAATGGGGCAGAAAGAGCCAAGGCTTCATTCAGAGGCAGCAAAACACCTTGCCAAAGAACCAAGAAAAGACTGCATGGGGGGCGGGGGGAGGGGAGCCTGTGCTGGCACTGCAGAAGCAGAAAGGGAAAGGCTCCCTTATTTTCCCTCTGTTTTCTCTGTAGCAATAATTCCCATTTTTTCATACGCTAACGGGAAGAACAGGCAATATACCACTGATGTTTCTAGCCTGATAATTTAAGAACTGCATGAGCATAATCTTCTGTTTTCAAAGTGCATCTTTCCACTGGATATTTTTCAATTCAGCTTTGTTTTGGTTTGGTTTGTTTGTTGTTGGTTTTTTTAATGCAAGCATGGGTGTAACTTAGGGCAGATGTTAGCTGCTTGCAGTGTTAATGCGTGCTTGTACATATGTTTTGTGTAGGCTCCTGTCTTTCCCACCACACACACCTATAATATAAAGAATAAATGCTAAAATCATCCTATTTATCTAATTAATAGGAATACTTTATGTTTTTCACCAAGAATGTCTGTTAAGGGCAAAATGTGTTTACATCTTCCATATGTCTGCTTTAGGAGAAAACATTTTGTGCAATCCTGTAGGTAGGATTTCCGAGTGCTCTCTTGCAGCCTCTAAAGCTTTCATCTCTTGAAGTAAAACTCCTCAGGTTTGGATTCTGCCAAAACTCAGGACTCATTTTCCTTTTTTGTCTTCTGTGGGCTGTTAGGAAGCCTCAGTGAGCTTAGCTTCTATGTACTCAAAGTCACAGAGAACATCATGATAAGCTGCAGATACTTTCTCTTGGAAGAATTAGAGAATGCCTGCTGAAGCCGCACCTGACACTGCATGCCTGGCTGAAAGCCCAGAGCTGCCTTGTCTCCCACGGAGTTAGATGTGAAGAAAGAAGGGACAGGAGAGATACACTTCTTGCCCGGGTGCGTGGACCTGCCATTTTAGGAGCTGCATTGCTGATTGAGAAGGGAAAGAGGGAAGAGTTCTCTGACTAAAGCACGCTTGCTTCTTTGAGAGTATTTATGTGCAAATCTGTGGAGAATTGGATAATCAGGGAAGGAAGAAGTTTTCTATTCATGCATGGTATAATAGAGACCAAACAAATGCTGCTGCTGCTGCTGAGATTTACCAGTATTTCCTGTATAAACCATAAATACCATTTCCTGTATTAAAAGCATGTGGCTGTTATATTTTCCTGTATTGCTGCATGGCTGTGATACCGGGTTTGGAATCAGAGGCATCCCAGACATCCCACTGACAGCATTTTACTTTTTACCAAGGCCTGTATGTGCCAGGACAAGGGTCAACAGTTTTAAATTGAAATTTAGATTGGACATAAGGAAGAAGGTTATTATTTGGGGTCTTTTTTATGATGAAGGTGGTGAATAGTCTGAATGCAACTGGAACAGATTGTCCAAGGTTGTGGATGCTCCATCACTGGAAGTGTTCAAGGTCAGGATGGATGGGGCTTTGAGCAACGTGATAGTGGTGTCCCTGCCCATGGCACTCTGGTAGTCTAGATGATCTGTAGGGATCCTTTCCAACCTAAACCACTCTGTAATCTTGTTACAGTTTGTCCTCTCTATAGACTGAGAGACATTGTGATGAGAAGGGAAGAAGTATGGATAGCTTTAAAAATTTGCTTCTAGAGCCCAAAAAGCCTAAATTTTTGATAACGTTTCATAGGGTATTTGTGAATTAGAAGCAAAACCAGACATCAATAAGATAACCAATGCATGTTACATCAAACAAGGTTCTTAGAGAAAGTGCACTGAATGCAGTTACCCGTGCCTTCCTGAAAATTTGTGTATGTGTTTACCTATCTTTTCATCACTCTATAAAGATTTGTGTGGAAAAATATAACTGAGCCTATTTAGTATTTCAGAGTTCTGAGAAGCACAAGTTTTTGGTTCTGCTCCAAAAATAAAAATCTTTCAGCTGAATGTTTATTTATTTTATGTCTCTGGCAAAAATTAAAAAAATAAATTATAAAAGAACTTTTCTGGATGCTTTCACTCCACATTTACTATTCTCTGAATGCTGGCTGATAGCAGTCCTGTTATATAGCCTTTGCATATCTTCCGGGTTTAAGTAATCAGAGGAATAAATTATTGTGATTTAGCACATGCTCATGTCTATTGATGAGATACATTATCTTGTCTTTTTAATTTCAAAATTTAGGTGGGGATAATCCAATGAAAGCTTTGAGTGAAACATACAAACCCTCTTTTCATTAACTGATGATTTACAATGTTTGTTCAGATTCCTACAATAATGACTGTAATGAAACTCAGAGGCATATCAAATGCATTGTATCCAATAAAAAACTTTTAAAAATATATTTGTACACTGTAACATTGAACACAACAAATAACAAAGATCATTAGAGACAAAAATAACATCTGTTTAGGCTTAATTACATTTTTACTGGCATTCAGTCTGCCAGTGCCCTCTCTGCTTGAATTTTCTTTTATACTTCCATTTCACACATTTTATGTAAAGTAAATATAGCTTGAGACAGTTTTTATCGTTGCTTATTGCAGAGCATAGAAATGATTTAAGCCAAAAGATTTACATTTTAGATTTGCCTTTCAAACGTTTCCTAGTAGTCTGAATGCAGTCAGATGTGGAACCATCACTTTGGATTCACGTCTGCTCCCGTTCAGTGCCAAAGTACGGGCCGTACGCTCAACAGTAGAAAGGTTGCTTACAATCCTTGAGGATATGACTCCTGTATTTGCAGTCCCTGCCTGCCCAGTCAACTAAGTTTCTGAAGAAATGGACCTGCTTTTCCTCTCCCCACATGTATCTTGTCCCATCGGCCTTCAAGGCTGGGGCAGTAAGGTAGGTCAGCATTCAGTCAGTCAGTCTCTGCTTCAGAAGCTCCTTCCTGCTGCTCCTCTGGTCACTTGCTGCTGTCAGGACGGTTGTGCTGTTACTGCGTATAGGCTGCGCTACACGCCGTGTTATCGAAAGGAATCCCGTCTTAAAAATAACCCCAACTGTGGGTTATTTTGACTGTTAGGAGTTCCATTTGTTTTTGTTGCACGGTGTGGCCTCAGTGAGGGCTGTTCTGGTGCAGAGGAAGGTGTGGATGAGGGGTAGAACCTGCGGATTCGGTACAGAAAAAGTTTCACTGGCTTTGAATCAATCTGTACCATGAGTCACAAGACAAACCCACTTAGGGCATTGTGAGGGTACACAAAACTTTGCAGAGACTTTATTGATGCAACATTCAATTTTTCCAGTATTCCTTAAAATTTACTTTTTTTTACATTCATTCAGGATATTTTGGTATCCAGATTTTTGGATAAGAGCAAAAAATTGTGCCAGAAGACAAGATACTATGGCAGAATTTTGTATTTTTTAAATGAATTTTATTTTGTTTGCTTTTTGCTTTTCTCTTTCTCCTTTGATTATTTATATAGTTACTAGCCAGAAGTCATGTTTAAGCCATCAGCTATAGAAGTCCATGTCCATGTCATGGCTTTCTGACAGCATTTGATAAGTATCATGCTAGTCTAGGTAAGATTGTATTTTTCAGGTAGAGGAAAGAGTCCAAGTGTTGTATGACTAGAGGTAGTAGGGGACTGTTTTTCCAGTTCTGAGTCACTAATACAAACCCCAGTTAAGCTGTCAGATAAACCCAATTTTAGACAGTGCAAACTTTGAAAAGAATTGCAAGGATTTACATTAAAAATATTTCAAAGGCAACACAATATACATAGATGTATTAATTGGGAAGAATGCAATTTAAACAGTAATCCTTGAGTGCAGAATGCCATGACATTTCAGAGTACCTTAAGTTTTTTTCTTGGGAATTACCATTTAAAACCAGATTGGTTTCCTATGAGTAATTCCCTCTTTGTTGGCAACTACTCATTCAGTGGGCAGCACTTTTGATCTGCCTGTTGGCTGACCAGCAGTGTGTTACAACAAAGGTTTTTCAAGCAGAGTAAAAATCGGTAACCACTGAATTGTAACAGAGAAGCTGACTGCTGAGAAAAAAACGGGCACTGAAAACTGCCACTGATGTGATTCCAGAGGCGTTACAAGTCTAAGGGACAGGAAAATTGCCTTATAAAACCCAGAAATATGAACAGACATTTTTAGGTATAAAAAGAATGATAGTAAGTACAGTAAATATTAATTACTCTTATGAACATATTATCATTCACTTCATAAATTAACTCCAGCCATGTATTTATAGCTTTAGCCTTGTAGCTGCAAAAATACGCAGCTTGACACGTTTCAGGTAACCACTGTGCTTCTTGAGTATGTCTTCACATACATGAATTTGCACACTAAAACTAATAAATTTGCAAAGAAACTCATAAATAACTGGAAGCAGGATAAAGAAATTTGGAAGAATTTAAACATTTTATAAGCAAGCCAACAAATAGACACTATAACTTTTGGCAAAACTGGACAAAGTCCAGTTGGGGAAAAAAAAAGAAAAAAGACAATAGTTAAACCTGAAATAATCTTGAAAAAAAATTACAATAGTTAAACCATGAACCACTACCTAGTTTGAAATCACGTGCATAAAAGTAGTCCCATGTATCTTTGCAATGCATGTGTGGAACAAATTTATGTCTAGTTTAAGAATGGCCTCTGAAGTAAAGAGTTTAAACTCATGGAGGTGTCCTAGAAAGAATATTTTTAATTTAAAACCCCCAAAAAACTAAACAAAACCAAAGCAAAAAAGCCTGATAGTCAGAAATATGCATTGTGTTTAGATATGAGGATGGGATTAGGCCCTTAATGCACTCTCCATTTCTTTTCTTTCTTTGAAGAACAAACAATAAAAAGCTGTGATGGTATTCAAATGTTGCCAGCCATTTTAAAGGGGTTGTAGTGTGGATATGTCCATAGTCCTGGATTGCCTTTTCTGTGTTATTTTTTTTCTGCTACAGGGTGAGGTTGGCTATAACCATGGTTGCCTGAGATTCTTGAGTTTTCTCAGAATAACTTCACAGGTGGATTCACGTCCTGTAGTACCTACTAAGAAGACACAAGGAAAATTGATGCATCACATAAAATGTCAGAGCGTTGTAGTGTCTCACTGAGAATGGTGTTGCCATTGATAAATCAGCAGATAATTCTCAGTGAGGGCTCCCAGTTTGCTTGAAGGTTGTCCTGCTGATGCAAGGGTGCTGCTGAGTTCTGTGCTAGTCTGAGGGGATGAAACATGTTGCTTCCTTCTGCTTCTTGCAGGCTTGCTGGCTTTTCTTCACTGGCTTTAGGTTTGGATTTTTGTTGATGTCCACAGTAAAGCTTGCCCCTCCATGTGAATTTGCTCAGAGGATGTATCCTCTTTATATTCTATTAGACATATGAACAGAAACCACAAGGTTGTCCTCCCTCTTCCAGCACCTCCGTGTGTCAACTGTTACGAACTTAATGCAGCAACATGTCTCAACCTGTGAGTTTTTTACTGACAGCCTGAATTTATCCACCCACCACAGAAAGGTTTTATTGTACAACCCCTAACCTTTGGTCACAGTCTTCCAGGCTGTAACCGCTTGGCTCTGTTGGGATGACATTGCTGCTGGCTGTACAAGGCCGATGAAGAGAAGAGGGTGATTTATCCAATGGCAGGACTGTAAATATGGCAGCTGGGTGGTTGGCAGCTTTTTTATTGCGTAGCGTGTTTATTGGAGATGTCTGTGTCTGCTGGGCTCCTGCTGTAGGTGCTCTCCTCTGCTGCAGGTGTGTGGTCTCTATTCCATGTGTTGCTTGTGTTTTGGTTTGGTGGGTTGTGGGTTTTTTTATGGGTTTTGGCGGGGGGTGCTTGGGGAGGCATTTGGTTTTGTTTTTGTCTTGCTCAGTTGCTGGGCATTCTTCCTTTGATGTTTGTATTTCTGTCTGTGTTCTTGACTGGGCTATCCATCCTGCCTCCTGTATTTTTAAATTTGACCTTAACTTTATATAGTAGCTACAAATACTTATGCTTAGGCAGTAGTGTAGTGCAGATATATTTGAACTATCATTAAACTTGTCAGCAATGGAGCTGAATAGGATAGAGGTTATACAGACCTGAGCAGTTACCCAGGTTCTGATGACATTTTTCAGGAGTGCATTGAACTTTATGTTGTGTTGTCTTTACAGCTATGTCTCTCACTTAAAAGTAACTTCACTGCTTTCACTGCTTTTTTTTTTTTTTTTTTTTTTTTTTTTTTTTTTTTTTTTTTGATCTTGGATGATTCAGTTACACTTGCTTTTTTGAAGGAAGTTTGCTGCTTGTATCTGTTAGATCGTTTTCTGAGAGCCATCACTCCTGGTAGATGATATTGGGAGTCTTTCTCTAATGAAGGAAGCTGGACCATTCTGGAAGTTCTATATAAAGGTCAGCTTTAACTAGTCTATTTCATCTTTTGCTTCTTGGTTTCTAAGGGGAAAAACTGCATTGCATTTTTTGAGGGTTGTAGCACTCATTAAACACCTTTACCAGCTGTAAATATGTTTTCCAGGCTTATTTGTAGAATCAGGCTTACTCACTTCTCCTTGCTTCTTCAGTGAAATAGAAAATACATTTATCAACTCTATCTTTCATGCTTAACTCTACATGCAGTCTCATTTCTTGGTACCATTTAGAATGTTTTCCTTCCTTTCTTCCGCTTGAAATCTGGTTTACAGTGCTGTCTGAGGTCTTCTGTTCTCTAGTCTGAGTTTCCAAATACTGTGTTGTTTGACAGTTAATTATTTTTATTCTTGTAGTAGATCTCATTATTCATGGCTGTCAGTATCTTGCTTCGTGCATTGTATGCTCTTCAATAACAACACCAAACTAGGATTCTTCCTCCCCTCCCTTTTCCTCCCCTCCCTTCCCATTCCATCTCTTCTATCCCCCATCTCCTCTCCCCTTCTCCCCAGCATCTCTTACCAAAATGTGGCTATTAAAGCATAACTGTGTATTCACTCAGCTTCACTTCTTAGAAACCTCTGCTCTTCCATGAGAGTTCCGTGCCACTAGCTGATACTGATCAGGGAGGAAAGGAGTCTATGGAGAAAGGATGCATGGGTTTTTACTTATTCCTTTTGAGTCCTGGCACCAAAGTTCCAGAAGATGGGAATAGCAATCAGCCTTTTGCGTTGAGGAGATGAGTGAAGTACTTGGATACATGCAGTGATGCTTCATGTAAGCCCCTGAATGTATTGCAGACTAAAAGTAAGTTCAGAAACATGGTAATTTTCTCCATAGTATCGAGGTGAGAATGCTTCTGTTTCAAGCTAATAGAAGTAGCCACTGTCTATCCTAGTTTGTTTTTTTTTCTTTCCTAGAATCAGAAAGAATCAGAAATAGAAATAATAGGTGGAAATTTGCAGGAGAGAATCTGAGACACAAATAATATTAACGTGTCTCACTGCTCTACTGGTTTGGGCCTTAATTCAGGACTATGCTTCAGTTGCACTCCACGTTATTCCATCTTATCTTTCCACTGACAGGGAGATGATCTATTAGAGAGACAATCGCCTAATCTACAAAATGTTTAAGGATAGAAACAAAATAATTTGGAATGAAAACAGATACTGAAACTATAAGATAGCTAATGTGTTGCGTCCTGTCTTTTCCTGAGTGCAGACATGGATTCTGTAAATGCATCCAAAACCTTGGGTTTAGCCAGTGCAGAAAGAAAGAAATAGCTTGGGTTTTTTAACTCTCTCTAACAGGAACACATTGCAATATATCCAACATCCAGTCAGTCTTCTTCATACTGAATTCTCATCAAACTGAATGTGTATAGAATGGACTCTTTTTGTGCTCAAAGGTATCTGCATAGCATTAACTTCAAGAGAAACTTGTTATCTCCACCTGCAGTGGCCCAGCTGTGCAAGGTATTGCAGTGCATGCTTCTTTCAACCCAGTTTTTCTGGTGGCACCTGCAGTATTTGGCACAACAGACAACAAAGAGAAAACAGAATATGTATTTCGGTGTTCTTTCCTTTTGTGGGTATAACCACTCTCTTTAATCAGCATTTAGAAGGAGCTAAATTGCTTTCATGTCATTGCATAAGGTGTTTTGATGAATCAGTTCACAAAGAATGCAATGGTAGACCTTTAAAATTGTGTCCATGTTTAGAATCCAACTTAATGTTAAGCTCTTTTGAGGCTCTGACAGTGTTTATTGGATTCCTGCTTTACAGCTTCAATTGGAAATGCTGAAAGACCATAAAACAGGCTTGGACAAATTTGATAGATTCATATCCAGACCTAGAGCTTCAGTACATTCTTGACTGTAAACATGCCTCTCACTCCCCCAAATTACTGCCCTGTTTATGAACTGAAAAGGAAGAGAATTCCTATTCTACATCTCATTAAAGACATCATGTTCTAGCTTTCTGCTTTCCCATTTCCTTTATTTTGCATTGTTATATTGTTTGACATCTGTCTTTTGTTGTACTCTGCTATCCCAGCACTGATGGTTTCAACACCATGTTCCTGTGTCTCCTGGGCTTGTACACAGCATACTCTGGTCAGTATCTCTACAGCATACTCTGGTCAGTATCTCTTAAAAGAAAAGCTACCTCAGCACATTATTTACTGCTACATGAAAAAGAATGTGGAATTTGATATACCACATATACAACAAAATATTACAATGATGGAATGCTGTTAAGAATACCAGAGTCACCAATATTTTTAATTGAAATAAGTGCGGAATAAAAAGTTTAATTCAAATTTACTTGTGATTCATGTTTCATGACGTATTCTAGAAAGGAAAAACAAATACTTTTCCCTATTCTGAATTCTTTAGAAGGTTATCTAATTCAGAGCTTTGTCAGAACTGATATATTTCCCTGTAACACATCATTTCAGTGAAGCAGCATTTTCGGGTGGAATATGTTTCACTAAAAAAAATAAGCTAAGTTCCTCTAGTTGTGACTGAATAGAAGACCCTACTGAACCCAGTTTATGTGCTGGCATTGTACCAGTCCAGTGAGTCAAGAGCATAGGTCATGCAATCTTAGATGCGGGTTGAATTAAGCTGGATTTTTATAATGGTTTTCTTGACTATAATTTTAATCAAAGTAGTTGACAAAACAGACTGATGTCCTTGAGGGTGGAGGATGTTCCACATGCAGGACAACCAGGTAATCAAGCCCAGTCAGCGCGGGTTCATGAAATGTACGTCCTCCTTAACCAACCTGACCTTCTCCTATGACCAGGTGTCCCCACTTAGTGGGCGAGGGAAGGGCTGTGGATGTTGGCTGCTAGGACTTGAGTAAAGCCTTTGACAGCATTTCCCACAGGATTCTCCTGGAGGAGCTGGCTGCTCATGGCTTACATGGATGTGTGCTTCGCTGGGTAAAAAAATAGCTGAATGGCTGGGCCAAAGGGTTGTGGTCAATGGAGTTAAATCCAGTTGGTGGCTGGCTGCAGGCGGTGTTCCCCAGGGCTCAGTATTGGGGCCAGTTCTCTTAAATATCAGTGATCTAGATGAGGGGATCGAGTGTACCCTCAGTAAATTGTGTGGGAGTATTGATCTGCTGGAGGGTAGGAAGAATCTACAGAGGGATCTGAACAGGCTGGATTGATGGGCTGAGACCAGCTGTATGAGGTTTTACAACTCTCAGTGCTGGGTACTGCACTTGGGTCACAACAACCCCATGCAATCCTACAGGCTTGGTTAAGAGTGGCTTCCCAGCTGGCTGGTGAAAGAGGACCTGGGGTTGTTTGTTGAGAGCTGGCTGAGTATGAGCTGGCAATGTGCCCAAGAAGACCAGCAGCTTGCACCAGAAATAGTGTGGCCAGCAGCACCAGGGAAGTGATTGTCCCCCTCAGTACTTGGCACTGGTGAGGCTCCATCTTGAACACTGTATTCAGTTTTGAGGACCCCACTAGGGGAAAATCATTGAGGTGCTGGAATACATCCAAAAAAGAGCAACAACTCTGGTGAAGGTTCTAGAGAGCAGGTCTTCTGAGGAGCAGCTGAGGGAACTGAGGTTGTTTAGTGTGGAGAAAAGGAGGCTGAGGGGAGGAGACCCTATCATTCTCTACAACTG
Source organism: Gallinula chloropus (assembly GCF_964237585.1). Classification (NCBI taxonomy): domain Eukaryota; kingdom Metazoa; phylum Chordata; class Aves; order Gruiformes; family Rallidae; genus Gallinula; species Gallinula chloropus. The sequence continues at coordinate 83,520,425 of NC_140086.1, read as the reverse complement.
CCTGAAAGGAGGTTGTAGTGAGGTGAGGGTTGGTCTCTTCCCAAGTAACAAGCAATAGAACAAGAAGAAATCACTGCAAGTTTCACCAGGAGAGGTTTGAATTGGTAAACTTTCTTCTGGAGTGATTTTAAAAATGTGTAGACATGGCACTTAGGGACATTGTCTAGTGGTGGACTTTGTAGTGTTAGGTTAGTGGTTGGACTTTTGATCTTAAGGGTCTTTTCCCATCTAAATGATTCTGATTGCAGTTGCATTTAGCTATACATCAATTCATTCTTGGGTTTTTGGGGTTGTTAGTTTTTTTCTGGGTTTTGTTTTTTTTTTTTTTTGGTAACTGTTTTAAGAAATGCTTGCAAAGCTATAAACAGAACAAGATGAAAGACTCCACTCTGGAGTTACTACATCAGCACCACATGTGCTGGTCTTAGCGTGTTGCCAGGAGCTCACACAGAGTACTAGATACTTCTACATAAAGTGTGAGAACCTGAGGCCTGACGGTGAAAATGCCAGGAATCTTTACAACACACAGGCTGCCCAGGGAGGTGGTGGAGTCTCCTTCTCTGGAGATATTCAAAACCCGTCTGGATGCCTATGTGTGCAAGATGAGCTGGGGAGCTGCTTTGGCAGGGGGGTTGGACCCGATGATCTCTCAAGGTCCCTTCCAGCCCCTGTGATTCTGTGATTCTGTGATCCTGTCATCTTACAATGCTCTGCCCGCGTGTATAGACTACAGATAATTTGACTAGTGTGGAGGTAAGCAACTCCCAGAAGATGTTTATGTTATGTAAGCATTACTGAGATCTCATGTAGTGTGACCCAGGCATCTATCCACTGCACTTTGGCATCTAGGTTTCCCATAAAACAGCTGAGGGTGTGGCAAATATGCCAGTGCTTACCCTTGTTTTAAGGGCTAACTGTTTCTAGAAAAATTAACAGGTAACATTGAGGGGGTTTGAAATTTATCTCTTCATTCTCAAGTTGACAAACTAACATCATATAAAATGGTGACCACTGCCATCAGCTGCCAGTATCTGTCCTTTCTATACTCTGTCCTATCAGTTGCGGTAAAATGCTGTTAAATTTCTTGGGCTTTGACATTGGGCTTAGTGTTTAAACAGTTATCCTGCCTCTTCCCCTTCTTACCTTCCTTCTTCCTATATACTTATCCCCATACAATTTGGAAGAGGAGGGATAGAGAAGAAGAAAAGGAAGAGGAAGATATCTTAGAACAATAATCTGTTTATTGTAAATCAAAATTTGGTAGCCATACTGTGAAGGACACACTGTGGTTTAGTAATGTGGTGAATTAATATATGTAGTAAGTGGAAGTTTGGGTTTTTTACCACCTCATCAATAAAATATCATCATGCAGTAAAATAATTGTAAAGCTTTTTATATAAGCACATTCTGGGAAGGCTTCTATGTCAGTGTTAATCATAGAAGGCTTTTAATATCAGCATAACTTTTAAAGGCTGTTAAAAACTGTAAATCCCTTATCAATGTGGTTTCTGAATTTACTGTGAGCTGTCATATCTAAGTAGAAGCAGCCAGACACATGTGAAAGGGTGAATCACAAAACACAAAAGGAGTCATTGCTCAAAATACTTGGGAATTGACCCAATCAGCAATAAATAACATTTTAAAAACAGATAGTGTTCCAGTGCAACCAATCCATCTCTAGTTAGCTGGCTTCCCCTTTCATTCCCAAACGGATAGTTTTGCTCTTCCACTGCAGCTTATAGTAAGGAAAATGCACAGGCTTAGCAAACTGTGCGTCTTTCATGATTGCACTCTCATTTTTGCAAAACACCCCTCCCCAATCACTTTCTTCTTTCTTTTTTTTTTCTTTTTCTATTTTGATTTTTTTTTCATTGTGGAATATTTTGTACATTTTTGAGATAAAGGGTGTTTGCAGAAGAACAAATGCACTACAGGCTGGGACTTGGCAATACTCTCCTGTTCCCTCATTTCTACAACCTCAACTCCTGCTACACCTGCTTGTGCTGTGAAATGATACTCAGTGTACTGATCTTCTTCACTTCCCTTGGTCTTTCCCATAACAGAATTCATACAGTAACAACAGAAAACATTGTGACATCTACAATGACAAATACTGTTCATTGTTTCTCTTGCCTTACAGCATGTGAGAATATGAAATTCCTAGGTTTTCAGAGACTTCTACTCTAAAGACTGCTGAACATCTGGTGTAACGTAGGGCAGATGGGGTGCTGGATCAGGGGGAGGTAAGATAGCTTTACGTATAGGAAAAAAGGCTCAGAGCTTAATGCTGGAAGAGGAGAAGCAATAAGAAAGGGTGGAGAGGACACAGTGGTACCACAGAAAAGGAATGAAAAGAGGGTTGTGGTGAGTGAGCAGAATGCAATTCATAGAAATGAGAACAGAGGAGTTTTATTGTGGGATGATAGGTTTCAAAGCTGGCAGTCACCTTCTACCTCTCATACATCCTAATTCCCTTCTGCAAATACAGTATGTGCAAGGTTTTGACAACCTCAGCGCTACAGATATTTAACAAATGCTTTTCTAGGATCAGATAATTATCATTTAGTGCCAATTTGAGGCTCAGTGTGAATAGGACCTCCCGTGGCAGCCCAGCTCCTTTGAACTCAAACACAGGGTTGCCATGACATCCTAGTTCCAAAGAGAAAAGATTGTTCGATGCAGCTCTGGTCCTCTCCCTCTAAATTCTAAAGCTAAATTTGAATAACACCTTTGAGTTGGATAAGAATATATTTTCTTTACTGATAACCTAAACAAGTGTTTGTTAAACGTAGAACTGGCTTTAATTTACCTAGAGCTGTGTTTACCGAAGAGCTAAATTAGACAAGTATTCAGTTTCTTTAGGGATGTCAGACAACAAAGACAGTTTTCTGCCCATTTCCTTTAGTGATCCATACAAAATAATAGAATGTCTTTGAAAAATGATTTGAATTTCAAACATTAACTAGAGAAGGAACAGTATATATTCTTCCTTAGTTCTGATTTTAGTTTCTCTTGATGATTGGTCTTTTGCCTTTGACTACTAGACTCTGGAGGCTTACTGTGTCTGTCCAGCATGTCTTTCTCTGTGAAGGCAGTTGTGCACTGTAACCAAATTGCTTCTCAATTTTCGTCTATTTTTATTTTGATATAAGCCACGTGTGTTGAGTTTTCCTACACTGTACCCTCCTATACAAAATATTTCTTGCTGACCCACAAAATGTGTTATAAACTTTTCTCTGCTGCTTTCTGTGTTTTCTGATGTTTCAGTTGAAAAAGTAAGCAACAAAATCGTAGCCAGAATTACATTTACTGACACTGCATAGATGTAAAAGTACCTCCTTTACTTGACCTGTTCAGCTGGACTTCACCGAGAACAGTGTGAAGTGTAAGAAAGGCAAATGCAGAGTCCTGCATCTGGGGTGAAACAACTGAAAAGCCCACTACAGGCTATGGTACAAGTGGCTGGGGAGAAGCCTTGCTGAAAGGGATCTGGTGGAGAACAGGTTGAACATGAGTTAGCAGTGCGCCCCTGCAGTAACAAAGGCACGTTGGACCCTGGGCTGCATCAACCCAGGAATTACATTCCTTTAAATATTGCTCCATATGGTCTATTCTGTTGTTACTTAATTTGCCTTTTCTTTTTTTTTCTTCTCAGGGACATACTCTTTTGTTCCACATATACATACCTAAAGGAAATATTGTTAGGAAAATTTAAAATTAACATTCTTTATCTATGCTACAATATGCTTGTTACAGAAGGACTATGGAACAGAGATGACTGTCATAGATCAAGTTTAGTTGATCAGAATTTAAGATCAAAATATTATTTCCAAATAACTTACTTGATTTGATACTCTGCACAGTGCTTATGTAGGCACACTAGAAAAAGATCTTTATAATAGTATGCAGCTGCCAAACCGAAAAGGAATTTGAAAAAAACCCCTGAGGATTATTTACTTTTCTCTTAACTACGTGAAATTCCTAACAATAAATTTGTGGATGAAAAGCTTTTTTACAGCTCTTTGCAATCTACCGAAAGGACATAGAAAAGATACAGATGCACTCCAATACTTTCCATTGGAAGTGGCCCCCAGGGAGTCCTCCTGATGTCAGAAAGGCACTTACAAGTGCAAGGATCCGGCAGAATTACTTCCAGATCTGGGGTTTATCTTGCAGGTTTTTGTAGATAATGGCTTTGTGAAATATATCTTAGTTATTTCATTGGTATTTCTTTTACGCAAACGGTAAAATTGTGACTTATAAAAAGATGATGAAACATTTGTTTTAAAGTTAATATTAGAAATTGCAAGCAATAAATGCTTGAAAACCCTATCAGTTGTCATTACCCCTTACTTTTGTGCCCTAGTGCAGCTCAGGATGTATTATGCGTACTTGCTGGTCAGAGGAAGTTTTTCTCCATAGGAATTCTGGTATTTTAAACAGTATTAACAAGTTACAGCCTTACCAGAATTTCTCATTAGAAAAAATCAAAACAAAACAAAACACCAAAGCTACAATGAGTTGCTTTTTGATCAAGGCTCATGGGTGTTTCCAAAATGCAACATGATTTCAAGGTTAGCTGTCATTCCTGCCCACCCCTGCCAGTTCCTTACATTTGGAATTAGTAAGAATAGATTATCCATCCACAGGAGAGTGTGTAAGTATAAAGATAGGATGTATTTTTTCCATTAATAATCTCAGCATCAGGGGTGACTCTAATGGATGTTTTCTTTGAGTTTAGTGCCGTGGCTGTGGTGCAGCCAAGGGGCAGTGGCTGTTGGGGATTCTGGGAGCTCAGAGATTAGACAGTGGAACCACACAAGCACTTTCCCTGGTGCAGTTCCAAGGGAGCTGTACAAACCTTCTCACAGGGTAGCTGGGCTATTTTTGCTCTGCACAGCACTCTGAAAATTTATAAGATACAAGGCATCTCTCACCATATATAAACTGTGAATTGTTTTTGAAAATGCTTCTTTTTCTGCAAAATTCAGCTTTTTGAACATTTTCTTGGTAGCTACCACTGTATTTTCTCGTTGAACTGATTCTGACAGTCTCCCTGTGAATGAGTGTCTAAATAGTGTAAAATATAAATGAGGGAAGAGACAGGGAAACGACATAGTATTGCAGGTGTAGGAGACATCCGTTTATGTACCGTAGCCAATAGTCACACCAGTGGGCACTTGGGTAGCCACTGTTGTCTTACTTTTCCATTAGTAATTCACCGTGTGCGTAGCAGCTCTCCCCAGCCTCTTGCTGGCCAATCCAAATGGAGCGATATAGCTGGTATCTCACCTCTAGTAAGTTCTGAATAGGGTCTAGGAAGTCTTCCCTCTTCAGATGATGTCTTGGACTGTGGATGATAAGTTAGGAAAACAAAATTAAAAATAGAGAGACAGAGTTGTGGACTAAGAGTTTCGTGGGACCCAGTTATTTAATTTAAGAGATTGCCTAATTAGGTCTGAGAACTGGGAGGGAAGATCTTAAAAGAGAACTAAGTTGTATGATAGGGACACATGTCAATGACACTCAAGGTAAGTATTCAGGATGGGGAAAGGATCCAAAAATGCTTTGCTCAAGGGAAGTTCTAGGGAGTAGAGCAGGTTCCTGGGCCCGGGTGGTAATCCAGACCAGTGAGCATGAATTTCACCATAGATTAGTTATGGGCCTATGATGAGGACTGCAATTCCTTCTGAATTGCAGAAATATGGTGTTCATTGTTATTTGAAGGATTCCTGCGTTTTCAGAATGAAATAATTTTCTCAGAAACACTGTAGGAAGGGTCTAAGTAATAGTGTCTGGCAAACAGCATTCACTTAATGGAGAGCAAAGTTACTTGTCCTAAAGAAAAAGAACCAGCAGAAAAAAATCAGGTAAATACTATTCCCCAGGGAAAAACAGAATAGCCAGCTGGCATTGCCAGCAAGGAGATGTCATATGCCCTCTTACCCTGACTTTTTTTTTAAATTATTTTAATTTTTATTCATGGTATATTTACTCATAATGTAAAGTAGGGGAGAACACATTTTAAAAAAAAGTGAAATCTTGGGAAAGGAGAAAGGGGGGAGTTCAACATGTAGAAGTAGCAGCAGTGGTCCTGAGAATGCATTTGTCCTTAAATGGCACAGAGAAAGCGGGCAGACTTGACAGCTCTTGAGACAGTTTGGGATGTTAAATAAAATACTCTGTCTTCCAGGACCTCATTTAGCAGCACCACGTCCTCTGTCATACGTCTTCTGTGTACTAAACAAATGACAGAAGGGAAAATACGTAAAGGTCCAAAGTGAACCTCCCTACAGTCTTCCTGCAGGCTTGACTGTGCTCAACAGCATGATATTCATAGATAATCCTCTGGGATGGTTTGGGATTCCGATAATGAACATGTGTCAGTGCCTGATTTAATTATTTTCTAGAAACAGAGGCCAAGTCATAACTACAATGGTAGTCTTGGGAAGGTGCTTACTGTAATTTTTTGTCAAAATAATAACAAAGGATGCCACATAATTAAATAGCTCATGTTGATGAGGTAGCGTGACGTACCCAAATAATGATGCAAAGCAGGAAGGGCAAATCCATTTTTTTACCACTGTAACCATAAACCATGCTACTTTAATCTTGATGGAATTCATTCCCTATTAAAGTTTCAGGATGCCCATTTAGCTTCTTTTTAAGGCTTGGTGCATCATTTATTATATCATTTATTGTTTTTATGGACTTATTGCATCATTTATTGTTTTTATCAAGTATAATATGAGTGTGATGGTATGAAGAGTTGTGTGCCCTTCAGCCTTTACTGTAAGCTTTGTTGACTCACTGCACATTTTGTGTTGTTCACCTCTAGATTGTTTCCTAACAGTCACCGTCTTGGATTTTGTTCCAGATGCTCATAAAAACTTTTGATTCTTGTGATTTCTCTTTCTGAAAGGCTTCTTAAATTGCATTTATCCCTATGTTAATTCTTCTAGCTTAACAAATGCTTCTGAGGCTCTCTTGGTGCTGTATGAACACATGCGAGATTTCCATTGGATTAGTAACTGTCCCTAGGGACTCCTCAAAAAGGACAAAGAAAGATCTCCGTGCTAGACTACATCTGTATTTAAAGCCATCTCTGTCTAATGAAAATATTGGTCATTGCAAATCATAAATTCTTCATAAAAACCTAGGAAATATCCTCTAACGTGACCTTCTTTTCAGAGGTGGCGATTGCCTGAAATTTGTGACTACTCACTGTTGTCTATATCGTAGCTACTCCCCATCTGTGGTAATACCAAATATTTGAGTATCTGTGGTGTTGACACTGGTATAGATGGGGTATAATTATGTCTATAGCTCTTGCCATAAAAAGTGACACTAGTGAGAGCAGTGTCCTGTTTCATGAAGGTACCTGTTTCTTTTCACAAATATGAAGTGCTACTAATGCCACGAGGCAGTGATTTAGACAAAGAGCGATAACTGAAAATGGCACATGGATAAATTCATCTGTCTAAATGTTTTGCACTACTCTTGCAAACAGAATGCAGGGAGGAACCCAGTTATGTAGTAGTATTCAGATCCAGAACATTTAAAGTTACTATCTATATATTCACCTCTTACACTATGCCACTTCCTTTCCATGTTACAAAGCTTACCATCATGTCACAAATACTTCAAAAATTTGGGTCATCAATTGTATTAGAGGTCAGAAGTGATACAATTCTTGTGTCTAAGCTTTGAAGAACACAGTGACATCTGTTTTTCCAAAGAGAGGATCTTTTAAATAATATTGAAGAAAAAAAAACCCACCACAACATGGAGAATAAAAAAAGACACAAGAGCAAAACCTCCTTTATAAAAGACTTAATTGGCCAGTAATTAAGAGACAGACAACTGCTTCCTTCTAAAAAGAAGAAAAACTTCAGGACTCTCTAACCCTAGAACAAAAAAAGAAAAAAAAATTAAAAATCTGCTTTTTTGTGTTATCACTGAAGTCAAAGTATTAATTCTCCAGTGTTCTCAATGTGCACGGCAGTTTACAGGCTATCACAGGAAAAGGGCACAGTTCATCTCTCTTGTTCTTCAAAGGCAATGAGAAAATAGAGCCCAGTTTTGCTCTGTTGGTGAATGTTGTCCAGAGGTTGTCATGCCTAGAAATTCCTCGAAAGAACCCCAAGCTACCAAAAAAAGCACTGAAACCCACCAGCAAAGCCCTGGGCAGTGACTACACACCATCACTACGAACCAATCTCAAACCGGCGTACATGAATGCTTCAGACTTTGCTTAGGTTTACCTTCTCTCCTGAGAACCAGCATGAAGCCCATACACATTGGTGCTGTATTTGGAAAGCAGAACAATTTCAGTGGACCTCACACGAGCAAAGGAGTCACTGTACAATCTCCAACTTAATTTACAGTTTGTTCTAAGGGATTATACTAAGCATGGATGCTCATTGTGTCTGTGGATTTGCTGTAAATTAAACCGTCTCGTAAGCCTATCTGCAAAATAAAAGGAAAGGGCTAATTACCTGCCAACATATTACACCAGGAAAAGGTGTAATTACAAAAAAATTACAAAAATGCCTGCTAGTTTTTGTGGTGTAGTTGTCAAACATGCAAAAATAAACCTATTATATTCCTATTGTGCACTGTACATCCTTAATATTTTTAAATGGTTCTGAATTAGTCTTTTGTGTTTAATAATATTGGCTGTTTCATTGTAGATTTTGGTTTGCTAGTGTCTGTCTCTGGTCTTAGGCTTTAATTTTAACAGTTTTAGTCTAAAGAGTCTTTTGAATTGTGTAGAAGGTTGGCTTGCAGATAGGGTTTCTCTACTAAACTTTTAAAACACTAAATGTTTTGATCATTTGAAAGAAGTGATGGATCCTGAAGATGCCACCTTGGTCAAATACTCTGATCCGGGTGCCAAACATGCTTTATCTCTTGGAAGCTCTTCTTTCTCACTGAAATAATTTCAGCAAAGACATGAACATAAGTTGAAATAAACTCAAAATCCCATGCTATGGTAATTTATTGCTATCTTTTTTATTTCTTAAATAATTAATATTTTTTAAAAGCCCAAAACATAGTAACAAGTTCAGAAAATATATACTGTGTTGCATATCTTAAAGAAAAATATTCAGGCAGAAATGAAATAATTTTTTCTCTACTTCGAATTCAAATTCCAGAGCATAAAGATGGTTAGATAGTGAATCACAAACTCCTAATTGTGAATTACAAACTCCTAATTTGCACATATATGTACACGCAGGCACAAAAGGAAAGCTGAAGTACCAGATATGGATAAGTTGATTTTTCTTTTGTTACACTGGAATTATTAAATCTGTGTGGAACTAAAAGACTGTTAACTCAAAGGGGTAAGAAGTCAGCTAAGGTAGTTGATTTAATACTTGTCAGTACAATTGTTCTTTCGACACCACTGTTTTTATCAATCTGATATTTTTTCTATATTAAGGTCATAATACCTTACTTATTTATCATATCTATAAATACTTTTCAGGAACCATATTTTAGGTTTTGTTTCTGCTATTTCTATTGAATATTATGTCTTCTAAGTCTGTTTTTTTGGCGGGGAGAAAGAATGGAAAATACTCCTGGATTGAGATAAAGTCAGTTTAAAAGGATTAAACCAAAATATAATAATAAAAAAACCAAAACTAATAAAAATAAAAACAATAGCAATAATAAAAATAATGCAGGTCATGCACAAATGCAATTGTTTACCAAATGCAAAAGGAAAAAAACCCAAAACAACCCAATGTCCAGTCTTTTTCTAAGCGATACTGCCTCCCATCTAGCTTCCCCTGTTTTATGTGTATACACACACACACACACACACACACACACACACACACACACACACACACACACACACACACACACACACACACACAGCATGACATTCTTTGTAAGGGAACATCCCTCTGGCCAGCCTGGGCCAGCTGTCCTGGCTGTGCTCTCACAGCTTCTTGTGCACCTGGCAGCGGGTTATGGATGACAACAGAGAAGGCAGGGCAGTGGCCTCACTGAAGGAGCACGGTCCCAAAGGTCTAGTGACAATAGCCATGGGAATTGTGTGACCAAAATAATTCTTTGCTGTAGTGGGGAAAAGCACCCCTGAGACCCTGACTTTTGCCCTCAGGCTCTGGGCATCCCCTTTCTGCAGGATGCCGGTGAGACAAACCAAAAGCCCACAAAACTGTGGGACACTCCTCCAGTCAGCAGAGCAATGGCTTGTGCAGAGCCCAACTGTGATGATGGAGGAAGGTGTACCGCTCACACCTCCAACTGCACCCCTTTGCAATGGCAGGGTTTGCTTCAAGAGGTGACTGTGTGATGGACATTTATAACAGAATAGAAACACACTGTCTCCCTATGCCTCTACTCTTAATCTCCAGGTAGGGAGGGAGAGCAGCCCCCCATTATGAGTGGTGGGGAACGCAGTATAGAGCTCATCATTCATGGGTTCTCTTGATGCTCTGGCAGAGGTCCCTCCAGGGAGACAGCTGTATTTGACAGCTGCCGTGTGCTCCTGTGCAGGCCAGCTCTGTCCATCCCCTCTCTATGGGCCAGAGCCAGTGCAGGAAAGCAGCCATACAAAGTGTGGCCCCAGAGCTGTGAAGAGCATGGAGGTGAGGAGCACCATGTGGCTGGCTCCATGAGGGCCACTTCTGTGAGCTGGGAGATGACGGCCTCTGAGTAACTTCTCCTGGAAAGGCCCCTGGGGGGCCAGGCAAGGAGATGGCTGGTGCCAGAGCAATCCAGGTGGCAGGCCGGTGCTGGTTGGGTCAGGGGAGCCCATGGGCAAAGCAGAGCTGGGGCTGAGGGCAGGGTCTCTTAGGGGGCTTCTGAACACAGAGGGAGACCCCCGCCAAGACCTTTCCTGTATCCCTCTCACTTGGTGCAGGGCAGCCCAGGTCCCACTGCGGCACCCAGCCAGGCTGGGCGAGCAGCGGATGCAGGCCCCAAGGTGCAGGCTCTGAGGTGCGGGCCCGGAGGTAGAGGCCCTGGCACAGGCTGAGTGTGCAGGAACCACTGGCGCACTCCGGGCTCTGGCAGTTCCTTGGGAGAGGAAAAACAATGATCAGTCAGAGGGGGAGGAATATATAAAATAATAAATTCACATGACAAAAGTGTTTTCAGAGATCCTGATTTTGATGTAAGATGTTTACTTTGGTGGCAGGCAATTTTGAACATTAAGCTGTGTAAACTTTTTATCTCCCAACAATAATTAACTTCTTCATTCTTTTTGTAGCACTTAATCATAGGTTACTCCCTTTTCCGTGTTCATTTCAGACCTGAAAAATGTGTTTACTTCTGTAACAACTCTGTTGAGTATGTTATGTGAATCCGTATGATATATGAAATAATACAGTACTATACAGACTGTATTTCTTTTCATTTAATTACTAAAAAAAACCCCATCTCCCATTGTTAATCTTATTTTCCTGAAGGAAGCACAGAAGCAAATTCTGCCGTTAATCAGAAATTTTTTATAGGTAGGTGATTGGGGTGACTGTTGCAATGAAACACAGGAGTTAAAAAATGAATGTCTTATGTCTTCAACAGGACACATTCAAATAATAGGCAAAATATATTTAGCTTTGTTTTTAACATGAAAGATTGTGTGTTTACTCTTCTTCATCTTGCTCTTTATGCTATTTTTGTTTCCTGCTTTTCACATTTTATTTCATATTGAGTGACATCTTAGTCCAAGAGACTCTGAGTTGGCAAAAATGAAGTAATACATGAAATTTATTCAAGCTTTTCCATTTATTTTTTCCAAATGTTTTATCTGCATCTTTTCACTTTAGATATTTTGCAGTCTTGATTTTGTCTTTGATCGGACCATTTGGGAATGTGCTTAATGTTCAGATCCCACTAAATTATATGTATTTCCCTAAGTATTTAAGAATAATAACTAAGCATGTGCTGAACTGTTGCAATGAAGTGAGAAATAGCATTTTTCTAGGATCAGTTTCTATCTGAAAAAAACCCTGTAAAGTAGATTATTTTTATTATTTTATTATTTTAATTTAGTGCATTTTTGTGTGCTCTTTGCAGGGGGAAAATCAACCTAAATATTACTTGGGGAAAAAAAAAAGGAAAAAAAGTAAAAAACATGCTCTCAGTTCTTCTTGCTACTAATATTTCTTTCTCCTTGTGACTGTAATGCCCTTAGCTAGTTTGCTGGACATTGAAAAAATCCATTTCAAATTTAAAGGCAATGTTTTACTATTGTAATCAAGCAGTAGTATACAACAGGATTTGTATCTCATGAGACACAATGCCAGATCATCTTCTGCATTTATGAATGGTGTCACAAGTGTTTCACAATTTCAAGGAAACATGTATTTCCTGTGAAATCATACCCATCACCTTGCAGCCTTAGTAACGCTAATAAATCTACTTCATATTGCTCAATTGTATCAGTATGTTCCCCAGTTAAATTCCGGATGTGAGGTGTTAGGAGAGATCTGGTGTTTAAAAGGCTTTCAGCAGCTGTGCCTTCAGATGGAAAATGCAGTTTATTTCATCACCTTTGTTACATGGAATGCAAGCCAATACAAAGAAATTGCATTCATCTCCTTGACCCTCTCTTGTATAGAAGAAATAAGGAGAAAATATGTGATTAGTTTTCACAGTGGCTTTTCTGGCTGTTATTTGGCCTCCGTAATAGAGTTAGGGGTTTTTCCCTCTTTGCATATTCATTCATTTTCTCAGTGAAATGTCATTGCTTTTCATTTACATTGGCTAATCAGAAGATTTTTTCAGTTTTGACTACCATGCATAATATAGCAGGCAAGATACTTACCATATCTCTACTAAAAAGCCTGTACCATGAGTTTAATCATGCTATTTAATCGCTAGGCTTAATTTGAAAATAATTGTTCACAGCAATTAAGTAAATGCCCCAATTTCATTAACAGACTTCCTAATTAGAAAGTACAACATAAAAGTGCTAATGTTGCTTCATTAGGCCTGAATTACTGTTTCTAATACTACTTTTTTAGTATCTATACAATTTCTTTCTGCAGTAGAATATCAGGCTAATTACTGGTACTAGATAAGTAACAAATGTCCTGGTGTAACACATTCATGTCCCAGCCAAGTGTGCAATGATTTATTAAAAGGGAGATTTAAATCCAGATTTTAAATTTTAAATTGTATAGTCTGAAAGAAATCTGAGATGCAGTAATATCTAATCAAGTACGTAGGAGTTAATTGCTTTGTAGAATAAAAGAAGTTTTTCCAAAATTTAATGTCTCCAAACATGTTGGCCATTGGCTATGTAAGAAGCTGGAATGAGAAGTAAAAAGATAGTAAATGTGGCTGCTAATAAGATGTAGTGATGATAGAAGTAATTATGGCAGTTACAAGATTGTGAGATGTCATTAACAGTCTTTAACTGCCAGAGCTATTGTTTCTTTAGAACACTGAGGAGCCATTTCACTTTTTTACCATATTAATAAAACTGTGCTAGAAGGAAGAAGGATATTTCAGTCAAGATGTTCCAGTCTTCAATGTTAACACAATTGCTGGAAAGCTTAAGAGCAGTGAGGAAAAAGTGATCAAATCAAAGCAATTAAGATTATTTTATTTTGATGTATTAAGATTGAAGTGATGTGTGAGTCACATTTATGTGTATAATTTTAGTAGGGGGCATTAGAGAGTGACCTGTCCAGACTCTCATCCTTCACTTGAGGTTATTTTGTTCCTTTATGAATATACAGAATTTCAGTATTCAGCAGCTTCATAATGCTATGAAGTGGATGAAGGGAAATGTAGAAGAAGAACTTGCACATAAAAGCAATAAGGAGAAAATTAAAAGGATGCAGCGGTACATAAAAGCAAGAAATTAAATAGCCCTTGCTTGTTTCTGAGTTAGCTTCAAACTTTCTCTCAGTTTCCTTTTTTTTTATTCCATACAGTTTCTTGCTCTAAAATATAAGGACAATTAAAAATAAGTTAGCAAGTAAAACATGTTAATGTATTTCTTGTGAAAAAGCAGCCAGCTGTCTCATGTGCTGATGATCATTAGTAGATATATGTAGCATTGACAACCTTTATGTAATTGCAGATTTTAATATTGGTAAGAATGTGTTTATATAGTTGGGGTTTAGAGTTTCTGAGATTCAGATGGCAACATCTTGTCTCATTCATGCACGCATACATATATAGAAACAGTAAAGTTCATAAACAGGCAAAGAGTAAATGTTATGTACTACTCTAGCCAGAAATACAAAATGACATAGTCCCACCTCAGGACACATCATAATACCTAAATGCCGGGCCTTGGAAGTACTGTTTATCTTCGCCTCTGCTACCCGGCAACTGTGACTTTCTTCCTGAATCTGTGGGCGTTCACAGGACTATCTGAGGTGCTGCAAAGAAGTTATGGCACAAAGCAATAAAACCTCTATATTTTTCTTTCTTGATTTTCACAACTCAGCCAAGTACTTCAGAATTTACTCTTATATTCTGTCTATTGGTCCACTGTATTTAGCCAGCATTGATTTTTTAAAAAAATAATCAGGAGTAAATGAGAGCAACTTTGAACAGTGTCCTGCCTGTACAGGAGCTTAACTCATACAATGACTGCTTGTAACCATGGTTCATCAGACATGATCCAGCTTCCAGAACTGCTAAACAAATGTGGATTTGAATTAATTACCATACTGTACAATTTTTCCATTCTTTATTGCTTTTTGTGCAGTTGATCCCTCCTCTATTGTGTAATGTGTCTAACTTCATCTGCTACCTCATCTGCATCTGTCACTTTCTTCGTTCAGATGCTGGACAGTCTCTTCTCTTCAATAAGAGAACTTTGGAACGTGTAAATTTTATTTTATTTATCTTCAGTCTTTATTTACAAGTGATTTAAGGCTCATCCTATAAAGATAAAAAGCTGTTGCTGTACAGAACTTGGGTTAAGTCTGTAGTGAGACTTAGGAATGTGGTAAACCAACAACAAAACCGAACCAAAAGAGTAAACTCAAAACCAAAACAAACCTTATAAAGCAAAGAGAAAAAAATAATCCATATTTGTAGTTGTTTTTCTAGTTATGCTACTTCAACTCAAGATATAATCAATGCAAAACAGTGGACATGCCATCTTTTAGAATCAAATAGAATACTTTGGTTGGACAGGACCTTGAACGATCATCTAATCCAACTGCTGGACCAATTCAGGGCTGACCAAAAGTTTAAGCATGTTATTAATGCCTCTTAAATACTGGCAGGCCTGAGGCACTGCCCACCTCTCTAGGTGCCCGCCTCTTCCAGTGTTTGACCACCCTCTCAGTAAATAAATGCTTCCTCATGTCCAGTCTAAACCTCCCCTGATGCAGCTTTGTACCATTCCCATATGTCCTGACACTGGATACACTCAGCACCTCCCTCTGCACTTCCCCTCCTCAGGAAGCTGTAGAGAACAATGAGGTCCCTGCTCAGACTCCTTTTCTCTGAACTAGACAAAATGAATTATCACCTTGAGTAATGTGGTAACAGGAAACATTCTGAGGTCCATACTAACTAATAAGAAGCATGCTGAGAATTCTGCTAATGGAAACATATCCTGAATTTCATTAGGATACTGACTCTGAATTAAGGCTAAGCAAATCTGTCTCCATCTTTCTAATGAATTTGACAGTTCCTTCCTTGGTTATTATTTCAGGAGACTGTCTTGACTGAATATTTTCCTGATCATACAATATTATGTTCTGAAGTTTGCATGTCAATTTAGGAGCCATAAATGGCTTAATCACTTGTAAAGCCATAGAGTTTCTCCAGCTTATCTTCTGTGCGGCAAAATAAACTCAGGTTCAACACTACTGCTGCTATTTCAGAACTCACCTTTTCATTCTCAGAGGATCCTAGCTGTTAGGCTAGGCTGCTGCTGCAGATAAAAATCCTACAAGTAGTTTCAGAGGCATGCTCTGCAGAATTTGACTTCAGGTAGAATTATGGTAAAAATGCTCCTAAAATTAAGGGTCCTAATTCCTCAGAGGTGAAGAATTACATTTACTTCAATATGTCATACAAATCCTCTCATCATTCCTTTACAGGAAAAGGATGTTTTGGAAGCATTTAAACTCTTCAACTGAACAATAAGGTGGTCTACTTGCACGTCGGTAGGTCCAATTACTATAGTACATGAACATTATTTTATTCAGGTACTTAGGTATGGTCACATTATTTTTTTCTCCATATATTAATATGCCTTTTTTTCACAGACACTCGTGGAAAGTGTGGTTTGGTTTGCTTTGCTTTGCTTTAATAATTTATTACGTTCTTGGGATGAAGTAGTCATACAGGAAATCATATTTCTTGAATCACATGGTGAGCTGTTGTCTGGATGGTGTCCTTTCATGACTGCCATCAGCTGGACTGGATGATCACCTGAACTCATGTTCTGCTCAGTTCTTTTAACCCACTGTTCTGTGTGAACACACCATCATATGCTATTGGTTATCTGAACTACACACGTCTTAAATAGACCACATACAAGTATCTTATCTGTGTAAAGGTGGGTCCTTTACCAGCAGGAATAGCCTGCAGATCTGTGGGTCACACTGCACAGGATGTGAATCAACACTTAGGTTGGACTAGGCACAGCAGGAGTTTCCTGACGAAATCTCCAAAACCATCCAGAATTCCTCATTAAGTTCTTCTGTAACTGTCAGTCAAATGCTTATATTTCTACTTTGTGAAGGTGGCTTGGAGTTCACTTAATCACCTACTTTCAGGTCAGGTCATTGTTTCAGAGGAGTCCATTATCTTCTCTATCCTGAAGATCATCAGCAGCACCTAGGAAATAATTGACTTGAGTCCTGTGGGTATACAGACAAGCATAGCCCTGATGCCCTGCTATGCATATTAAGATCACAGAGTAAATTTGGTTTTCATGCTCATGGTTCATCTATAACTTAAATTCCATAGCCCCATCTATAGTTGCCATAAATTATAGATGCTGGTGAAATTGAATACAACAATTATGTCCTAAGTGAAATTCATAAGATACTACAAATTATATTCAAAATAGGCTCATAATCTATGCTTAGATTACATGCCCATAAAGAGGATCAGAGTAAAAGAGTTCTTTAGTAACCAACTCCATTGTTTGGAAAGCTAAGAGCAAAGTCTACTGCACATCCTTTAGATGTCCTCATCAAAACAGTGAGAAGGAATGGATCTAGCATCATGTCTGGTCTATCATTGGCCCACCTAAATTAAGAAGTGTCTAGGAGGAGCTGTAACATCAGTTTCTGGGGACCCGTGAAGATGAAAGCAAAGAAGAATTTTAAGAATTCTTTGAAAACTGAAGATATGTACCATTGAGCTGCTAATGGGCAGTTGTAGCTAGATTGAGAGGTGTGCTGGATGGTATTGAGTGTCCTTAAAAATCATAGAATAGAATTATAGTATGCGTAAGGTTGGAAGGGACCTTTAAAGGCCATCAAGTCCAACCCCCCTGCAGTGAGCAGGGACATCTTTACTAGATTAGGTCGCTCAGAGCCCCATCAAGCCTGACCTTGAATGTCTGCGGGGATGGGTCCTCCACCAAGTCTGAGCAACCTGTTCAGTGATCCACCACCCTCACAGTGAAGAACTTTTTCCTAATATCCAACCTACATCCCCTCTTTTTTAGTTTAAAACCATTACCCCTTGTCCTATTGCTACATACCCTCATGAACAGTTCTTCCCCAGCTTTCTTGTGGGCACCTTTCAGGTACTGGAAGGCCTATAAGATCCCCCCCAGAGCATTCTCTTCTGCAGGCTGAACAAGCCAAACTCTCTCAGCCTGTCTTCATATGAGAGGTGCTTCAGCCCTCTAATCATTTTTGTGGCCCTCCTCTGAACATGCTCCAGCAGATCCCTGTCCTTATTGTGTTGAGGTCTCCAAAGCTGGACACAGTACTCTAGGTGAGGTCTCACCAGAGCAGAGCAGAGGGGCAGAATCACCTCTCTTGATCTGCTGGCCATGCTACTTTTGATGCAGCCCAGGATGCAGTCGGCCTTCTGGGCTGCAGAGGCACATTGATGTCTCGTGTCCAGCGTCTCATTCACAAGTACTCCTGCGTACTTTTCCTCAGGGCTGCTTTCCAGCACATCATCTCCTAACCTGTATGGATAATGGGGATTGTCCTGACACAGGGGCAGGCCCTGTGTTTGGCTTTGTTGAATCTCATGAGGTTCACCTGGGTCCACTTCTCCAGCTTGTCCAGGTCCCTCTAGATGTAATCCCATCCCTTTTGCACATTAACTTAAAATACCCTAATTGACCATGTAACAAAGGGGATAGGTTGTATGTTTTCTTGAATGTATTTGAGCACATTCAAGAGGGAAAACTTTAAGACTGCTAGATAACAGAGAGAGAAGAGCATGCAGAATAATAGGAAGCCAAGAATTGAGGACAAGAGATGGGAGCAGCCACATTCTCAGGGCTGCGTAGTGATGGAGAGAAAGACTTATGTCCAGTGAGAACTGAAGAGTTTATCAAAAACCAGAAAGCCATCATCCTGACTCAGATGAACCCTGGAAGCAAAAATTTAAGATGGGAAAATTCCTTCAGAAGTCGTCTTTTCTGCGTTTCCATTCTTCCTATTTATGGCTATTCTTACTTATCCAGTCATTTACAATAAATCATTTGAGTTTACATTGTAATAAAGTGAGATTTTCACATTTAGAAATCCTTTTGATCTTCTTGAGATCAAAACAGAGACACTCAGTCTTCTGGCTAGTTTGGGTCCAACAGCAGGAAGCATGTTCTGGCCCGTGACAGTACATATACAATTCCTGTTGGTTTTACTGTGTGTTAGGTACCCTACACCATGAAAAAATATAGGCCTGAGGATTTTCACCTCACAAATATGTTCCCTGATAGTCTACCACAAGAAAAAAGAGGATGTCATTCTGGCTCAGATTTTGTTCGGCTCATTTAACATCCCACTTTGGCAGCATTGGTTTGAAATATGACCTGTTTTTTTACTGGCATTAAAATTAGTCTATACCTTTCATTGCCTGCAGGGGTTTCTTACCAGCTAAATGTATTGTTTATATATTAAATTATTGCAGTGTCTTCTGGGCTTGAGAGGAATGGGTAATAAAAAAAATAAAATTTAATTCCCTTTAACTGTTGTTAATTAATACTATTCTACACAAGGCTAAATATGAACTGGGGTACAGACATTTTTGCTCATATATAAGAAAGGAAGATTATTTTTATCCTTTGCTTCTGGTGAAATGCTGCCTGCTCGTCGGCAGCTGGTTTTGATAGTTGTTTGTAAATACTAATTTGCACTAATAAAAATATAAAACATGGAGGGCTATTCAACTTCTTTTTTTGTCTTTCAGGCTAGACTAAGAAAATGTTTATATGCTTAAAAGAAAAAAAAAAAAAAAAAGATGCTATAGCCCCTTTTTTCTAACATGCAAGAGTAAAACCAGAAAGCTGCACAATTTATTCTTCTCATGTTCCTGAGTTTTAACAGCCTTCAAGGTCTGACCTTTCTGGAGGTCTTTGAGTGTTGGTATTTCTTTCTGTTTGCTGTGGCTCATAACAGGAAGGGAATTTCTTTTAGAAGTCCGTCAGCCAGAATTGAGTTTTATTCATATCTTTATACCATGACAGCACTTAGGATAATTAACATAGCTTACAGTGTCCATCTTTCTGCCCCCCCCCCCCCCCAATTTGTGCATTTTAATTTACTTTTTCATTATTTCCTTGTCTTGAAACTTTTAAAATATGGGTCTTACTGTGACTCTGCAGTTGGTCTGTGATTGCATCTGATTCCATGTGAACAGACACCACTATTGTAACCCCTTCAGTGACCCCTACAGACTGAAATTACAGCTTTTATGTTTCCTTTAGGCAGCTTACGGTGTTGTTTTCTCTCTCGTTCTCTGAGGTCTGAGTCCATAAGTTCTTTCTTACATGATTAACATTAGTTGTGTAAGGAGGGAGTTACAGAATCAGGTCTTGTGTATGTGTATGTGCACTCACACATTGAGTTTAAATTCCTTTCTTCTTTATTTGTTGACAGTTCAGTCAAGGTGAACAACATTACAAGACAAAGAAAGGAAATGATAAAACTAAGCCAGATGCTACTTCAGCGTTGAATGGGAAATCTAGAGTTTAATGTTTTCTTCTGCTCATGAATAAAAAAGAAAGGAAAGAACCTTCCTTGTAAAAAACCTACAAGTACAATATTACATAATATTTAACCATACATTCATAGGAAATGGATCAGAATGTAATCAGCTCTTTCTACTTGTCTTCTTATTTGCATTGAATTACAATTTTGGTGCCAGGAAGATACTTTATGATTATCATTTTTTATGGTGCATGTTGTTTTTCATCTGTTGCAGGGAGTTCTTTATTTAGTGGTTTTTTTCCTCATTGAAATCCAATGTTGCTAAATGAGGAACTTTGGAGGGGAGGAGAATATATTAATCTTTCAGCAAGTGATGAAGTTGTTCATTTAAAAGTTTGCTTTGGAACAGGAATGAAGAATAAATTAAAAATAATTTGTGTCTCCTTTGGGAAATCAGTGAACAGCCATTGAACATGAACATGTTTCCTCCAGGAGGGGGGACTTTCTGAAGTCACATGTGCTTATATGTTAAACTGAAAATCAGATATTTCTCCTCTTCTCTCTCACAACCATATCCCATTAAATTCTTATGAGCAGATGACTGTAAAGGCCAAGGTATGGTCTCATCCTGCTTTTTGTCTTTTTCCCTTCTCTTGGGATGATAAACACCATCTCACAGTTACTGCTGTCAAGGCTGTCCCTGACCTTCACATCCTCAGCCAGTCCTTTCTTGTTTGTAAGTATCAGGTCTGGCAGAGCATCTCTGTTTATCTCAGTCAGCTGTGTCAGAAAGTTATCATCGGTGCACGCAGGAATCTCACGTATGGCTTGTGCCCTGCTGGGTTGTCCCTTCAACAGATATTGGAGCAACATGGCTAATTTGATTTCAGAATTACATGAGATACTTTGTCAGTTTGACAAAATTTGAGATTTTGCCATTTCCTTCCTTGTGGTGCACCATGGGAAGCGTAATGGGAGTCAGACAGTTATGTGACTTTGCAGTCACATACTCCATCACCGGCTCAGCAGGCAGAAGGTGCCACTTGCAAATTGTGACTACCTAACCTAAAGAAAAAGTACTCTATGCCACTAAACGGTCACAAAATGAAGCAGTTCAAGAAGACATATTAATTATGCCATCTTCATTTGGCTGCATGTTGCAAATTACTCTTGTGCTATCAAACAATTTTATAGCTGTTTCAGGAGATGCTGTAGAATCGATCTGCCAGTATCACTAGTAGCAAGTTGTGATGGACTTGCTATTCTTGGGTCAAATATGTTTATATTCATGGCCATTGCTGTGAGAAGACTCTGCTGCAAACTTTGGTTATCTGACAATAGCTGTGGAGAGTTAGAATGCCAGTTTCCTGAAAAGTTGTCTCATGCACCAAAAGCAAAACAATGGGAAAATTTCTGCTGCCCCTGATTACTTCCATACAGAAACCTCATGATTTGACTTAATGAGCCTGTTACCATGTAAGAATCACTACCTTTTAAAAATTCCATGGGACAGATTACATAATTTGATGTACACAAATTATGCATTACTTTGCTCACATAGGCTTTCCAACTATACAGAAAGGAGGAAACTTAATTCCTGTTTTCACCCATTGGTTTGGCACTGTTTATAAACAGGGCTTTCTCTGATTAAGGATATATTGGGGAACTCACATCCTTAAATTTATTTGTTCCTTTGTTTAATCCTGTAAATATTAATGGTGTTGGTACTCTTCTTTTTTTGGGAGATCAACATACACTCTGCAGCTTTGGCTGATGAAGTCTTTCCCAGAGCACTAAGCATTGCTCCAAATAGTTATTTAATTGGCACCTGCGTATTGCAAGACAAAACACTGAACACTTAGTTTCGGGAGATGGAAAACATGGTGGTATTGTCTGCCAAGCAAGCCAGCATTGTCTGTGCAGTCTCTATTTGAAATTACAGCTGAATATTGTGTTTTCCTCGCTACCCTTAAGACCAAGGAGTTCAAGAGAAATCTGAGGTCTCTCTGAAATTTTTCATACACAGAAATTGATGGGCAGCTGGATGTCACCCTTGAGTTCTTACTTACTTGGGTTGTGGATGCTAGGATTCCTACTTTCAAGATAGGGTCTTTTGTTGGCAAGTTTTTACCTTACATCTTACTGAACTTGCAGGGAATGGTATTTTGCATGTAGGAGGTTTGACTGTGTAACTTTATTTAAACTTTTACTAATCACAATTTTAATGAATTCTATAAAAAATTTAAGTGCATTTTACATTAAAACACGTCAGTTATTTAGCATACTGTATTTTTAAAGCAGAACAGTGAAAAAGAGATTACAGCATAAGCTGAACAAATTTTGTTTGAAACTTGTCCTGCCTCTAAATGTTTTGTCTTTTTGTTTATATAAATACAAAAGTGTTGCTTTCTGCATGGTTACTCATTTAATGTGCAGCTTGGTATACCAGCCTAGAAAGACTCTGTTTTAGAGTTTGATGATGGACGTGCAGGAATAGTTGCTCTCATAGATCACTGTCCTGGTATGTTGGGGAAAACAATGTGGTTTGTAACACTATGATCATAGAATCACAGAATGATTTGGGTTGGAAGGGACCTCAAAGACCATCTAGTTCCAACCTCCCTGCCATGGGCAGGGACACCCAGGAACACTAGAAGAGTTGCCCAGAGCTCCATCCAACCTGGCCTTGCACATTGCCATTGAGGGGGCATCCAAAACCTCTCCGGGAAACCTGTTCCAATGCCTCCTAATATTTAATCTAAATCTACCCTCTTCTAGTTTAAACCCATTGCCTGTTGTCCTATCACTCCTCTCCCTGATAAAGACTCCCTCTCCATCCTTCCTGTAGGCCCCCTTTAGGTACTGTAAAGATTGCAGTAAGGTCTTTCCGGAACCTTACCTTCTCCAGGCTGAACAAGCCCAAGTTTCTCAGCCTGTCTTCATAGAAGGGCCCTGTTTGTGGCCCTCCTCTGGACTTGCTCCAACAAATCTATGTCCTTCTTGTACTGGGGTCCCCAGAGCTGTGTGCAGCACTCCAGGTGGGGTCATGCCAGAGCAGAATAGAGGGGCAGAATCACCTCCCTTGACCTGCTGGACATGGTCCTTTAAATGCAGTCCAGGATATGATTGGCTTCCTGGGC
This sequence comes from Gallinula chloropus, assembly GCF_964237585.1. Classification (NCBI taxonomy): domain Eukaryota; kingdom Metazoa; phylum Chordata; class Aves; order Gruiformes; family Rallidae; genus Gallinula; species Gallinula chloropus. The sequence goes on along the minus strand of NC_140086.1, from coordinate 83,497,198 downwards.
TGCAAGTGTGTATTGCTGGCTCATGTTAAGCTTTACATCCACCAACACCTCCAGGTCCTTTCACTCAGGGCTGCTCTCAATCCATTGTCATGGATATTAGTGGATGTTATGCCACTTCCAATATGCTTTGTTATCCAATGGTAATTGTAAACAAGATGTCTAGGGCTTTTTGTGTGCTGTAAAAGCTTTACTGAGTTGGGTTTTTAAGTAATTTTTCCTACCAAGTCATATCGAGATTTTGTTCAGTCATAAACTGCAGATCATGTAATTTCTCAACCTTTTTCCTTTTCAGAACAAAGAAACCCCTTCCAACCCTTCCTAGCCTCACTTTAAATTCTTGCATTTTCTCCTTGCCTTCCCTGTTTCCTCTTCGTATTTGTCAGGTGTTGGAAGAGTGATGATGGTTCTATTCTTTATGGTCACCCTGGCAAATATTATACAGTCATAGAAAGGTTTGGGTTGGAAGGGACGTCAAAAATGATCAAGTTCCAACCATGGGCAGGGACAGCATCCACTAGACCAGGTTGGGTCTGTGACAAGTACAAAAACCCTCAGAAATTACTGAGTTTTTGTTCAGTTTCCATGGATGATGATGATGATAATGATGATAGTGATAATGATGATGATGATGATGATGATGATGATGATAATAATAATAATAATAATAATAATAATAATAATAATAATAATAATAATAATGTAGTTTTGTGTTCCCTTCCAGGACCTTCCCAATAATAGTTTGGAAACTATGTATTTTACTTCTGTATTTTGGTAGCCTGCTTGTTTATGTAGTGCCTGAGTTAATTTTGTGGACTTTGCCTGGAGAGCTTGGCTGCAGAGAGTCTTTCAGTATTGCAGGAGTGCCCTGACAGCAGGGAGATTGGATGAGTCAGAACAGGGACTGCACTTCTGCAGGAGTGTCTTATGTCAGAGGACTTGGAAATGATTTGTGAGAAGAGAAGCCAGGAAAGAGTGAGAATATATTAGCAGGATAAACAGCAATATTATGTTACAATTACTACAGGACTGGAAAGACACCTGTGAGAGGACAGCTCTGTCACATAAGAACCAAAGCAGAACTCTGTGCCTGAAAGCCCACGTAACATTTCCATGTATGAAAGATATACTGTACAGTAAGTTGTGCTTTTCAGTGATTTTCTTCAGAATGAGTTAACATGGTTCTTCACATGTTTTGTCTCTGTGCTCTGTTGCATTTGTAGGCAACCGTATGCCATGAAATGTGCCCTAAAAGTTTACTGCCAAAATGCTATTCATGCTATCTGGTAAAGTGGCTCCATAAAATGCTATCAAATATATCTTATGAAATGCTATGATAAAGAGCTGTGGAACATACCTCATACCGTGCAGATACAATGCTTTGAAATGTGCCTCGTAAAGTGCTAAGAAACCTGTAACATCTAGGGCACTGATCAAACTGTGAAGCAAATTAATTTGAATTGTACCTAGTTTTACAGTACTCAAATATATTTACTTAGAAAGTAGTGCAATTCTGATCTCTCAGGTGGAAGTGAAAGAGGAAGGACAACTCAAAGTCATCGTTTTGAATACATTAAGAGAAGAAAAGGCATGACAGGGTGATTGCCTAGGAGTGAGCTGGACCAGGAATTATAAATAGATAGGCAGAGTGAGAGAACATTATAAAACACGTTGTTCCTGTGACAATATAAATCAGCTCCTCAGGCTAACCTAAATGCTGTTTATCATCTTCAGGCAGGAGGAGAATAACTTTGAAAATACCTGTGTGTATCAGCACCTCATGGAGGTTTCATTTCAGAAAAAAAACAGAGTTTAGCCATGAATAGTTTATTATTCATATTACACACACACAGGAAAAAATGTCGTTAAATTAACACAAAAGACACTGTTTCAGACCTTCCTCATGAAACACACTGCCCGTGTAGCTTCCTTAGAGTCTGTTTTTAAATTCTGAAGTTGACAAAAAAATGATGACTTTTAAGTGAGATCTCATTGTCAGACTGACAATGGTATTCATGCCTTTGAATTTTATTATTCTTGTGTGCACTGCTCACAGTAAAATATGACTTGGGGAGTGCATTCCAGGTCAAAATTTATCCTTGCTTCTTCTTATATAGACATGTGATATAAGCATTTCCCTGAGGTCCAGACTGTATTGTTGGCTTCTGGGGAGCATTCTCTCCCTTTTTCTAGTTCCAGCATTGCCTGGTATCCCAGGTGTCACTCCTTTGTACCCTTCCACTGTGAATTTGGCTTCATTATTCCAGCAGGTAGTTACAAAGGTTTCCTAAATATTTTCCTGTCCCCAGAAAGAAAGGCTATTTAAGACCTCTTCTGATCTCCAAGGAGATGCATGATGCATGGCATAAAACTCAGTATTACCACTGACACAGGAAAAAAAATGCTCAGTTCACATGATTTAAACTGAATCAGTGCTGAAACATTTATTAGTAGGAAGTAATTAATCAGTAATGAGTGAACTGTACCTTCAGGATCAGTGTCAGCACTAGGACATCTAGACCAGAATAATAGACACTTAGGAGATGTTCAAAAAGGCCTACAAATATGTAAACACAATCTGTACTTAATTCACCCCAACTGTCGCATAAATAGAGTGTTACAGGCATACCCCTGTGTTGGGTAGTTAGCATAAACTGTCCTCAGTGTTAGAATCTGTGGTGGTCTGACCCAGGCTGGAAGCCAGACTCCCACCAAAGTCACTCTATCACTCCCATTTTCAGCTGGATAGGGGAGAAAATATATACTGAGAGGCTCAGGAGTCAAGATACGGACGGGGAGAGATCAATCAGTGACAATCAGCGTCACAGGCAAAACAGACTCAGCACAGAATACAGGAAGGAAAACTCTCTATTTTATGACGCTGCTCTGCATACCCAGTGACACCAGAGTTGGGTAATGAGAAGTGGGGTCAGATCTTAAACCACCTCTCCCCCACTTCTTAGCAGACTTCACTTTAGTCATGATTTCGCTCCCTTCCTCTCCACCACGTGTCACAGGAGAGAGATGGGAATAGGAGTTACTGTCAGTTCCTCACAAGTTGTTTTCCTTCTTGGCCAGGTTCACACCCTACCACTCCTCCAGAGTGGAGGCCCACCCACAGGAGACAGTCCTTCACAAACTTCTCCAACTTGAGTCTTTTCCCATGGGGCTTCAGGTCTTCACCAGCTGCCCCAGTGTGGGTTACTTCTATGGGGTGCAGTCATAAAATCATAGAGTGTCTCTCAGGCCCAGACTGCTTCAGCCTAGTCCTGCACAAAGTTACCCCTTGTCCTATCGCTACACTCCCTGGTGAACAGTCCCTCTCCCACTATCCTGTAGCCCTTTAAGTACTGATAAGCCACAATTAGGTCACCCCAGAGCCTTCTCTTCTCCAGACTGAACAAGCCCAGATTATCTTTCTGGCTTTCCTCTGGACTCGCTCCAACAGCTTCATGTCTTTCCTGTACTGTGGACACTATATCTGGATGCAGTATTCCTGGTGGGGTCTCAAGAGAGACCAGTAGAGGATGTGAGCTGATCTCACAAGCCTGTGTTACTACCAAAGTGCTGAACACCAGCTGGGCTACCACTTAGGACAGTAGAGCTCTGTATGTCAGTCTGGTGTTGTATGTTTACTATAACCCCATAAGAACATATGAAATGTGGTCAGCCTCAGGCCTGTTAGCCAAAGTAAGCAAATTTCCGTTAACTGTCTACATTAACCCAGTAATTAACCATCAGCCACAAACCCCTTTGGCCTCAACACCTGTCCTGCATAGCGTTGTTGTATTCCCTGAGCTTTGAAGTTGCAGCAGGAAGCATGGCTTTGTATTAGTGTATGCTGGGGACAGAAGGGCTGTATCGTGTAGAGAACCAGAAAGCTCACAGGCAATATCATGAAATACATCAAGTTGAATACCCAGAATGCATTTACATAATACTTAGATTTAATTTGATGATTGTCTGGGTTATCTTAGGAAGGCTTATATGTTTTGTTTTCTGTTCATTGAATTTACTGTTTTGAAAGGAGCAGCTTTGGGAAAGCTGGAGAACGAAATCCCTTTATCTGTCCACTGAAATAGTTCAACTCTGGCAGCAGCTGTACTTATCTGTTGGGCTTTAACCAAGAGGAAAGAGATATTGAAGAGAAAAGGTGGTTCAGTCTGCTGAGACCACTGACAGGAATGCCAACTGGGATGCAACTTTCTGAGCCAGTAACTTCAAAGAGAACTGTGCTTTCATTTTAATACAAACGAAGGATGTATAGCCAGCAATCTTGAAAAAGGCCCGTGCCTTGGCAGTACCCTAAACTTTCTTCTGCCAAGTGTTGTCAGCAAAAAGGTTTGAATGTGTAAGGGGTTCTTTTAGCAATTAAGAAATGCTTCTGGCACAGATTCTCACCCAGAAATCTGAAAAAGCTAGATCACAGGCTCAAGATCACAGAATGGTAGGGGCTGGAAGGGACGTCTGGAGATCACCTAGTCCAACCCCCCTGCTAAGGCAGGATCACCTAAAGCAGATTGCAGAGGATTGTGTCTGGGAGAGTTTTGAGTATCTCCAGAGAAGGAAACTCTCTGAGCATCTCAAAGTACAACTATGTGAAAGAAATTACAGTGAACGTGTGGTTGCTTCCCTTGAGGGCCCTTATTAGGCTAGGCTTGTAGACTCCTAAGTGCTGAATCAATGTACAGCACCAAAAATCAACTGTCTGTCAGAAAAGATACAGAATAGATGTCTGTAAGCTCATAAGGTACATCAAGCTGTCATCTGAAGATGAGGGGGCATATGATAACAGAGACATCTGCACTTGATTTGTGGAAATATGGTGTGGAATTACAGTCCTTCTAAAAGAAAAGATGACACAGATTTAAGGCTATCTAGTATGAGTGAAAGATCGGATGACACTAGGTAATGAAATGTATGTGTGCAGTTAATTTACTTACAGGGGGTGAAGTTCTTTAAAATGCTACTGTCCCCAAGCTCTACCTGCTACTTATTTGTTGATTCTCTGAGAAGAAAGGCTTTTGTGCTTGAAATCTTGCACTTTTTTCCCTCAGTTGTATCAGTGTGTTTATCTAAAAGATGCTTGTCTCCCAAACAACCTTGTCCTTTGTATCACAGTGATACTTAAATAATCAATCAGCGATCAAGGCACCATTGTGCCAGACAAAAAGTGGAAGACAGACCATGCCCTGTGGAGCAATTCTGTGGGTATGTTGGTGATCTTATTCCGTATGAGGACATAAGAAAGCATTATTCAGTATTGTAAATGTTATATACAGCAGTCACAGGAAAATCTGCTTTAACCATGGCCAAGCTTTTTTGCTTGTTGCCTTCTGTCCTCGAAGGATATGAAATTTAGGTCAGACAGTCCATACAGGCTCTGTGCCTGTGGCCTCAGGAGATGATCCGTGGATGTGAAAAATCCAGCAGAAGAGGTGCATAAGCAGGAGAGCAACATTTTTTGCTATACGTATAAATAAAATGTTTTTAAAATGCTAAGTGGATATTAAAAGATATGCTAAATGCTTAGGCATTAAATGCATTTTTAAGGTCTGAAACCAGTGTTTCAAGTGAAAATTATTTCAGAATATTGCACTTTAAAAAAAAAATTCATGGCATGTTGAAATGGAGATGCAGTCATGCTGCTAGTTTTTGTGTGTTTCCACATGACAAAAATTAATTACATAACCTAAATATTAATGTCTAACAAAATTATATTGATAAGTAGCAGAATATTTTTGACACAATGAAGAATAAGATCAGTAAGGAAAGTATAGCAATTAACATTGCCTAATGCATTGCCAATGATTTATTCTTTTAGTGCTATTAACTATATCTTCACAAACTGAATATCAAACAACTACACATTAATTAAATGAAAAACTCAAAACAGATACATTTTTAGATTAATTTGTCAATTCTTGTATGAATAAGGAATGGCAAAGCATAATTTTGTGGCCTATGGTTTACCTTAAGAAATCCCCTGAACTCTGACAGGCCTTTTCCTGGTGTGATGTCAGGAGTGTATGTGTGATTCTGGAGCTCTTACACAAATAAGTATAGAAGCCTTTAAGAGAATATTGCCTAAACATCTCTACCGTGGTAGACCAAATAGACAACCATAAGTACACAGGCAGTGGTTCCTATGGCAAAAGTTGAGAATGATTAAATAAATCTTGAAATATGAAAGAAATTAAAGCTACATAATCTGACAAAAGCGAAAGTATGTGGTACAAGCCAGTTTGTCACTGTCAAAGACAGCATTCAGGCTTCTGGATAAATTTACTAGGTACTACTTAGATAAATTCATTTATATAAAATCTAATATTGAAGTGGAACGTAGCTTGTCCTATGTGAGAGTGAAACCTATGTCTGGCTAATGTTTTCACTTTATTGCCCAGAAGATTTGTGCATTAGGCAAACCACACGCGCTTTGCATTGACTCACATCATTGAGTCAAAACTCACTGCAACACGCCAGTGTGACAGGGAAAGCCAATGACTTTTCAAGTTGGAGACAGGCAGTAATCAGTAATAAATAGAACGCATGCAAGAAATAGGCTGGTTTCAGGAAACATACTGAAGTATTATCTAGGAAATGTGGATCTTGTCTAAGGAGCTGTGGCAGATCAGTTTTACTCAAATAAGGTTGCAGAATGCAAACATGACAAAACCAGGAAAACTACTGTGAATTCTACACTGTTTAAAACTATATAACATGAAAACAATTATATTAATTGGAGAACAGATTCTGTTTCTTTCACTGTTACACCTGCTGTGGTAAATGGATTCCCATGTTCTTCTTACAGATGTTGGAACCTTAGCAATGTTGATTCATGAGGATATTGTCAGGGCCTATGGCTTTGGTGAAGAGAGCTAGGCCGCTGGCAGGCCTGCTGTCTTCCCAGACATCCCTCCACTTGCCCCTGCTGTCATCTCACATCCACCCACCCAAGCTGAGAAGTGACACATAGCATCAGGCATTAGGTATGTGCATGGCTCCTCTGTTACATATTTTGAGCTTCAGCATCATGGAGATTCTAATGTTTTTATGGCGTTGTGTACTCATGCTAACTCTGGAGCGGAGTGGCATTTGACTCATCAGACAGGGAAAGATGTTGAATAGACATGACCAGAACCAAGGCATTAATGAAATATAGCACATTATAAAAGAGTAAATGATGAAATAATGATGATTAGTGGCTGATACTGTAAGTAGTAATTAAGAAAATCAAAACTGTCATCAATCCATTCCATTTGATCACCTTTATATTAAATATATAATGACCTGCATACCATCAAAGCAATGGTCTGTGAATTCTTATTGGGAATGGTAGAGTCTAATAAAAAGACTTACAAACATTTGGCCAAGTAGCTGTGACCTGATCCAGCCCAAAATCCCTGAAAGCAATTAATCTTGGCATCAATGAAAAGGTGGATCACGGCATATCAAGGCCAGTCTGCATTATGGAGGATCCTTCCTGTTTTTCAGTACACATATCTCAAGCAGTCTAGCCACCCAAATTTTCATCACTTTTGTGCTAAAGCCATGGTAAGACTGCCAGAACTAGAAGGAAACATTGAGTCTTAGCTCCCAGAAGAAAGAGAGATGTATTTGTAATGAGAAAATATATTGTTAAACAGGATGATTTCAGTGAATCGCAAAGGAAACAATTTGAGGAAAAAAAAAGACAGTATGCCTGAGATATATTGGAAACTGAATGTTTCAGAAGCCAGTTAGTTTTGCCTGAGGCAAATGCAGCTTTCTCATTTCAAGCAAATGAAATCTGGTCGCCTAATATTTGAGTGAGGACTGCTGCTTAAAGAACTAGAAACTTCCCTAAAAAACACTATAATTATATATTTGAATGCCTGAGACAAAGAAACACAGAATATACCTAGTTGGATACACGGTAACTGTATTAAAGGTAGTAATACATACACAGATTTTCATTGAACAGGAACAGATGGCGAGGTCAAACCATGCCATGGCCTCTGGGAAAATGAAGCATGCTCAGAGACCTAATAAGAGTGTTAGCATAGTCTACAAACCCACAAACAAAGGTTCCTGGGTAGAGTCAATAATGGTATTATAATGATCCTGAATAATTATTACCTTAACAGGCTTCAGTCAAATAAATAGCAAACTGATGGATACGGTCACCAACTTTTTGTAAAGAAACCTGAACTTTAACATTAACTTTTAGAATCAAATATTATTCCTGGTTTTCACCTACGACTTTCAGATTGCTTTGTTATGACAATTTATCTATTATTTAAACATTAAACATTATTAAAATCATAAAATCATAGAATCATAGGAGTTGGAAGGGACCTCGAGAGATCATTGGGTCCAACCCCCCTGCCAAAGCAGCTCCCCAGCTCATATTGCACAGATAGGCATCCAGACGGGTCTTGAATATGCTTTGTGCCCATCTTTTCTTTATCCTTTTTTTTTTTTTTAATTTGGAACTCTTGTTCCTTTTTTGCACAGTTCAGTGTCTGTATAAATGTTCCAAGTACTTATTTTTCTCTGTCTTTTCCTTCCAAACTGCTTCCTGTATTCTTTACTCTCCTTCGGTCTGGGAGTTTGTCATACATGACCACCTGTCTCCACCGTTTTCCTCTGCGTTTCTTTGATCCCCTATTAACTTGACTGTCTTTTAGGTCTGAATCTTGATTATGGAGTGAATCAATGCTTGCACATGTCAGAAATTGAGGATACAGATAGGTCAAAGCCTAAATCTCCATTGCCAACTGTTTTTAAGGCCCACCTGGTTTTGTAGGCAGTACAAGTGGGAAGCAGCATTCCCAGATTTATATCCACTAGCTTTAGGTTCTCCAGTCTAATAATTGGGTACTCTGCTGGATATGAATCACCTGAAGATAATTTTCAACACACGTTCAGAGCAGAGATGGATGTGCTTTTTCATTACACTGCAGTGGGAATTTCCACTATGGCCATGGCTCTAGCAGTGTACATGTTTTATTTCAATGGGAGGAAGTGCTTTGTCAGAGGACTGAGGCGTCAGCTGCTGAATCCTCTGCAAAACAGCATATTGCATCCATGTAACTGCAGTGAGGTGGAATGTAGGTGAAGATAGGGGCCAAAGAAGGGTTTCCTGCTCGTTTGGTGGTATGCAGCAGAGAAACAGCTAGGCCAACTCCATTCTGCTGTGTTTATTAGCTCATCTATCCCTACATATAGCCAACAGATTATCATATTTGTGGAGCGAAGTAACATATTTAAAGCCTTTAAGTACATTCTGTTATGAAGCCATACCTCTCACTCCCCAAGATCCTCTCCCACTTCTATAGCAGCGTGCAAAGACTTACAAATACCAGCAATCATGGCTTTCGAATGACCGTAAAGGGCAAGGCAGTGAGTCACAGCTGTGCCCAGCCAGACAGGCTTGGGAAGATTTGGCAACTCCATAGAACGTTTTCCCAGGAGACACATAGGAGAGTGAAATATTTGTGTTTGTGGGGTGGGGATTCCTTCACCCTCTAATAAATGGATGTCTTTTTTTCCCTTGTTGACACTTGTTTGGGGGCATTTTTGGGGGTATTATTTTGTCTGATGATACTTGTTGTCTGACTGTCTCAATAGGCAGCCTGTACTTCTTGTTTCAATTTAAAATGTGTCATTGTTGCAGAAAGTGGTGAAAACCAATGCATGTTGGGGAGCAGGGCAGGTGGTGTTTGGTTTTGGAGGGGTTTTAATTTGTTTTTCTCATAACCATTGTAAGCTTGCTTTGTTAAGTAATTTGGCTACACACGCCTTAAGAATTGTGTGTAGTCTGATAGGTGAATAATCAAGTGTCATCATGTGACCCAAATAGCTCTCCTGGTGAAGAAAGGATATCTTTTGCTATGACAATTACCTGCTTTAGAGACCTGTGTAAATTAAGACTTTTTCTATAAAACAGATGAAAAGAAGCTGCTTCATAGCCAGAGGTATCAAAGATCTTAGCTATAAGAGCTAGTGAAGAAGAGAAGGAAACTAGACTTTTGTACAAGGTTGAACTTTTACCCATGTTGGGTGTTACCTGATCACCTGAAAGATAAAACAATGGGTGTCTGAATTTGCTTTTAAGAACTACCAACTCTAACGTGCTGCAAAGTCTAATCTTGTGATAAATGGTTGTATAAAGAATAGACCTTATTTCTAATAGGCTTAGTTGTCATGTTCAATAGTTGAACTCCTTTAGATTGAAACCGCTTTCTGAAAGATATAAAAAATTGTTTTCTGTTGTTTCTAACACTACTATTACTGTAGGTAATGAGACTGAAATGGCTGATAAGCTATGCAAACAAAATCCTGAAAACTTAAAAGGAGCAAAGGCAGAAAGAGAGAAAGATCCGGATAGGCGAGTTAGTTTTTTCTCACTACTTCTCTGTGCAGAGCTTTCAGTTAGCCAATGCTCTCTGTATTAAATTCTGTGAAAGGCGTGCTGGGGTTCCTAAGGGAAAGGGTGATGTGGTTATTGTATGCAGATCACACAGACTGACTTACATTTTTTGTTAAGATATTTAGATAACAAAAAGCTAGGGGTTTTAATGCATCTGAGTATCTGCATGAACTTAAGCTTTTAGGTACTTCTCTAGGCCTTGCATGTACATATAACTGGTGAAATAATTTTTAGCTCTTCCTGTGCAGTGAGGAGATTAATCTCCTTGGTAAAAGGAGATAAAACAGGGGCCCAAACAGCAGGGCAGTTTGCTTATGTATTGCTGTAGCAATTTCTTCAGTAAATGTGTTCAGAATTACACCTCAGTTCTATAGCGTTAAACAAGAGCTGTGTCCTTTTTCTCGTACCTGATCATCTTCTGGAGAAGTATGAGCTGAGCTCTCGTCTCATGTTGGTGTGGACTCCGTTAAGTGTGGAGTACTAACTAGGCTAAACATAGCTGTTGCCTGGAAACACCATTACACCCAGGTAACATCAAAAAACCTGAATTATATCTGACACTAGTACAACCATGTCTGCCCTGTGCATGTACGTGAAAACAGAAAGATGATAGTGCTTTCAGTATGTAATGTATGTTGTATTTGTACTTTCACTATATGCTTCCTCACGGCGAGTAAATGCTAGTAACTGTACACTTAGTTTATATGCATTTATAATATCCTTGTGGAAACATCTTATTTCTGCCTTTGATTTGTATTATCTGTAATAGTAGTTTATTTTCCATTATTTTTATAAGGGAAGAGGTGTTACTGTTCACTTCTTTCCTACACTTCAAGATGTCTATGCTTTGTGCTTTTTCCCCTTGAAGCAGAAAAGGCATAAAGATGCGTTCGTAGCTGTTTTGAGGGCAAGGCGAGGAACAAGGAAAATGCTGAGGCAGGAAGAATCCTTGCACTGTCAGTCACCAGTGCTGTGACTTCTCTTTTTTTTTGGAAGTCAACATTTTGTATGTTGTTTGCAAGTGACAGTTTACAACTGTTGTGCTTCTAGATGAAGGAGGAGGCTTGTGATCTCCCAGCTGATTTGTGCTTATGTGATTTCTAATGAGGATGAGTGCTCCTTTGCTATAGTACCCTGCCTGGGAACTTCTTTATGAAGTAACAGGACACGATTATTATTTAACACTGATTTTGACTGATAAGTGTTTCACTGTTTCACAGAGTCATGATGAAAAATGATTTGCGTGGTCAAACAAACTCCTTAGCGTCATTAGATGAAGGTGTCCTCTTTCTGCTTCTTAGTCAGCTTTTACATATTTATTTAGTACATGCAGGAGCTTGACAAGTCTATGTTCTTGGTCAGCTTACTGCTTTCTGGGCTAGGCAACTAGTCATGTTATTAGGTTAGATGTTATGTTTCTTCACTATTTGTACCTGATATCCTCAACAGAGAGGATTTAGCAGTGATTCTGCTGGTTGAGTTAGTAACGTTCTTCGTGATCTACAAGAATAACAGTAAGTTTGGGGACCAGACACTTACAAAACATTTGACTGAAAATTCAACTGAAAGCAAACACGAATACTCTGCCATAAGGATAGCTAGACTGAACAGCTTTCAGAACAGAATTTTTTGGAATGCAGCTTTCATGGTATTTTTAGCAATTCCAAAATTTTTACTGTTAAATGTGGAACACAGCCTGGATTTGCATCAGGATTGCATTCCTCTTGCTAGGTAAACACATGGTTTACTTTCCAAAAGTGTTAATTTGACTACACAGTGTGTGGGTGCGTTTTTTTCCTGTCTGCTTGACCTATACAGAGTATAAGCAACTCTTGGAAAGACTGGCTCTCACATAGAGGCCTACAAATGAAAGGGAAGGCACTGAATTTTTTCGTTTGCCACATTTCAGCTGCTGAAACCTGGACAAAAGTATATTAGGCCATAGCATCCTATAGCTAAGCTTGAACTCATTGCAGTCAAAACTGCTTATTGGAGATGCTTTAGATTCTGGCTTAAGTAATAAATGTAGATGGAATTGAATGAGTTTAATATGCAAGTCTTCAACACTTTAAAGTTAGGCTTAAATACAGTTCTGTGGATAAGCTTAGAGTTGTTGCAAAAACTTCAAGAAAACTAGAAATGCAGAAATAGTTTATTTTTTTCAAAAGAAATTTGATTCACCTTTTTAAAAAAATCATTTGCATACAGAGTTACTCCTTCAAGGTTTCAGTTCCCGTTTGCTTATTTCAGTAAATACTGGCTTGGAAAGGTGTTGTGATACGACAGGCTGTGCTACTTTGCAGCCTCATTAGCAAGCTGCAGATTCCAGATTCTTTTTTGTAGTGCTGAGCAGTTCTGAAAACATGCCTTGATAGTAATACTGAGCCATTCAGAAAATGTGGCTTTAGCAATTTCATCTGCAGCTTTGGCTGCCTTCATCATCGCTTTAATTTGATATGCGTCAAAATCTTTTTTCCTTCTAAAATACTGCATTAGGGTTAGTCCTGAGAGTTCTTTTTATCTGTTTAAAGAGGCTGTTGCAGTAGTGGGGGAAAAACATCCCTTTCAGGCAATCATATCAACACATCAAAATAGCAGAAAAGGAAAGTGCTCTGTTTTTTCCTCTATATAGTCCACATGGCTAACAAGGTGCATTTGAAGCCAGTGATTTCACTTCTGGAAAGATGTGCATGTGCTATCCTGTGGAAACTTGTACCTTCTCAATATTTACAAAGCTTTCCAGCTTTCCAGCTATGTTTAATGCAAAAGCCTCATTATTCCTACACAGTGGTAGCTATAATAATGCTCTCTTTTTGGGGTGTGGGGTGTGTGTGAAGAAAAATCCCCCTATATAAAAAAAAGGTAGACATAGCAGGTCCCTTGGTATTCCTAAGGCTGGGTAAGGTAGCTCTGCGGCTTTCCCTGCAGCTGCTGATGCTGAGGTAGTGTTTTCCAGGACCTCTGGGGCAGTATCTGTCTGTTGTTTTTTCTCATGTTGTTATTCCCAGATTGTTGGTGTTGCACTCTGCACCTGCAGACCCTGATAGTATTGCTGTGGCATATTCCTGAGGCAAGTGGCTGCTACTAGTATGAGGTTCATCTTGCTCCTCTCTAGTCTGTCATCTTCTTTTGTAGCCTTGAGTTTGTACAACTCAATGCCCAATAAAGTCAGATAGTTCTTCAAATAACCTATTGCGTAATGCTTAGTAAGCTCCTGTATGCATAGATTAGTGTGCAACACTTGTACCTGGTTGACATACCCTGGTCAGAGCTAATATTATTAAGCAGGGGCAGCCAGTAGGAAGTTTCCACAGGATAGCAAGGAAATAGTAATGGAACTTCAAAGAAAGCAATAGAGTATTCAGACTGGGAGAAGTAGTAAAATCTTAAGTAGTCAAATCAAGTTCATTGCTATTCTTGACTTTCATTGAGGATGTTTTCTGTTAAAGAGGAGGGGAAAAAAACAAACAAACAAAACACAACAAAACAAAATTAGAGTGGCTAGAAAGCTGCCTGTCAGAGAAGGACCTGGGGATGTTGGTTGTCTTCTGACTGAATATGAGCCAGTGTGCCCAGGTGGCCAAGAATGCTGATGGCAACTTGGCCTGTATCAGAAACAGTGTGGCCAGCAGGTCCAAGGAGGTGATTATGCCCCTGTACTCAGCATTGGTGAGGCTGCACCGCAAGTGCTGTGTTCAGTTTTGGGCCCCTCACTACAAGAAAAACATTGAGGTCCTGGAGTGTGTCCAGAGAAGGGCAACCAGGCTGGTGAAGGGGCTGGAGAGCAAACCTTATGAGGAGAGGCTGTGGGAGCTGGGGTTGTTTAGCCTGGAGAAGAGGATGCTGAGGGGAAACCTTATCAGTGCCTACAACTACCTGAAAGGAGGTTGCAGAGAGATGTGTGTTGGTCTCTTCCCCCAAGTGACAGGTGATAGGATGAGGGGGAATGGCCTTAAGCTGTGCCAGGGACAGTTCAGGTTAGAAATTAGGAAAAAGTTCTCACTGAAAGGGTTATCAGGCATTGGAACAGGCTGTCCAGGGAGGTGGTTGAGTCACCAACCCTGGATGTTTAAAAGACGGGTAGACGAGGTGCTTAGGGATATGATTTAATAGAGCACAGGTATGGTTGGACTTGGTGACAACAAAGGTCTTTTCCAACCTAGTCATTCTGTGATTCTATAAAAAAGCACACCTTGGGCTTTTTGAACTTGTGACCTTTATGTGCCTTTTCTGAGGTTTACTTTACAATGGCTTCCAGCTTCTCCTCCAACCCCTGTCTCCACTGGGATGGCAGACTGAAGGATCTCACAAGCACAAACATTCATGTGCTGCTGCCAGGCTTATCTCTAAGGAGCCTGGTTTTATCCCTTTCCTCTTTCATTAGTATTTACTTTGTTATGCTTCTTATCAGATAAGGGGAGCCAGAACTAGGTTTGTTCTTCTGCAATTCATGTAAAATAATATAAAAATACCTGTAGTTGAGTGCTGTTGAAATGTAGTAAATGTATAGTATTTCCCTGTGTGTTTACTTGGTAGTTTCCTTCCCCTCACAGGACTTTTACTTCATACTTTACTTTCCTAATACTCATCTGAAACTGTGGAGCAAAATATTTCTGCTGAAGATGGGATATACCATGTATTAAGCTTTGACTGTTAGGGTTAGAACATAGAGGCAGATCCCTAAAAACATAAAATTAATTCTTATCATGACTGTTTTGGCATTGGTTTTACCTTTCCAGAGGGAGAGAGGAATGCTACTTTAACCTTAGTGTTCTAAATAGTCTTTTAATACACTACACTGCTTCAGTTGGAAGATGTTAAAGGTGTAAATATTTTTTTAAATGGAGCACTGTAAACTGATAAACAGTTGTTTTTTGGTTCTACTTTCAGCAGGCTTATTTCCAAGAGTTCACAAATACTGGTCCAAATTGCTCCATAAAGAGGCAACACCATTAGTCTGTAGGTTGGTTGACATACGTTACTTACACAGTCTCTTTTTTCTGAATGTCTCAGCATTCTAGGAGTCAGTATTTGAAGACACCTTGGGGTCTGGGATTTTTAATGTTTAGACAGATTTTTCAACTTCCTTAAAAACATTATGCAAGGGTGTCCTTAAGCAGTTTGGCTCATTTGAAATGTAGTGTTCAGGAAAGCATCCTGCTTATATTCACTCTAATTCTCTCATCTGTGCTAAGATGGTCTCATTCCTTGGGATTAATCAATATGTACCTCACAGAGTTGGAAGGGGGGCACCTTTTTTGCAAAGTAGTACGAAATATGGCTTTTCCAAGCACTTAACTGTTTGCTTTGTTCATAACGCTAAACTTAAACTTCTCAGTCAACTTAAAAATTAGCACACAAGACCACAGGCACAAACTACTTTAAAAAGGCAACAATGTCATTAATTTGCCTTAGACTGTAGAACACATAATTAATTGATACAACCTTGAATGGTTCAGCATGTCTCTGCTGTTGCTAGTTAACCAATGGCTTTACAAAATAACACATTTCCCTTCTTTTCATTTGTCTTCAGTTTTCTGTTAATGTTTTGTTTCGCTGCCCTGGCTGCTGGGTGAGGCTGTTCCAGATGTCAGAATACTCAGCTGAGAGTTGGATAAAAGTAGCTCTAGTCTCAGGATTAACCAGTGGAGATGGTATTGTGGACATTGCCTTCCAATAATTGTCTCTCCTCTTCTGCACAGGCTGTGGGTCTTTTGAGCATCTTCATTAGGAACAGGAACTGAAATCAGGACTTTGGCCTTTCAGCTACCTACATCTGATCGTTCACACCCTCCAAACCAGTGATCAAACATGTCCCCCCCCCACTTCTGCACAGATTTTGAGTTTTCATATATGCATTCATGTTCAGTCTTTAAATACTTGTCGTTTCTTGAGCACATAAATGGCACAAGTATGCCAAAAATAAAATAAAAAAACCTAAAAAATAAAATAATCTAGAAAAAGACGTAGTAAAAAATGCATTGTACTGTGAGATTACAGAGAAGGAGAACTGGTGTAGCTGATTCACTGGTAACATGTGCTTTGTGGGAAAAATGGGGAATATTTTCCTCACTGTGGGACTTTGTCTTCACCAGTTCCTACCATGGAAGCTTGTCATCCCTTCTCTGCTTGTTATACAGACATTAAGTTTTCTTGTTTTTCAAGGGGATAATGTGAGATTATTCTGTGGAATTTTTCCTGAATATTTGATACACCTTAGAGACCAAAAATTTCTGTGCAGAATTTATAGACAAGAGTGGACTAAAAGCAGTGTGGGCTGATAAACGTGTGGCTTACCGTCAGGTCTTCAGTGGATCAGATACGAGAAGCAAATGTTTTGACAGTGGGTGGATTTACAATGCAATGAAAACCTCAGCCACTGATATTGTTTCCTAACAAAGGATTTCTGAAGTGATAAATAACCACTTGGGGAGAGGGCTATGTAAGAAGAGCAGGAAAGAAAGGAAAGATTTGGGTACGCTTTTATGAATTACTTCAATATGCAGCAGTCAGTGACGTCTCTAGTGTCACACCAGTGCTCCTTGATCTGGCTAAAAGCTAGCTGTGTAAAATAACAAAGCCTGAGCTTCTTTCTCTTGACCAAAAGCAACTGTTGAAGGAGTAGTGTCATGAACCCCTTTTGCACAAACAAGGAGATCGGAAAAATGAGATCAAACGTGAGCTTGAGGGGAAAGGTGGGGCCTCTGTTTCTAATAGAAATCCTAATTGGTTTGTGACACTGTGCTGCTTTTGACTTTGCTTTGAAAAACGTGGAATCTGCCAGAAACAGGCTGCTGCAGAGCTGCTCTTACAAAGCGAAGGGAAACAAACAAACCCTCAGGCACTTAAAGTTATTTTGCGTGTACAGATCAATCCATGTATCTGCAATAGCTCTCTATAATAGACTTATGTATGCACTTGTCATGTATCAGCACTCCTCTGGTTGCTGTCAAAATCTTTTTAAACATGCCCTGGGTGGCTTGACCGTAGGATACTTGCCTTCTGCATTCTGAATGCATGGAAATCACTGAACCACAGCTGATCTCCTCCCCAGAGACTGACAGAAATGTGAGGGAAGGGAAGGCGTTCTTAGATAACCAGCAGATCTGTTTGACGCCCAGGATTCACAGTTTATGACTAGATGAAAGCTACATCAGGGACATGCTGGACAGAGTACTCAAGGAGATATTCTTGGCAAGGGTCTGGAGCAGTAACTTTTTAACCTGTCACCTCAAAAGAATTCTAGTGTTGCATTAACAACCTGTTGAAAGGTACAGGAACAGCCCAAAGAAATTACTTCAGGATTTCTGCTTTTGAAATAGCTAATATGCAGCTACAGGGGATTAATATATGCTTACTTTACAGGTGGTGGGTTTTTATTCAGCAGAATTTGACTGCCATTAGGATGCTTCAAATTCAAGAAGCAGGAAATAGATGACAAAGGAAATGGCATTTTGCAGCATTGTTGTATAGGAACTTTAAAATGCATAGAGTGCTAAAATAGAAAGTTGTTACACATCAGCAAGTAGTATCACAATTTATTACCATATATCCTGTGTAAGATGCGTTGGCAGTTTCCTAGTCAGACTTGTCAGCAAAATATTCAACACTTCATGTGAGGCCTTCATTTTATCAGAGTATAACATAATGATTTAAGGAGTAGTGGCATTCAACATCACTGATCTTAGGATCACTTTAATAATTCTCTTTATGTAATGGTAGGAAATATGTTAACTTCATTAATATATTATCTTGCTGGTCCTTCCTGATGATCTGACATTTTGTGCAAAGCAATCCATTAGAATGGCCCATTTTCTTTTCTCCCTCTTTGGGATGTATTATGTATAAACTATACAATCATATTGTTAATGGCAGAGGTTGGATAAATTAAAATTGTCTTTAAGACTCTATTCACTAGTGTCTAATTAGTATACTGTTTTTTCAGGAACCGCTATTTCTTGCTCCAGCAGCCAGTAGATGGGGATAAATAGACTAGAAGCCCAACAAGGTAAATGGTGCTCAAATAAAATAGTCCTGTGTTAGAGGAATGAAAGATGACATCTTTAATTATAATATGCACTTTTTTTTTTTTTTTGTATGAGAGTGTGACTTGATGAAAACACAGTATTTGGTAAGTAAAACTGTCTTTGATATGTAATGGCTAGCTTAAAGGGTGACTCAGACTTCCTAGTCTGAGTACTTGTACTAGACACTAGTACAAGAGGGTGTGATGTTTTTAGGTTTTTCCTAGAGATGAAGTACTTAACCTACGTGAAATAGGTCATATCACCAGTTGGAAGTAAATGAGAAACCTTTCATGCATCATTTTTGAGTAAGGAAACATAACCATGTGTTACTTCAACAACAAAGGAATTTACAGGTGCCTACTTATTTGATGACAATTTGAGGTATGTTGAAGACTAAGAGAACGTTGAATAGGCTTCTGTGCACATCCACCGTGTTAAAATGGATCAGCTCTGCTTCAGCCTCTTGTTTTGGACATCTCCCCCATTGGACATGGTTGCAGACTATTGTGGCAGGATTTTGGTAGTGCAGCAGGTTGCAGGGGTGGCTTCTGTGAGAAGCTGCTGGAACCTTTCCCGAGGTCTGACAGAGCCAATACCAGCTGGCTCCAAGTTGAACCTGCCACTGGCCAAGGCTGAACCAGTCGCCAATGGTCATAGTGCCTCTGTGATAACACATTCAAGAAGGAAAAAAATAAAACAACAAAACACAAGCAGCTGCTTTTCATCAGCAGAGAAGGGAGTGAGAAGATGTAAGGAACCATGCAGACACTAAGGTCAGTGAAGAAGGAAGGGGATGAGGTGCTTCAAGTGCTAGAACAGAGATTCCCCTGCAGCTCCTAGAGAAGACCATGGTGGAGCAGGCTGTCCTTGTTCAGCCCGTGGAGGATGATGGGGAGTAGAGTTTCACCTGCAGCCTGTGGAGGACCCCACACTGGAGCAGGTGGAGACACCTGAAGGAGGCTGTGACCCCATGAACCCCATGCTGGAGCAATGTCATGGCAGGACCTGCAGAGAGAGGAGCCCCCACTGGTGTAGCCTGGTCCTGAAGTTTTGTACCCTGTGGAAGAGATCCACACTAGAGCACTTTATGAAGAGCTGCAAGATGTGGGAAGGACTCAAGTTGGAAAATTTGGTGGAGGACTTTCTCCTGTAGGAGGGACCCCATGCTGGAGCAGGGGCAGAGTTTGAGGAGTGCTCCACCTGAGGAGGAGGGAGCAGCTGAGACAATATGCCATGAGCTGATTGCAACCCCTATTCCCCATACCCCTCGGCTATTCAGGGGAAGGAGGGAGAGAAATTGGGAGTAAAGTTGAGTCCAGGAAGAAACGGGTGCAGGGGAAGAATGAGAGAGAGTATGTTTTTAAGACTTGGTTTTATTTCTTGCTGATCTGTTTTGACTGGATAGCAACTGAAATGATTTTTTTCCTAGTTAAGTCTGTTCTGCCTGTGCCAGTAATTGGTGAGTGATCTCTCCCTGTCCTTACCTTGATCCTGAGCCTTTCATTGTATTTCCCTCCTGTCCAGCTGAAAAGGGGAGTGATAGGTTGGCTTTGGTGGATGTCTGGCCTCCAGCCAGAGTCAACCAAGCACAGAGACACTTTCATAAAGGATGGTGTTTAAAAGCAAAAGATATAATACTCTGCCCCAATTTAAGACCTTTATGTGGTTAGATTGCTGTAGTACTGGCCTACTACAGTTTCTATCTCTGTTAAGAGCAGAGATCCTCTGCTCTTCTTCAGAAGATGGTGGGTAAAGAGTGAATACGTCTTGCCAGTTACAGCAGCTCTTGCAAGAAGAAAAAAGTGTCTCATCTTGAAGCCCCTAATACTAAAATTTTTCTTGCATGCCAGATTTGTCAGTTTTTACCCTCTGCAGTATGAAATGATCTGGAGGAAATTGTCCTTTATTGTGGAGGCTGAAACAACCAGTATGGCTTAGGGGTAAAGGACTGAAGCTGAAAGGGAGTGTGATAGAAGAACATCTCTTTTAAATTAAAAGCATCTTGGCTTTTCCCTTATGCTACAAATTACATTGTGTGTGCAAGTGCTACAAGTCATGCTACAAACATGGCATGTGATGCCACCCCAAAACCTGACAAAAAAGAAATCATCTCTGGAGTAGAAGGAGCATGTGCATTCTTAAAGAATGGACATTACGCACTGCATTCAGAAAATGCACAGAAGTGAGTCAAAGTCATTCTGGTTTTCTGTGTGTGCTTTTGAAGAGGTCTCCCATGATAGATGCATCTAGTTCAGAATTTCTTCTTGCAGCAGGGAAGTCATGTTCTTTCCTCTATTTGTAACGTCTTTTTGCAACATTAGGAGAGCAAATTACATTTTTCAAAATAATTAGTTCTCATTCTATACAAACCAGTGGGAGTAGAATTCCTACTGTTATTACTGAATGCTGGTAACTTGGGGGATGGAGAGGGGATGTGGAGAAAAAGCAAACTGCTGCTGGCATGGCTGGAGAGAATGCAGGAACCTGCCTTTGAGAAACCTTCACTAATTCTTATTACAGTAACGAGCCCATGCATTTAATTGCCAACTCAACAGGAGGAGGAGGGGGCTGCAAAGGCAGGAATTGGCTTTTTCAAGCAGTACACCTTGCTAGAACAGCTGGTTGCTGTCTCCTTTGATGTGGATAAAGTAGACAGTCTGCAGCCCTAGCAGCTTTTTGACTTTTTGTTTTAAATAAAAAGAAAAAAAATCTAAATAAGCTGCAATCTGGGGGCTGTAGGGTTTGTCACGTGTGTCAGTCCAGCTTCCACTCGTATCACCGCTGCGGAGTGGGAACATCTGCGTACGAGCGGTTTGACATGTTAAGCTGCAGAGCCAGCAGGAACTGAATTGGCTCCACTCTACAGAAATTACTACCTAGCACAGAACGATGTCCTTAGTCAGACTGGGGTCTCCTGTTGTGTCTGTCAGGGAGTTATCTTAACCCTTACAGCAGGAGTGAAAATCTCTCTCCGGACAGAATTAGCACGAAGTGTGCGTATACTGGAGTGTGTTCCACTGTATCCAGTAAATATTGATTGTCATCCTAAAATTCTGCAGTTTAAGTAATTTGAAAGGTGTGTTCTACATGGGTTTCCATGTAGAACAAGAATCTGATGCTTACATTGCCATGCCATGTTATAAGTAGTGGTACTGAACATTGTGCCCTTATAAGATGCAGAGGCTTGGTTGTAATCATGTCGTATTTCAAAGCAGGAAGAGCAGCAGCAACCTCAAATCTGGTGCTTTTTCCCCTTGATCTCCTTCAGCTTTCTAGGTCTCCTGTTTTCTATGAATAACAGATTTTGGTAATTATGTAATTAATACGGTCTTTAATTGAAATACTGGAAGTTTATGAACAGCTTTAGGTGAAGTGAATCTTATTTCAGTACATTTTTAGTGGTATACAGTGGAAAGGTAGTTGAAAATCCATCTGAAACTTACTTCTGAGACACCAAGGGAATAAAAATCCCTAAGGTTTACCTCCCAGAAATACTTAAATTTCTGGTTTGTGTTCCTGGCATGTTCAGGTTATGCAGAATGTTTAACTAAAATCATGGTGTTTTGTGGGCCTTTAGGCCAGCTTCTGATATCTTCAGCTCTTCTGAAGATGACTTGGATCTCTTCCATTATTTTCTTGAAATATGCTTGGAAAAACTAATTTTGTCTCTGATAAGTCTTGCATGTCTTTCTCATTCCTATCCAGAAACCTGGTACAAAACAAAAAGGCAGTGTCAAAGCGTGCAGTGGTATCAGTCTGATGAGGTGATCCAAATAGATTTAGACAAAATTGAACAAATTAATAGGAAAATAAAATATGCTTGCTGGCACTCGAGGGAATCACTGAGGGCTCTGAGATACAAAAGCCATCGTATTCTTGATTTAGAACCATCAAGGAAAAGTTACACTTATCTGTCTTTCTGCATCAGTATTAAAAATACTTAAGTAACCAGAGGAAGCAATAGTAGCTTTATATAATTGTGTATAATACCCTGATTTTATAAGTGCTGGGGAACTGTATTGGTGACTGATTTTTATGGAGCAGTTTTTACAATGTAAATTGACCCCAACAAAAGGGGAAGAGAAGAAACCGAAGGGACTAAAATCCAAAATAGGGTAAAGGACTAAAATACCTCAATGCTGTCTGCTTTTCCTGGTATGATGTGGCTGTCCTGGAGGCATGACAAAGTTGCTTGTGCATTATATACATCCCTCATCAGCTCCCATTTGCAGCATAGTTGAACTTAACCCTAAATCTGAGACTTGTTTTTTTATATCTTATTTAAACATAACCTTTGCTGGAATGTGCTTTTTCTGACTGAATTTCCCTGATACTGACCAGTCCACTAGATCTTCCATCAGTAACTTTGTTTTTATGGAAATAGAAGCTGGGGTGGGGATAAAGTTTTCCTTTGTTTCAGTAAAAAAAACCCAAAGAACTGAGGAAAATTGAAAATCTTCTGCAAATTAGATAAAAGAACAATTATTTGCTAGCTGTGATGCATCAAGCAGGACTCTGAGAATGTTTATTGCATTACAAAGGGGAGAGGAAAGACAAATGAAGTATTAATTTGACATGAACAGGGAGAGTTATGCTGCTACACTAAAACATTGTTTTCTCTTAGTGGGTGGCATTTAGTCATTCTTATGCATATAAAGCTTTATTGTTCCCATTAGGGTTGTTTTTCCTGAAGGTCATCACAACAAGAATTTTCATTGAAAAATAATTAAGTGTTGGTATGGAGAGTGTGTGTGTGTCCATCTGTCATACCTTTGGCCTTACCATACATGTTCAGGGAACCTGTTCTACACACAGGAAGAAGAGTGTAGTGAAGGTGGCTAAATTACATCAATAAGTTAAGAATAATATAGTGACAATCAATGACACAGGTCAGCATTTTCCTAAACCTTTTTCCTTGGGTTGCTGCTTGTCATGAACTCTTTGACTTTTTGCAGCTCATCCAGTACCCCTCTCCTATGGGAGTCCATAGGTTACACAACTGTCTCATTGTTTTCTAGGGTCTCAAACTCTAGAGACATGTTCTCCAGACATCTTAGGTTTGAGAAAGCAGCCTCCCACTTCAGATTTTTCTGTATCAGGTAACTATATATATGTATATGTTCATAGAATCACAGAATATCCTGAGTTGGAAGGGACCCATAGGGATCATCGAGTCCAACTCCTGGCTCCACACAGGGCCAGCCAAGTCAGAGCATGGGACTGAGTGCGTTGTCCAGACGCTTCTTGAGCTCAGCCAAGCTCAGTGCTGTGACCCCTTCCCTGGGGAGCCTGTTCCAGTGCCCGACCACCCTCCCAGTAAAGAACCTCTTCCAACCCAAACCTCCACTGTCTCGGCTTCATACTGTTCCCTCAGGTTCTATCACTGGTCACCAAAGAGAGGAGATTGGCACCTGCCCCTTCACTCCCCCTCGTCAGGAAGCCATAGGCCATGATGAGATCTGCCCTCAGCCTCCTCCAGACTGAACAAACCAAGGGACTTCAGCCTCTATTTGTAAGACTTCCTCCAGACCCTTCACCATCCTCCTTGCCCTCCTCCAGACACTCTCCAATAGCTTTGTGTCCCTCTTGTACTGTGGCACCCAAAACTGCACCCAGTACTCAAGGTGAGGCTGCACCAGCACAGTGCAGAGAGGGGCAGTCACCTCCCTATCAATGTCGTACTTGATGCACCCCAGGTACAGTTGGGCTTCCTGGGTGCCTGGGCACACAGCTGGCTCGTGGTTGACTTGCTGCCGACTGAGACCCCCAAATCCCTCTCAGCATGGCTGGCCTCCAGCATCTGATCCCCCAGTCTGTGTGTGCAACCAGGGTCACCCCTTCCCAGGAGCAGAATCCTGCACTTGCCCTTGCTAAACTCCATGCTGTTGGTGATTGCCCAGCTCTCTGATCTGTCCAGGTCTCTCTGCAACACTTGTCTACCCTCAATGGAGTCAACAGCTCTTCCCAATTTTGTGTCATCAGCAGACTTACTTCAGACACCTTCTAGTCCTGAGTCCAGGTCATTTATGAAAACATTAAAAAGAACTGGGCCTAAAATGGAGCCCTGGGGAACCCCACTAGTGTCTGCCTGCCAGCCTGATGTTACCCCATTCACTATCACCCTAAGGGCCTGACTCTTCAGCCAATTGCCCACCCATATATCTTCTTGTTAAGATATAAGCAGTGCTACAGCCTCACTCAGTTATTCTGGACACAAGCAGTGTCTGGGAGGGAAAAAAATAAATAAATTATAGGCTATTTAGTGAATTTGGAATGAGTTTTGGAGATGGTAAGATGCTCTTGTTGCTAGAGAGGTGGTGACATTTCTACCTGTTCTTCCAGTCACTGAGGGAAAGGAACATGCTCTGAAGAGCACTCTCACCTCACTTTGACACTGCAACTTTAAGGTGCAAAAATTTGAGGCACAGTCCCTGAAAATAAGTTGTTGCTGGTATCAAACAGGAAAGCAATTCAGGCATCATTTAGTTAAATGCTAATTGTGTGATGCAGCATTTTTAGTATGACCTATTGTCCTGGTTTTGGTCAGGATGGAGTTAACTTCATTTGTAGCAGCGGATTGAATGCTGTGTTTGGGAGTTAAAATGGGAGCAGTGCTGGTAACACCCTGATGTTTCTAGTTGCTGTCAGACAGACAAGGACTTTCTCAGCTCTTCATGAGAAAGGAGGGGCAAAGCCAGGACAGGTGACCCAAACTGGCCAAAGAGAGTATTCCATGCCAATTACGTCCTGCCCAGGATATCAGGGGGCTGATGGGAGGAAGAACGGGGGCGGCTCCAGGATGCGCGGTTTTGGGGGACGGTCGGGTTCTGGGACGGCTCTGGGTGGCACAGCCTGAGTTGTGGGTTTGGTGAGAAACTGCATTGTGTATCAACAGCTTCATAGATTTTTGCTCTAAAGTCCTGTTAGCATTGTTATATTTTCTGTTATCTTAGTAAACTTATCCTCATCCCAACCCATGGGCCTCTTAGTTTCTTGGTTTTGGGGTTATTTGCCCCTTCCTTTTCCCTTCCCTTGCCTCTCACTCCCCTTTCCCCTTCCCCTGCTCTTTTCCTTTAAGGAGCAGGCAGCTGTGTGGATCTTGGCCCTCAGCTGGGGTGAAACCACGACACCCATACTTGAAGTAAAAGTATAGGTTTTGTCATAGAAAACTTTTGAGAAGATATTTAGCACAGAGTACACTTTTATACTGTAACAAACACATTATTGTCTTACTACAGCAGATTTTCTGTGACATGATTATGTAATGCATGGACAGTGCCCTCATTACCAGAGAACACGGTGAAATTAAAGTGTTTGACAATGGATTGTTCTTCCCACTGCAAGTGTTTTGTAATGCCTTGTGACAGACATAGTTTTACATTGAGTATTTTAATTGTAATAGTCTTGTGGAAATGAGATCGAGTCCTTCACTTCAGGTAGTGACCAAAACCTCCCTTCCTCTGTTCTTTTGAAACACTTTAACATCCCTGATTTGCAAAGTTTGTAGTTTAATATAAGAATTTATATTTTTGCCTACTTTATCTTCTTAGTTCAACAGATCTTCTGTGTTCTGAGGTGAAGGTAAATTTATGAAGTATTTAGACATTATTGTGAAAAAAGCTACTTGAGTATTCAAACTGGAAATGATGGATCTTAAGGAGGTAAGAACCAGGTCACTGCTTCATATGATTCAGTCTAAGAAATAACCATTTAATTTATAGTCTTGGAGAAGGAAAAGGAAGAAAGGAAAACAATTTTTCTTCATGTTTTGTAGGAGGAATTTCTTTAACTTTCAAAATGACAGCCTTACCTTTCCAGCTGCTAAATTCCATTAGTTTCCAAAGTTGTGTTGTGTTCATTGAAGAGAGGGGAAAGTAGAGTTCTGTTGATCTGAGTATGAAAGGGGAAAAAAATACACTAGTGTAGAAGTGTCCTGAGTTTGGCTAGGATAGAGTTTATTGTCTTTCTAGGGGCTGGTGCAGTGCAAGAAGGAAAAAGATGAAAAAAACCCTTGTCTTATGGTCACCGATCTATCTGATGCATGGCCCTTTCATTTGGCTGTGTATTAAGGTTGAAGATAATCTATTTGCTCTACAGTTTAAATATAGTAATAAGTAAGTGAAGTATTTAAAAACAAAAGTGCAAGACTACAATGAAAACTAACGTTAATGGGCTTTGAAAGGCAGAAGAAAACCAGTTCTTTGGGTAATGGGAGAAAGTGATTTGTGTTTAAATAACCCCAACTAAACTGCCACAATCACACAAGAACAACAAACACTAACAACAAAAACCCTCATCACATGAGAGACTGCTTCCTGGAGAACTGAAAGTTTAGGTGAGGTAGATGGTCAGGTTTTTTTACTATCTCTTGGAACATTATAATTAAAAATGTGGCAGTATTTACTCCTGTCTTTTGACAACATCTTGGATTTGCAGTGTGCTCAAAATATAAGCATCTAACAGTCAACTTATCCAGTCCGTGTATCACCAGTAATCAGCTGACTCTGATGGTGCAGGGGGACGTGGTTTAGTAGTGGATGGCAGGTCAGGGTGATGGTTGGATTTGATGATCTAAAGGGCCCTTTCCAACCAAGACAATTCTATGATTGTATGTGCCATGTGAGTGAGAAGCCACGTGGAATTTAGTCAGATGAGCTTAGTCAGATGCAAGTAGCGAAGAGACCTGTTAGCACAGAGACTTATGGGATGTGCAATGCTGACAGCATTGGTGACACTCGTTCATTATAGTCATGACACTCAACTGACACTCATTCAACACACTTCTAGGCAATCCCAAGATATTTTCTACTTCAGGTCTTAAAGAGGTGTCTGATTAATTATTGTGTCCAGGTCTTCATGTTGGCTCTTGGAGCAATTATGTTTGATAGATCACTTATTCCTATAAGCCATATAATATTCTTGTCTAAGATAGATTAATGAGTAAAAAAAAAATAGGCTTAAAGGAGAAATACTTATTTGCATGTTTCACTATTACTGCTTATCCAGCACTCTTTTGATGAGCTCAGGCACACAACTACACTGTTGTGAGGTGGCAGTTACCTCAGTTACCACAATCTGTGCACATGCTATGAAAACACAGAAGTTGCAAGGCTACCTGGGCTAATTTAGCTTAGATTCTGTAAAAGGAATGCTTACTCAAATTCGTTTCAGGAGAGATGCATATATTTAACATTTATGATTTGCTTTTTTAAGCTGTTAACTTCTTTATAGAAGACCTGGTTAATTTGCCAAAAGGTGAAGTGGCAGAATGAAAACTGGGTATTTGCCTTGTTGCTGAGACTGCAGCCACTGAGGAGTATGGTGCAATGAGACCATGAACATTCTCAAAATACAATTTTAAAAAACCCACAAAAAGCCCCACAAACCAAAGAAAAAACTCCACTAACACATGCCAGCATTTACCAGAATGTTAAGTCTTAACCTGACAATCTTAACTAACATTGAAAGATCACATTAATAATGCATAACAGCTTAATATCACTAAAAGAGAGAAAAACAGATATTTTGTTAACTTAGAGGTGTTGAAGAGCCTATTCACAACTGTAGTTGAGAATGTTTAAACATTAAGGTGTGACCACTTATGTAACTTTGTTTTGGGTTTGTGTGGCAGGATTTTGGTAGTGCAGCAGGCTGCATTGGTGGCTTCTGTGAGAAGGTGCTGGAAGCTTCCCCTAGGTCTGACAGCCAATACCAGCCAGCTCCATGACAGATCCACTGTTGGCCAGGGCTGATCCAATCAGCAGCTGTGGTAGTGCCTCTAGGATAACACATTTAAGAAGGAGAAAAAAAAAATGCAAGCAGCTGCTTTTTGCCACCAGAGAAAGGAGTGAGAAAATATAAGAAACTTTGCAGACACTCGGGTCAGTGAAGAAGTAGGGGAGGAGGTGCTCCAGGTGCAGCAGCCCATGGAGAAGAGCATGGTGGAGCAGGCTGTCTGCCTGCAGCCCATGGAGGATGATGGGGAGTAGAGATTCCACATGCAGCTCATGGAGGGTACTCTGCCAGAGCAAGTGGCCACATTGGAAGGGGGCTGTGGACCTCATGAAAGCCCATGCTTCATGGAAGACTGTCTCTCATGAGAGGGACCCCATGCTGGAGCAGTGGAAGAGTGTGAGGGGTCCTCCCCTTGAGGAAGGAGCAGCAGAGACAATGTGTCATGAACTATAACCACAGCTCTCATTCCCTCTACCCCTGTGCTGATGGTGGGTCACAGGTAGAGAAAGTTGGGAGCAAAGTTGAGCTCAGGAAGAAGGGAGGGGTGGGGAGAAGTGATAGGGTTTTGGCCTAAGATTTGGTATTTTTAATTACTCTGTTTTTATTGGGTAATAAATTAGATGATTTTTTTTTTCCTAGTCGAGTTTGTTTTGCCCATGCCAGTAATTGCTGATTGATCTCTCCCTGTCCTTATCTCAACCCAGGACCCTTCTGTTACATAGTCTCTCCCCTGTCCATCTGAGGAGGGGGAGTGGTAGAGCAGCTTTGGGCACCTGGCCTTTAGCTAGAGCCAGCCCACCACGAACTTTTAATTCTCTGATGTTTTTAATTTTTAACTTCTTTGATAGTGGTCTGGGTGATGGAATGCAGAATGAAATGTCATGTCCCTGAACTGAGACTGTGCATTTGAGAATTGAAACACTGAAATTTCAGTTACTTATAGTAGGATGGAAAGGTTGGGAGGAAACATTTCAAAGCAGGAATTAAAAAAAAAATTGCCCAAGTATAGGATGTCAAGCAAATGTTCAGGTGGTGGCAGCTGTTCAAAAAAGCTCAACAGTGGATTTGTAGCTGAGCTCTAACCTATGGAAATTCTGCTATTCTGGAAAAAAGTAAATGCTGCATTCTGATAGAAGAGATCCTACAGTCTGTAAAGCCTTTTAAATTAATCATTTTCTACTGAGTGCTAGCAAGGTCTTGGCCTCTGTCCAGTTCTGAGCTTTGCACTGCACAATTGGAGAAAGCTCAAGAGAGGGTAATAAGAATGATTATACACCTACTAAACATGGCTTAAAAGAAAAAAAAAATATTATTTTACTCATGTTATCCTGTTTAAGGAAAATCTTACCTATGTAAAACACTATTACAAAGAAGGCTGGAATAATAATTTTCTGGGTCCACAATAAGATAAGTTATAATGAAGTAATGAATCAATAAGGAGGGTTAGGGTTAGCATATCTTAAAACTCTTCAAAGTGTGTTAGCAGCAAAACAGTAAACTACTCGGATGGCACAATGTAGCTTCTAACAGTGGAAGGCAAGTTGACATGCAGATCTCAGAAACAGTGCAGATTGAATGATGCCTTAAGGGAACAGAGTTAAATGAACATGCAATATGTCTTGAAACCCCGTAATTACATAGTCATCAAGGAAGAAGTATGTCAGACCTTTAGTTTTAAACAGTAGAAAAGCCTTCCCTCATCTTCCTCCTCCTATGTCTTCTACCTTTCCTTTTCTCTCACTTCCCAGTTGCTTATAACCTTCTCTGCCTGTTATTTCCATCTCAGGCTCCTGTGTTCCTTGTCTGTAGCAAGGCAGCAGTCACAACGCTTACATCTTGCTCCTGCAGGCACTAGAGGGGCTATCTCTTGGTATTGCAATAGAGAATTTCCCTTGGAAATTCCCCATGGTGAAGGTAAGGTTGTTGGGATTTTTGTGGAATTTTTAATTTGGTTTTCTCCCTGATACTTCTGTTACCTTTTTGGCCGTTAAATTAGGATGAATATTCGTATATGATAGTAATTCATTTGGTTAAC
Source organism: Gallinula chloropus (assembly GCF_964237585.1). Lineage (NCBI taxonomy): Eukaryota > Metazoa > Chordata > Aves > Gruiformes > Rallidae > Gallinula > Gallinula chloropus. Next base: position 83,466,990 of record NC_140086.1, on the reverse strand, counting down.
CCATCTCTATCCTTCACACACTGTTAAATGTTTGTGACAAGGACTAAGGATTTTGTGGTTGTTAAGTTCAGGCTTTCATTTCTCTTATCTGGAAATTGTTCTCTGCCAGTAAAAGAGTGTCCATCCTGCAGCTTGGAGAAATTTAGCTGCAATGTGTAGAAGATAAATGAATTTCTAAAACAGAAGATGATAATTATTGTAAGGCATATAGTCATTAGATAATCTAATGGATTTATTGTTCTTCAAGAGAACAGCTTGGGTTGACTAGGCTAAGGTTCTCTCGACATATGTGTTGCAGCATTTGTTTTTTTAATTCAGTACTGCTTTGAACTGCCCCCCACTGTTGTATAGCAGAAACACATAAATCTATCAAAGTTCCCTAGTCCATTAAAGGCTAAAAATATATCTGCAATATAAGAGATGAAGGAAGGATCTGATGTGATAGCTCCTATCTACTGGTTAGCGCCTTTGCTGTCTTTGAATGACAAAGGCTTTGATTTTGCCATTGATAAGTATTGAGTAGTGCTGACAGGTATTGAGTGGTGCCTTATTGTGCAAGCATTTCCGATGACTTTCGTGAAATTCCTTTGGCTCTTAAGAGAGTCTTGGCTTCTGACAATTTTATGGCCTGTTGTCTTCCCTTACTTTTATAAAACTTCAGCCTGCCAGTCCAACATCCTTATTTACAGAAGTAACATATTCCAGGCAATGTGTGGGATCTGTCATTGTTTGGAAATGGTTCCAACTCCAGGATTGTATTAAGCAAGCAAAAACTGATTATAAACCTGTTGTAACAGAATTAATCTCATGCCTTTCATTTGTTTGAAAGAAGACCACCATGTTTTTTTTGTTTGATTGCTTTGGTTCTGTGTTGTGTATCTGATTTTTCCAGGCAACAAAAATATTCCAGTAAAGATCAATCTCCTGAATAATTTTTTAAAATTAAATATGATAAAGCATCTTGGTAAATGCGTAATTCTATGAAAAAGACAACTCAAGCATTTCAAAGATGTGGGCTGGTTTTGTTTCTAACTTCAGCTTCTTTTATTCCAAGATATTTGTGCAATGAATTTAAACAAAATATATGTCATACGTAAATTGGGATGTAATTTTGAATTTTATTAGTTTAATGACTGATCTAAGGACTTTTTGGTGGCCTCTTACTAATTTTTCTGTATAGAAATCACATATACAGCAAACCTACACATGCCAAGTGGCAAATACTCTCAGCCCTAGTATTTACCAAGCTGAATTTGCTTTAGAAACAGAATACTTTCTCGCTTTCTGTGAAGACATTGCAGATGGGCATATATTGAGAGATACTTGCAATTTTGTCCTGTAAGAAGTACATAATCTTCTCCAGACTGTGAGCATAGAATGAATGTAAGGTCACTACAAGAAAGAAAGACATGGAGGTCCTGGAGCACCCAGAGAAGGGCAGCAGGCTAGTGAAGGGGCTAGGGAGCAAACCTAATGAGCAGAGGCTGAGGGAGCTGGGGTTGTTTAGCCTGGAGAAGAGGAGGCTGAGGGGAGACCTTATCACTGTTTACAGTTACCTGAAGGGAGGTTGCAGCGAGACAGGTGTTGGTCTCTTTGCCCAAGCAACAGGTGATAGGAGGAGGGGGAATGGCTTCAAGCTGTGCCAGGGCAGGTTCAGGTTAGAGGTTAGGAAAAAGTTCTCACTGAAAGGGTTATTGGATATTGGAACAGGCTGCCCAGGGAGGTGGTTGAGTCACCAGCCCTGGATGTATTTAAAAGACGGGTAGGTGAAGTGCTTAGGGATATGGTTTAATAGGGGACAGGAATAGTTGGACTTGGTGATCTCAAAGATCTTTTCTAACCTTGTGATTCTGTGATACATGGTCTGAAAAATAACCATCTTGATGACGTTGCTAAAATGGAACCATATTTCTGTCTGAGAAGCATTTTTTTCAAAACATTCTTAAATTTACCATTCATTCCTGCTCGGCAAATTGAGAGACTGAGTTAGAATTGACTTTCCATTTATGAAGGAGGCATGTGTAAGCTGTTTCCTGAACCGCTTTGCTAGTGACTTGTAATGCAGACAATGAGCTGTGACAGGAAAAGTACTTCTGGGTCTTCCAGTCTTTGTCAGCCCTAGTATTTACCATGTTTCTTTCATTTGAAGGTCAGTTTCAGATCCTGGGGCTTTTTTAATCTCAGCTTCCCCATAGTAATGATTCCCAGGCTACAAGCTCCTCTTTGTTTCATCCTTTCAGGGAGGACAGCAGGGAGACAAAGTGTCATCATCCAGCCTTTTGCCAATGTGTAGTTGCAAAAAAAATATAGAATTCTTGATATCTCCAGCTCTGAAAGATACTCAGGAGAATCAGTGAAGATCTTTCTGTTGATATAGTGCTTGGAGAGCTTTGGCAACCTTGGACATTCTTGCAGAGTATTGGGAAAAGTAGTTTTCAGAAAAGTATTCTATTTTTGTAGGAATTGGAGAAGAAATCACCCTGATAGGAGTCAACTCCTTTCTGTGGATGAGTTTCCATTGTTTTTCTGTAAAAACATTACATTTCAAGTTCATCAAGAGAATGTACCACTAATGTTATACTTTTCTTACTGGTACAGGGCTTCAGAATGGCGGTTCTGCTATTATTGCTTACAACAGTTCAGCCCACTGAAGGTCACAGGTCCAGGGGCAAATCACTGGCAGAGCTGACTTTTTTCTTTTAACTCCAGCAGTGTTGGAAAACCTGTTCTGTAGATAGTGATTTCAGCTTTGCTTCTAACATTATATTTTTTAACTCTTGTTTATAAACATTTTCTTTTCATCTGGTGCTGTTTTCCTGGGAATTGTGATGTTTTGAAACTAATTTCTCAGTCAAGGCAGAATAGATAAAGGGTTGCGCAGTTCATTTACCTCGAACAGCAAAGCAAGGACATAATCCCACTTCTCTGGAAGTGTTTCAATGAACTCTTCTTCCCTTTTTCTCCCCAGCACTACTTGTGAAATTATGCAAGTGCTTGAATGCAATTCTGTCCAGCAGCTGGCTGCTGAAATGGACCCATTGGTTCACTTCAACTTCTCCATTTTGTTTCACTTCTGTTACTTTGCTCTTACATCTGGGACATACATATTCTACCTCCTTTCTTGTTGCTCTGTAGATAACACTCAAATCATCTCCCTCTACACTAATGGACAGTTGTTGCTTCTCACTGTGCTGCTTGTGGTTCTGGCTGTCAGAATATTTAATGTGCAGGAAGGTACTTAGTTTTTTTTCCGGGGTTTTGTTCTTAATCTTTTGATTTTTCTCTTCCCTGCTGACTTCAGTGTCATTTGTACTGTAAGTATGCCAAAAGGGAGAAAAGCTAGTTTGTGGAATTCCAGGAACACGTGGTCAGGAAGTTGCATCCCTTGGGATTAATGATGAGGGCTCGTAATTAACAAACAAAAGTTTAGGAGGAAATATGACCAGTGTTCATTATAGACTGGAGGACTGAAGCACAAGATTGAAGTACACATATTCATACATAGCAGTGACTGGCAACGTACTCATTTAAACCGAGACCTTCAGAGAATCACACATCTCTCCCCTTTTACTGTTGTAAATCATTAAACTGCACCCAAAATTCAAATATGAATTACAATATTTTTTTCCAAATTGGCACATACAAATTCATCATTATCTGAGTCATCTGATGAATGGCTGAAGCAGGGAACTTGGCATTTATTTCAGAGACTAACAAGGTCTGTGTTCCAAAAAGCTTGCCTTTAATGTCTGCCTAAAAACAATTGCCTGCAAAAATAGCACACTTTGTAAGGGTTAACTATGTTATTGGTATATATTAAACCAGGGTTTCATGAGGATTGTTAAAAATTGCAAAGTAACAATTGCAGGTGAGAAGTTATCACTTGTTAGCCCTGCCCTCTGGGAAGATATAAAGTACCAAGTATGCATATATATAGAAACCCTAACTATATGTCTGAGGTGCTTTATTAAGCACCTGATAAGAAGCTGCAAATAAAACCAATGGGGGGACACTAACCCTTACTGGAGAAAAAGCTGCTGCCTTGCTCTACACTTATCAATGTATTTGCTGTGTATCAATGACTTGCAAGGCAGTGTGAAAAATATGAAAGTATCAGTCATTATTAGCCTTTTCAACTTATTTTAGATCAAGAGGCTGTATCACATTCTTTTTCAACAAATGGCTTTTGAACTGAGACTAATTTTGAGATGCAGTCCTAAGTACCACAGGATTAAATGTAATGCCAACCATGAAGGTGTCATCCCAGTAATTCAACTTTCATACAACATGGATGAATTCCTTGAATATTGGGTGTTGCAAGCTGTATATTTTGTGCTATATTGCAAATGCACAGCTCATAAAATAAAGGCTACAAAATTTAATTCTTCATACTAAGCTCTATAAAAGTTAAGATTACTGATATAACTTGTTTGTTTAATGATCCCTTCATGAGATCACCTCGTTTTCTGTTGGTCTGAAGCAGAGAGGAGCACCTATTGATTTCTAGCACTTTGGCAACAGAGGCTGTTTCTGGGTCTAAATAGGGTTTTGCATCATCAGGCATTTTTTCAGTTACAAGTCCTGGGGCTTTTTCCAAAAGGATTGTGAACTGAGATATAATTGCAAACATGCAAATTTTTATTAGCCTTTTGATGGAGCTTTAAGAAACGACATTCTATCAAAGAGTATTTTCAACCAGGTTTGATAAACTTGCTTGGCCTGAAAAAGGTATTTTGAGAACAGAAACATTCAAGGGGTAGCAGTAAAGCTTTTGATGGGTGCTGCTGCTATCATGAAATAAACCCAGTGTGTAAACACTGTTACACTTAAAGCTTACTGTAGCAAATAGATTTACGCTTTTTCTAGTTTAACTTTCTACTTGAAATTTGCTTTCTGTGACAATTAATTGTCTGTGTTGTTTACTAGAAAAAAACTTACTGATATTCTAAGCCTAAAACAAAAGCTGAGGATCAGTTACACCAATTTAATTTACACGCCACCTGAATCTTACTGGTAATGAACTAATAATAACCAGTGAAGTTGCTTGCATCATTTTTAATGCCCTGATTGATACAGAGTGTAAGTTCCAGTGAAATACTCCATCTCCCTGAAGTGTTCCAAGCAACTACCAAAAGGAGAAGCTATACCCTTTCTTAAGGATTTGCTAATTTAATCAAGGAGGGGATTGCCAAGCCTACAAAACCTGTCATTACTAAAGCCCTCTCTCTTTTTAATGAAGAGGATGAGCAAACTTCGTTGGAGGAGGAAGGCAAAAATTGTTAGAGTTAAATATGTAATCTGCAAGGAGCACAAGGTAGAGCAATTCAAGGGGACGCTCAGGTCTAGAACTAACATTGCTGTGGTTGCTACCCCCACCCAGGAGATCTGAGAAAGGAGTTCCTTCGCACTTTCCTGTGTTAATATCTTGAAGGTCTCTAAAAACAGCTTTCTAATAGGTTTGTTGCCTTACCTAGTATCTTAAAGTAGATATAATCTGTAGCATAAAGATCAAAGCCTGTAATTCTAATCATATACATTGGGTAGGGAAGGAAAAGGGATTGGGAATATTTAATGATGTGTTAGTAGAAAGATGTGATGCACAGACTTATTTGACTTTTATAACTGTTGATAAATGTTTTCTCTTTTATGTTAAGACACTGCTTTATTTATATTTTTCTTAACTTAGATTAAGGTGAATTTTTTAAGTCACTTGAAAAAACAAGACACTTTTGAAGTAAGTATGTGCAGTATTTACAAATTATGATCCTCAAACACTTGACAAGGTACAACATGTCGTGAGCACACATCCCACCCCAAAACATACATGGGCCCCTTTTTGAGTGGTAGGAGCCTGGTAAAGAGCTGACTCAAAAGGATCTGAGGGGTGAGTTTAATATTGACTTCTAATAATCCTAAAGGCTTTGTGGCATGCAGTTAAACACTGAGGTGTGTATTTGAACCTCAAAGTCAAAAGGACAATATAATGAAAGATAATTGGTAAATTTTTAAAACACAGCAAATTGAATTGTTAATTTACTAGTCACCTGTCCAAATATATTTACTTTTTATGAAGTACATAAATACAGGATTTGAAGTGTGGACTGTATTTTTTAGACACAATCAGTACAATCCCATTTTATTTTTTATTTCATAAGTGGACCATTTCACTTTTTCCTGACAATCATCTTTCTTTTGTCTGACGGAGTCTAGTGCAATCATATCCAAAACACATAAAAAGATAAGAATCACATCTCTGAACTGAACTTGGGGTTCATTTGCGATGACTGACTTCAGTAGAGCTCAACAAAGGACAAAAGAGCTTGTAATTGCAATTAGATAGGACGTGGTGAATGAAGTCTGAATCATCAGGTATAACAGCTCTTCTAATATGCTTTGAATTAATAAGAGTACTTTGTGCTTTTTCAATATCTGTTCTCTTTTTTGGAGTTCTGTGACAATCATGGCTTTATTCTGCCATCCTGTGACAATGTACCATAAGGTGGTGGTACATTGTCTAGGTGAAAATACAAAAATGCAGTAATTTATTCTAAATTTGCCAGCCTTTGCTTTCAGAGCGTACAGGAGTTCTTGTTCTACCAGAACTTCTACCATTGCCATTAGCATTGAAAATAATGTAATTAGTGAACACACTTGGATTATTCTATATTTTTTTTGGTATTTATTAAATAGTAGCTTTTTAACTAGCTGGACAATTGAACTATTATCCTTTTCTTATTTAATCATCATACAGCATGCCTTTAATACTGTTTAATGTCATCTGATGCTAGAATCAGCTTTTAGAAAGACTACATAAATAAGGAATCGTGACTTGAACCAATAAGGGACAACAGGTATTGGTAAATTCATGTTTTTGCCAACAAAAAGCAAGAGTATTCATAATAATCCTACCTCTACTGAGAAACTATAACATCCCCACTGTATAATTTAAATAGTAAGAAAAAGTTTTGAAAAGTTTATCTCTCTGTTCAGCTGGCTGCAGAAGCCTTGGGAGTATATCACCATTACTTTTTTGATGAGCTTTCACTGATCCTGGGACCTGCCACTATGAATATGCTGAAATCAGTGAAAATACCACTGTTTGGTAAACACTGTGCAGAGCGCACAGTGCGGTCGGTACAAGGCAGGATTATCTCTTCCTGTGGAGATTTATTTGATTCCCGACTTGAGAACACTGTTAATATCAAACTGCAGCAAGATGTGACTTCTGTAAAAAGGCTGAAAGCTGAACCTCTATTGCTTAATTAATTGGAAGATTAATATAGGCTAAAGTCATGATCATTTCTTGGGAGATGATTTAAGAAATGGTAGGGGCTGATGCCTGCTGATTAACCCCAGATGCTGGATAATCCTTAAAGTAGTGTAACTTCGATATTTCATTTTTGTTGCTAATTACTTTTTAAAAGTAACCACCTCATGTGAGTGCAAAAATTTCAGTCATTCCATGCCATGTTAAGCTATACCAGATCTTTTAAAGTAAGCCACTAATTACGGTTTTATCAGGTAAAGTAATTGATCATTTCTGAGGTCTGGAGATGAGTTGTCTTAAAAAATACTAATGGCAGCTATGTTCTTTTGAACATGCCCCTACACAATTTACCATCCTATTTAATCTTCAAACAGATCATAATACGTTAAATTATTTTCTTCCACTTTACCAAATAATCAGGATGGTTTGGGTCAGAAGGGACTTCAAAGACCATTCCAGAAAGCTGACCATGTCCTAGGCTACATCAAAACCAGCATGCCCAGCAAACCAAGAAAGGTAATTCTGCCCCTCTACTCTGGTGAAACCCCACCTGGGTGCACTACTGTGTCCAGTTCTGGTGTCCTCAGTGTAAGAAAGACATGGAACTGTTTGAATGAGTTGAGAGGAGGGCCGCAAAGATGATTAGAGGGCTGGAGCACCTCTCCTACAAAGAGAGGCTGGGGGAGCTGGGTTTGTTCAGCCTAGAGAAGAGAAGGCTGCGGGGGGACCGCATTGCAGCCTTCCAGTACCTGAAGGGAACATACAAACAGGAGGGGAATCAAGTTTTTAAAAGAGCAGATAATGGCAGGACAAGGGGGAATGGATTAAAGCTAAAGGAGGGAAGGTTTAGATTAGATATTGGGGGAAGGTTTTTTTACAGAGCGAGTGGGTAGATGCTGGAATGGGCTATGCAGAGAGGTGGTAGATGCCCTGTCCCTGGAGGTGTTCAAGGCCAGGTTGGATGGGGATCCAGGCCTGGAGGTTGGTGGCCCTGCCTGTGACATGGGGTTAGAACTCTATGATACTTGGGGTCCCTTCCATCCCAGACCATTCTATGATTCTGTGATCAGAGGGTTGGAGGTCCTTGCCTATGAAGACAAGCTGAGAGCTGGGGTTGTTCAGCCTGGAGAGGAGAAGGCTTCAGGGAGACCTTATATCATGCTTTACCTAAAGAGGGGATACAGGAAAACTGGGGAGGGGCTGTTTACCAGGGAGTGAAGTGATAGAACAAGTGGTAATGACCTAATGCTGAAATGCCAGGTTAGATGGAGCTTTGGGCAACCTGGTCTACTGGAGGGTATCCCCACCCATGGCAGAGAGGTTGGAACTTTGAGGTTCTTTCCAACCCAAAGTGGACTGTGATTCTGTGATAATTATCCTGAAAGGGCCTGGGGGAATGGGTACAGATTAGCACGATTTCTATGTAATGTCAGGGAAACAGCAAATACGTTTTTTTAGTAAGTTGCTTCAATAATGTTGTATTGTAGTCCTTGGTATTTGTGATTAATTTCAATTGTGATTGAAAGTTATGGTAGAGGCTTCGAAACAGTTACAGAATCAGAACTCATTGGTATATTTTGAGTGATTTGATTTTTGAAGAATGTTTAAAAGTCTGAGTCTCAAAGATTTTGGCTGCACTAGGAGTTGGTTGGGACAGACAGTTCTCTGTCATCAATATCTAGTATTTACCTGGATGCAGATTTTAGAAATTCAGATTTAAATAATGAAACACTTAGATAACTGAAAGAGCATAAGTAAACTGTGAGGGTAGTACACGATTTAATCTCCTTTTAATGAAAAAAAAATCCCCAGTGTCAGTCTTATCTTTGTTTTTGATCTACTGTAGTAGTGTTACCATTTTTTTAGTGTTCAATGTTACTTGGCTGAATAAAATGCCTTTCGTAGTTGGCTAATTGGAGGTGCAACTGAACAAAGTTTAAATTTTGGAATTTACAGCTTTTGATGTATGAAACAAATATTTATATTTTTATAATTATATTTAGCACTCCCTATATAAAACAAGATTATTACTTAAGTTTCATTTCTTGGATAAACAACATCTCATCAAGACACAATAAATGATACTGGAAACCTGGTGCAGTGAACAAAGTTATTCCCTGTTGTATTATTGACTTAATGAAGTATGAAAATGATGACATTTAATATTTTAAACAAAAGCTGCTTCAGAGATTGCTTCAGCATTTCAAACTGGTATCTCATAATTTGATCTCACCTGGCTAATCCAATATCAGAGTATAGCTGCCAACTTTTAAAACTCTTTGAGTAAGTTTACGGTACTGCTATTAGATTTGGACGGAAAAAGAGGGTGGAACAATCTGCAAGAATAAATGTGATGATTATAGACATTTCTAATCAGGCCACTTTTGAGAGCTGTAACATTTCTGCAACTTAAAAAGCTATTCATTTAAGCATATAGGAACATGAATAGTTCTTCAGTTAGAGAAATTAAGGTAGTTGCACAGATTTCATATTTTGTGGCTTTCATGAAATACAAAAAAGGATGAGATCCTCAAGCTTGTATAGCTAAATAAACTGTCTACTAGGAATTGCATGGTGGAAATTTTGGAAGGATCATGAAAGCCACAGAAATAATTTCAACAAAAATTAAAACAATGTTATTAAAAAAAAAAATCCTACAATGCAACTAGATCTCTCAAGGGCAGTGCTTCTTTTCTGTTCCATTCTTGCTTGATAGAGTAAGACTTACCTGCTCTTCAAACTATCATAAGCATATTGGTTTTGTTAGCTTTTACTACAGTAATGTGTTAGTGAGATAGTGTTATGAATATTTATGAATGAACCCTTGCTGTTGCTTGGAAGCACTTTCACGCTCACAAATATGACAAGGGAAGCAGGTAATTAATGAGATCATGGAATTTGAGTAGCTTTGCATTTGGATGTGTACTTGGACATGTAAGAGTGTCAGGGTAACTTTTGGTATGAAATTCATTGTAAGATGTGAAGCATAAACTTTTATTTCAAAATTAAAGGAGAATAGTAAAGTCATGCATTAAAAACAGCTGTCTTTCTCTGATTCTCAGTACTAGGATGAGAGGCAAATACCTCAATCATGGTTGGTAAGAACTCTAGCATATCAGTATAAGAATATGTAATGGTAAATTTGTGTCCCATTCTGCATTTTCATAAATGGGAAAATGTAGCTAAAACTCTTCCCAGAGTGTATGCCTCCATACTAAACTGAAGGAACAGGCTTTATCTCAAAGAGGAAGAGAAGTACAGATACGTCAGTGGAGCATAAAATCAAGCTGCTGTCATGTTTGATTCTTCTAATATTTATAATATTTCCTACTTTATGTCATGAATTTTACACTTCTATAACTTGCTTGTTCTTCCTATTGAAGGTGTAATGCTTCTTTGCAATCAAAATAAAAGACATTCTTAATCACATGTAACAAAGGTTTAGGGAAAAATAAGTAAGAAGTGTGGGTTACAAGAGCTGAAATGCTTAATATCCCAGGTTTTCTCCTAAGAATCCTCAGGTTTAGCACAAAGATAACTTTGAGGTAATTCTAGTAAGGTAGGGTTTTTCTCATCTACATACATAGTTTGAACTTGTGCATTGTTTCCTGTCTGAGGAAATCATGCCTAAATGTTTTGTTTTCTGGCATAGTTACTTAACCAGAAGAAGTTTAAGTTAGATTTAGATGATTCATACTATAATCTGAAATGAGCTAAACCCAAGAGAGTATTAGAAGCCTGTTTATATCTAGCTTATAGGGATAAATCGGGTGTAGATTTGGAGAGTGGAGGGATGAGTGTTGGGGGACACACTGAAGGAAAGCATCATGCTTGGCCAACTAAGTATCAATAAAAAGCTGAGAGTTTACGTGTGGGTGATCTTCACATACCAAGTTGTCAAGCTGGCGTAAAGGGAGAGAAATGGTAGGTATAGAAACATTGCTTATGGCACTGGCAATTAGTATGAATTTATCGATGCACCAGGTTATATTTTTGCTCTGCATAGAGATAGCTTCAGTCCAACAGACCTTTCTGGTGACCTCCTAATGTATGAATTAAATGTGCTTAATTTTGATGATGTATTCATCTTTCTAGCTGTTAATATTCATCGTGCTTGATTTATAGTTGCAGACCATATTGTTGTTGTTGTTGTTGTTGTTGTTGTTGTTGTTGTTGTTGTTATTTACAAAACATTGAAAATACTTCTAGGAAAAGGATCAGGATTTTTTAAAAGTGGCTGTAAACTACCATAAAGAGAAACCATGGAAGGAATATATTCCTGGGTGGTGAAGAAAGGCTAGAAAAAGCATTTCTTTTGTTGTTATGAAGACAGAAATGAACCTTTTTTTGGCTTCCTGCCTCCTCAGCTGCCTGTTTATTGGAAATTCTGATTTTTGAAATTCTGATTTGAAAAGTTCTGTTCCTACTTAATTTATAGACTCAGGCAAACAATTTAGTGCTTTTTCCTTGAAAAGTTACAGCATGGAATGAAGATGAATACAAGTGGATTCTAAAGTTGATTGCAGGCATTTCCACTCCATGGAAAATTCTGCAATCTTTATTTGGTAATTTTCAAAATGGACCTAGGCCAGTACATGTGCTGAATGTGGGACACCATATCCTGCTACAAATACATTACTAATCAGACAGACAATTGTGGCAGGGGCAAGGAATACTTTGTAACTCACACCTGGAGTGGGTTTGACCAAGAGTGCTGATCAAGAGCTGAGAACAGGGTTCAGATTTTGACTTGCACTCTAGACTTTCCTTGGAGCGCTCCCTTTCCTTTGTATTGTGAAGTTGATAGTTATTAAAACAATATGTATCTTGCCAGTGCATGCAGTCAGGGGAGTAGGACTTGACAGTATTTTGTAATGCTTTTTCTTTGGCTTGTCAGCTACATACACATCTCTAAGCTTATTGATATAGTAAGTATATTAATGACCTTTTGTTTTAATTCACTTCTAATGGATGAGAGAAGTGGATGCAAAATGCAATCAGAATTCCAGACAGCTGACATCCCATGACAGCACAGCTAATCAATATAAAAGCAACTGAGACAACATGGCTCTGGCACTGTAATAAACTCTGTCCTTTAAGTGTACAGATCCCTGTAAACGGTTGGAGGCCAAATTTTCAATTCTAATTAACAATAAACATGATGGCCCAATCATCTACATCTCAAATTTTGACATTGCTTTCTGCAAGAAAATATGATTTGACTCTTCCAAATGATGGTTCTTGCACAATTGGAAAGTTCACTATGGTATAGAAAACCACAGAAAGTATCCATTCTATTTTGAAGCCCTGTATATATGTAGTAATCAACATTTTGGATTAAACACTTCTTTTCTTGCAGTCATACATTGGGTACACACTTGTTTACATTTAAGAAATCAGAATTTAATAACTGGGATTAATAATTCAGCTCAGATTTTCTATGTCAGCATCAAATTGATTCCTGTCTCAAGAACATGGAACATTAATAGAAGGCCTGAAAATATTTCAGTTTCTCCTTTTGAAGAACTTGAATAAAACCAAAGAAATTGCATTATATTATTATACTGTTAGAAAAGCACACTGTCTGTGCCATGGGTAGATTTGTTTTATTCATGTAGTTTTTCTACTTTCAGGAGTTGGTCCTGGTTTGATTTGGGTTTAATTCCAAACATTTTCAGTGTAAATCTGTGCATACACATAATGTTTGATTCTTATAGGCTTAGGATTTAGCCAGGATCTGGGCAGAGACCAGGAATGTCTTAAAGAGAAGGGGAGACACACACATACATAGAGCAGTAACTTAAAGCTGTTTCTACCTTTGTAGAGTTTCATGACCTGACGGGGATTACTTCTAAAATGTCCTCAAAAAAAGAAAAAAAAAACCCAAACACCGCAAAAGACCCACCAAAAAACCAGCCCAAAACCAAAATCCCCAGAGTTTCTAGTCTAATACTAAAATGGGAAAAATAACAACCGTGATAAAATATACTCAAAAGGCAGCTTTTATGAGAAAGTCATGACTTGTTTATTTTTTAGTCTGCCCTTACTTCCTCTCTGCATATCTTTTCCTTCTCTAACTGTGATTTTGGTTGAAGTGGAGCTTTTGGATATCTTTTGATTGTTGTAGCTTTCAATTACAAGCACTTCAAAGTGGTTGTAGGAGATCTAACCCAGACTTTTATATGCTTCCTTTTTGTATTGCCAGTTTGCAGTGATAATCTCTTTTTAGTAATGGGATAAAAGCTTGTTTTTAAAATAAGTCTGTGAAGGTTTATTGCTTCTGCTCTAAGTGAGTACTCAATCTATGTGCACAGCTATGTCCAATGGGGTCCAAACCCATCAGAGAAAACCTGGCCTGTGTCCTTACTTAGATAGACTCCAATTTGATCAGCCCTTTACACAGCTCAATTTCTTTACATCTTCCTTAGCAGAGCAAATGCATTACCTTCAGCAGCAGCATAAATAAGGCTCAATCTATATGCTGGAGTGCTTCCTAATGTTTAGACAGAATTATGGAGGTTAAACCTAGAGCACCACAATGCTAGCTTGCAAATACTCGGGAATAGAGATTACAAAGAAGTTAAACACCTAATTTCCATTTAATTTCAATAGTGCCTGGAAGCCAGAGTGCTATAATGACTGGGGCTTTATAAAAACATCTACGTGTATGGGTTTGTATAGGTTTGTATGGGTGGTTGTGGATTCCTCTAATGTGGAGAGTCATCTTTTCAGATAAAATTCTGCAGATTACAGGACTGAACAAAAGAACATTGTCTTTAATAAGAGGATGATGAAGGAGATAGTAAGTGAAGTCATAGGAATCCTTTTACCACTTGGATACAGTTAATGGAGGTGGGCAAAGCTAATAAAGATTAATATCCTAAAACCTGAAAGGTTGATTTTGAAATCAGTGGGAATGTTCACTTACCAACTTTTAACACGCTTACGTCAGGAACCTAAAGCTGACACCTATGCCCTTTCTAAAATGAATAGCTAGCGAAAAGCCCTTCAAATGGGTGAATAATTTGGAGGAGGAGTAACACACAGGCAGGGCACCTGTGCAGTGCTGTGGAATTTACATTTTTCTTTCTTTTACTTCAAGTATTTAAAGCTGACTGTGCATCTCCTTTCTTTCCAATACATGTTAAATTTTGAACTCATGTTCTGTATGTGGATTGTATAACTGGAACTGTGACTGTAATGAAAAGATTCTTCCCCTGGGCAAAGCACAGAACCTTCATCATCTCTCTAGACATTAATCTCTGCTGTGTTATGCATGACCACGCTTTCTTCAAAGTGCACTCTGTTAATGTACATCATTCAAAGGATTGTAAGGAATTAATGGTCCTCTTAAGCAAAGGACTTCATCTTATAGCTAGAGTGGTGCAAAAGAGAATATACATTCAATTATAGCACTTCTACCTGCTTGTACCTATAAGTCACTTTAGAATTTTAAAATGTGTTTGTCTGCATTAAAGAAGATGGTTGGATGTAGAATTCCAAGTCAGCTAAGTATTTCAAGTAATGAACTGTCTTTAAAACATGACACTTAGGATGCTCTTATGCCAGAATTAAAAGAAATGTAATCAGAAAGGGAGTAAGGTTGGGGGTTTTACTGTTTTCACTACCTGTCTAAATACCACAAAGATCTGATATATCTAATGGCAATAGCAATAGTTAAAATAATGCACAAAGGCTGCTTTGAAAGTCCAGCTACTCTGGGAAAATAGCATGGGAACAAATAGCTGGAAAAGTTATCACATGCCAGTGAAAAAGATTTTATGTGGACATTGGCATGTTAGGGATTTTCTCCATTTGGAAATTTGATTTTGCAAAACCATGGTCCTTTAAAACCTCATTTTACACAAGATTTCTTCACACTATACAATAAAATATGCTAATGATATTTAAAATACAAAGTTAAGCAACTTGATAGAAAACATGGAAGCAGAAAAGTTATTTGCCTACATAGTGTATCCTGTCTCTGTCAACTATTTTTTCATATTGAAAAATCTAGGGGGGTTGGTTTGGATTTTGGAAAATTACTTTTGTATTTCCATACTGTAACATCTAAATCTTGAAAAGATACCTTGACCTGTAAGGGCTAAGGTATTTAAATGTGTTTAGGTATCTTAGCAATGCTTAAAGACATATTTGTCTGCAACCATTTGAATAAATGTTAATTTGAAAGTAAACAACAGCTGATTTTGTGTAACAGATTAATCTCTCAAACTCTGATTGTATACATTGCTCTAAAATGTTTCCCATGCAAAGATGAAAAGCTCTCAAGAACCTGTTTGCATTGCAGAATAACTAGAGAAAGATTTTTTAAAAAATAATGCTCTAGAACTTGCAAATACTGTTTTGTAATAGTTTGTGTAGATAAAATGTCTGAAATGTTCCCCAGTAGAGATATAAATAGAATGTGGCTTTTTTAGTGTTATGGTCTTGTTTTAATTTGTTTTTTTTTGTTTTTTTTTTCCCAGTCTTAATTGCCTAGCAAGTAAAAACTCTGTAGTTCATAAAATGCTGATAACATTAGAAGATTACTTCTCTTATTAATTTTTTTTTTTTTTTTTTTTTTTTTTTTTTTAGTATGAGGAGGGCAGGCAGTAGGCCTATAGAAGAATTCCGTCCTGAAGGCGAGTTTGGGTAGAAACAACTCATTTTGGCTCTCTTATCCTCCCCATCATCTGAGCTCAGAGAGTTAGTTTACAGACAGCCTGAGGTGATGACTATGATATTGTAACCCGTTGTGTCAGGTTTGTGGAGCTGTCCTGAAAATACAACCTGTATTCTGTATCCCTGCAGTATTTCCCTTCCCTGATTCCTGGTGTTAGACCACCAGCCCCTAAACAACATACCAGTGTGGCCCTTCAGAACTGGCAGTCCCCAGGATCGTGCTCTTTGCTGTAGAGCTGCCCAAACCCATCCAGTGATGCTACTGTGCTGCTCTGGAATGATCTACTGCAACTGCAGGACGTGAGGACAGTGAAACCGCGCTGCGTCCTCATGTACAGAGTGCCCAGCACAAGCAGTAGGAAGAGTGGGGTTTTGAGTTGCCTGTAATTTTGACTTTTCCCTTGGCAACAGGAAAAAGATTTTAAGTTTTTAATTAAGTTTTAAATGCCAGTAAAACTAGCCTGTGTTTCGGGCTGTAGATACGCTGTCCATCCAGCCTGCTAAGGAAAAACAGACACCCAAATTTATTTATTTATTTTTTAATTATTTTTTTTTTTTTTTAGAACCTGATAGAGTTGCCCTGCTGTTGGCTCAGAGATCAAACAAAACAGGCATTACTCCCACTCTGTGTTCCAAGACCTCATATGTTCAATCCACTTTTCCTTTTGGTTTATAGAAGCTTTTGGAACAAGGCACTTGGCTTATTTCTAATGCCATAAACTTTTCATGTTATGGGATGGGGTAAGCAGAAACTGAGTTGTTTAAATATTACTCAAGTCAATAGAGGAAGAAAAGATGGTCCCTGGAGTCCATCATCTTTTGGAGTAGTCTCTCAAGTAGGTGAGCTTTAGTCTTTGCATCTCTCAGGAAAACATGAGCACACATAACATGGGTTTGCTCTTCCATTTATTAAAATAAATGAGATCTCACAAAATTGTTTTTAAATGAAGAAACTCTGGTCTGCTTGGTTATGGTAGTTAGTCTTCTGACATCAAACTAATTGGTGGAACCACTGCTGGGGAAAGTGAAGCAGTCACCAACAGGAAATGTTTAATTTACACACCAGTGTGCAGAATAATATAAGTCTTACAACAAGTAAAAGGGACTGATTAATGTATAATCTATTAACTTTGTGATACAAAGATAAACGGTCATGAGAGTAAAGCATGAAAGGGATAGAACACTATCTTGTGTGTGGAATGTCTGTAACTTACTGCTACCAGACCTGCGTGACCATGAGAAGCTGCTTAATGTTTTCTTTTTCCCAGTGAAAAACTGGAAATAAAGAGTGT
Organism: Gallinula chloropus; assembly: GCF_964237585.1. Classification (NCBI taxonomy): domain Eukaryota; kingdom Metazoa; phylum Chordata; class Aves; order Gruiformes; family Rallidae; genus Gallinula; species Gallinula chloropus. The sequence continues at coordinate 83,449,749 of NC_140086.1, read as the reverse complement.
TTGCCCACTAGTTATGTTTCCCATTATATAGAATAATTTTCTTCCTGTGAATGGAATCTCCTCCACTGAAGTATAAAAAAAGAAATTGTATGAACACCTGGCTGGTGATTAACCTGGTATCCATAGGAGAGGGCTGAAGGTGTTTTGGCTGAAGCTCCTTTGGCTGAAGAGCAAATGGGAATAGAAGTTGCTGTTGCTATTGAAACATGATCATCTAAAAATGTTATTGCCATGAAGTCTAGTATAGAGACAAACCATCTAGCAGCAATCCAGAAGGATTTTTAACTGGTTCTTGATAATTTATGCTAGTGCATATTTTGAAACTATTTATGGTGATCTAACAATGGCATTAAATGATGCAGGATAAGTATTGTCCACATTTTGGGTGTGAGAGAACACAGAAAATGTTCTGATTCTAAACACAGATTAGCCTCTTCTATTTTTAAAGAAAATCAAAGAGCGTGGTTTATTTAAGAACTCCAGTGACTTGAAAATGTGAAAGAAGCAATCTAATTATCATGCCTGTCACGCTATCATTCTTTTTCATATTCTGGTAAGTACATTTCTGAAAATGTTGAATAAAAAAATGCAAACAATATGACTAGTATTGCAAGCTGTTATATTTTGTTCCATTGCTATAGAAAGCTGCTGCCTCACTTTAATATGGCTTGGAGGTTGTAAGGTACAAGATGGTTGTTGAAATAGATACGTCCTTGTGTAGATGGCAGTGAAAACCAAATGCCTCTCCTCTGCTCGGCTCTGGAACTATCCTACAAAATTGCTTTAAACATTTGGATGGCTTTGTCAACACTTAATGAATTTTGGCCATCATAAATCTCAGATGCCCTCACTGAGTAAAACCCAAAATTATCACAGTTTCATAGCCGAAGCTGCCCTTGCCATATGGTGAGTGCAAATGTTTTCTAAAGCAGCAAATGTTCTGTCAAGGGTTCCCAGTGATATTTTGATTGGATTGCTCTATTATCTGAATAAGTCTGCCAAAAGAAAGCACCTGCACAATGAAAAGTGTGCAGAAGCTGCCAGTCTGTAGCAAGGGAAGGAAAGTGAAGCATGTAGTAACAAGTTACCTGTCATCAGAAAATATGCTGAATAGGTTATGATAGATTCTGCTGCACACCTGATATCACAAAATATCTCTTGAAAAAAGAAAAAAAAACCCAACAACTAGGCTAGCTGCAGTAACCTTCTGCCTTTGAAGGTGCCAGGTCAGTGCTTAGTGTGCTGTGAGAGCTTCTTAGCCGTACCTATTCAGAGAGGTTACCAAGCGATAGCTGGCAGAGCTGGTGGGTATGCTCCTTTTCCATATTCGGCTTTGTTTCAGTTCTAGCATGCCAATGCAGATTTTTATTCTCTTGGATGATCTGGCCTGGAGCATATAATTCACTTATTATAATTGATAGCTGAATATGCAAATGCATTAAAGAACTGACAGAAGTAAATTCTTTTTTTTTTTTTTTCCTTCTGTGGAGGAGGAATGCTTAATGAGATCCTCTTGCTACATTCCACTTTACTGGACCGTACATCATCTCTAAGTAGATTGAAATCATGATTTGTGCAGAAAGTTTCACATGAGCAACATGTTATCAGTTATGTGTATGTTTACAGATCGTTACCATTTCTGTTGCTGAAAAGAATATGCAGTTATACTGCACACATTGTTCTCACGAAACAGCAACATTCAATCTTACTAGTAGCTAGAAGTGTGTGAAGTGCTGCCAGGACATTGTATCTGTGCAAATCCCTTGACTCAGCCTTTATATTGTAAATTTTACTGTGTACTTTGTCATGGGGCTGAGGAGAGGGAAGTGGTCCAGAGAGGTCATTGTATTTCAGCTCAGAACGACTCCTTTACCAGAGGGGAAAAAAAAAATAATAGCAACTAGATGGTGTGGTGGGGTGGGGGCTGGGAGAACCCCCTTTTGTTGAGGTAGATTAGACCTGAGTGGGAGTAGATTAAAAATGCAAAGAAAAAACCTGGAGGCAGCTAGTGCAGTCAATATTAACATTTGGTATTAACAGTTTTGTAAGCGCCAGAGAAGGATAAAATCTGTTAATGGATTTTAAAAGCTCCAATTTAAGTTGAGTAAAAATTAACTGTCCTTCCAGAGATACCTTTGCATATCTCAACTCTAATTTTTTCCTATAGTATTTTTTTATCACAGACAAAAGGAAGGACTTGAGAATAATTCAGTGTCCTAAGTAAAACATTATCTCAGTGTACCTGATCTCCTACCCATCACAGAGTAGACATAGCTGTTGCACAGCTGCCATATAAAATGCTAGTTGTGCACTGTCCAAATGCCAACTAGATGTCTCGATGTTTTGAAAGACTTATGTGGAAGACCACACCATAACAAACTTTGTTAAATGCTTCATCAGTCTCTGCTTAGCTTCGGTCCATGCTTGCCTGGTATTCTCCTCTCCTCTGTTAGTACACTGCTATCCAAACCCCGTCGTGATCTAATGTGGCACTAATGCAAAGTTTTCCTTCTCACATCAATGCTGTATCCTGTGCATTGTCTTTACTTTTCATAAGTTTGCACCTTTGCAACCACAACTTGTTCTTTGTGAATGCTAGGCAGAGCTCAGGGTTTGCAGAGTGCCTAAGGCAGTGGAACTGGATGTTGTGTGTGTCCTAACTCCATCTAACATTTTAATTTGTAACTGTTTTCTTCTTTTCAATTATTGCCATGCTTAAAGGAAGATGTTTCGTAAAACAAGAATAGTTCTGGGACCGCAACGCCTTCAGTGCTTAGGACATGCGAGCCGATTGCTAAAGACTGTCCTGTACATAATAACGATAACTGAGGCCTATCCTAAGTTTCACACTAAGGATGTGAATGAAAGATAGGAATATGATGGGTAAGAATATAAATCCAAAAAAAACCCCTCTAAGATTATCCTTTTTTTCCTGAAAGATCTATTTGAAAAGCAACAAAAGTGAAGCTGATTGAAGGAGATGCAGTATTTTAGTTTTAAAAAATCTTCATTAATTTTACTGAACACACATTGTTTAGAAAGTTTTCTTTAGATATGTATGATTTGTGGCAGTGGCCAGGTTGTATGTGCCTTGATCTGATGGGTAACCTGCCTTTCTTCAAGATAAAGGAACGCCCCTCTGATAAGCTGGATGGTGGTCTTGATATTTTCCATTAAGCAATAGAAGGTATCTACTAGACTAATAAAACAGATAATTTTTTATGCCTGTCCAGAGATAAAAGTGTTTTCTTTTGTTTACACACGCATATTATATTAAGAACATGTAGTTAATACAAAATCCAGTCTAGGAACGGAAGACTGTAGCATAGACATTAATTAATGTATGTTTTGAAGAGGAAAGCTACTTAAGCATTTATCTTTTAAAGCAGAAGAAAATTTTTGCTTGCAACTGCTGCTGGATCACACAACTGGCACACTCGTGTGACAAGCATTGTACTCCGGTGATGCCTAAATAATGAAGCAGCCCAGGCACCTAGTGACTGGCCATTTCACTGCAACACTTAAACACATTCATAAAACAGCAGGTTTATATTAGATTCATTAGGTAAAGAAATCAAAAATTTAGGCTGATTTTCCTAAAAATCTCAGACAACTTTCTGCACTTGTTTTTGTCAGAACAATATGCAGAACAAGCAAAAGGTTATTTCATTCTCTGACTCTTTAATTCAATTATATCCTAAAACTCATTGTGTACTTCAAAAATAAATTAACTCAAGATGTTATTCTGTTCTCCATCTGCTGCATTTCTTTAAATGTATTCCTTCCACTCCCAGATCAGTTTAAGTGATTTTTTTTTTCCCCCATCAAAAGCCGTAGGCATTTTTTCCTGTTTGCTTTTTTAATGCCTCTGTTTCAGAAATTGCCTCATAAAGCATGCGAATCTCTTGTTTTCTCTCTTTTTTCTCTTGCATGAAGAAGGAGCTAGCAAAATGCAGCTAATGGCTGGTTTGTAGCTATGTCACTGTAGCTTGTGTTTCAGCATGTTTGTTCATTTTCAGTCTGCAGCCTGCGCCTCGCCTGTAGAAGATGATGCGTGATTGTAGAGCAAATGATCAAAGTACAGTGGCAGTGGTTGCCCCTTGATACTGAGAGACAGAAAGTGGCAGAAGAGGGTACTTGAAATAACCAGATCTTTGGTCTGAATTCGGCTGTTTTCTTCAGAAAACTATCCCTTCCAAAGTATTTATTTCCTCAGTTTGATCAGCTGCTACAGGTATCTGAGATGTCAACAGTAATAATAACCACACTAAATAAAAAAAATAACTAAAATGTCTTTATAGAATGTTTCCTGTCTGCTCTTCCTGATTAGAAGTACAGCTTTAAGGTCAGAGGAAGGAGTAGAAGAAAGTTGTGCAGATTTCTCCCAAATCTTAAATGAAATCTGACTTAGCAATGCAGCTGAATGTTTATGGCAGACTAATAAATCACAATTACATCTGGATGATAGGAGATCAAGAAAAAATGTTAATAAATGTCACTAGTTATAAAATGGGGTCTGGTCAGAAGGGCTGTAGCAGTTTTGCTAAAGAATTTAAATACTGTAAGACAGAAGAGTGCTGTGTCCGGCTTTGAAATGTATGGTACATGGAAGTCAGACGTGCTTCTATTGGGTTAAGGGTAGCCTGCCCAAGACTGTCAAAAAAGTTGGTACAATTTCCTTAAATATAGTAAACACTGGTTTATTTTGCCAGGCTTGCAGGTTTCTTTTTAACTAAGTCTAAATTGTGACTTAGAATACTAATCTTTAACAACAAAGTAATTCAACAGCAGTGTTGAAAATACTGCTAATGCCAATTCTAATTATTCTTAAGAGACATAAGCTTCTATGACAGGCTTAAACACTTAAATTCCAGCAGCTCAGGCAGTCTCTCTCTCTAAAACAGAATGAAAATATCTGGACTTCCTAGGCCTGTGTTACAAGTGGTTTACTATCAAACATTATTTAAATGTTTAAGCATGCCATGTGTTACCCATTATTTCTCAAAAAATAAATATCTGGTTTAAAAACCTAATACCAGTATATCTACTTTTAATTACAGTGACAAAGTCAATTAGTGATTTTCTTTTTTTGATTCCCTGTGGTAGGAATTTGTCATGAACAAATTACCTGGTTTTATTCAGAGATTATTTGGGTATTATTTCAATAAAAGGCTTCCATTCAAATTTGAATATTTATTAAAAATACGTTTTTTATAAAGGAAATCACACAGTTCTATAGGTCATGTTGATGTGACTCCACTTTTGAACTGATATTTTCTTAAAATGTCTGTGCTTACCTGACCTAGTTTACAATCATATTCAATACATGAAGATGGAAGGTTTTTTCTCAAAAGCCCAACTTTCCTGCAAATATATCAATATAGTTCTACAGGTACATTTTTATAAACTATGTAAAAGTAACATATCTCTAAAATGCATGTTTTAAGGAACATTTACCTAGTGTCCTCCTTTTTACTTTCTTTCAAAGTGTTTTTAAACATCAGCTGTACTTAATTTTGCTTTCTAACTTTCTCTGGAATGAAAGTGTGGAGTAAGCAGACAGAGGCAGTGTTTTCTCCAGGGATTGGGGCCAACAATTCTGTGTGACATTCCCTCCCTCCTTGGGGATGTGATCAGAAAGCAGCTGCGGACCTCCCTGGGGCTAGCATCTTGGCTTGAGGACTATAAACTGTTCACTTGGGCTCTGCTTTTAGTATATTCTTTGAGCCTGGGCAAACCACTTCTTCTTGCCTCTGTTTTTCTATATGAAATGCATGTAATACTTGTGTAACTTACAGAAGGTTGGGTTTGGTTTTTTTAATCTTCAGTTTGCATTTTTTAAAGGATTTGGCATCCCTAGATGGAGATTTATTTAGAAACACAAGAATTAGCAAATCTCAGAGATAGATGTATGTGCAGTTGAACAGATGTCTGTCTTGATACCTTTATGCTGCTCTAATATTGCTTTCATAGAGACAAAAATTGAACAGCTATTTAGTTTTCAAACAAATATAGTGAAATTTCATGTCACACTGATAGTCATGCTAACAGCAGCAAAAGCCAGTTTCATCTCATTGTGGTGACATTTAGTGCAATCAGCTTTAGGAAGTCCCATGCAGTCTGACATACTCATGTTAGCTGAGGTTTTGAGCTTTGACTGCAGTGAATAAAATCTTACCTTCTTCTCAGAGAAGGACACCACTTTTAAAATTCAGATTCATACATTTCATTGCATGTCAATTTTTCTATCATGCATGGCTTGTGAGATTCAGAGGCTTCTAGCCGAGTTACAGCTGAAAAAATATATTTTTCATACTAATAGAATTTGCTGTAATGATATGGAAGTTGCTTTTGGTTTCTGTGTTAAAGGCAGTTGAGGTTAAAAAAAAAAGACTCTTTTTGAATAAGTTCATACACAAAAATCTTTTTTATGCCTAGATTCCCTCCTTGAAATAAGAAGGAAAAATTTATGCTGATGAGATGTAGAACTTTTATACTTATCTATTGCTTCTAGTTTTCTCACATCACTTAATGTAAATTAAAATATCTGAAGATTTTTAGCTATTATATTTTGATAGCAGGCTGAGAGAAAGTCCTAGTAGCCCAGGCTTCATGGAAATTGTTCCTGTGTCTAAAATTCACTTACAAAGCTGTCTTAGAAACTTAACTGCCAAAAGAAAAAATGCCCACACAGAGGAGACTGGGACACAATGATTCTTTCTGGTGTGCACACACACACACACAGACACACACACACACTATTTAACTTTTCTTGAGCCTATGTCTGTATTTTCCAAAGTAGAGTAAGAAATACTTTATAACTATAAAGGTCAGAAATCTAATCTGATTTGTATCGTCTCTCCTCCTGCACTGACTGTATGTCCTAACAGTGATTCACCACTTTTTTGTATCAATCACACTAATTTTCTAAGAAAGCCTCTTGCTATTGTAGGTTGGTACCCCGTTCTCACTTTGCCTGAGGTACTCTGCATTTCACTGGTGGTTTAATGCATCCCAAATCATCCTTTCCAGCAGAGGAAGTATTGTGAATTCTCAGCTTCTTTCTTTGGGGAAAGGAGGTACCTAGTTCGAACAGCAGGTGAACTTCAAGGTAGTAGTGGTGTTTTTTAAATTTATACTAGCACTTACTTTCCTCAAGGCAAATGACTTCAAACACAGAAGTGGAATACTGTAGCTAAGCAATGGAGGTATTAAGAAATTATTATCGTCTTAGCTTCTTATTCCTTAAAAAACTGTATGTTTAGCAGTTAAGCCTTTGTAAGCATTGAGCTACTGTGTATAAGGAGAAAAGAAACTGATAGGTGTTAGCCATCAGCAAGATGTAAGAAAGAAAATGGTAACAGAAAAATTCCTACATCTTAAGTGACTTAATGATTCAGTCCACTGACATATTAAGAGTAATGACGACCTTCCAGCATAGTTTAATTTAATTCTAATCTGTTTTTAGAAGAACTGTGGTTTAGCTTTTAGTGATACATTTGTATATCTCTGAGGTACAGAGAATAATAATTGGATATTATTGGTACCTTGTCAAGCCAACAGAGTGGATATGGAACCTGCATCTCCTGAGTCATCTATCTTTATCCAGTGCAAGAAAACAGTTATTATCCTACAAAGTAGATTTGTTCTTTAAGTAAACTTACTGGTTCTATTAAAATCCAGAGATACTTTGTATTAGTTGAGGCTGTGTTTTATGCAGTAAGACACATTCCAGGTACCACGTGATTTACACTAACTTATCTCCATTTTCATTGATCTATTTATACACATATAAAAACTAGTATGAGAGGTTAATATTAGGTCATGAAGGCAAAAATTTTCTATCTTCAGCTTGACATTTAAAGCCCAGATTTAGAAATTTAATGACTCAATATAATAGATTCTGATACCTATGAAAATCTCTGGTATCTGTGATGAGAAGTCATGCAGGACCTTATTAGCAGTTTTCCAAATGATCTCCTGAACCTAGATCTCTGATATGAAAATAATTAGGAAGCAGATGGAAAGCAAATTTTCACAGCCCAGGCAGAAAAATATTTAATCAGATCCTAATGGAATATAATGGGGAAAGCAAAGCTCTGAGCGGTGGGGCTAACCCAGAGCTCCTGCAGTACTAAAGAAGCATTGAGAATGCCTTGCAGTTTGCCTGTGTTTCTGTCTTGAGTTGACCATAACAGCAGATCATTTGGAAACAAAGTAAGAATACGTGAGGACTAAGTACTCAGCCAACTTCAAGTGTCCGGTCCTAAAGTAGCCCAAGAAGAATGATCTGTGAAAGAGGATAAAAATGTCTTGTGTTCAGATTATCTCTGAGAAGCTGTGGGATGAAATCCAGAGTGCTCTGGGTAATCCTGCTGTAGTGGGATGGTTGGACTAGATGATCTGAGGTCCCATCCAACCCCTATGAGTCTGTGAATCTGTGCATAGCATCATGTTGCAGTGAAGAGGCAGCCAAAGAAGGGAGCTATAGAGGTAATGAAGGAAAGGGTGAATCCCTTCTAGTCCCTGAGGTGCCTTCTAGACATCATCTCTCATAGGTGCTGCCACTTGAGTGGTGGGGGAGGTGGAAGGAAATCCAGGAGCTGAGAAGAAAAGAATTCTGTTGTTGAGTAATGGATTTCCTCCGGTCCTTGCTCCTTCACTAGCTTTGTAATTGTTTGCTTTATCACACATTCCTTTCCACAACCAGGAAGGACTCAGTTACGTTTTTCTTAAGAAAATGATCCCACTAATGCTACCTGTTATTGCCTGCATGTGTTAAGAAGGATATCTGTTTAATTCATCCATGGTTTTCATTTTATTGAGGAGAAACTTGTCACAGGCTTGTGCAGAGGAATCTGGAAAGAGTTTCCAGTGCTTTGCTGTTTGATTTAGTTCACAAGGATCATACTGGCAGCGGGCATGTCAGACATTTTGGCAGCTCCTGTTGCAAAGGGGTTTTTCCTTTAACACCAGTGTTTCTCAGGGGCTTGTCCACTTTTCTTCATGCGATGGGGATTCCTGTCATACCTAACGATCCTTATGATTGCTTCATATCGGATTTCTCTGCAGAATTACTCTGTGACCTTTACATTTCATTTAAAGCGCTGCAATAAAACACCAAATAACAGGAAAGGCAAGTAAAATTTTCAAGACTGACACAAAGACAACAAAATACTCATTTACCAATGGGAGAAAACAGATCAATAGAAGATTAAAAGTTCACATGGATGTGTTATGCACAAATGAAACAAACAAAAAAAAATAGTTGTTAATGCATAGACTTTACTTGTTCTATTTTCCTTCGGTGGGAAAAGTTCTGGGTTACAGAATTATGTGAAGAAAGTGCTAAAAACATTTGCCATCCATGATGTGACTTATTAACTGTTACAGTATACAAAGTGCACAAGCAGTGCATTATTTGGAGCTGCAGGGCTATGGAAGAGATCTAAAAGTCCTGCATCTGCCAACAGTTCCTTTTTATTTTCCTGTTGCAATAACTGTAAGCTTTGTGTGTGGAAAATGGTCCGTTTAAACACTTTTTGGACCGGCAGTAGAGAAGTGATATTTTATAGGCCAGGTTGGCCATTTTAAAATAATTTCTTCACAATAAAAGTTCCTCAACCCATGGATCACTACCTGACTATTACTCTGATTTCCAGGATCTGAAAACTGCATTACTTATGTTCTGTCTTCTCATCCCTCTGTTAAATCAGTGCGTTAATCCCATCAGCTTCAGCTGCTTAATGTTTCTTAAACACGGGATTTTCTGATCATCTCTGTTACTAAGAATTTGATTCACCTAATTTTTGTTTGTGTGATTATTGCACATTTCTTGCCATTTTAGGACAAGACAGCACTATTTTACGATGCTGGTTGTTCCTGGCTGTGAATTTCTTGTCTGGGGGATGGGGAAAGAGGGCTTACAGTACTTGAAATAAGACATTTAGTTTTACTCATGTAGGAAGATGGTATAAGAGAGATGTGAGGGCTTGTCTTACAAAAAATATGTTAATTGTAGTAATGGACCATCTCAGGTACTAGATACATTCAGTGGAATGTATCATTCCATCTTCTTTCCATTTTACTCCCCACAGCTAATGGTGGTGGCTCCATTTTTTCTTCTAAGGTCTTTTTCCCAAAGAGAATGAACACTTAGCAGGAAGATGTATATATGAAGAATTTGTGACTTATGTAGTGAGGCTGGATGGATAAACAGAACTCCGTTCCTATGGCTAGAAACATGTATTAAAATTACAGTTTAATTCATCCCGTAGTTATTCTTAATTAAAACATCTGTTCTGATTCCAAGAGAATGCATGAATACATAATTGGTGATATAAAATTTGTTTCTATAAACTTTCTTCCAATGTTGTGCATTTCATGTGATTATATTTGCATGTGTTAAAATTAATGAAAGCTAATCATTATGGAAGTAGGATGTTAAAGGCCATCATAAATCAAAAAGTATTTTTAATGGAATAATTTGATTTTTGTAATCTATGCAATAAAGATATAGCCTTGGGTACAAATTTCTTTTACATAAAGAAATCAAAAGTTTGCGTTTTGGGGGAACAACATTGGTTTGGGTTAAGACAGTCTACTGGGAATCTGAAGATTTTGATTTCTATTCCACTCTTTTATTCCCTAATGTTACAAACTACTGTGCAACCTAGGTAAGCCAGCCTGCTGGTAACTCAGTTCATTTCTTAAAAGGGGCATAAAACCATTTTTCTTTGATATGTCTTATTTGTTTAAATTTAAAACTTTCCACTAAAGCTAATCCACTAAATCCGAATCCTAAATGATTAGTCTGTGAGTCAATTTTATGGTGGATCCAGTATCAACTCTGTTTTGCCAGATTAGCGTTAAAGTAGCTGAAGGACGTTTTCCAATATCTCTCTACCTCTTTCATAGAATCATCAAATCACAGAATGGTTTGGGTTGGAAAGGACCTTAAAGATCATCAAGTTCCAACCCTCCTCTCAATCCCTTCCTTTTGCTTCCCCAACCACAACATCCCTCACAAAGTCACTACATACTGCTTTTCCTTATTGTTATCATAAAAGTTACCACCTCTGTCCTTCTAGCTTGTCTGTTCTATACACTCTTAACAGCAGTGCTGGAAAAGAAAAAAAACACTTTTTTGAGGTCACCCTTCCAAGGATGTGCACTGGTGTGGAGGGATGGAGTTGATGCTGGACTGGACACATAAGGGAGATGGCTCAAGGAAGTAATAATTCTGTTATTGAAGGTTCCAAACCAATACAGGAACCAGGTGAAAAAGATGGTATTATGTGGGCATGAAGTAGCCAAACCCTCTTAGTTTCTGTGTGCACCCTGTTATGTACACAAGCTGTATGCATTCATGCTTGGCAGTATTTCTGAGTGTTAGACTGCCTTGCTGGGAAAAAGAAGTGTTCAGTAAAATTGAGTGCAATGGAGAATTACTGAAAATACTTTTACTTATATGATCATATTGGGCTGCTAGGAATTTGCAACTTAATTTGTCTATCTTTAAAGGAATTACCTATAGTTTCTATTCCTAGAAACGTGCAAGTTTGCTTCCAAAATGGCTGCTGTATCCCATGCTCCCACTGGCACTGAAATAAATTGACACCTTCCCAAAAAGTCCTCTGCCTTTAGTTATTTTCCCTGAGGAGAAAAAGCTAGGAGAGACTTAGGTGTCTTGTGTTGCTGGGAGTCAGTCACATTGAGAAGAGTGTAAGGTAGCAGCTGTTTTGCAACTTAATAGTCCTTTATAGAGTTTCCCTTTTGGAAAATTTCTGCTGTGAGTCTCTGGTGTTGAACCTTCAAAACACAGAGACCAAGACAGTAATTGAAGAATTCAGATAACCATTAATTAAAAATTCCAAAAACAATTGAACAAGCCCTTGAAATGTTTCAGAATTTAAAATACAGCATTTTTAGAGTGCATGTGACACTTGTTTTTTGCTTTGCTCATTAGGGGAATTGCATATAGCATTGCTTTCACTGTAGGCTCGGTGTCCTACTGAAAGGATACACCTTTCAGTCAATATAATTTTGAATGGAAGTAGGTGTACAATGACATTTCCCTAGATGTCACACAAAGAGGGACATAGCCAGCAGCTTACCTACACATTCGTTGTATGGGATATATTCTGGCTGCTGGCTAACCAGAAAGGCTGCAGACTACATCAACCTCTGTTGCTTTACCTGTGGTTTTGGTGTACCTCAGCACTTGCTGCCATAGGAAACAGTCCACACTCAGTGCCTGTGAACGCAGGGATGTGTGTGCGTCCAAGAGGGGCTGAGTGGCCAGGGTGACCACGGCCACTGAGGTATCACAGAGCCACGTGTCTCCCCAAGGAGGAAGTTGCTGTTTGGTTTTGTGTGCTGCTTAGAAAGCTGCTTTTACAGGTTTTTCTTTCCATTGCTCTGTGTTGGAATTATTTTTATTGTTTTTTTTTTTTTTAAGACTGAACAGCTTTCCATTTCCAGAATGGGAAAATTAGTTTTTTCAAATTCATCTGAGTGTTGTCATTTATTCCAAATAGCACTTTGCTCTTTGGAGAGATAAATGACTTGTCAGAACTCAGGAAATGGTTGTGTATTGGCAGGTGACTGAGTGGATGAAAAAGAATAAAATACCTTTTTGGCAGACAATATTGAAAATTAACACTAACTGTATAGATATTTGGTGAATCACCAATGATGACATGGTTTTATATAATTTTGCATTATATATTCACTTTTATTTGGTTTTCTATTTAATGATCACGAGGGGTTATTTTCCATATAGGAATTCTTTGGAACAATGGCTGAATATTTCTTGCCATGATTTATTACCTGAAACTCCGTACATTTCTTGCTTTAGTTAGGAAAAAATAAAAAACCCTCAACATTCACATCTGGACACATAAGTGAAAAATTTTTGATCTGTAATGCATAACAGCATTTGATGAGGTTAAAGCCTGATTGACTTGATACATATTCTGGAATCTTATGTCTTCAGTATTTTTTTCCCTTAGTATTCTCAGGATAGTTAGCTATAATTTGACTATTTTCAGATGGTATGAAGCACCATGCAGTGAAACAGTGATAAGCAATTGCAATATCAAAATATGATAACATGATATAATGTGACTTTACACTCATATTTTTTCAGTAAAAACAGTAGTGACATCAGAGCTGATCCAGCACCGAGGACAAACACCCCAAAGCTAAGAACTCAGTGTCTTAGATTGCACTGTTGCTTCTTGTGCCAGAAGGTCTGTGCTGATTAGTCAGCACTAATGGGCCATTGCTGCTGAACTTCTGCTCAGGGTGAGGGTGCTGTACAAAAGAAGCCTTGGTAAGCTAGAGGCCACCTTAGATGGCAGCTTTTTGAAAACCGCTTAGATAATGAACTCAGTATTATGATTCTTTAACAAAGGGAACAGCACAAAGTCTTTTGCACTTACAGTAGTGAGAAGCAGCAAAGGCAAAGACTCCTCTAGATGTCCAAGACAGGAATTAGAGGTGAGAATAATCTTAAAGTGTGAGGACTCTCTTTTAATTGAACCTCACTTTGGATGTATGACACAAGGTATTAAACAAACTCTATGTGCCAAAGGAAGGTGTTTCTGTTTTACTACTTCTGGCAGTCAAATGATGTGGCTTTCATAAAATTATTTTTGGAAATACTTTGTCTTTTGCCTGTGTTAAATAAATTAGATTAGATTATGATATGGCTCTGGTCATCTGTCTAATGAAAGCTTTATGTCCCCATGGCCAATTGGCCTGGTGCAGCTAACATCCAGAGCTGGCTGTTTCTAAAGCAGACTGGCTGAATCCATGCTGAACAACATGTGCAACATATACAAAATGTCTCGAGTTTGTGCACACATCATGCATTAAAATTGAGCTGAGCCCTAGGTACCACCAGTAATCTGTTACCACTCATGTCATCGCTGCGACAACATGGCAGTTTCCTGCTCCTCCTGCTATGACCTCTGCTTCAGCTGCTTTCATTGACCATGTCCTGACAGAAGAGACTTTCTCTGTTTCAGAGATGGTGATAGACAAGCTGCTGTAAGGTAAGTATAACCTGTAGGAAGTGGTACCCCCAGGTCTACCACACATAGAAGAGACAAAGGATGTGTATGTGATAACCCATCACTCACTGGGTAGTAGTGAAGCATCATGGGGAATCTCCAACAGATAACTTTTTTCTGTTGTTTGTGACCTGCTGATCAGGGAGACGATACCCACTGGTGGGACTGGGCAGTACTCTGCACCTGGAATGACTGTTACCGTTTTGGAGTTAAAATCTACGGGTTTGGAGCTCTTCCTAAAGGTGCCTTGGGTTTGCTGCAGAGCACGAGCTCACTTTCTTGAAGCTAATGTATCAGTAAAGAAAGGCTGCCATCAGAAGCCTTTCAATGTTTGTGATCCTATTAAAATTGGAACTGTCTTATTCCCTCCTTTTATCTCACAGACGCGGTCCACTTCCAGCTCCCGCAGTAGCTATAGCACGAACTAGAAGACTGACAAAGCAGCTTCTGTCCTGGGTGATGTGTCCAGAACTGGCAGAATGAATGTATTGTAAAATGTTAACTGAAAAAAAATAAAAAATGCATATTATGTTACTTTTGTAACATTTCTCATCGTTTTGCATACAGAGTGACGAGTGCAGTGTGATGGATTCTCCTCAGGAGATGTGCTATTACAGCACCAGGACCAGTGCTCTCTTGAGCTGCTGAGGTATGTAATGCTGGCTTCACTGCTGCACATCAGAGGAGCACAGCCTTGTAACCCTCGGCACCTGGTACAGCTGGGTTAAGCTCCTAAACTCATTGAGGTGTGAGTCAACACATGGGCTAAAGACAGGTGAAATAAGAGAAGTTTAAATAGGTAAATAAAAGTCAGCAAAGACTCACAGGACATCGTTAGTGGAGGCTTAGCTCAACTCATTATCCTAGCTACCTTTTTGTGTCAAGCAGCAAAAAAATAAAAAATTGCTTTCTACTTAGAGGGTGTTTACTGTTCTCTTGGAATATCTTCACACATGAGAAAATTTTCCCAAGCAAAAGTGATACCCCCGCTCCCCTCGCTAAGGGGTGTTACGGTACTGTGCCCTGTGGTACTCTTTGGTCTGTTTGGCTCGTACTTGGAGGATGCAGCACACCTTGTGTATGCTTATAGATTGAGGAGAGAGATTAGTCATCCGGTTTTATATGCACAGAAAGAATTTTGTTCAGAAACCTTTCTCAGAGCATTTTTATATATTTATTACATATTTAATATTTATTATATGATTTAGTTCTGTTCTTTTCCTGTTACAAGAAATGTAACTGTTCCTGTGATCTGTACACCTGGTCTAGAATCACTGGACCACCTATTAATTCTGTATAGACCAGAAACCAACCTGGGCCAATCATATCCCATTTAAATTGGCTTATGCTGCCACTGATTTAGAAGCTTTATAATTGAAAAATGCTGTAAGTACTGTATCCTTCTCTACTTTTTCTCCTGTCTCAGGTGTAAATTCTAAAATATTTCAGTGGGATTCACCCTAAAGTGTCCTGTCTTTTAAAGTATTTGGGGATTCTTTAAAAAAAACCACTTTTATGAAGTTGGTTCAATTGTAAAGTATGGTTTTGAATAAGCTATTGCTGTACCAAAAAAAAAAAAAAAAAATCTATAGCTGTCAGTAGGTTATTCTGTGTAAACACCAGTTGCAAATGAGCCTATTTGCTGTGTGGAAAGCAAACAGGTTTCTGTTTAGTTTCTAAGGCCTTGCTGCCAGACTGCACAAGGCCAGGTTTTCAGTCCATCCCGTAAATCTACCGACAAGCTACAAACATCCTTCAAAGGTAAACTTCTGTAAAATGCCTCTTTCATGTTTTATAAGGGAAACAGTGTTGCTTGGAGGCTAACGGAGGGTGCAGGGCAACGAGAGAAGCCAATATTTCATGTTCAGTTGGATATTTGCTGTGGTAAATAAACTATTGCCTGTTTGTTTATGTAAGCAGGTTGTGAGACTCTCAAGTTTGATTTTGATAACTCGTGTGAGAAGAGGTGGAATGAGAGACAACTCATTTCTTTAAAAACAAGCAAAGTAGCTCTTTTTTCATCTATTAATAACAAAATCACATAGCCTCCAGTCTTCCTTTTCTCCAGTACGAGGGTAGTTAATTCATTTATCTGCAACTGCTTAACAGTTACTGTAACACAAAATATTTGTGGAAATGTTTGATGCCTCTAAATCATTTCTGCTGGAGATTAACTGATGATGTTGAGCAAAGGTACGTTAATACACAGGGTATGAATGGAGGAAGTCAACCATATACATAGCTGAACTAGAAAATAAAAATGATGCATTCTGGGTTTATTCCTTGCCTTTTGCTTTAAACCAGGCTTGTAGGTTTATGAGAACAGAGCATGCACACCTGAGCTTACACACAGAACCATCTGCATAATACGATGCTTTTATGGCAGTGCAACTCACCTGGAGAGAAGAATCTATCCTGGAAAGATTGCAAGTGACTTGGTCCTTGGCCAAAGATAGCTTCGTTACAGCTACGCCTTCAAAAGCTTAGCATCTAATTGGAATTACAGGACATTGCTTAGGAGTTTTATCTTCCTCAGAAGAGATGGTTAGCGTTTCCAGAAACAGGTGATCAATATCATAGATGGAGACAAATTTTGTGTAGTGAATTAGATGTTAGCAGAATATAGCAGTTAGATGACGGGGAAATAATTTTAAAGTCAAATAGGTTTCTAGTGGTAAGTCTGATGTTATTTATTGTTTTAGACACGGACATCCTTCTATCTTTCAGCCATTGCTCTCTGTATACCTTGAATTTTTAATTCCAGGTCTTTAGTAAACTTGATAGACCTCTTAACCACCCAATTTACTATTTTCTTTCATTTTAAATGTGCTTTCTCCTTGCGTATTCCTCACAAAAGTCATCTTTACTGTTAGTCTTTTTGTTGTTGTTGATATTAAGTAGGCAGGTGCACTTTATTTAAAGATTGAATCAAATCCTATTCAGAAAAAAGAGTATTCTTAAAGGCTTAGATTCATAAAGCTGGCAGGCAGCCAGTCAGTACTATGTCAGTTCCCTCAAAAGCCTCCTTCTGTCTCTATTTAAACTTCTCTTCAATATCACAGCACATAAATCAAATTATCTACTTCTAGAAGGTGGATACTTTTTCCCACAGATTTCTTTTATCATTTTGTATGGGAAGTTTTTTATTTTCTCCCCTGTTTGGACCTGAGGGATGCTGAGCAGGCGGGATTGCTGCTGGAAGTACACTGCTGAGAGCAGCTCCGCGACAGTGCGCGTGGGGCCAAGTGCGCCAGCGCTGTGGTGCATGGCAGCAGCCCCAAGCTGGCCACCCCACACCTTGTGCCACTGTGCCTGATGGAGAGCTCCTTGGGAGACACTCACCCAGGCTTATGTAGGGCAGCGCTTTATATGGGGCAGCTGGAAATGACTGGTGGAAATGAGTAATTTCCTTATTATCCTGTAGTTTAGAAAAGACTCGCTGCCTTCTTGTGTCTCCAACTATGATTTACACCTGAACCAGTATTACATGTCACTGCTCTGATACAGTGACATTTTAAGCTCTTTCTGGACAGCTGCACATGATTCCACAAAGGAAGGGGTCAATCAAGCTGTAATTCTACAAGCCTGACGTGGTTCTCTCAGCCTGTTTTTTTTACTAATCCTGTTGCAGTTGATATGAGAGAAGAAAAAAATGAGACTTTGTTATGCTTTGCCTTCAGACGTTCTCTCATTTTCACTGGATTAGCAGGTCAGTCACTGTATTTGGCTTGCTTATTGTTCCACTAATGACATTTTATTACAGAATTCAATGCTGCAGTCTTATAGTAGGAGCAATTCATGTGCTACATTTGAAGTTCAAAATGAGTATTTCTTGAATATTTTCAGTGTTCCTGGAAGAAGGATTGTTAGAACTGTTCCATCGATAAGGGAAAAGCATGAACTTATTGAAGTATGTGGCTGTAAACTTTAAAATGTTTCAGGAATGACCTATACTGTTTTCTACTGCAAAAGTGAATATTTGGGAGAAATAAAAGTAGATCAAAACAAGGAACTTAAAAATGAAACCCTTTTGAAGGTCTACTGCAGTTGCTGGTAGCATAAACAGTTTTGCTTACACATGCATATTTATTAGTTTCTTCTCCTGAAACCCAGCACGAAACAGGCACTTTCTTTTTATCTGGTGTCAGTGAAAGTGATAACACTTACTGGTTTCATTGTATTTTCTAAATGCAGTATTTCCTCCCTTACCTTGCCTGCAAAAACTGTGCCAAATATATGGATACAAAAATAATTTTGAGTTTTTAAATGTATTTCTAAGTCTGTGTCTATGATTCTGTATGTGTGGACACATACCTACTATATATATATATATCTTCTATACGCATACAGAAAATGCAAAGGAAAGTTCATTTTTAAAGCTTTTTTGGCATTTGCATATCATGTAGCTGTGTTAACTTGGCTGATGATCTCAGCAGATTCCCTGAAGAAAGGCACACAATTTATATAATGTTTTCCATGCAGATACTCTGTAAAATTACGTAAGCCTCTTCCTGCAGACGCTTTTGGAGACACAGGTTGAGCACTCAGATTGAATGCACTTTCAGTAGGCTCATGCTTAAAATTACAGACACATTAAATCTTCTCCAGATAAGAGCTAAAAATTGATGCTCCATTTGTTTTCTAAGACCAATATATGCATAAAGAATATAGAATTAGTGGCTATTTAGAGACTACTGATTTTGAAATAATAAATTAACTTTTCTTTTTCATTGCTCTGTAACTAAATATTGGGGCTGTTGACTCTTCCTTGTCGCGTGAAGGAAAATAGAAAAACAAAACAAATTCCCCCAAACTAAAATATCTGCCCCTTTTTCCAGCTACAGGCGGCTGGGAGCTCATCCACTACCAGGTATTCTTTTAAGCAGTAAAGAACCCAAATTTCTGCTGCATGTTCAATTCTCACAACAAAGTTTGATTTCAGGCAGATAGGACAGACAAGTTCTAAGTCTTCTTTTTGTCAAACACATTAATCTTGTTGAAAACACAAACATAATTTTAAACTGTTGATTAACTACTGTGGGTTTTTTTTGAGCATTTTAAAATGTACAGCAGATAATGTATCTCACCTGTAAAATCACAAGGTAATTTTATACCAGCTTAAAGATGGAAAGAAAATTAGGACTTAAAAGTAGAGGTGTTGATTCAACATGTGGAAATACAGTACAGATGGTTAAAAAAATAATAAATCCAAGGAGTGACAAGAAATGTAGAAAAGAAATAGTAATAAAAGGCATAAAGTTAAAAACGGCTAGTACATTGACAAGGGATTTTAATAGGACCTGTACCAAAAAAAAGGCAATGGTTATTTTTAGCTGCTTTCACCAATTTTGTGAATTAGAGAAGCAATAAATTTTTTTAATCTCAAAACTTCTATTTAAACTGGGTTGTTGCCTTAATTTTTTTACAATAGCCTACCAGAATTCTAAGCATAAAAAGGGTTCAGTTCAGAAAATGGCAATGAAAATTGTTAGGAAGAGGAACAAATGATATCTAGAAGTATAAAACCAAAAAAACCCACCCCAACACAGGGAATATTTCATTTAATTCTAACAAGCTCATACATACATAAGTTATCAAGTATTAGCATAAATAATTCAAACATTGAGATGTTTTAGCAGATCAGAAATTTTAAGTAATCTGGCTTTTATCATAGGAATGCATGTGCAGAAGAATCTACCTTTTTTTTTTCTGCAGGAATCATGACTTGGGAGAAAGAACAATGTTCAAAGAGGCATTTGGAGCTCAATTTTATGTCATCATTCATTCCCTACTGCCATGCCATATTTTACTTTGTACCATCTCTATACTGAACTGCCTGTGGAATAACAGGTGAGCTTTTCTTCACAAACCTTTATTCACCTTGAAAATTCTTCTCCAGGAGAGGTAAGAAATATTATCTCCTTTTGACAGATGGAGAAATAGCCCAAGACAAAGTAAAAAATATTCAAAACATGCACTGATTTTGAATCTTAATCTGAAAAAACAACAGCTTTTTTTTTAATGCAATTTACCATTTTGAGTAGCATTTAATAATTCTGAGCCACTTTAGTGATAGCCACGGGTACTCACCAAGCTCTGTCAATAAATTATGTATGGTCTGTCAATAAATAATGCATTTTGGTTGTTTAAAGAAGCACAACATCAAAATGATGGCCAGTTATGTAAAGTATTACTGGGGAAAAAAAGTTGTTTACTGCACAGAAATTTAGAAAGAAAAGAGAGCACCTAATTTCTCCGGGACAAGGTTCAGCTGCCCACAGCTGTAATGCATGTTCTCTGGTTTGTGGGAGGGTTTTATCAGCATCTTCCCACTGCAGAGAAATATCTCAGCAAGCAGTCACCATTGTGTTCCTCAGAGGTGGCCCGTTCCCTGTATGGAAATATGAAAAATCTGCAGAGAATTTGCTGTTGAATCCTGAGGAAAATGTCCATTAGAATTGGATGTGAAATTTTAGTTCCAGTCATCTAAAATTTAGTAAGCCTTGGTTTTGTGACCTTTTTCATGTGTGTTTTGAAAAGGGTAAGAAAATCACACAGGTGAAAACTTTGGCAAGAACTGGGAGAGACTTACAAGTTTTAGTGGGAAATGCTGATGTTCACAGACCACCTATGGGAAGACAGATCTTCCCATATTTTGGAGTTTTATTAATTGCAGTCTGCTTCCACTCCCTCTCACATTCATTTTTGCTTCCCCCTTTCATCCCGGCCTATTTGGTTTTCAGGAGGCGGGACCAGGAGAAGCATGGGAAGAGGGCGCAGTCCCCATGACAACTCTAAACCGCCAGTCCCCTCCTCTCTCTCCCACTGTGTCTGAATGTGCTGGCACAGCCATCTGCAGGTTTGCTGAAAACAAGTGCTGCTAAAAAGCTTTTGGCTGGCTGTGCTGTGCACAGGCTGGTGTGAGAGAGAAGGCAGGAAGGCACGGCAGAGCTTGGGAGAGACGGTGTAGGCCTCAGCTTCTGCTCAGGCTCCCGTGCAGTAACAATGTGCTTTCCTAGTGCCTGCCTGGGGCCAAGGCTGTCAGCTGCCAAAGCAGCCATTGCTAAAATGTATCTCTTTTTTGGTATATGCAGAGAAGCAAGGTGAGTGAAATGAGCTTTGTGTAGGCACTCTGCAAGACAGAGCCTGAGCAAACGTCTGCTGTAAAAAAGCTCTTCTTGGGTACTGTTTTCCAGAGGAATGTCAGGGTACATTGCAGACAAACTCAACAACTCTGTGCTAAACTCTGAGCTACTAGAATCACTAGGTTGTAAAGGACCTTTGAGATCATCAAGTCAATCCATACCTGTCCTCCACTAAACCATATCCCTCAGCACCTCGTCTACCCGTCTTTTAAACATCGAGGGTTGGTGACTCAACACCCTCCCTGGGCAGCCTGTTCCAATGCCTGATAACCCTTTCAGTGAGAACTTTTTCCTAATGCCTAATCTGAACCTGCCCTGCCACAGCTTGAGGCCATTTCCTCCCCTGTTGCTTGTGGGAGGAGACCAACACCTGTCTCTCTGCAACCTCCTTTCAGGTAATTATAGGCACTGATAAGGTCTCCCCTTAGCCTCCTCTTCTCTAGGCTAAACAACCCCAGTTCCCTCAGCCTCTCCTCATAAGGTTTGCTCTCCAACCCCTTCACTAGCCTGGCTGCTATTCTCTGGACACTAGAGCTTCAATGAAGCAATTATGAAAAAGCACAACAACAGAAGAGTAAGGAGCATTTCTTTACAGTAATTATAGCAGTAGCTTCTTTTTATTGCTACTGAAAAAAAAACCACCAAACTTAAGTATTGATACTGTGAGATAAATATCTACCATTGAAAGTTTCAGCTTGCATGTGAACTTGAACAAAATTATAGCAATCTGAAAATGGAGCAAAATACTGGAAAATGATATGTGGGATTAAGCATAGGTGAGCTAATGCTTCTTCTCTGACTTGAACAATGATCCAGAGAAAAACATAAATCCTGCAGGAGAAGGTGAACCTGAAATCTTAGTGAAGGTGATGTATTCTCAGCTGCTCAAGAAAATAATGAATATTAGGATAATCTACTTTATTATTAAGGCATATGATGTTATTTTAACCTTATAGGTGAGTTTGTGATGCAATTCTTTTGACTGTATGTTGAAATAAAGCTAAGGCCTTACAAAGAGTATGTGGAAAAATCCAGCATTATTCAGTTTTGCCTTGCATGCGATTCTAATGCTGCCAGGTATGCTGTTACTCTAAGTGACATTATGGTGCGAGTCTATTGCTGCTCCTGAGGCATGGCGTGATACACGTGCTACCTCTCCAGCACTGTATATACTTGGAACTGGCTTGGGAATGGTCGTTATAATCACATTCATGGTGCATCCAAAAGGTATTTAAAAGATTAATCTTGATAATAGTCAGAATATGTCCCTGGGAGATCTTGAATGAGTAAATAAGTAGTTATCTGAAACATTCCCAACTCTTGGCTTCTCATTTCTAATACAAAGACTTGTTTGTTATGGGAAAAGTGTTCTATTGTTAACCTACACTCATGGAAGTCTAGAAGGATTAGAAGGCATTAAGGAAATAATAGGCAGAATTCTCTTCTGATTTGCATCAGTATGCACATAAGTTTCAGAAGCGCTGGGCTAGTTTAGGGGTTGTTCAACTTCTTTTTAAACTATGTTACAGTATGTCACAGAAGCCTTTAACTATATGTGCTTTATGCCTGAACTGCAGTTATCTGAGTTCATTAGCATGAAACTTTGTTGATGTAGAGTATCTCGCTCTGTCCTGTTCTGAACATCAACCAGTGAGGCAGAGTTCCTGAAGAACCCGAAGCCTTCAGGTTTGGTTCATCAGAAGTAATTCGGCAACTTTTCACCTAAATGTTTGGTTCTCTTTGTGATGTGAGGATATGACTGTCAAGAGGATATCTACAAAATGAAACTCTGCCCTCTTCCAGGTGGCTGTTGAGGTAAAGAAAGATCAAGCCTAATGTAGCTCCACATTAAAATAGATTTGGCCATTGCTGTTGACATATGTAAAACTTGCTGGGAGCAGTATGAAAGGCCTGCAAAACAAGAAGAAATAAGCCTACTGTAGATGCAACTGATTCCAGCTCTTATTAACAAGAGCCTGCATACACAGAACTACAAGGTGCTCGTTGTTATGCCTCTCTTAAAATTTCTGAGATTATGTTGAGCTGTGTTGGTTATCCTGCTGAGATACTCTCATTCATTGCATGGCTAGACAGGGGTGGTTTTTTCTGCAAACAACAAAAGAAATTTTTGTACCAATCCGTGCTCAGAAACAATAATTGTTTTACAAGGCTTACGCTCTGAATTGGTAGGAATTTCAGAGAATTGGTAAAAAGACATGATCTTTGGCCCACAGACCACATAAGACATATCTTAGCCATACATGCTAGAGATAATCTCATACATTTTAGATTAAATGGGCAGTGTTCATAAATATTAAATCATTGTTCTCCAGCAGCATGTGCACATATTTGTGCAGTAGAACAGAATTCATTGATATCTCATTTCTCCTCCACTGTGTAGTGTCAATCCTCCTAAACCAGAGTTGTCTTATTTCATCTGCCAGTTACAGGATTTGTCTTCTGAAATTTGGTATGATTTGACAACATTTGAAATCACTACATGACATTTTCCTTCTCCAAATTAGATTAATATGCTAAGTGGAGTGAGTGCAATGGATTTTCTGTAAAAGTTCATCAGAGTAGGAAAGGAAAGATTCTTGGTTGTGTGGCTATAAGACATTTCCTTGTTTTTCAGTTGTTAATTATGCCTGCAACTGAGTTATGACATTTTCAACAACTAGTAAAATTGCACACATAGTGCATTGACTTTGTACTGCCTAGAAATAATGCAATAGATCATTATCTGATGAAGTAATAACTAATGTATCAATATCTCTCTGTGAAAGTTGAGTCAAAATCGCCATCTCAGAGAATTAACTTCTTGACTCGGGAAATAAATAGTATGCTGGCTACTGGCTGCCAGAATCAGACTATGCCCAAGTTAGATTTTATTTTATTCAGGTTTATTCTACTTTGCACTGTCAGAAAGTTCAAATAAGATACAGTTTCTGAAGGATCTGGTGAAAGACGTCTTCTATAGATTTGAATTGCCGTCTTGATCACATTGAAGCGCATCTGACAGGCATAATAGAGATGCAACTTGCAGTGTCACTTGTGATTATTTAAAATTTAAATTGGCTTCTTGAAATATTCCGTGAATGGGTGTGGATACCTAGTAGAAATTTTTATAGTAATTTTTGAACTTTTAATTTAAGGTACTCCTTTTTAATACCTTTTTCTCAATTAAGCTTCATAATATGATTTTAAAATAACTATTTTAGATGTAGAATTTTTAAATAATCATGCAAATGCATAGAGAAAACCATTCCTAACTACTGTTATTCTCAGAATCTTGACTGTCAGGTGTCTTACGTGACAAGTGAATACTGCAAAATCCTAGAATATGATTTTGAGGTGAATCAGTGGGGAATACTTAAATAGGTGTTCTGTAATCTTTGCAGATAGTGAACTTGTCACCTCAGAGTAGAAATCGTATTTCAGAGCAACGGTGCATGGATCAGAGGATGCTGGGCTGTCACTTATGGGCATAAATATTCACAAAAAATAGTATTTTGTTTTTTAAAGCTAAAAGCATAACAACAGCTTAATCCTTCCTGCTTACTTAGAAATGCTTACTTTAGAACGTTCACAATTACCAAGGGAAAAAACCCCAAACTATTGAAGAAATAAAAGGATTTATTTTTCATGCTCGAAGTAGAAGCTACATCAACTACAGTAATTAATCAAATGCATTCCACAAACCATGTATCACATAGTCTGTATTGCCTACAAAATATAGTACTCCTGGGCAGTGCACTAAAAAAAAAAATAATCTTTATATAAGCTTTTCCCCTTTCCTATAGAAACTAACCCAGCAACTTTAAAAAATGTTAATGGATTATATTTACTCCTTTGCTAGGTGAGATTCCTTCCTTACAAAACCCAAAATAAACCAAAAACAGGAAACAAACCAAAACCAAAAGAAAACATCGCAAAACCCCAAGCCTTACCCTTTAAGTAGGTAAGTATGATGTAAAGTGAGATAGCAGAGTCACAGCAGATACTGCAGTAGTTCTTCACAATGTTTTTTATTTAGTCTATTTACTTTTGCTTGGAAGACTCAGGCAGTAAGATGGTAAGGTGGGAACAAAACAGAAGAGTAGGAGGGTGAAGTAGCAGTACAGAAAGTATGAGGGAGGAGAGTTTGTTAGCAAACAGATACAGAATTGTGATTTTATAGATCCACCTCCTTTAAAAGGTCTTCCTACATCTTATAAAATCAGTGAGCTTTGGCAGGGCTTTCTTAGAATATGCATCTGGATCATGTCTTCTGCTTTCAATGACATTTGGTGAAATAAGGATGTATGACAGCTAGCAAGTTCCCTTAGCATCATTCAGTGTAGTAGCAGCATTCAGATTACTTTCTTGTACCTTTTCAATGCAGTTGTTTTTCCTCTAAGTCTTTTTTATCTGTGGGCTGTTCTGTGTTACCCTGGAGAAGCTCATAGGTCTTACTTTCTCACTCCTGTGTTTATCAGTATTCATCATCATATGATCAATAATTTACCAGCTGCTTTCCTATAGCAACGCAAACTGGTGACACAACACCAGCCCAGGAATGTCTGTCAGTCCTGGCTCCCACAGTCGCACACTGTTATTATGACATCTCAGCAGTGGCTTTGTCTGTACAGTTGTCATGCTGCTGTCATGGAGCTTTGACCCAAAGCTACGCTTCCATTTGGGTAAGTCACCAGTGCCCGTTTTGCACAACCCGTTATACTGAGTGGATGCAGCGTGTGCTGAGAGAGCTGCATCACAGTGATGAGTAATGGGACAGAATCTTAGAGATTTTGCTGTTTTTTGTAAATACTTACTAGCTGTGAAACTTGTGCATCATTTATTTTTGACCTCATTTTGGTGCTTTTATAGCAGATGTTACCTTGCTGAAGGAATGGACTGAATCTACATGGGATAAGAGTATTATCAGCCTGGTGCAGCCACACTAACAGTCCTTTGTGTAGAAGGAAGCAGTGCTCTGGGAGAGGAACGTGCTCCCACAGGAATTAAAGACTATTATAAGCAGTATCTGTTTCATCTAAACAGATAACATGATTTAGAGATGTGGGCAGCTCTTTGGTTGTGCTTTCTCTAGCATAAACACACAACAATGTATTTTGCATATTAAAAAGAAAAGACAATAGCAGTGTACCCTTGCAGTGAGGAAACGCATCTGCATCCTTGGGCTGTATTAGCGAGTATTCAGTAAGTCCAGGGAAGCTATACAGCATTTATAAGACCCTATCTGGAATAACATGTCCAATTTTGGTCTCTACAGTAGAAGACAGTCAGTGACGTACTGTCAGAGGGGTCCACTGAGGTAAGATGGCTGAAGCCTGATGAGAGAGGAAGAAAGGAGTTGTTTGGTCTGAAGAAGGGAAGGCTGAGGGGAGACCTTATTGCTGTATAGAGGTACCTGATGGGAGGGGATAAGCAGCCAGACTCCTCTGGAAGGTGCACAGTGGTAGGACAAGAGGCAACAAAACCAATCTGGAGCTTATTAAAGTTTGGATAGATATGAAGGAAAAAAAATAATTCTCTGACACTGGCATAGGTTGTCCATAGAGGTTGCTAGATCTCTGTCATTGAGACATTTAAAACAGGACAAGGCCCTAAGATACCTGGCCTAACTGGACCTGCTTACAGCTGGAGGCTGGTCTAGATGACCTTGACAAGTAGTTTTCAACGTAAAAGTTTTCAACATCAATGACTCTATAAAAAAAAGGAAACCCCAGCCTAAGTAAAATAAAGCGTATGCAAAGGAGAAAGAGAGAAGGCTACAGTATTTTGGACCCAGATTTTCTAAACTGTGTAGCAGATGCCAATATTTGGATCACAAAGGGAACAATTGTACCATTAAAATATAGAAAAGCATAATAGTAGGTATATTTACCAGATTTCTTCTTATCAAAGTAGCTGAGAAAACAGTATCTCACCACTTATTTTGTCCATCCTACGTGTTTTCATTGTAATTATGCTTGTCATTGCAGTACATTTGCATTGCAATTGATGCTCTCAGGTTAAGGTGCTCTGTGGCTGCTGTACTGGCATAATATTTTATCTTATTTGTCAGCCACAGCGTGTGATATGTTATGACATGACATAAAGCTGTGCAACATAAAAAAGAATATAAAAAAAAAAACCAATTCATCCACGGTGACATAATTTCTGTTGTGCAAAACAATTTTTTGCTTCTAATTCAAGCCTGAGAACCAAATACACCATATCAGTTGTCAATCATGCCTTGTGCTAAGGCAAATATATTGCTTCCTAAAAGAAACATATGGCTTCAGAAGTACTGTTTTATTTTGTTAGAAAGAGTTATTTCCTTTGATTTTATGATATAAGGCTATTAGACTTCCTACATAAAACATATTACAGATGCACTTTAAAAATTGTCTTTGTTTTAACAGCATACTTTTCAAATATTAGGTAGGTTTCTTTTCTGTCATGATGGCTACTATGGCAGTAAAATATAATCCTATACATTAAATCCTAAAAATAGGAGATCGAGTCAGACTAATTTGGATCAAAACAGAGCTTTAAATGTAATGGGATTGGGAGCAGCTTCTCTGGAAACAGCAAATAGCCTTTGAAGGAATAATTTCAATACTTTTCTTCTTATATAATTCTTATGATCTCAGTATCCAAGCATCTCACATATGTCAATATTTTTGTCCTCACACAAACATTTTCAGAGCAATATGTAAGGGATGTTGTTTATTTACTTCTTGCTCAACTATCCCCAATCTTTTGCAGTTCTTAAGTTCATAGTTGCAGTAGCCTACAGTGTTTGAAATGTTTCTGGAAAGGTTGGGTATTTATGGGAGCAGCATATTTGAGAATATCCCTGAGCAGAAGGACTTAGGGGTGTTAGTGGATAAGATGCTTAACATGAGCTAGCAATGCACACTTGCAGCCCAGGATATGAATGGCTTTATGGGCTACATGGAAAGAAGTGTGACCAGCAGCTCAAGGGAGGTGATTCTGCCTCTCTGTTCCACTCTTATGGAATACTGTGTCCAGCTCTGGGGTCCCAGTAGAAGACATGGAGCTGTTGGAGCAAGTTCAGAGGGGGTCCACAAAGATGATCAGAGGGCTAGAGCCCTCTTTCCTATGAAAGATAATAAGCCCAACTAAGAGAGTTGGGCTTATTCAGTCTGGAGAGAAGACTCCATGGGGGGCTTTATTGCAGCTTTCTGGTACCTATAGAGGGCCTACAGGAAAGCTGGAGGGGGACAGCTTGAGATGGTATGTAGTGATAGGACGAGGGGTAAAGGAAGAAACTCTTTACTGGCCCTGGCACAGGTTACCCAGACAAGTTGTGGCTGCCCCCTGAAGTGTTCAAGGACTGGTTGGATGGGGCTTTAGGCAACCTGGTCTAGTCAAAAGTGTTTCTGTCCTTGAGGGTAGGAACTAAATGATCTTTAAGATCCCTTCCAACCCAAACTGTTCTCTGATTCTGTAATATATGTACTTGCACACAGGTTATATACCACTTCCAGTGATTTCATGAAAATACAGTATTATAAGGACTTTTTTGTCAAGAACGTTAAGGCCATTATAAGTGCTGTGCTGATATATACGTAACACTTTCACAGAAACCAGCTCTTATATTTAAAGCCTAGTGCTTCAGATATTAAAGTGATTGGCTCTGTAACCTTTCAACTGATTGAAATTTTGCTTTCCTGAGATGTGAGAAGATGCTCAAATATTTTGAGGTTACTAAGAACTGTCAAGACTATAAAGTACTGATATTTCCTAAAATACACACTGTGAGCAATCAATTGTTGTTTTGCATAACCAGTTTCAGATGTTTAGATTTCTGTTCTTGAATATAATTGCAGCTGTAGGTTAAATGAGAACCAAACACTTTTATTAGGCACAGATAATCCCCAAACTGAATGTCGAAGAGTATCAGAGTGTGGTGGTTTGACCCTGGCTGGAGGCCAGACTTCCACCAAAGCTGCTCTATCACTCCCCTTTTCAGCTGGACAGGGGAGAAAATATATATCGAGAGGCTCAGGAGTCGAGATAAGGACAGGGAGAGATCATTCTGCAATCAGTGTCACGGGCAAAACAGACTCAGCATGGAATAAAGGAAAGAAACTCTCTAATTTATGACCCTGCACTGCACACCCAGTGACACTAGAGTCAGGTAATGAGAAGTGGGGCCAGATCTTAAAGCACCTCCCCCCCACCCCTCCCTTCCTAGCAGACTTCACTTTAGTCATGATTTCTCTCCCTTCTTCCCCCCAACTGGGGCACAGGGAGGGGCAGGGAATGGGGGAATGGGGGTTTTGGTACGTTCCTAATGAGTTGTTTTCATTCTTACTCGGGGCAGGGGCATTCCTCACACCATTCCCCTTCTGCCCTGTGAGGTCCCAGCCACAGGAAACAGTCCTCCACAAACTTCTCCAATGTGAGTCCTTTCTGTTGGTGCTTCAGCTCCTCACCACCTGCCTCAGTGTGGCTCCCTTCCATGGGGTGTCGACCTTCAGGCTGAGATTGCTCCAGTCTGGTCCTCCACAAAGTCTCAAGTCTCCCCAGCAAACCTGCTCTGGTGTGAGTCAGTCTCTTCATGGGCTGCAGGTTTTGCTGCCAGGAGCTTGCTCCAACACAGGCTTCCCATGGGGTCACAGTGTTCTTCAGGTGTCTCCACCTGCTCCGGCTTGGGGTCCTCCATGGGCTGTAGATGGGATCTCTACTCCCTGTCATTATCCACGGGCTGCAGGGGAACAGCCTGTTCCACTGTGGTCTTCTCCATGGGCTTTGGGCTCTTGGGCACCTAGAGCACCTCCTCCCCCCACTTCTTCTTCACTGACCTCGATGTCTGCATGGTTTTCCACATCATCTTGCTCCCTTCTCTGGTGGCAAAAAGTGCTGCTTGTGGGTTTTTTAGCTTGTGATTCCCAGTGGCGCTGTGACCGTCACTGGTGGGCTTGGCCTTGGTCAGCAACGACTCCGGCCTGCAGAGAGCTTCTAGCTGATTCTTGCATGAGCCAGCACTGCAGCCCCCCTTCTCCACCAGAACCCAGCCACACAAAACTAGAACACATAGAAGGAAACTGTGCAATATCTTCTCTGAATAGCTTAATAATGCCCACAACCAAAGGTTACATGTATGAAGATTTAAATAGCTCTTCTATCCAAGAATCAATATTGTCTGACATCATTCTATATAGGATTTTAAATGTAAGGGATTTTTCTCTTAAATCATGACACAAGTTAGTTATATCAAATAACCTGGGTGATTTACAGAGCAGTGAAAGATTACTGCCCTGTATTGTTCGAAATTTTGTATTGAATAGGTTTGAAGAATTACAATTCCTGTTATGAAGTCTCATATACTGTCTCACAGTTTTTATTCTGTAAAACTTACATATATATTTATACAAATATACCCTTTTATGATGATTCACAGTGTAATCTAAATATATTATGTACTTTGTTTTTAAGTGTAAATTCAATGAGATTATTTTAGACACTCTTATATGACAATTCATTGAGTTGCCTCAATATATTTGCAGTATGTGTTGTTCTCCTATTTCGCATGAACCAGTTGAGATAGTCCACATTCTAAGAAAGCCTGGTAAAACCAGTTTTTATTTTCATATTTTTGAACTTAGTCTCTTCTGTATGAAACAGACTGGAAAATCTACCTTGTGTGTATATTCTCACATGAATTTGCTTTTCTATAAGAAATATATTTGCTTACCTTACTATGTCAAAACTGCACCTTAAAGGCAGGAAAGCCTTCCTCTGATTTTTCAGCTTCCAACATTATCTTTTACTATTGGAAATTTATGTGGAACTACAAGTCTTTTTCTGTCATTTCTTCCTCAGACCTTTGAATGATTCATCGTGATAAAGATGAAAACACAGTGAAGGACAGAGTTAGGTGTAAATTCTTATTCACTGAACATTTTATGTTCTAATTCATGTTCTGTGTTTTCCAGATGAAATGTCAACATTCAGACTTGAATTTAGTGAGTTTCCATCAATCCTATGATCCCTTAACTGGTGGGGTTTAGGAGATCTGGTTCATTTCTAGTCATCTTTGGGACATCTTTGGGACCTGTTGACTCAGCAAATGTTCCATTTTTTAAATATAAGAATGCCTAGCCAGGCCAACCAATTCTTTAGATAGTTTTTTGGGGAAAGAGCTCCATGTGGTTCCACTCTTCTTATACAGGCCTTTCTAATCACTTGCGGTGACAAAGCACTTCCTCCTCTTAAAACTGGATCTTTCAAGAATCATCATCCCAGAACGATCCCTTTAAGTGATTGAAGAATTACGCTGCTTGTGCAGATGGTAGTGGAAAAAACTGAGACATCCCATAGAGATGAGAGGAATTTAGAAGTCAAATTCTTAAAGCTGTTGTTGATGTTGGGCAGGATTATTTCTCAAAAAATAATAATTAAATAGGAAAACAGAACAATGAAAATGTGCTCGGTTGACCTCAGCTGGCTGCCAGGGTGCCCACTCAGCTGCTCTCTCACCTCCCCTTCCTCAGTGGGATGGGGGCAGAAAATAAGATGAAAACCTCATGGATCAGCATAAAGGTACTTTAATGAAGGGAACCAAACACCACACGTGGAAGCAAAATGAATCAAAGCAAAATTATTCCCTATTTCCCATAAGCAGGAGATGCCCAACCAGGGCTTCAGTATGTATAACAATTGCTTTGGGAGAAAAATGTCTCTGTAACAAATGCTACCCCTTCCTCCTTTCTTTTATTATTTGTTGATGATCATGACATCATATGGTATAGAATATCCCTTGGGTAATTTGGAGTAAGTTGTCCTGGCTGTGTCACCTCACAAACTCTTGGCCTCTAAGGAGGGATTGGAAAGACAGCCTTGGTGCTGTGTGAGCTCTGCTCAGCAGTATCAAAACATTGGTGAGTTACCAACATCAGCCTAGCTACAGAGCACAGCGCTGTGAGGGCTGGTAAGGGGAAAGTTACTCTATGCCAGCCACACCCAATACAGAAAATTTGTAAATTTGATGGCTCTTCATTGTTCAGAGATAAAATGAGACTGAGCCTAATATACTGGAACATTTATGTGTCAATCGCTTTTACAAATTAATCTCTCACCTAGACAAATACAGTGTTGTTTCATGTGTATCCATAGAGTGCTGATACTCTATAATTTTTTAAGCATTTAAATTTCATCACACTGCTTTTTTCTGTCCATCCATTCACTGACTCTTGTTCTATTTATGGAAGCTTTATATTTAAGATCATTTTCAATCTCTGTACAGCATCAAGAGTAGTGGTTTCTGAATGGGACTGTGTGCTATCCTGATAGTTTACTGACAAGTGAAAACCCGCCGGATTCACAACAGAAGGGTGCTGGTGGTTGTTTTTTTATCCTGTTCGAGTAGCTGTACTGCTTGTTAAAAGCTTTAGACAGTTTCAGAATTAATGGATTTATAAATAGAATAAAAGGCAGCTTTTGTTATAAAAATGAATAATGTTTACTACAGATTTTTATTAGAAGTTAATAAAGAAAATAATAAAGATAGATTTAAGTTTAACGCCGTTATCCATAATTCATAATTCATCTGAGAACCTCTTTTTTCTTACCACTGCCTAATGTTTTTGTATGCAAAAGCTGCACAGTTTTCGATGGAAGTCAGAAGAAGGGAAAACTTTTTAAATGAGAAATTATTCAGTGTGCAATTCGTTGCTGCTTCGTTCGGTAGGGTCTGGTGGTTCTGCCATTCTGGTTTGCTTATAAGCACCATATTGTGCACTGTGGTGTCTGAGCAAGGAAGGAAGGGAATGTTAAAGTAATTGTTGTTCGGACTATCTATTTTTTAGTCAAATCC
The DNA here is from genome assembly GCF_964237585.1 of Gallinula chloropus. NCBI lineage: Eukaryota > Metazoa > Chordata > Aves > Gruiformes > Rallidae > Gallinula > Gallinula chloropus. Next base: position 83,416,690 of record NC_140086.1, on the reverse strand, counting down.
TGCAAATTGGCTTTGTGTCAGCATTCAGAAACTGCTATTAGCAACTGCTGCTTTTTCACTGCACATGTAATAAGGGAATATGTCCAGTTTGCATATTTTATAAAATGAAGAAAAATAAATAAAAGGGGGGAAAAAAAGGTAGAATCAGGAAGCAGTGCATGTTTGAAAATCCCTGGCCAAAGGATTTCTAGCCTGAAGTATTAAAAACAAACAAAACCCCCACAAACAAACAAACAACACCCCCTACACACACATACACAACAACCCCCCCCAACGTCTGAGACATTATAATCTCAGTATAACATGGCCATTATTAGCCTGAGAAATGCTGAGTGAGAGATTAAGTATGTTTACTAACTTAAGATCTAATTAAAAAGCTGTATGATTAAAGAAATGAAGAAGAACATGTCTTACAAACAATCTGTCTAAACTAAATCTTAGAGTTTCAGAGAACTTGGACTATGACTAAAGCTGGGAAGTTATGCTTTCTTTGAATACAGTGTTTCCTTTAAGACAGACATATAAACACTTTCAAGTCTGCAGCAGACATATAAACCCCATGATTTTGTATGAAAATATATACAGCCGTGTTCTTTTATCATCTACCCAGCACCAGCACACTTTTACTTTTTTTTTTTTTTTTTTTGAAAATAAGTATTTGTTGAAGAATTACCTTTGTACTCAGATCAGGAATGGTCATTGTTGCAGCAATTGAAAAGACAATTGAGGGTTGTCAGAAGATCGTAAGAACTTTAATGAACTGAAAATTTGTCTTTCACTAATACATTAGCATAGTGAGCCTGATTTCTTAAGTACTGCCCAATTCAAAAAATCACAGTTCAATATTCAGAAGTGAGTTGAGAGGAGGATGGAAAATGAAAGTTCTCGGAGAATAAAGTAATGATTCTCAGGGCACTGACACAAGCTTCCCCTGTCACCTTCCTCAGCACCCTCCAAAGTTTCTCATTAGTTTACCTCTGTCCTAGTTTTAGTTTGCCAATTTTCCAAGTTGCAAGTGTCATGCTATCTCATGGCAAAAAGTTATGACAGAGCAATGGTCAAGGTAACATACACTGTGTCATGAGTAAGACTGAGAAGTTCTAGTGTGAAAGCTGCCTGAAGCACTCGTTTCATTTTTTAAATGTTCTCAACTGAATGCACATTTTAATTTTTTCCCACTCAAACTTTGCTTAACTTTCAAAGACTGCTTGAATTCAAAATACTTAAAAGGCTCTCAAAGTATATATGGTACATTAATATATATCTGCTGTATATTACATCTATAACCAATGTGTGCTGGTGAAAACATGGTAGATTGATGGGAAAAGTCATTGATATTAGTATTGATAGATGAGTTACATGTTAGAATAACAATTTTAGCTAATACAGGTTTAAAATATGCCTATATTTAAATTAATTTCAGAGCAGAACTTTTGATAACAAAACAACTTAAGGGTTTTTTGCTTCTCTTAGATATGTTTTAAAGGAGCAAGAGAGGAGATTTTAGACTCTGTAACAAGATAGTGCTGCAATATTGCTGTAAGAGTGGTGAGAATACCATTTCTAACAAATGATTTGCTGGCTGTAATAGATTCATTTTAATGTGTCATTTTAAATGTCACAATATGATTGGACTATTTTAAGTTTACTTTTCACTTCCGTAAAATAATTATGGAAGAACCTATCTGCCTTAGGTCTGGATGGCAACACAATTTTGGCCTAATTACATAGATTGATGTCTTTGTTATGTATGCAGTCACTTTCAAAGCACCTATAATTCTTGGGAAATTTAATAGTGGAAAAAAAAGTTGGAGTATGCAAATCCAGTGATTGAATGTTCTGGAAAGAAACAGAAAGAAAATAGCAAAACAAGAAGAAGGCAGATGCCAGTAATGTTTTCCAGAACTTCAGCTTGTCTCAAAGGGAATGAGGAATAACATTATTAATGAATCAACCCCTTAATACTGGTTAGAAAAAAGTATTCATTATTTTGGTGACTGGAAAGATCACTATTGGATAGGTTTTCTCAGTATTGTGTCTTTCTCTGAGTCTTTGAGGTATGCAGACATTCAGATGGTATACACAGGCTTCTTTAATGACTTGGAAGAGAATAGAAAGACCACCTGGTGTTACCCCATCCCAAACATTTCCTAGCTTACAGAGGCTATTTAGTGGTTGCCAGGAATGTCAAAGATTTTTTTCTCTACTTTCTTTCATTGAAAAGTAGATTCAATTAAGCTACTTTCTTTAAGTCTGCACCTTATCAATCAGTATCTACTTTCTAAAACACCTCAACCCTCTAGCACTACAAATCGTTCACTACATAGATTTAATCATTTCACAGGCAGAAAACATGCTGACTTCAGAATTTTGCAAACTGACTTGTAATCCATATTGCTATTATTTTCTTTATTAGTCAGTGATAGCTGATCCTGAGGCTGAACTGGTCAGAATTAATGCGTTTGAAAATTCACAGATATTTAAACTGAATCAGTGTCACAGTATACAGGTATTTGAAGAGCAAGTGTAGGTTGGAAACCTGTCCAAATGCAAGAAAGATACAAAAGTGTTAATATCCAATGGCAGAAATCAAACTTTTTTTCCTCCTACTTAAATATTGCCACTTAACATTTTATGAAATGTAATAGCCTGTGTTGCCCAGGTGGCTTTCTCCCCTGGTATCTTGATTAAATATTTACTTTGTTTAAGAGTCAACAGAGGACAGAAAAAATCTCTTAAAATACATTTTTAAACATTCTCTAAAGGTTCATATTTAAAAGGAATTTTAAACAGAACTCTGTAATGCATTTTATTTGCATGAAAAAAATATTTCATATCATGTTTCTTGAAAGTTTAGACGGTTGCACAAGTTTCGGTATTGAATTATTCATTTCCAAATATTTGCTATGTACAAATATGGAGGGAAAAAACCCACCAAAGAAAGAAGAAAAAAACCCAGAGCCTCCTTCAGACAGCCTAAAGGCCAATTACAAATTACAAGTAAACCACATCAAACATGGTCACATGAGTTCATCTACAATTTGTTAAACAAAATGATAGACAAGGTTTTGTAGAAGGTATCTGTGTGAGGGAATTCTGCAAGAGAGGACTATTACTGCAGCATTACAGTAGTATCTAGATTCATCTACAGCAGTTTAGCTTCCCTAAAATAATTTGCTAAATTATTCACAGAGATGATGTTTCAAAATGTTAAGGAATTTCAAACAGTGGGAAAGTATCCACATTTATTTAGATGGGAAATACAGGCATAATTAAGACTTGCTAGAAGATAGGCGAGTTGTCTGTAGGTAAGCTGTAAGAGAAAACGAGTTCTTTCCCTGAAAGATCTGCTCTATGACTACTATCAAGACACCAGATATCTTAGTATTGTAGCAAAATAAAGCACCAGCTCTAATTCAAAGGCATCATTTATTAGAGGTTAATATGTGGCTTGAACTCTTCTCTGAAATGACCAGGAGGTGGGATTTTTCTTTGCATCGGTTTGTGCTGTTAAGCCTGGTAGGAATCACACTGAAGTAACCAGGACTTTTTTTCCACAAACCCCAGAAGGATGGCTTGATAGTAAGACACGCCTCCGACATTGCCCTATTGTCAGCCCTAACCAAAAATTGTTAGTTTCCAAAGAATACATGAATTAATGTAAAACTCGTGAGATTGCACATACTATGCTAGCCTTAAGATTTTGTGTTTCTAGTATGAGTTCTTGTTTCACATTGCAGTTGTAAGAATTGGCAAACTACTGATTGACCAACATAATTACTTAACTATAGCAACTACATCTGTAAGAATCTTATTCATGAGATATAAAAAAATACATGATTCGAAGGAGACTAGATTAATATATCTGTAAGTGGCAAGTGTACAAATCAAATTCCCATAATTTGTGTGCATTTTATCCTTGTAAAAATAACAGTAAATAAAACCCACATATTAGGTGAAGTAGCTACTATGTTCTGTTCCCTTATTGTGGAGCATGATATTGGAAGTCAGAAATCTGAAATGCAGAAAACAAAACCACCAACCCAAATGTGGTGTCCAAGCTGGGAGCAAGATTTTGGTATTTACTGTCACTCTGATCGTTGTTCTAAAGCATCTTTTACGTGTTGCTCTATCAGTGCTTTCGTTTGGACTCAGGATGCAGTAAATTTAACAATCCCCACCGTGCTGGGCTGTTGTTTATACTCTGGGACAGACTCTCATGAGCCTTTTCATCTGAAAGAAACAGAAAATAAATCTTGGCAACATGCTTCAGGCACTCTATCCACAAGCAGTGATTCTGTCCTTGGGACGAGATTAGACATCCTTAAGTTAGTATAGTGAGGACCACTAGGTCATCAGCACAGACTGTTTTGTCCCTAACAGACAGGAAAATTATTTAGCTTTTCAGCTCTATCACACTATTATGAATTAAAAAGAAACAAAAAACCCAAAACCACACCAAAAAATCCCATCAAAAAACCTCAAACCAAAACCAGAATAGAAGATAGCTCTTAAAGAAAAACATCCATAGTCAATGCATATATTCTTGAATAAAACCAATCAGCAGCCTCCAACAATGATAGTTCTTAGAAGTTCCCTTACACAGCAAAAATTATCATTAATAAAATGCAGTTGCTCTCTCAGCAGTTGTTAATGTCTGAAGACTGGTAAAATTGCTGAGTTTAAGAAGGAAAAGAAAAAAAAAGTATTTTTGACAAGTTAACACAAATTCTTGCAATCCAGTTGTATGCTTTGAAATATTTTTGCCAGTGAGTCGCTGTCATTAATTTCTCTTGCTGTTGTTCTGCTTTTAAAGTGCTTTTCCTAATACAATTTGTATTTGTTGGACTCTGTTGTACATATGTCCAGACTACTCAAGGAGTAATATGTCTTTTCAAAAAGACCCAGAATCACACTTTCCAGAACACCAGCAAAGACTTCATTAGAGATAGAAAAACTATCCAGAAAAGTATGCAAGGCACTTAATTATATACCTGATACAATCAGGTTTTTGCTGTTGCTTCTTTTTTTTTTTTCTTTTCCTTCTTTCCAGGAAATAACTTGTATGTATTTGTTCTGTGCTCATACGTGAGGTGATACTACTTTTGAAATTTGTACAGGGACTTGTTTCTTCTGAGTTGCTTGAGAACTTAAAAATATTCACTTTAAAATTGTGTTGTAATTTACATTTTTCTATTTTTGCGTTATTTTTTTCAGAAGATGGGTTGCCTGCCTCCCACTTCTGCCTTTCAGTAATACATAGAATCAGAAGGATGTCTTGGGGAAGATCTAGTATGCATCAAAATGCACAACTAGATTTCGTAGTTCTGGAAGTGTCTATTCTAATAGTCAGGAACCATTTCTTTTATGGACTGTGCAACCCAGTGCTGTAGATGATTTTCATGAGTTTCCTTAGTTGTGAAGTGCCTGATATTGCAGAGTCACAATTGTCTTTCTGTAGATGAGAATTTTGGGGCAAAAAAAGTCTAAAAAGCAGAATAAATAATGGCAGAGAAGTTTGAAGTTAACTTTATAATCCAATAAAACTCAGTTAGTGTTGCTCTAGTGTACAAACCAAACCTTTGTCTTGATTTTTTGTTTTTGTAGGGATGCAGAAACTGGGATTGTCCTTAGCACAGAGGTGGTTACAGGGTTAGTGTTGTGTGCTAAAAGGGGCAGCGAGCATAAAAGAGGTAGCACTTTTATCGGAGAGTTACTTCTAAAAACCATCCTACAATATGAAGGATGGGGCATCCAGATGATTTTTCTCTTCTATCAAATAGTCAAAGAAAAGAAAAAAAAAAAAAAAGAAAACAACATCAAAAAGTGGAGCAACCTCCAGAGTTGCAACAGGCAAACAAGCACAGAAGAGAACTTTGTAAATGAAACCATCTACACTAAGAATTCATGCCGAGGAGTTGGTTACTACTGAGATTTAATTAGCAACTCAGTACTGGGAGAAAAACCAATTATTCAGGCACAGGGAGTTAACTGGGGAGGCTGAATCCTGACCCGCATCTTTTCAAAAGGTTCTTGTTTATACACAGAAAGTGGTTTTGCTTTCCTTGCTTGTTTTCAAACAGTAGACAAAAATACTGAAAATTATTCCTGAAAAGTTTGGAGGTGAATTTTCCGTGGGATTGCTATCCAGATTTTAGAGGGGCTCCCAAATGTATTTTAACATACTTTGTTTGTTTATTTGTTTGTTTTCCTCTTTTTTTTCCCTTTTTTTCTTTTTCCTGGAAAATAAGTGAAAAGCCTTAAGAAAACATGTTTTTATCTTCCTCCCAGCCTCCTCCCCCCCCACCCCCCCATTTTTTATGTCCATCTCATGGCTCATTGATACTGGAGAAATAGTAACACATACTCATCTC